>NW_004567131.1:7515322-7681034 GCF_000260355.1 Condylura cristata
AAAGAACAATGTCTCACAAGCTGTGATGGATGCAAGACCTCTCAAACCAATATGAAACCAGGTTTTGAAAGAACAAAGTTCTCTTTCTTTCCTGCACTACCTACGCCCTAGGGCACTACAGAAAATGAAAAAGCAGGCAAGGCATGCTATTGGAGATCTCTGGGTCATTCGTGAGTAATTAACTCCTGATCATTTAATGGCTGATGAAGGCAAATTATCCCCAAAGAGACTCACTTTTCTGAGTAGAGACTCCAGGCTCCCATGACTGGTAGGACCCACTCCCGACTCACAGGATTGGCAAGTCCAAGCACCCAGCCCCAGAAGTGGGATCCTGCTCTCCCTCATCAGTCACTGCCCAGACACCCCCCTGCAAGCCTTGGTGGATTGGGACGGCTCATTTATGAGCCTGTATTTTTAGACGAACCTATCTTTCCATATATAATCAAGTTAAACACTACAGTCTTACTTTTTTTAAATTGTAACTTTAATTTTTTTTAATATTAAGAAGCACTTTTTGTATTTTTACCCAGCTATCTTCATTTCCTCTAAAATAGAATTCACTCTTCAGACTAAAATTTTCACATCTCTATCTCCTTCACTCTGCTTCAATTATCTAAGACAATGCCTCCTGTATTCATGACAATTTTTTTCAATGTGTCCCATTAACCTACTTAAATGACCTGCAATAGCAACAAGGGGAATTTTTATTAAATTGAAAGCAGGATATTCCGCTATTACCTTGTTTCTTTTATAAAATGTCAGGCACACTATTTCAATGATTTCTCAGCAGACTGTGAAAGGCTCCCCTATAAACTGTTCACTCATCTCATGATGTTTAAAATTACAAGTGTTAGGAGATGAAATTCACGGCCTCATATCTTGACCTTCAGTGTCTGGTTGACTAGATTTTTTTTTTTTTGAAGGACATAGGTTGCTCTTTCTCTAGCCAACGTTATCCATGATAAGGAGTCCATTATTTTAATTGCTACTCATGAAATAATACAGACATTAGAGAAGCTGTCTCTCTAAGTGTCTTTCTCCAATTAAGCTGCTGACCTTCATATTTCATGCTTCTCCTATCCTTGAAAAAACAATGCTCTCTGTGTCCCCCTTTCTTTCTCTTCCTTTTTCTTCATCATATAGTAGCTCTTTTAGTGACTAAATCAACCTGCCAGGTACATGTTAGAACTAAGCCACTCTGATCAGAATGTTTATGTTTCTCCCACCCCATTCAAATGTTGAAATCCTAATCTCCAAAGGAGATGATACTACTGAGAACATGATGGAACATTTGGAAAGTGATTAGATCATGAGACCTAAAGAGATTAATGCCCTTATGAAAGAGATCCAGGGTTCCCTAGGCCCTTCTGCCAGTTAAGGATACTAGGAGATGGCATTCTGCAACCTGCCACCTGATTCTCAGATGTTAGGAACTATGAAAAATGCTGTTGTTCATGAAATATCCAGTTTGTGGTTATTTTAATACTAACCTGAACAGATTAAGGTATAGACCTTAGATCCTATTATAAATATGCAAAAGTGCGAACTATTAGAGATGTTTTAAGCACTACCAAAGTGAAATTTCATGGGTCAAATAAGACCTTGACTCCTTCAGTGTGATTATCAGATTAATTATGCCATTTTTAAATGCAGAGCCAGGCTAAGCCTGATGAGGACAGTGTTATTCTAATGCTACTGAAAAACAATCATTTTTTAAAGTAAAGAAGCAATGTTATGCCATATGTAATAAATGAAAAACAAGAATGCGAGCACTTGAGTGTAAAGAAGGGTAAAATGGGGGTGGGTCCTTCCAGCCTGATCATGAGTAGAGTGAGCACTACATATGTTTGTGTGAGGGAAGTGAGAGCTACAGATGTTTGTGTGAAGGACAAAAATTTTCAATTGTCTGCACTTGAAAATCTCAAACTCTATTAGGACAGCAATCTACTAAGAAGTAATCAGGAAACATTATTTGGCACAAATTTTAGTTTTTACACTGTCTTGAGTTGCTGATGATGTATCAGAGATTTAGCACCCTAGGGAAATCAAATTAGTACCCAAGATACCTTGCAGCAAGGGAAATGAAGTGAAGAAAGGTTAAGAGATGAGGTATCACGACCACAAATGGACAAAGTGTTTGGGTGAGGGAGAGTAGGTGGAGTAGGTGGAAGGCGGGAAAAACAGGGTGCACTTTTTTTTTTAACCAAAAGCTTCCTACATGGTGGACAGATTGCAAAAGGACATCCTCTGGTTAGAGGCAGGTATAAGAAAGAAAAGGTAATAGCCCTTTGTAAATCTACAATTTTGGCAACACCAAGACCTAGTCCACACATTGTTCTAATCAATAGCATTAAATACATAAAGAATCTTTACTGACTGAATGTATTAAGCCAATTTAATTTACATGTTTTAATAAAATAAACCAAATAAACACATTGTCAAGCATTTAAATTCATGAACTAGAAATGTGAGAATAACTTTTAAAACTAGAAATATTTAAAACTTAAGATTCCTTAAACAAAGTCCACTTTACCTTAGAACTTTTCTTTGATGTGGGAATCCAACGAAGCTTAAAGTTTTTCTGTTGAAATCTAGGGGGAAAAAATAAAGTAACACTGAAATAGCTATGCAACAAATCAAAATAAAAAACTTCAAGGCAAAAAAAATCTTCAAACACTCCCTTTGAACATAAAATTTAAGAAAAAGGAAACTATCAATCAGATAAAAGATAGGAATGCAAAACTGAAACCCAAAAATCAAATTCTACATATACATTTTATATAAGCAAGTTTTCTTTCTCGTGAAAATCAGCCAATGTATTTTGTAGATAAGCTTTTTTGACAGTTGAGTGGTACCATATAAGTCCATATGACTACAAGAACAACTCACACATGTAATTACCGAATAACACAGTTATACACTCAGGGGGAAAAAAGGAGAGAAAAATTAAACAACTTTATTCAAGGTTTAGATAAACAGAGATCTTGAATGTCATCACTGCCTGATATATTGAGAGGGCTTGCAATGCTGAGGTAGGAATGGGAGACGGAGAGGAGTGATGAAGAGTGGAGGCTACTTTAACTTTGTTTGTATTGCCTTCATTTAAATCTAAACAATAATAACACATCAAATTAACCATACACTTATTTATTTTTGAAGCCAAGAAACACATTATATAGAGACAGCTGGCAACAGTTCCATATAGCAAAGACACAGCTGAGTGGATGGGAAAATCTAAAGCAGGTATAGACAAAATTTATAATCAGTCTAATGGCAAGTAATCTGTTAGCCAGATTTTGACAGCACGTACAGAAATTTCTCCTAAGGAAATGCCTTTTGCTATTTAATATTTGGGGGCAGAAGCCTGAGGAAAAAGAGGTACAAAATTTGCTAGATGCTGACGTGGCATTATCTATCAGAAAATACCCTGAATCTGAGAATCTGAAAATACTGACCAGCTAGAGAACAAATAAAATGAAAAGTCTAATTGCTAGTTAAATATCTAGGCTTTTCTCTTAACTATACAAATTCCTTGTTATACATTTGAAAAAGGAGAATACAAAACACTATAAAATTTGTAAATTCCTTAATCTAAGGGTGGAATTGTTCAAATCATTTTTCCAATAAAGCATTTATGATAGAAAATCATTGTATATATAACCACTGAATTTCAAATACAATGTTCAAAATAACCTCAGTATTTCACTTTTGTTCAATCAGTGAAGTAAATCTGTGCTACTACTTCAGTAGTTAAACTGAGAGCATATATTTTCCTCGGTGTTCAACAGGAAGCCACTAAAAAGACAAGATTTTATTACAAACTGTCTCACATGAAGATTTAATAAAAAGACAAATGCCACAGCCTACTGGAAATAATTTAGTAAATATAGCATTTGGGTTAGAAAAATATTTTAGTTAACATGCAGCACATCCAGAACGTGATCCAACTTTGGACACTGAAATTTAATTTGAAAATTTTCCTACATAAAGACTTTGATGGTTTAGCAATATTATTAATTTACAACAGAAAAAGAGATTCATGTTCTTCAGCAATCACAAGATAAAACTAATTTATACTCAACTAGATGTTTAAAAGGTTCTTTGAAAAAAAAAACTGTAGCTAACTGGACACAGGAGAATGAATACAAGGCAGAGTTGGAAAGTACAAATATTTTCCAAATATAAACACAAAAAGGGTATTTTCTATTTCTTTTGCCTTACCTTGTTTCTCAGGGAATTTGAGAGCTCCCAAATAGCTGGAAATTCCTGGGCTTCTTAACATGGTTGCACATAAAATTCAATATCAGAGTCTAATTTGCAGCTAGTTCTTAACTAGCAGCCTTCAGTCTATCCATATAAAATTGGGTTGAGATTTCTTATCGTGCAGGGATAGAGCAATCAGGCACTTGTGTCCTTGAGAATATAGTAGACAACAAAGCAAGAGACTGTAGGCAGGAACAGCTCAAACCCCTAATCAGATTAGCAGCAGAAATCATGACTGTGGATACTGAAACAGTCTGTATTCCTGTTATAGGACATTTATGATGTTGCCACTTCAAAGTAACAACCCAATCATAGCTCATGTTTCAGCTAAGCAGACAATGCTGCAACCTCACCAACAAAGGGGAAGTTAAAAACAACTCCCCTCTTCCCTAAAAATAAACAAACAAAAAGAAAAATGTTGAGAAACTCTCCAGCATGGGGAAGAAGGGAAAGTGCCTAACAATTCCCAGGCTGCTCCAAGACTGGCTTTGACTAAATTAAATGAAATATTTTATCTAACAGGAAGCCAAAAAAGCCCATAGTTAACAGTTAAGACTTATGAACAACATATGAGTAAAATTGTGGGAAAAGAAAAGGCAGATACTACCACAGGTTCAAAAATTTTAATTTGAGACAGAAGCTCTTAAGCATTATCTATTCAACTGCCATCTGCTTAAGTTGTTGTCTTTTAAGAAGACTTTAGCTTTTAGAGCAGCTTTAGGTTTTCACAAAACGGAGTGGAAGTTATAGGAGTTTCTCAAATACCCCCTGACCCCACACATCATTACTTCCCTATTATCAACATCCACCCCAGCAGAATGGTATGTTTTTTATCAAGGACAACCCATTGACACATGGTAGTCACCAGCCATAGTTTAGAGTTCTCCAGTGGTGCTACACACCCTAAGACTTGGGACAGAAGTATAATGACATATTCATCATTACAGTATCACATGTAGTGTTGTGAGTTGTTGCTATCTGCAGTCTCTTGCTTGTGTGTACCATACTCTCAAGGACACAGTGCCCAAAATCATCCTCTGAGCTCTGCCCATTCATTTCACTTTCAGTTCTATCAGCTACTGATCTTTTTTGTTTCGTGTCTTCATAATATGCCTTTTCCAAAATGTCATACAGTTGGAATAGTACAGTATATGGTTTTCCAGATTGGTTTACTCCACTTAATAATATGCATTTAAGGATCTTCCATATTTTTAGATGGCTTGCTAGCTCATTTTATTAGTGCTGAGTAATAGTCCATTGTCTGAATGGAGCACAGTCTTGCTACACTGACCTAAGAAGGACATTTTTGTTGCTTCCAAGTTTTGGCAATTATAAATAAAATTGCCATAGATATCCATATGCTGTAAGTTTTCATCTTCCTTTGGGTATATGACAGGAGAATGATTGCTGGATCATATGGATCACATTGTCAGAGTATGCTTAGTTTTGTAAGAAACTGCCAAGGTCTTTACCAGAGGAATGGTAAAACTCAGCAATCCTACTCCTAGGTATCTACCCAGAGGACATAAAACATTGATTCAAAATAACATTTGCACCCTCATGTTTATTGCCATTCTCTTTACAACAGGAAAGACATAGAATCAACCCAAATGCCCAAAAATATATAACTGGATTAAAAAGATGTGGTACATATACGTAATAGAATATTACTCAGCAGTCAAAAAGATAAATTCATGCCTTTTGCAGCAACATGAATGAAGCTAGAAGGGATCATGCTTAGTAAAATAAGCTATAAAGAAAAAGAAAAACACCAGATAGTTGTACTCATAGCGGGAGGCAAGGGACCGGGGGGTGTGGGGAGGAAGCAATTGTAATAAAGAAAAAAATGAAAAGCAATGAATAACTATATACCAGAAACATTTTACAAGGGTGAAGAGGGGAATGGGATCAAAATGGGTTGGGAAGGTGTATAGGACTTTGGTGATGGCACACAGGTGATGGGAAGTCCATGGGGATTACAACCAAGATGGAAAAATGAACAAAATGCAGAATAATGTAAAAATAAATAAATTAAACAAAAATAACAAAAAACTTTGCATTCCCAGCAGCAATGTATGAGCGTTCCTGTTGCTCCATCTCCTCACCAGCATTTGGTGGTATCAGTGTTTTGTATATTTGCCCTTCTAATAGGTGTGTGGTGGTACCTTAATGTTGGTTTAATTTTCATTTCTCTTTTGACACATGATGTGGAACATCTCTCCATATGCTTATTATGGTCTTAGTTAGCCATGACCTGATGATAAAGTTTCCAGTACAGTGATACACAGCACTTATATCATCTATATGTTTACATCTTCTTTGGTGAAGTGCTTGTTCTTCTTTTTTTTTGTATCAGTTATTTATTTATTATTGAACTTTAAGAATTATCATGTATCATGGGTAATAGTACTTTATCAAATGTGTTGTTTTGCAATTATTTTCTCTCAGTGTCTTTTCTAATTCTCTTAATAGTATCTTTCACAGAAGAGATTTTAATTTTAATGAAGTCCAGTTCATCAATTATTTCTTTTACAGATCATGCCTTTTGTATGATATCTAAAAATTCATGTGTTTTCTTCTATGCATTCTACATTTGGGTTTGTGATCTATCTTTAGCTAGTTTTTGTGAAAGGTGTAAAAGAAGGCTCATATTTTTTACATGTGGTTGTCCAGTTGTTCCAGCACATCTGTTGCAGAAGTTACTTTTGCTACATTGTATTGCTTGTGAGTCTATATTCTGTTCTCATAGCCTCTACTCCCTGTATTTGCCTGTATGCCTCTCCAATCTTGGAGGCAATGGATTGCTCTGGGTCCTTCTTTCACTTATGGGCCCATAAAAAATTATTTACTTTTTCAGTCTGTTCAGCTTTTATTTGCTATTGGAATAGAGTGGTGATTCTCAGCCTCCTTAGATGCAGAAAAATTGGAGTCCCCTTGTTTATTTTTAACTACAATATGTAGCTGGTGGGCCTAAACTACGATAATACAAGCCCAACAAAAAATATGCTATGATTAGAGGTGGGCAATTTTACAATTAAAGAGAACCCAGGAAAATAATTTCATTTATGTTATGAGGAACCATGGCTAGAGATGTAACTTGCTCATGGGTAGATGTGTGGTTAATGATAGAGCCACTGGTTCCTGGGGAGGCAGACTCAAAATAATTCTTCCCTCCACAGCCCCACAAGGCAAGGACCCTGAATTTTTCTGTCACTGTTCAGTGCTGGACATTATACCTGGTACATAATAGCCTTGTAGTAAATGTTTGCTGAATGAATATATGCAATAATAAAATAATCTTTTTTTTAAAGGCTAAAGTTTACACACTCACATGATTTGCATTGATTTTATGTCTTGCTTTCAAATCAGATCAATTGAATCTAATTACTAACCTACAAACAAACAACATGAAAAGGAAGAATTAATGTTCAATCAAGTCACATCAACAGAAGGACTGCAGTACTTCAACAAATTATGACACGGGCCGGGCCAGTAATAGCATCTGGTAATTTCTCTATATTGCTGATTACTCCAACTCTTATAAAGATAGGAAGAAGACAAACAGGGTAGTTTCAAAACAGCTCAACAGTAAACAACATAAGTGCTGTGTACTGGAAACTTTATCATCAGGTCATGGCTAACTAAGACCAAAAATGGGAAAGAGCTGTTGAAGGACAAGAGAACAGCAATAGCAGAAACAGCTGTCTGGAAATGAAAAATTAGATGGAATGAAACAGTATTTATTTTTATAAATAATTCTTCCTAAAAAGCTTAGGAATTGATAAAACATAACATCACTTGCTCATCACCATTTATGTGCCTGAAAACTACGCTTTGCAGAGGATACTCAATTTGAATCATCCTAAGAGAAGTGTTTCTTTTTAATTATTATTAAAGATAAGTCTAATGTAATTTCTTAAAAGGAAATTGCAATACAGAATATAAAAAAAGATTTGGATATTCTCTTTAAGTTGGAAATGGGCCCTTATGAGAATTACTTAGCCATCAATTAAGACATTAAAAAAAAAAACACTTAAATTTGGTTTAGTTGTTTAAAAAGCATACAATTCTTCACTAAACTATGAATATGTAATTCATTCTCCTTTTTAAGCATTATTTAATCCATATGAAACTAAATAAGACTGTGAAGAAACCTACATTTTACATCAGTTAAAAAGTATCAGTGAAATTTTTTATGTATTATCTACTAATTATAATGATAATATTATTATTAATAGGCTGACTCATTCACGCAGAAGCTACACAATAGAAAAAGAGACATTTTGTAAATTGTTGATCTGGAGAGAAAATCCAAGCTGCGCTTTTGATTTTCTTAATTTTCAGGGGGAAGCCATCTTAATTTAAAATGGTGACAGTATTGTATTACCTTTCCAAGAATATCACTTCACACAAAAATCTCTGACACTGTGCATTTAGAAATACTAATCTTTTCCAATTTCAAAGTACTGGAGTCTTCAATATTTAGTAGCAATGCTTTGTAAAAGTAAATATTTTATTGGATGCTCTGAAATTTTAATCATCTCTAAATTAAAAGGAAATAAAGCAAATGCGTAGGTCGCCTATAGATGGGCATGCAAAAACGCTCTGGCAGGAGGGAAGAGTGTGAGGGCAAGCAGAAGAGGGAAGTGGCTATCAGACCCACAGTCAGGATGTGTGCCTAGCTGCTCTGGAGGCCAAGAATGACCTTTGAGTGGGCCGTGTTAGTACTAGAATGGAAAATCCACATCCTCTCACTCTCCCCAGGACAATTCCCACATTCCTTATTAAACTGGGTGCATGACAGAGTCATGGCTGAGAACTTGTCTTAGATTAAAGTCAGAGGGTCTCCCAACCCTATGCCCTTGTTGGTACAACTGGCAAAATGTCCAGCCAGCCTGATCCCAGGAGGAAAGTTCAGTCAGCTGCTGGTTGCTTTTATATAAATCTATGTGATTTCTTGGTCTAGTTTTTGCTCATAGATGTTCCTCAAAAATTGGGTTGACTCCTGACATGACTAACTAGGTCATATCTGAGCTACTAACACAAGTAAGGATAGCTGATGGTGGGGGGTGGCATAAAAAAACACAAGCAACTGCTTACTCTATGATTCTTCCTTCCTTCCCAAGACTCCCACCTTATTGGAGAAGGATAAAATAACGATGCTACTGTCAATTTTGAAGAGTATATGTAACAATGAATCAGCAAATTCTGCTTCTGATAATGTACCAAGGATTACCACAAGTGAATACAAGGATGTCTGACACAGTTTTGTTTATAAAAGCATAAACCTGGAAAAAGACTCTACATGAGCATATACATAAAAAAGTGGTAAACAAATTACACAAGAAAACCAGGCTTGAAATTCAATTAGAGATTTGGAAAAAGTTTCAACATATGTAATGCTAGAAGTACACACATACAAATACACACACAACCCAATTATATAGAAAAGAGCAAACATTAAAAATAATTGCCTCACAAGTAAAAGATAACTGTTTATGTGTTTTCCTTTCTATTTTCCAAAGTTTCCATAATAAGCATAAATTACTTCCCTAATTACCTAAGCAGGTAAGTACAAACAAAGATGAAGGTAATAAGTTCTCTTGAAATCCCCAAATTCAGATTTAGACTCTAAATCCTGGAGAAAGTAGGTTGTGAATGAAATTGTGCCCTTGGGAATGGCACTTCAACCTGCCCATTTCTCCTATACACATTCTCAGCTGTGGAATGAGTTAATCGAAGGTCTGGGATAATATGCAACACAGTGTTTGTTAAAGTCTACCCCAGGTGGGCCATCATCACACAGAAACCCCTGATGGTGCCCTCTTTTGAATGCCCCTTCGCAGATTTTCTTCTCTCAGTACCTCCCTTTTGGCAATCAAACTCCTTCCTGCTCAAAAGCCTCCACTGTCTCCAAGCTGGGGATTGTAAAAGTCCAAGGGGTCATACTTGAGGCACACTTCATGGTGCACTCCTACCACAGTGCCTGCTCAGAACAAGCAGCTATAAATACAGGATAATGAGTGAATGCATCAAGAAACAAACAGCAGACAGACAAAACAATCACAGCTGTTCTGCCTCATTCCCAACCAACTCCATTTCTTTTTTTTTTTTTTGAAAGATTTATTTATTTATTCAAACAGAACTGGGGTACAGGCCAGGGATGTGGAGGGTGAGAGGATTCACCAGAGACAGAGCGGGGAGCAGAACAGACAGATCGATGAAGTGCACTGCTGAGGGGAGCAGCGGGCGGGTCAGGAGAGGTCTGCCGTGCCATGTGGTCACCTCTAGGGCAGGCGGGGATCAAACTCATGAGGAAGTGGCTTTTGATTCTTAGTGCTGTGCTTTAACCTGCTGCACCACCAGGGAGGGCCCCAACTCCATTTCTTAAAGGTGGCATGAAAGAAAAGAATACCATTGCTTCCCTAACTTGAGACTCCTACTAAAGTCTTCTTTTCAGAAATGTGAAGCAATAATGTGGAACATAAAAATTTGTGTGCAAGGAGATAGAAGAAAATGTTAAAGATTCTCCAATAACATGTGATGGGAAAAATGGAGTCTGGCTCCTATAGTTCAAGAGTGGATGACGCTGGTAAGGTCAATAGATAACTATTGCCAAGGTCAAAAGATAAGTGTTAGGTGATGAGGGATCATGGTATGAAATCCTCGGGGAACTTGGGAATTCACAGATGTGGCTTCAGATACATATGATGGCTACACTCAGGAGCCAGCTCTTCTGTCCCTCATTCTGGCTGCCAACACTCATGGACGTGCAGTATGACTCCTTTTGGGATCATGATGTTGGAAAAGCAAATGGAAACAAAGCCAGTAAAAAGGGAAGTAGCTGAGTACCCCAACTGGCAACTAGTGGTTTTATACCATACCTGTCACGATGTTGAAAGACTAGGGTAAGACCAGAGACCCTTACTGGCTTGTCACCAAGGGGCCACCACAGACTAAGTGCATTGGGCATTAAACTCATTAAATCTTTTAAAGTCTATAAGGAGATCCTATTACTACCCCTATTTGCAGATAACAAAACTGAGATACAGTTGTGATATAGGACAAATTTTCAAGCTTACACTTCCCTCTTGAAATGTAATTCTTAAGGCAAAACAAAGCCTGATCAGTCAAAATAAAAATAAAAAAAATATGACAATGAGACCACAATTAAGTGAGAGAATCTATGTGGAGACACTCTGAAACAGGAGTGCATTATTTCACCCATGTATGAATCTACATGTCGAGAAGCGACCGAAATGCACAGCGCTCTCCTGCAGAGGCCTGCACGATGTGGTCTTGTATTCTTGCATCATGTGCCCTGAAAAGCAGCAGATACATTCCTGGTCTAAGAAAAATGAGCTGAAATTCAAATGAACAATATAGGGCAGCATGAAAGTATGACTAAAAGCTATCTGCATACATACTGTTTTGAGTTATTGGGTTACCAGTATGTTTTTAAAATTAAGGAGTGCCTTAGAGTGATTAATGAAATCCACTGTGATGTTGTAAAGATGGTGACTGGGCTGAAATTCCAAAATGAAGGATATATCTCTATAGTCTAGTAAAGGAGTATTTAATATGCTGGAAGGAGCCATAAATGGTGTTCCCATTTTCTTTGGTCAATTTTATTAATGTGCGTAGACTCTTAATCTGAGGCATGAGGTAATTCTTCCAGGGGGAAGCCCATTTACTCCTTTTCTTTCCCTTTTATCACATACTGGTTATTCATTTGTTCCAGATACCTTATTTTAATGTAATTCTCCTCCTGTGTACATTGGAAAATGCTTTGTGAATTTTGGTTAGTGATAATATTCAGGGCAGATCTGAAAATAAAATTTGTGTTGCATCACTATGCAGGGTAATTTAAAACAGGCAAAGCATGTAGAGATGAACAAGCAAAATTACTTTGAATAACTCAAACATATTTTTTTATCAGATGTGTTGAAAGAACCTTACCAGGCTTGCTATATTCAAGAATTAAAAAAAAAATGCACATTGCAATTCTTTAAAATACTTATTAATTGCTTTAAAATAACTGTTCAAATGAGTAAACTTAACACTTATAGTGAAATGATCTCTAATCATTTTAAGTTCTTGATGATTTTACACCTATAGCTAGTGATTCTTGGGGGAAATAGCCTAGGTAGCTCAGAGGAAAAGAGGATGTTCTATTTTTCAGAGTAAGGAAAAGAAAAGACAAAGGTCATTTCCATGACTACAGTGTACACTGAGACACTCCACACAATAGACTATCATTCCACCTTAAAGAGAGTGAGATCTGACATATGCTACAGCACGGGTGAACCCTAAAGACCTTACGTCCAGTGAAATAAGCCAGATACAAAGGACAAACCGGCAGGAATCCACACACACGATGTGTGCAGATTGGTTAAATTCAGAGTCTGGGAATGGTGGCTGCCAGGAGTGAGAGAGAAGCTGATGTCGAGTTTTGTTTAATGGCACAGAGTTTAAGTTGGAAAAACAAAAAAGTGCCAGAAGTGGACAATGGTGGTGACTGCCCAACAATATGAAGATGTTTAAACAACTATACACTTAAAAATGGTTAAAATGGGCCCTCCCTGGTGGCACAACGGGTTAGGACACAGCTCCACACGCGAGTTGCAGCGGCTTCAGTAAGCGTTTGATCCCTGCCCCAGAGGCGATCCACATGGCTGACAGACCTCTCCTGACCCGCCCGCTGCTCCCCTCAGCAGTGCACCTTGCCGATCTGCTTGTTCTGCTCCCCACTCTGTCTCTGGTGAATCCTCTCACTACCCCTGCAACTCTGGCTTGTACCCAGCTCTGTATGCCTAAATAAATATTTTAAAAAAGGTTAAAATGGTAAATTTTGTTATATGTATTTAAGCACAACATGTGCACTTAAGTTAGAGCACAAACTAAAACAAATGTAGACAAATGTGGGGTGTGCAGGGCACAGGTCCCCCTGAGTGGCACAAACTGAGAAGAACATTGACCTCCATGCAGCCTGCAGACATCAAGAACTTGTTTTAACCTGCTCAAAGCACCAGTGCATGAAAATTCATGTGATCTGATGAATAAATACATACATAGGTGTCCATTGTATAGCCTAGAACATCACAAGCCACGGGACACTGTATTTTTAAAGCTGCAAGGCCCAAAACCCTTTTCTCCCTCCCTGAGGGGATACCCCAGTGGAGGGGGTGAGGTGGGGTGACAGGATTACAATTTCCCAGGGAAACTCATGCAGGTGAAGAAGGTTTCTGCAAAACTCCAATAGCAATACTCACTATTTGGTGGCTCACACATAGGTAAAAAGCTAGGAAATAATGAATCATCAAATATGAAAATTTGTTATCACTTTAACATTCCAGGCGGTAGACAGGTGAATATGTAAAATGATTGAGGATTCCTGAGAGGTCATAGCTGTTTTAGATCTATACTTGAGTGATCTGAATGAAAGAGCTTGAAATAAATTAACTTCTGGGGAGAAGGGACTCCATTGTTCTCTGAAGGGTAATTTAATAAGAATCACAACCATGACAACCTCAACATAATTATCAGAATGAAAATCAAAAAAAAAGTTCAACAACCTGCTGTTTTAACATCTGTATTGTATCCATAGGTCACTGTTTTTTTTTTTGTTTTTTTTTTAAGATCTATTTATTTATGCATACAGCGCTGGGGTACAGGTCAGAGGTGCAGGGGCAGTGAGTGGATTCACCAGAGACAGAGCGGGGAGCAGAACAGACCAAGTGAGGAAGTACACTGCTGAGGGGAACAGCGGACATGTCAGGAGAGGTCTGCCGCACCATGTGGGTCACTCTGGGGTGGGGATCAAACTCATGAGGAAGTGGCTTGTGATTCTTAGTGCTGTGCTTCAACCTGCTGCATCACCAGGGAGGGCCCTCCATACGCCACTTTTAACTGGTACCCAAGACCTAACCCTGAGTCTCAAAACGGGTTCTCAATGCATTTGCTGGTTGATCGTGGGTGAGGAGAGAGAGGAGGATCAGTGAGATTCCATGTGTTCACAATAGTTTTTTCCATGTGCAATAATCACTAGGAAAGAAGATCCTGTGTGCACAATGACTGGCATGGGAAGGTTAGGCAAAGAAGCCAAACTCATAATAATTTTTCTTGTTAAAATAACTAAAGATAAGTTTATACTACAGAGTATGCTTAACATCTGCCATCAGGCAAATTTTACCAAACCTCAATGCCCCTCAGAGTCATATGGGTTTCTGGTTAAGGATGAAAGTCTCCCTACACCAGATGATTATGACATGCTCCGAAGTTTAAAATTAAATAAAAAATAACTAAGTAAAAAGCGGGAAGAAGGGAAATGGAGATGGATGAATAAATTTGATGCAGAAAAGGTTTTTGGAGAAGGTAGCTGTCAAGTCTAGTAAGGGCTGGAACAAAGAAGTGACTTGCCAGGGAGAGCAGCTTAATGGTGCTTAAAGAGATATGAGTTTAGAGGGAGGCTGGGAACGTACTTTAGGAGTCTGTGATGGGACTAACCAGGCCGTTCAGTGGTGGGAAGGGAGGCAATAGAACCTTACAAAGCTGATTTGGAATGAAATATTCATTATTCCTCCATTGCAGCTAATCACCTATTGAAGTAATTAAGGAATAATCAATCATACATGATTGATGAGAACTGATCGGAGTTTAATCCATCTAGCTAGTGATTATGTAAATTTTCCTAAGGAAAGCAAAACTTTTTAAACTTCCCCATAACTTCAACACTAAAAAATATATAATCACTAAAACTATATACACATATTTTAAAATCCAGTTGGTGAACAAAATTGCCCACATGCTAGCATTCACTCAATAGCTAGTAAATAAACATTTCAAGCAATTATCTTGGAATTTACAATGATTTTTATGGCTTCGAATTCAAAGACTTGAAGTTTACGTTCCAACAAGAGACCCCCTCCCCATCTCCTAACATCTTTGTCATAAAGAAAATGTACCCGTCTGTTAAAATGAACAGAATAATGATCAAATAAAAAAAAAAAGAAAAAAGAAAATGTACCCACTATATCAACTTCTCTTGCTCCTTGTACTGGGTACTTTTGCTTTCTCTTTAAAGTCTCATGAGCAACGATGTCCCCCCCCAGCCCACAAGCTTTGCACTGAGCTCACATGGAGTTTGTGAGCTCTGATGGAGCTCAGTCCCAAACTAACAAATCCTTTTTTTTTTGCAAGTCAAAAGTTCAGAACAAGTAACTTATAGTCATAGCCCATGTTCAGGAAGGCAATCAGCAATGCTGTCAACAGAGATGGAAACTGACATTTAAAAGGGCCACCCCTTTTAAAGAGGGGGGAGAAGGGGTGGGGGAGAGGAGGGAGAAAGTGAGAAGGATTTCTTCAAGAAAAGGAAAAAGGCAATTTGTCCTTTCCCTGCATAAGCAACAGCAAGCAGACAGATAGTAGTTAGAAGATAACAAGGTCACATAGCCAGCAACACGTTGCAGGGGCTCTCTCAATTCTGGCAGTTCAGATGCAGAAGCCTGGAGAGACTCATGGGAAGGGGCAGTGCCTGCTCAATGAGTTTTGTCACTCTGGAGACTTTGGGGGGAGAGGTGAACCCAAGCATGATGATGGAGCAATGAGAACAAGTTCCCATCATGCCTCCTTTCTTGGTCAAGAAATGAATCACTCAGGCAAGCGATGTGAATGTGAAGCTCTTGTGTGGTCTCCAACCACAAATTAACCCAGGCTCCTACTCGAGTAGCTTTTTTGTTTCACATGCGGCTCACTGCTTCAGCATAATCTCTTAACATCAAGAACTTGAGCAAGTATAAACAAAAGCTTCAGCATAGAGAAGTGCCTCTTCCCTAGTCTCTAGTGATTGCATCTCGTATTAGAGAAAACCAAGATATAAATAGATTGAACCTAAATGTTTCAACTGTACAGTTTTCTTAGATGCCACACTGTGGCTACTAACCACCAACTCTTGCTATACCTTATTAATGATGAGAACAAAGAGTGTGGTGGAGTATAAGCTCCATAAAATGGGGAGGTTTCATGTTCCCTGCCTCATCTAATGAAGGGTGGATCTGAGCAGAGGGAGAAGCTGAACAGACGTAGAAGACTTGGAGGAGACATAGTAAGGGAGACACATAGATCACAGCAAAGACATGAGAAAGAGGGTGCATTTGCTTCTTAGCTTTGTACTTGCATGAGGGACCTCGGGGGCATAGGAGGAGACATGGGGAGCAGAGACCTGTAGAGACACTTGGAAAGATGTGGGTGAGACCCGTGGGAAAGCTGTACATGGCAGCCGTTACTTTCTTTTTATTCCTTTCATCACAGGCTTACCTGGTTCCATCTGGTCTTTCCTATGTTTCTCTGCCAGAAGGTGCCTACACTTGTGGCAAATTTTCATGCCTTTGTGACCCCACTTTGGGTCAAACATGTTTGGCTAGTCATTTACCCACAAGGGGATAGTAATTTTCAATGTTTTATCAAGAAACTATTATCCTTTCTTCTTTAGACACACTATTCTATTAAAGTGCTTCTACACAAAGAATATACTTTGTGTTTATGCAGCAGAGGGCAGAACCTCTTTGGGGCATGTAGGTTGGGAGACCCAGGGTACCCCTTAGTGGCATACTGACAGAGGAGAGGAGAGAATGTAATGAATGTAATTTTAGAGTGTTTAAAAGCTCATTCAGTATAATCTTCCACATTATACTGTGACCTGTCCATGGTCACAGCTCATTTTGACAGCTCCAGAATCCAGGTCCCCCACTTCCTAGGGCAGTATCTGGTGACATTCCTTCCCTACCCTCTACATGATCTCATGACTAGAAGACTTTATTACAATATTCTAAGAGCACCCAAAACACTTTGTATTAAAAAGGTTAATTAATCATTTCTTGATCGAGTCCATAGACCACATAAGTCCTGAAGTGGGACCAAGCAGTAAAGTTACATAGAATAAAGAGATACACCACTCCATTCTTTAGGAAGTCACCTCCTGTTTTCCATCCATCCCATAAGGCCATAAGTATGTCTACCAAGGAGAGTGCAGATTCCTGCCATCACAAGGCACCAGAATTAACTGAATAGCACTAGGCCAGGTCTCTAGGGTGTGGGTATGCTGGCCCTTTACAGGACAATAGCCTGCTGCCTTGAGCTTGAGACAGCTGAGGTAAAAGAATTTGCTGGCCTGTAGGATGAGTTGTCCCAGTCCTATTTGAACAGGTGGACTAAAAAAATGGGCAGGTAAGCCCAGTGATTATAGTTTGGCCCACTATACTGACCAAGAGGTGCCATGATAGATTAAAACCATTAGGTCTTCACTAATGATTATTCACAATTTCCTGGAGGGAGAAAGCTCAGAGGCCATGTGGGCAATTGGAATATAACTGAGTGTGTCCAGGAGAAGCTAAGGGTCTGCTGTCTTCCTGCTGTCCTCGTGGACTTCTCTTCTAATCTCCCTTCCTAACCTGGCCTCCCAGGGAGCCAGGTAATATTCTCTTTACCTATATGGCTCCCTCATCCATGCATCTCTAATAAAGTCTTGCCTGGATCAAGTACAACTAGTGCTCTCTGGAGAATTCATTCCCTAGAGGGCAAAGGACCCACTCTTTGGAGGCCTGTAACAGGCTCTGCCCACCTATCTCCAGACATCAGCCTTCTAAGCTTGCCTAATAAGGCAATGTACAAGTCGACTGGCTGGCTTGTAGGTCACCCACTGTTTACTGTGCAAATTCTGGGCACAGCAAGCAAGAGCCTACCTTTTGGCAGACAAAGGGTTACCCTTTGCCAAAATCTTATAAAAGGCTGCTCTGTTCCATTTACATAATAATAGAAACTCTCCAGGGGCATCAGGCAGACTCTGGACACAGGGTGACTTGCAGGGTTAATGGAATGCTTAACTCCAGTGAGGGCTGAAGTTCCAAGAGCTGTGCAGGTGAAACTTCTTCGCCTCTGCATCACTCCTAGTCCTTTCCTTAGCTCAATCAAAAAAGTCGGGGTCAATCTTTGCAGCAATCTATTTAGCCTGCAACCTGACTTGCTGAGGAGCCCCAGCTTCAAAAACAGTAACCAATGGTCTCCATATAAATAGTATGTCCTGGGGCATACTTGCAAAGGAGTTAATGGGTCAGGTACAAGAACAACTCTTCACATTCCAGAAACTATATGTCAGTTAAAAAAAGATCTTCTGTCTTTCCAGTCAAGGGGGGAGAGTTGTTGGACAAATCATACTTGAATACAAACATCCATTATTTAGAATTCTATTAAGATCTGGGTTCAAAGACTCTCTCCTGCCCCAGGGTTCTTGGACTTCTATACACAACAGGAAAAGAATACATCTGTGATGATTAACTGCAGCGTATTCATCATTGCATAAATTTCCTTTAGTTTTTAGCTCTCAGTCTCTGTTACTCAGAAGACATTACACCCACTGGTGCACCACAATTTGATATGTCTCAACAGAGCTGTGAACACTGACCGCATTTCAAGTTTCAACAGTGACCTGGCGATGCTGAGAGGGGCAACGTGAGTAAGCATCAGAAGGCGTGAAGCAGCAAAGCTCCAGGACTGTATTCGCCATGTGAACACTGAGTCATGTGAACTCAAATCCATTGTCAAAATAGGGGATGATGGCAAGCAAGACTAACTCAACAGCCGTGTGGTTCACTCCTCCCTTCGTGTGTGAACTTTGGTCATGTTAACATCTCTTTCCTTTAGCGTTACCCAGAGCCAACCTTTGACATAGGAGCAGCCGAGTTTGTTTTCAGAGACTGGTAATTTAGAGTAGCTCAGACAAGTTTCCTCTAAAATGAATGCCTGCTCAATATTAATAGGTTGGGAATATGACTAGTAGATCAGTTCTTAGTTCTCCCAAATCCATTCCCTAGGGGATTCTGTAATAGAGGTTTATCAGAAATTCCTGTTTAGATATTTGTGGTAAAAACAAAGTAAGAGATGTGGGATGCTTAAAACCAAAAAGTTTGTCTAAAAGCTCTCTGGAAAACAGCTTTGGAAAGCAACACCCTTGCCCAGATTTCCCCTAACAAGGCGTGTGTGTGTGTGTGTGTATGTGTGCACAATGCACAACCTCAACTAGGGGAATTAGCACTCCTCTTGTAGAGAAGAACCACAGAGGCCACAGGTGTGGCCAGACTCTGGAGGGGGACAGAGTGACCTCAGTGACTGCCACTGCTCAACCAAGTAGGGGTGTCACAAGTCCAGGGTCACACATGCCTCCTGAACGAGTTGGCCTTTGTGTGTCCTTTACAGCCAAGCAGCTAATTCCTCGCCATTTTAGGTCATGTGGTGTTGGGGAACACCGACCACAGTGTCAACCCCACTTTTCTTTTCCATCTGCCAGCTTTTGGGGCTGTTTGATTCCTAATTAGCACTTCCACATGAGAGAAAGCCAGGAAAAGAAAAGGAGGTGAGATAATTTGGTTACGGACTTCCCAGTCTGGACAGGGAGCTCTGCCAACGAGATGCCTGCAGGAGGAGGAGGAGGCATGCTGCTGAGGAAAAGGTGTGGCCTTGCAGGGGGCCTGGACCTGCCTTGAAAGCCCCTTAAGGCTAAGCCTCTGGGTATTAGGAACTGCGCAGTGGAGACAGTAAAAAAGGGATGACTTAATTTCGCCAATAACCAGCCAGGACTACTGAGCTGATCTTAAATTGATTCCAATTAATTTTAATGTTGTAAAAGAAGATTTCTCTCTCCAGTCCCTGTGCTTTGCTACCTAACAATAGAGATATTACTGGGCCTCCCCTCCCACTGGCATTCTCTGTTAAGCTGGTTGCCCAACAGGTTTCCAATACAAGAGAACTATTCATAGACTTGACCATATTAAACCAGCCACTGAGAGTTTGGGAGGTATATATTTAGTCAGATTCCATCTAGCAGAACTAGAACCAAGGCATTTCCCCCCTGAAATTAAAACTGGTCCAATTACATAAGCAGAATGGCGGACTTTTACTAGATCATTTCCTGTTTGGAAAAGTGTGTTCACTTTAAAGTGTATTTTCCACCATTTTGACTACTAGGTCATATATGTTGTTTGGGTGGCAGAAAGTGATTTTCAAATGGCTAAAGAGTAAACCTTTACTTTCTATCTATTTCTATAACACTATTTTAAAATATATTTGGCCATTTTTAACCCAGACAGAAGCTTATACTATGTTAAATTTAAAAAATATTGATAAAAATTTAAACCTCTTCCTGCAATACTGTTTTAACTTAGTCACAGTCATCTAAGAATATCAACTTAAATACTAACCTGGCTTTTAAAAAGAATTAAACCTTGATTCATTAACTGTATTGTCCCCTAGTGGCAGAAAGGAATTGGTGCACTTTCCAAAGTCAATTTTACAAACACCACTTTTAAGAAAACCAGGAAGTTGGGACATTTCATTGATATCAGTTTTAATAGCTCTAAAAAAAAGGTTTAAATGTTAGCAAATTATTTCATTCATTTACTCAACTATGTTTCACGTATCCTATAGGCCAACCCCCTGTTCTGGTGAGATGGAAAATCAGTGAGGATAACTGAGAAAACTGTCCTAGTAATAAACAAATAAACCTTGAACAAAGACCTAATTATCAAATAAGCAAGATGACTTTTGCTATTTTTAATTGTCCATTGTATAAATGACAGTCATGATATTTTTAAAAGGCAGTCTCATAAAAAAGTTACTGGCCTGTATTTTTCTATATAAACCAAGGCAATAATGTACCATAAAAATATATTATTTTGTATATAGGCATTACATAGCAATGTGAATATTTCATTCAGGATCTCCCATGTGATGAAACAATACTCATAAATTTCAAAACAGTATGACGGATTGTTTCTGTTCCCAGACCCTACCTATTAATAACGCAGGTAGTTTCAGGGCTAATGATTTTCCTAGAACTGTGATTTCTTGTAGGATGTCAGATACTACAGGCGATACACAGACAGCTCTCTCCTGCCCACTGGGACCACTGCTTGTAACTGCAGGAAGCTGCATGCTGGGAAGGGCTCCTGCCTACAAGTGGGAAACCAAGTTCTGTGGATGGTGATGTCTGCTTGAGACACAGGAGGGACACAGCAGAGCGCCAGCCCTTTACTGACCATCTCTGCCACTTTTCCCTGGAACCACACACTTTTGATACTATGGCATGTTAACAGGCTTCTTGGAAACAACATGAATGCTTTGAAGTGTTCATGTCACACATATTCCGCTTTTCAACTTATTATATAACTTCAAATAATAGTTCACTTGAATATTTCACAAGATAAGAGACCCTGTGAATATATACTCTCACAGAAGCTGAACACATGTAGGTTTTTCTATTTAATTCTATCTAATCTGTTCTGGCGCTGTTCAGATTTTTACTGTCTAGATACTTCCAGTTTATAGTGAAGTCTCGGTGACAGAGTTCTAAATATCAAGGGATCCATGATTACAAGATATCTGAGTGTTTAGTAGGAAGGGGCAGGAGACATTTAGTAAATCCTCATAATGATCTAAATTAACATAAATTACCACTGCTAAAATATGCAGTGAGCCTTATTAGATAAAATGTTCTCTCTCAGAAAAGAAAACCTATTGGTGGTATTCAAGCAAAATCCATAGGGCTATTACAAGTTCAAACCAAATTCAGTAACTTACTTATTGTTTCTTTTCTAGCCAAGACTTAAAATTGATTGTACTTATTTATATTCTACCTCATTTTGAGGGCCTAGGAAAGGGTGGTAGGAAAGTTTAATTTTGTTTTGGTGTTCAAATTAAAAGAAAAAAATCTCCAAAGTTCTAACTTATTGAGTGGTTAAATTGCAGCTTTAAACAAAAGCAGAAATGTGGATATTCAAGGTCACACTTCAAGGTATCAAATATGATGACCCAGGCTTAAACATACATCCAAGATTGCGGCCCTAATCTCTGCGCTCTGCTTAAAAGTTTTGCTAGTAAGCATATAAATATCTGTATAGTTAGAGGGCACTTGTGAAGGAGAGGTCCTGTAATTTCATACTAAAACTGTATTAGAATGCTATGTTTTACAAACATTTCACACTATTCGAAAACTACAAACAAGGCTCACCCTCCCACAGTTCTGTGTAGTCTCTGACAGAACTGACAGTGAAGTTAGCTGGTGTTGGAAGCTTACCGACTCTGAAATCTTCACAAGAATAATAGCTGCTCTCCCCAAATTTCCAAAATATTTCCTTTGGGAGCCTGAGAGCATTTCTCCGCAGCTGCCCTCCAAAAAATTTCCAGGCTAAGGGAACCCAAGCATGAGGTCCCAGGTCACCTGTCCATCAGACCCAGGCCCTTAGAAACCAGTTTGTCTTCATTAAACTCTGACTAGGGTGCTTATCAAAGTCAAATACATCAGATAGCTACAACTCCCTAGCTCCCAGTCTCCTTTATCAGACACAGGAATTCATCGTGCTTGGACAACCCATCTCCAACCCAATCCCTTTAAGGAAAAGAATGATACACCATGAAAAAACTGAAATCAGCAATCAATATAATATTTTAGACAATCTGTCCAATTTTATTAAAAATATTCAACACTAAATATTAAGCTTTAGGCACTGTAACAATCCTATACATTTTTTAAAGACACTCCTTGGACACCCAAAAAGCCCTTTTCTTAACTTATACATAAGTCTCAAGTCTTGTTATATGATTCCCTGTCCTTGTTGAGAAGTTTCTGGAAGGTTAAGACCACACCAAGGAGAGAGGGAGCTGGACTACATCTCCTTAGGTATTTCTGCTGCTCTGCAGTAGCTAAGCCAGGAAGTGAATGCCCAGCTGACAGGGTCTCTCTTGTGGAACTTGGGATTCTCCATGAGAGGACCTTAGAGGTCTTCTCCATGTTCCCAGAAATGAAGACAGAGCCACCTCCAGAAGCTGAGATTCACCTGGCGAGCAAGCAAAACAGGTGGCACTGTCAGGAGCTTGGTAAAGACAATGTCGGGACAGACCACCTGGCTGTCCTCAGAGTCGCATCTCAGATGGGCTGGGGTGCTGAGGCTGGAGCTGCACATGCCTCCAACAAAGGCTTGCTGTGCCCAGAAAGGGTACTGGACCTCCGCCCTGTACATACTGAGGGCAAAGTGCCCTGGCAGAAATGACATTTTTATTTACAAAAGATGATAGAAAAGGAAGGAAGCTGTGGGCAATAGCTACTCAGTTGAGAAATTAAAAAGGTGAATTCCATTCATTTTACTAAACTGTTTCTTGAGGGGGAAAGAATCACTGATGTTAGAACACAACAGAATAGCTTTGCAATGGGCAAGCCTTCTAGATCCATTTTTAAGACAGAAAAGCAGGGCAAATCTTGATAGCTCATTGGTGTTGATTTCGGTGCTGCTTTGCTTCTTCCCAATGAGCCAGCTCCTCAACTTGCTTTCACATGACACATTCTCCAAATGCCTGGTAGTTTTATGGACCATGCTTTGCTTTCCATGGCACAAAACAAGGGTGCCAGGTTACCAGTCGTGGCAGTGATGAGGCAACTCATCTCACAAAGCTGTCCTCTCCAGAACTCCTTCTCTACAGTGTTAATCGCCACGTCTTCATAGTTCTGCAAGATGAGGCTGTGGTTCACATTGGAGCACACAGGCTGTGCTACGTTTCCTTCCCCTGTTGAGGGACCTCCTAATTCAGAGAGCTCACCTGTGCCTGGCAGGCAGCCCGCTGCACAGCTGTCTGTCTTTTGAAAATTCCTTTCCCTCTGCACAGAGTTCATAGTGAGAGTGATGCAGCTGGCCATCAGCAACAGAGTGGGTGGGCAAGCGGTCTGGGAAATGATGCCACGACTAAAGAGGTACTAGGGCACAGGCCACCTGGCATCTAGTCAGACAGGGCCACCCCAACATCTCCTGTATTCACCCATTCCTACCTTCTCACTTATCAAGTCAAATCATACCCACTGTCAAGTGCAAAGGCTTCACCTGGTCAGCAGGAATTAACAGCAATCACTTCTCACTTATACAGAACTTACCTGCATACAAAGCACTTTCACCATCTCATTTAATCATCACCTCCCCAAAATGAACATGATAAAGTACCTATTGGTATGCAAAGTGCTTTAGTCCACTTGGCTTTATATGGTCACCAGTCCTGCTGGCACAAAGGTGAGTGATCCCAGCCCCCATTTCACAAATGAGTAAACTGATCTCCAAGGAATTTGAAAAGTGAAAGACAAGGAAGCAAATGGTTAGCAGGTAGGCTATTGACATGTGGAGGTGGGGCTGATGAAGGGCAGGCTGGTCCCTGAAAGTGACATAAAATCCCTGGATTTCTGCCTGAGACCTTGACCATAGAAATACCCAACAGGAACTGCAGATTCAATGGTGCCTTGTAGGTTATAGAAAAAGGATTATCCTCAATATTCTATAACTTAGCAGCAAGTCCCTTTGGAGCACTCAGGGAACATGTGTCCGGAACCAGTGGGCTACGTGCTGTGGTCTCTTCTTATATATGAATAGCCTGTTTGGTTTTATTCAAAACTGCTGTTTTCGAGGCTTGGCGATGATGGCTGTGTAGATGCTGGACTCTGGCTGAGGAAAGGGTGAAGCAAGAAAGAAAGATTGAAACAAGATTCTCCTTACATTCTTCTGGTGACAGATTTGGAACATGAGCTAATGCACACACAAGTCCAGCCAAAGTTGAACAAAAACAATGCTATCTACAGCTGCCTTGGGGCATCTTTCTGACCACAAAACAGCCTCTCCCACTCCCTTCCAGCAGTAGATCAGTTTTTTATTGATGAAGGGATAGGGGATAATCCTACCAAGTCCATATGTCATTTTGTTTAACTTTAGGAATATGCGATCGGGCTCATTTGGTAAAGGAAAAAAGTTTTCTATAGCAGGAATATTTCCTCTCTGCAATAACGATCCGAGAAAGTCAGAATGAGAAGTAGACTAAAGATGGGTCTCAGAATAACTGCAAGGGTGTCGGAACAATACGGAACTCCTAAGCCTGACAGACCTTAAGGCAAACTCACAGGGTCACAGCTGTTTTGTCCTCTTGCCTGGAAAACGTACAAGTTCTGAATCACAGGACTTTTTCTTTCTGCTTTTTCCCTCCCTTCTTTTCTTAGTCTTTCCTCTTTGTTTTAAACATTTTTGTAGTCCTCCCGCAGGAAGCAAAAATAATAAAATAAATTCCCAGAAGATCACATAAACAAGATTTGGGTTTCTTGTGAGATGGAAGGTCTGTGGTCCATATGGCAAATATCATTTACAGTACATGTGAAAGAGGTTCAAGTACATGTTAACCAGGTTACTTCTTAATCAGAGTCCTATTCTGTATAGCTTGCTATTCTGCAACGAGGAAGCAGAGCTAGGGCTAGGGGTAGCACAGCCCTGACATGAACCCACTACGAACAGCGAAATACATCAATCCCTGGCCTAGAGGAGCTCCCCCAGTTACAGTGCTTCGGGCTAGATGAGATTTGCAAAAATCACTGAAAATTCTAACTGAATCTTTGGTCATATGATCAAAGACTAAAAATAAATATGAGCATAAGTAAGTTCCCAGAGCAAAGGTATAGAAAAACATGCCTCAAATTTTATTGGTTCACTTTGTTTTCCAAACTGCTACATGCCAATGTTTTCATCTAAAACCAATGCACACATCACACCTACTCAGAGATGGAGCTAAAAGTAGTTATGAAGATCGAAATGTGTTATTCTTTGTAAAACTGTCCTAAATAAATATTAGGGTGAACTGCATAGCAATGTACTTCTCTAAAAGTAAAATATGATTATGCCACAAACCATATATACTTTTTTTCACCCCAACATTCAGTCCCTTCTTGCCCCAACTTTGAGAGGGACTTAATCTTGAGGTAGGATCTACAACTAAGTAATGAGCTCTTGCCCTGGGCTCATTCCAGGACTGAATCCATGTCTGTCAACTCTGCGGTAGGGCAGGTGACTAATGACACAGCACAGATGATACTTAATCCGAAGAGCTGTCCACATGAAGGGCCTGGCTCTTCAGACAGACAGGGGTTTAAGCCCAAGCTTTGGTGTTGACTAGCAATGTGACTCTCAGGTCAATTATTCCTCTCTAGGGGTGGGCTCAGAGGTTGGTCTAGGATTCAGGGCACTGATGGCTGTAATAGGGCATCTGATCAGTGCTGACTTTCAGACATGGAAGAAGAACAAAATAGGAACCACCTCTGATCCAATGAGCAGTGCTCACCGCCAAACAGATGGTAACATGTGGAGTTTGCTGGACTCTGCCTCCCTGAAGGAGGCCTGCAAGGGGAATGAAAGGCAAGCACAGCCACCAGCTTGACCTTAAAAAGGCTGAAGGCAGGCAGGTTGCTCTCTTTTTGTGATGTCTGCTTGCACCCTGCTCTCCGCTCAGCCATCTGCTGGCCAATGAACTTTCTTCTCCTCCTCTCTCAGTTCTCCCTTTTCCCACTCCTAATATAACTCTGCTTTTGGGTCTTGTCCTGTGAGGACTCACAAACTGGGTCACCCTCTTTTCCCCAGGTGTGCCCCAAAGTGGAGATTCCTTTACCTGCTGGCAACTGCAGCTCTTTCCTTTCTCTCTCTGTCCATTCTCCCGGCTGTGTGCTCTTCCCAGGCAAACACAAATGGGGAATACTGTTCCCTCACTAGTCACCTGGGCATTTAATGCTCCCACAGATTATTACGCAGTCAGCCACCCAGTCAGCCTTACCCTTCGTTGTTTTTCTTTTTACCAATCAGTCCACTGTCAGGGTCACTGTAGATTCAACTTAGTTCGGATCTATGCAACAGATTTGGTAGTGTCCTTTCCAAACAGGGGACCCTGACGTACTATATTTCAATCTTTTTTGCTCCTGAACAATTTGTGGACCTGTAAGCCATCCTACTAACCTTCAAAAGAAATGTTGTCTATCCCTGCATAGCGCTGATTATTTTGCAATGACAAGGAGCCCACCATGGGAAGTTTCATGGTGGCCATGGACATGCCTTTCCCACCCCTCCCCAAAGCCCAGAGGGACTGCCTGCTCCATAAAAGCCTGGTGCAGGTTAAGTGAGCACAACAGAATGATTTTTTGGAAGAAAAAAAAATACATCTGTTTCCATTCATGAACATAATAAAAATACTTGTGGGGTCAGGTCTTCTAAGTTAAACCCTGTAAATCGTGTAAATCAGTACATTGCAGTTTTCGTGACTTTGCAATATAATTTTATTTATTTAAAAAAATATTTATTTATGCATACAGAACTGGGGTACAGGCCAGAAGTGCAGGAGGTGAGAGGATTCATCAGAGACAGAGTGGGGAGCAGAACAGGCAGACTGATGAAGTACACTGCTGAGGGGAGCAGTGGCGAGACAGGAGAGGTCAGCTGCACTCTGTGGGTCACCTCTGGGGCTGGGGATCAAACTTGCACTGAAGTAGCAGCAGCTAGCTTGCAGTGCTGCATTTTAATCCACTGTGCCACCAGGGAGGGCCCTGAAATATATTTTAAAGATGCAAAAGGTAAAGCCTTAAAAATGACCAAGTCTAATTTTAAAAAGACGGGAGAAATACCAAGAATAAAATCTTTTCCTTCTCATTTAGATGATAATGAAGGATTCTGAAGGCACCCTTGGGAGTTGAATAAAAGCAAGGGCAGAGCAGGCTGCGGTGGCTGTCATGAAGGCCCTTGAGTCCCAGGGGAAGGGACTCACAAACCCTGCTCTTCTCTTTCCTCCCCTTACGAGGTTCACAATGAAAATCTAAATACTTTTCACACTGATAGAGTGTGGAATAAAGGAATAGAATAAAGGAAAGATGGAGAAATTAGTGATTTTGTTTCCTACAAGACTAAAAACTACAACCTTTGTTCTTTTGAAGAAAGAAGTGTGTTGGGCATGGTGTAAAGTAGATGAAATAGGTGCTAACGCACAGTTTTTAAAACAAAAATGCAAAAACCTCGAACAAGCAAATGCTTCAAGTTTCAAACATAGTAAAACAGCTCTGGCTCCAGGCTAATAATCTCCCAGGAATCGTGATATAATTTACGGTCAGAGAGTTCATCTATTTTCTTCACCTGTAGTTTTGAAACATACTTGGTATTCACAGTTAATGGAGCAGCTGTCTGCATCAGGAGGAAGGTGATGACATGACCGAAGCATGAGCAGCCCTCCCGCTCAGGACACAGTATCTTACTTAATCAAAGTGCCCATCCAGGGCAGTTGAACCACATTTCTGAACAAAACATATATTGAAAAACACATTTAATGGGCACCTGAGGTGTATGTTTTGAAATGACCTAACTGTTATTTTTGGATTTTTACTTGATTCACATAAAATTATACTGCTAATAGATGTGATACATAAAGGCAGGCTTAATCTGCATAGGCGACTCCATGTACTGAACTCACAGCGTAGTCCTTATGAGGCAATTTAGGTTGGTCATTCCTTGACTCACGTGATTCCTGTTTCCTAATGGCCAGTTAGTTTCTTGTTTGTCTGCAGCTTCACTTTATGAAAATATAAATAAATGTTTATTTCCATTTCGTATGCAAACACTAGCACACAAACAGTGCAAGTAGAGCCACAAACAGTGATGTCCCTTGGAGATCTCTGTATGTTGCACAGACACCAGCTGGACTGCCCACATTCTCACAGCTTCAGAGACTTATTAACCAGTCCCCTTTAATGAGCAGTAGACTTTCTCTTCGTTTGCTGTTTCACACAAAGCTACAGTGTGTGACCTTGAATGCAAGTACATCTGAAGGATTTCTGATGGGAAGGGCCACAATGTTCCACACAAACGAGGTACCCTTTTCCATTCTCCTTGGCAACGCTTCTAGTTTCCCCCAGTCTCGCCAGTGAGAGTGCAGGATCAGCTTCTGGATCTCCCTTTCTGAGACTTCTCAATTGTAGTGTAGAGCAATGTCTTTTACTATGAGTGAGCTTGACATCACATGCTTTAGACACACTTAAATTTCCTTTTCCTTTATGGTGAGCTGTCCGTTTAGATGCTTGTGTTTTCTAGTGTTGCATTTTGTTAGGCTTTCTAGAAATTTGCATATTAAGATACTAGCCATCTCTCTGCCACATGAGTTGTGAACAATTTTCTAGTTCACAATTCTCTTTTATAGTCTTGGTTTCTAGTTTGGGGTATGTGTGTTTTCCCGATGCAATGGGAAAATTATTTTTAATAATATTTTAATATTATTAATAAATTTTATAATGATTATAATAAAATTAATAGTTTATTTTTATCAACTATTATAAATCATATTTTGATATTATTAATAATTTTACAACAAATTTATTAATAGTTGATTTTTATCAATCTTTCACTTCATGGCTTTTAAATTGTGAATCAATTGGCTCTAAGGCCAAACTTATAGCTGCAAAGAAAGTCTCCTGTGTTTTAATCTGGTACACAATTTTTTTGAATTAGAAAAAAGGTAATCCTAAGGTAGAAGCAATCTTCAATGAATCCCCATGTGCCCATTACTAGACACAGTAATTGTCAAGATTTTGCTTAAAATTGCCTTTCCTATCCTTTCTTTCTACAAAATTAAAGTAAATCCATAATATCAAGTAATTTTACACCTTCTGTATTTCTCTATGCATTCAAAATGTTATAATTTCTTGCATAAGCATAATACTACTACCATATGTAACAAAACTAATGATAGTTATTTGGTATGATCTAATATTTGATCTATATTCAATTTTCTCCACTTGCCTCAAAAATGTCTTAATTGATTTGTACAAATCAGTACATGCTTTCATTTTTGTAAACATTTAATTATTTAAATACTTGATCTATTAGAAATTTATTCTAGTGTATGGTATTATTTATTTATTTATGTGGCTACCCAGTTTTCCACACAGTTCACTGATACTTTTTTAAATGACACTTTTTTATATTTCTTTTATTTTTTTCTTATATGTATTTGAGCTCATTTCTGATTTTTAATCTGCCCCCACTGTTTTATCAGCACCACCTACTTAGGCTTTATGATATATTTGTTAAGTGGTAGCTCTTGTTTATTATTCATGTGAATATTAGAAATCCATTTTCCTAGACTTTTATTTATTTATTTATTTTGAATATTTGGCTCTTACTGGGAATGTGTTAAATTTTAAAAATTAGGAGGGTGAAAAATTAATGATTATTGCAGAATAAGAAGTATTATTTCATGGCTTCTGGATTGTGAATCAACTAGAAAGATCTGTCAAACTTAGAGTTGCAAAGAAATTATCTTTTTTGTATTTTTTCCATTGTTTTTACATCATTCTTCATTTTGTGTGTTTTTTATCTCATTTTTTCTTCAAGTTCTTTTTTCATTTTCTTCAGAAGTGGTTTACTGTTTTTACATCTACAACTTATAAATTTCCTGTTAAGCTTATACCTTGATATTGCCTTTTCTTCCTCTAACAACTTTTGAATGGGTTGTTGTTTGGAGAGAGCAATAACTTTTACACTGTCAAATTCTTGCTCGCTGCTTCAAAAAATGCTCAGAGATTCGAGGTCAAATCAACCCAAAGTCTCACCTGTTGTCCTTCCTCCTGTCCCACCCAGGGACAGGGCTCAAGGAGCTAGAGTCTGGACTGAGGAGGAGATATGAAAAAGCAAACTCTATGCACTCTGGAATTCCCTGTCTCTTGTCAACTTTTAAGGATACTAGACTTTCTCTAATATGCAACAAAGAATTTGTTCTGTGATTAACTGCAATGCAACAAAAGCACCTGCTCAATGATTTCTTCAGATTTCTAAGGAAGGTATAAAAGGCACGCGCAATCAGTGGCTCTGGGGGTGATGGTCATTTAAGCATCAGACTCTTCCTCCATCTCTGTAAAGTTAGAGCAACTTCAGCCTGTGAACTTCATTTATATCCTGTGGTTCCCAGTAGGTGAGTGATGGGTCCCACTTGTGTCTCTTCCACTCTCTCAGATCTCAGTATCTAATCAATTTTTCAGCCCAGGCAATTCTCCTCTTACCCCGCCCATACTTCCTGTCTTGTCCTGCTGTCATCATTTCAATTTCAGACTTGCACAGTCACAGCAGCTCGGTGCTGCTGCCTCCACCCCATGCTTCACAGGGCCATCAGCATCTACCTCAACAAAACCCCCCAACCTTCCTCTCCCTACCCAAGCTCCTGTCAGATTTCAACACTTATTGTCTCATTTAAGGTGGGCTCTCCAGTGGCCATGTGTAATCATTATACCATCACCTGTCCTTCCCCCACTGCCTACCAATCCCCATCTACATCTATGAAGTCTTCCTGGACTCCCTTGGCCTCTTCTCAACTCTAAGTGGAACTCTAAGCAGAGCTTAGTCAGATTGTGTTTATGCATATGGGCACTCACTAATGTGCTTCTGCATTGCCCGAGTGGGCTGAGTAATACCCAAACACCACTTGCTCATACACACCTCCAAGTTTCATCTGTGCACAGCCTGATCACTTATTTAATCTATGCCAGGCACATCAGACCTCTCTTATCCTGCCTTTATAATACAGAACGTCTGATTTTCTTTTTGCATATCTGGATAACAATCAGTAATACCTAGAGAAGAACACTGTTGTCTTCCTCCCCAGTCAAGTGTTTGAGTTGGTAAAATTCTCTATAATCCAACAGTCGCTTAGCACCTCACTTAAATTCCTTTTACTGTGATTCTTAGTTTACCTCTTGTTTACTATCTTCAGTACTTAGCCCCATATTTCTTTTAATGTCTAAAAACATCCAGAAGTCCCTATTTTAAAATACTTCAATTGTTTTAGACAGAAGGCTGGACACTGGTGGGGCTCCAGCTCATCTCACACAGGACCTCAGTGCACAGTCAGTCGGGTCCATTGCTCATCCCCGACTGCTCCCAAGTAAGGACAGGATGTGATAAGAGTCTCTTTTTAGCTCTGGCAGGCATACCACTATGACATGGCATTTTATACTATCTGGGATATTCTGGAGACTATCAGGGAACAAACCAAAGCCAAAGGGAGAGAAGACTTGATTGAAGACAAAAATTGAGACTATAAGATATGGTTTCTGAAGTATCTTGAAGGTGAGGAGAGGGAATATCTCAGGAGCAAAGCAACTACTGAGAGAACTTTTGGTATCAACCAATCAAAACTCAGAGTGAATCTTTTAAGGTGACTGAAGTCAGCAGGTCCCACACTTGGGACAGTCTGGAGATTCAAGGTTACACATGGTTATAATAAGGCAGAAGGGCTATGCCAGCAACAAGGACACTAAACTCTGGGAGATATCAAATGGCATAGTGGGAGGGCAGTGCTGAGGAATGATGGGAATCTGTCAGCAACTTATTGGCTCCCTTTCCTCTAGAAATATTCTCTCTGTCCTGGGTACAGCCCAGATATTGGCCAGACTCATCTCCTCAACACTCTAGAAATTATCAATTCTCAGCCCTTTCTCCCACCTAGGAAGAGACTCATCTTGGAACTCAGACAGTGTGTGCATGCCAGCAAGGTGGGGAGGCCGTCTGAGCAAAGGTCCAGAGAGTCTGGAAACACAAGGAAAGTAACAAGTGACTACAGGTTGTTGGCCAACAGAAATTTAAGCTTCTTCTTTGAGTTATTCTCAGGAAAACGCTTTACAGTCTCCTGCTATCCTTCGCATGTGCTGGCAATGTCATCAGATAACAGAATTATTGCACATCCTCTCCATCATACCTGAGAGCATCATGGAATTGGAAGTCACTGCTTCACTAAACTAGGCTGAATTATAGTTGAACTACTTGGGAAAGGATACACGACTTCCATACTCATGAGAACTCAGGACTTGAGAACAGCTCCTTTCCCTTTGTCATCTGTCCAAGTACACTGCAGCTCACAAATAATTTTTATTTCAAAGAAACAGTTCTGGAGTTTGGGTCTAATCAAAAGCATGATGGGTTCTCTTCTATTTTAAACATGATTTTTAAAACTAAGAGATGTTATGTAGTTTTTAAAACTTAGCAAAGATCCCTAGCAAATGTGTTTTTCCTAGCACATATGTTCTCCGTGTAAAGCTTATTATACGTGTTCACAAAGCCCCACTGCTGGCGGGTCCATTCACACGCTGAATGGCTGGGTGGCACTAGACCAAGATGCTGCAGAGGCAGTGGGGGTGGGGGAGGCAGTGCCAGTTACGCCTGCCATGCTGTGCATCAGAATCACTGAAATCCCTACCCTCTACTGACCAGTAAAGAATTTTGTGGTAAAGCTGACCAAACTGCATTTTTCAAGGGAGCCATCGAGTGAGTCTCATGATCATTCAATTTCAGAGAATAATGACCTTGAGCTATAATCTATTTCAAACTCATGAATATATGAGTCAAACTGAAATATTTTATTTCAGTTAATCCAGGAGTTCTTATAGAAGAATAAATATGCAGATATTATTCAACAATTTGACATGTGAACCAAAATAATTTTTTTTTAAAACAAACTCACTTAAGGGCACTAAAGATAATAACCTCACATGAGTGCAAAGCTCACCCAACTCCATATAAGCGGGAAAGTTTCCTTTTCCTCTTATAATGTATGAGACCCATGCCAAGGTGAGCCAGCTACAGAATGCTGGTTAGCACCAATGTGCCAGAGCTCCACCTCCTCCGGAAATTCGCTTTGAAATGACTCCTCAGGCATCAGAAGTCACTTTCTATTATTATCACTAAGTGAATACATTTTTAAACATTTTTAAATGGAAGGATATTAAATCATTTCCCTGGATCTCAAGGAAATCACAGGCTCAGATCATATAAACTTTGATTAGTAACACTAAAGCTACAAAAAGCAATGAAGTGCTAGTTTAAAAAAACTAGCACTTAAGGTTAAAATTGAAATCTACAAATCATCTTGATTCCAATGAGAATGAATAATCTTAGCCACCCATAAGCAGAGCCACGTGACAAGTGCGTTAGGTGTTTTATGAGTATTGACCCACTCATCCCCATAGCAGCCCTACGTGTCCTGGACTAGCAGCATTTCTACTTTTCAGATGAGGAAACTGAGACAGACCTGGTGTTTCCTTCCAATGCTAATATAATTTGGCATTAAAAGTGTTGGAATTCGAACCCATACTGTCTGGCTATAAGGACCACAGAGAGGTCCTGCAATGAGACATCAAATTTGAGCTATCAAGTATGTTATCCTGTTAGCAAACCTACTAAGGTGAATGATAGTGATGTCTAAGGAGCATAACAATATTTAAATTGCTATTATTAAAAATTATCATATCACATACCACCTCACCCCAGTGACAATGGCACATCTTCAAGCAACTAGCAACAACAAATGTTGGCGAGGATGTGGAGAAAAAGGAACTCTCCTGCACTGCTGGTGGGAATGCAAACTAGTACAACCACTATGGAAAACTGTTTGGAGGTTCCTCAAACTGCTAAACATGGAGCTTCCCTATGACCCAGCAATCCCACTCCTAGGTATCTACCCAAAAGACACAAAAACACTGATTGAAAAAGATACCTGCACCCCCATGTTTATTTCTGCCTTATTCACAATTGGAAAAACATGGAAGCAGCCCAAATGCCCAACAGTAGATGACTGGATTAAAAAGATGTGGTACTTATATACAATGGAATATTACTTAGCAACCAAAAAAAGAGAAACACATGTCTTTTGCAGCAACTTGGATGGAGCTGGAAAAGATCATGCTTAGTGAGATAAGCCAGAAAGAAAAAGAAAAATATCAGATGGTTTCGCTCATAGCAGGAGTATAATGGACCAGGCGAGAAAATAATAAGACTAATGAATAGCCATATACCAGAGACATTTTGTGGGGGTGGAATGGGGAATGGGATCAAACGTGGGGGGTAGGGAGAGGGAAGTGCACAGGACTATGGTGATGACACACGGGTGACTTGGTGATGGGAAACCCGCAGGGATTACAATTGAGATGGAAAAAAAAATGTACAAAATGATGTAAAAATAAACTATTATATTTTAAAAAAAAGAAAGTAGTAATGGAATCAGAAAATATATTTTAATGGCTTTTTGAATAAATTTGAAAGAGTTAAAAAAAATCACAGTAATCTTATGTCATTGTTTTAGATTTAATTAAACACTTTTCTAGACACTTGCCATCATTTAAAATTACCCTAGTTCTTTCAGCTATTTTGTAAAGTGCAGTCAGTCAGTAATGTATTATTTTGTATATTTTCCCTATTAATACACGAAGTAAAACCAAACAGCATAGGAATAAATAGCAGATTTTAATTGTACTACAGTAACTTCTGCCATTTACTCATTTTGATAAAAACTAGAACTGGTTATTCCTCACTTATCACCTTAAATAAGAAAATGGAACTGTTTGCAACAAAAACACAAAATTACCTTCCTTCTGGAGAAGTCATGAATGAATCAGAAGAGAGATAAAGCAAATATCCACTGGGCAGCTTGGCTGAGCAGGACATCAGATTTTCAAGTCTTTCTGCTTTCAGCTCATTCATGTGTGTGTGTTCCATTAATTTCTTCATTACTCAACTATTTATTTATTGAACATGCGCTAGGTGCTAATTACTGGAGTAGTAATAGTTAGAAGTTCTAAATGTCAGACATAATATTATCAAATATAAGTACATACTTTTTTTAAAAAAGATTTATTTATTTATTCATACAGAACTGGGGTACAGACCAGAGATGTGGAGGGAGAGAGGATTCACCAGGGACAGAGTGGGGAGCAGAACAGGCAGATCGACGAAGTACACTGCTGAGGAGAGCAGCGGGCAGGTCAGGAGAGGTCTGCCATGCCATGTGGATCTCCTCCAGGGCAGGCAGGGATCGAACTCATGTGGAAGTGGCTTAAGCCTCTCAGTGTAGTTCTTTAACCCGCTCGCCTCCAGAGGGAGGGCCTATAAGTTCATACTTTTGAAACCCTGCTTGGGTCTGCTTAAGCATGTCTGTCCCTGGGAAATATCAAACTTCCAGAATAATTAATAAGAGTTCACAAAACTTCAAATTTCTACACTGAATTCTTCACATTCATTTCAACAAATTTAAAATGAAGACCAAATTTAATTCTTCCGTTTTGTCAACTCAATGTTTTATCTTTCACATATTGGTGGGTGATTTCTTCAACCTTTTTATTTAAGGAAATGTGTATGTCTATTTTTCACACAAGAACAGGTAAGCCTGTACTATAATACTGTAGTTTAGGCAAGTATGACACAGCTGTGCAAGTTGTTCCAAAAATCAAATAAAATCAAAATAAATTGATCTATAAGAAAGACCGCAGATAAATAAAACCTCACTAGAAAACTTGCTAATTCACCATTGTAATCTGCTGTACAGAATGCGTGGTCATATATTTCTCTTAAGAGCTCTAGGTCTCATGTTAAACTTCACATAACACATTAGTCATTACTTTGCTTTATCCTAAAAGGACAGAGTATAGGCAAGGTACATCTAAGTAATGTTTATCTCTATCTGGGTCAGGGTCATACAGAGACTGGTGTTGGCTGGCTCTAGAATATCTTCTCATTTGTCAAGGTCCCCAACAGGTATGTGTTTTTGTGTGTATGTTTGTCTGGTCATGATTTCTCCATGTTGTTTTCTAGTTATTTAAATAAATCTATGTCAACTAGAGAACAAGCGAAGTTCACATTAAGAAACTATACTCTCAGGCCCTCCATGGTGGCGCAACAGGTTAAAGCATAGCACTAAAAAGCTAAGGCCACTTCAACATGAGTTCGATTCCCACCAGCCCCGGAGGTGACCACATGGTGTGGCAGACCTCTCCTGATCCACCAGCTGCTCCCCTCAGCAGTTGATCTGCCTGTTCTGCTCCCCACCCTGTCTCTGCTGAAGCCTTTCACCACCCCTGTACCTCTGGCCTGTACCTCAGTTCTGTAATGCATAAATAAATAAATCTTTAAAAAAGAAGAAAGAAACTATACACTCAACTAAAAAATCTCCATGAAACATGAAAGTAAACCAATTTTGGAGTGTGTATTTTCCACCAGTGGCTCTGTATTTCATTAGAAATCAGGTATTATTCAAAGTAATTGCTGTACAGAAAGGGGGTGAAAGTGGGGATGGTGTAAGGGATGAGATGGGATCTGGGGGGATGGGAGTAGGGAGAACAGAGTAAGAGAGAGTGGGAGGCATGAATAAACACACCGCCAGGCCACATTTGGTAGCAAATAGGAATATCTGATGTAGAAGATAGAGATCTACTTCCATATTCCACAAATGGACTGAGACATTGAGAGGTTTTTAAGTCATAAAACACAGCCACAGTCATGGACCATATAAAATCATCCTGCAACCTCCAGTCATAAGGCAATTCGAGGTGGATGTGCAACCACAGGGCTGTGTATGCAGACACAGGAGGTCCTTCCAGAGGGCTCAGGGCGTTCCCATAGGAAGCAGGTTAATCCAGTCTACTCCCAGAGGGGAAAACATTTAATAAATTTGATTTCTGAAAAGGTTCTGAAATGAGCCAAAATGTCAATAGCTGCACACAACTAGAATTAAATGTTAAGACCTCAACACATAATTCTTAGGGAAGGGAGAGGGAAGTTATTTTTATGGCTTATTAAATGCAAGTTTTCCTTTATGTCTATAAGGCTGGAGAAAAGTAAACAATGCCTATTCTGACTACAATGGCCCCTTTGCAGTTCTGTGATAAAACAAGACCTTGCTATGGAGAAGAGACACAGTTTGGGGGCCTTTGGCACACTTTGCTGAATTAGTGGTTCCATACGGCAAAAGTTAAACATGGGCAAGCCCAAGCCTCCTTCGCAAGGCTGCTCAAAGGAACTCACTGTGCCTCACACAGCCTGAATCTTTCACTGACTGGACCCAAATGCCATACTTCTGCCCAAATAGGGCTGTCCAGATAAAATGGACAGACCCTAGAGAATTCCTGGGTCTTTTCATAGTCTATTATGTCTGCCCCAAACCCTGTGCTGGCCCTTCCCTTCCAGGTCATAGAGGGGGGTGGAGCTTCAAGCCATCACTACACCTGTGCACCAGTGTGGCCCCTCTCAAAGGCTCCGTAAAGGTGAGGGTTGGGGCATCTTGTGACAGCTCAAAATGTAGGGAGCTTTGCTGTGGCCCGAAGTGACATAGCATGGCAACAACCAACCCCCTCAGTGGGAAGATAACCGAAGATAAAGAGATGTCTGTTCTTTGGCATTCTAGATCTAAACCAGAAACTCTTAAATTAATGATCATCTTTGACTTCCTCAGAGGACTGACAGAAGACATCATGCAAAATAACAAAACAAAAACACTTTTTTTTCCTTGTCATCTAGGTTTAAATTCTTTCATTTACTGCATTTTCTTAAAAATATACTTAAGGATGGGCCCTCCCTGGTGGCGCAGCGGGTTAAAGCACTGCACTAAAAAGCTAAAGCCACTTCCGCATGAGTTCGATCCCCACCCGCCCCGGAGGAGATCACATGGTGTGGCAGACCTCTCCTGACCCGCCCACTGCTCCCCTCAGCAGTGTACTTCGTCGATCTGCCTGTTCTGCTCCCCGCTCTGTCTCTGGTGAAGCCTCTCACCCTCCGCATCTCTGACCTGTACCCCAGTTCTGTACGAATAAATAAATAAATCTTTAAAAAATATATATACTAACATAAACTTTTTAATAAAAAAAAATATATATATATTCTTAAGGAGAATTTCAATAACCAAGCAATGTTTTCAAATGAATCGTTTCTCACTGTCCCTGTATGAGAGGAGTGAGAAACATCAAGTTTTGGATTTTGTGAAATTTGTTGGGCTGTCACAGTTTCATGACTTTTCTGCCAAAATTACTTTGGCAAGTTAAAACTAACCAGACATGTGACAAATGTTTATGATGAGGGTCAAGAGTGTTTACTACTCAGCAGTTAGCTTTTAAAACAAAAGAACTTTGACTAAAGACAAAGGGAATGTTGCCAAAGCTAGTAACTAACACCCCTCAGAAGAATTACAAACTCTGGCATCACACACAAAGTCCTCCAATTCCCAGGAATCAGCCAGAGGAGATGATGAAGTTCATGTCTTCATGGCAGTATCTATTTTTAAAAGCCATCACACACATACATACAATATGATGTGGTTTCTCTCAGATAGTAGGAACTGCCAAATAATTACCACATATCTAATTTTAAATTTGAGTTCATAAACACCAAAACGGAAGCTGAGGTTTGATTTTAATTCTTCTCCACTTAAACTAGAATGTCATGTATTCGCACTCATTTTTCCTTTAAGACTAGTGGGAAACTAAATTTTTATAAAATGTAAGGTGATAAATGTTAGTTGTTATTCATACAGGTTACATATACATTCATTGAAAAGGCTAGGAGGACTGATTACCGATTTAAGAAATAAGTCTCTTTCCAAAAATAAATAATTCCATGTTTCAGAATATAATCATTAAAAAAATCATTTCTGAGTATTACAAAGGGAAAATTCAATATAAACAGGTTACCTGTTTTTTCAAATTATCATTGGCATATATTAAAGTCAGTAAAACTTACAGATATTCCTGGTTATGTTGCTTGCCTTAGCAGCTGAATGTGAAAGAGGAGAAGTAGCAAAAGAAAGAGAGAGAAAAATATATAGGAAACAAAGGAAAAGGGAGAAAAAGAGAAGAGGAAGGAAAGGGGTGATGGGGAGGGAGGAGAAAATGGAGAAAGGAAAAAGGGGAGAGTAAAAGATGAGAGGAGGAAAGGAAAGAGGAGGACGAGGAGGCCAGGCCGGCTCATTCTATCTAGTCCCTGAAGGCCCCCTACCTCTGACAAACCGAAGAAGGTCAGGTGGTAACTCAGTCAACTGTGGGTTATTTTAAAAACATTCAAGTCAACGGTCAAGCTAAACTGTTTGTGATATATAGTCACCCTGTCCAATTAAAAACATTTATTCATCTCCACTTTATGCAAGGGTTAAGGAGGAGAAGCAGGGAATTATTTCCGCCTCCTTTAATAACAGATCACTACATCCTTTTAAGAAATAATTAAGTCTCGTTGCATTTGTAAAGTGAAAAACCATGCTAGTCTCTTGATTTGAGATGAAAAGGAATGGGTGAAGCTTGCCTCTTTGTATTATCTTGTCCACGAAGACATACACGCTTGCTTTCTGCAAGTCTGCTCAGGAGCCCATCAGAGCTAACAGTGGCAGAGGATCATCTAACCCCAGAAAGGGTCCCACTGAGGCTGTGCGCCCCATGAGGTGAGAAAGTGGGGAGGGAGGGCATTCCAGACTGGGAGGAAAACAGTGCAAAGGTAGACTAGGCAAGCCCACTGGAGCCTGAAAATGCAGCATCCACCGTTGCCCAAGCCCTGGGTGCAGAGAGGAGGTTTGTTGGCTCAGGAACCAGTCATCAGACTTCTGAAGGATATCACACCAACCACCTGTGAGAGGCGGTGAGAGCCACAACTGAGACTGCAGCCAGGCTGACTTCCCAACCCTAAGTCTACATTCTAGTCCTGCAATTCCCAGGAGTTACCATCTTCTTCTGTTTGAGTTCAGTTTGATAATAAAGCTTCAGGGAGGGGGAATTAAACACACACACACACAGCTGAGTGCCTTGGAGATGGCATGGGGCGGCACCTCATTCTTTACTTGAGGTTAGTGACTCATGCAGGTTCACAGGGCAGTGTCTGTCCTTCCCATTAGACTGTCCGACTCCGAATTCTAAACAGTTAGAGGTTTCCAGGCCAGACAATTGGGGAAAAATATACAGATTGGCTAGTAGCCAAGAGCAGGCACTCAAAAATAACTGGAATAAATGAATAAATGACAAGTCTATCATACAGAAGCCATCATCACAGAAAAGCTTCCCAGTCATATATATCACAGGCCTGGTTACCAAAGGACTGCATTAGCTCATATTTATAAGTCTAAAAAGTTAAAAGTAGAAACAAATAGAATCATTTATGTGAAAATCTCACAAAGTCCTATGTATAACCTTAATCCAAAACACAAGTGTGGAATGAAGCAGTCAAATACACGCTGGGAAGATGTGAGATGACAAGCCCTTGTAAATGTTACTGAATTCACACTCTTCCTAGTCACTATGATGATGAAGCAAGAGCTCCCAGGAATATTAACTGTTATTAATCACCAAAGGTACGACTGTAAAGCAAGTACCTTTAAATACGTAACAAAACTAGGAAGCAAATATTGAATGTGTTCAGGATCACAAAGACCACAAAACTGTACTCTGTGCATATGTGTATTTATGTTTCCTCTGATAGAAGCTTCACTTTCTGTTGAAAAGCACAATTTTTTAACTTTTCCCTTTACAATCTTCACATCACAAATTACATGGATATGGCAACAGGTGATATATACATATATATATATGTATATATATATGTATATATATATACATATATATGCCGTATATATATACATATATATATATATATATATATATATAAAAGCACATATCCACTTCTAGACTTACACTGTGATATATAGTCCCCCTGCCCAATTAAAAACATTTATTCATCTCCACTTTATGCAAGGGTTAAGAAGGAGAAGCAGGGAATTCTCTCCGCCTCCTTTAATAACAGATCACTGCATCCTTTAAAGATGTCTGAACTAGTTAAAATTTAAGTTAAAAGTTCAATTCTTCAGCTGCACTGGCCACACTCGACACCCACCTATCGCTAGTGGCTACCTTATGGAACACCACCAGCAGAGCACCCTTCCAACATGAAATGTTCTCCTGGACACCAACGACCCGCCAGCTGCCTAATCTTGCTTCAGCGGGTGGGTGCGCCTCTACAGAAGTAGGAGGTTCTGCTGTACCCTCCATATGGGATGACTTAGAGACCTCCAGATGCTTCTCAGGTTCTCACTTCTATACAAAGTTGACTTTAGTTCTTTGTGAGTTTGGTTTTAACACTTTGGGGGACACAGACTCAAGAAAAATGCTCAAAGCAGTGAATTTTCTCCTCTGCTAAATGAAGTTGTAAAAAAGGGAGTATTTTTCTTGTAATTTTCAGGACACGTGTAATTTTCTAGCCTTCCAAAGTCTGTTCATGGACGACCTCTTTTAAAACATCTGCTCAATAAAATCAAATTTTACAGTGGGCAGCTGAAAACACAATTTCCCAGCAAGGATGATTTTGGCTTCTTCCTGCCCTAAGTTAGACTTTTGTTTTTAATTTGAGCTCATTAATTATAGAAATCATCATCATCAACTCTTACATTAGCCAAAGAGATGCTCTGCCTAAAAATTAGCTTGGAAAATCTTCTCCATTAAAATGCCATGGTAAGCAGCTCTCCTCCAGCCCCCTTGCAACTATGCAGGTGTCTCTTTCCTCTATTGCCCTTTTCTTAATAAAACAATCCTTTTAAAATGTAAAACAAACAAACAAACAAAAAAACTACCAGGTAATGTGTTCTCAACCCTTAGAGCATCCATTTGTCATCTGCTTATCATTTTTATCTGGAGGTACTGATTAACCTGTACTATATTTTTAATGAGATAATTTTCCTGCAATGGACAAATATCAAAATGATTACAATCCTATAAACCTATAGCAATGCTTATATCTTGAGCAAAATTAAATGTATAAGTTGTACTAATATATAATGTAAGCAGAGAGGTAGCTAATGTAGTATTTGCTAGAAATTCAGTTTCACTGGTGGTAGAGGAGACCAGATCAATAAAAATGGGTGGGAAAAAAAAGTAAGAAAAGAAAAAGCACATGGACAGATTATAGACTTCAAAATTTCTGTTATAAGACAACTTCTCTCACACTGTTAGCAATACACAAAAATTTATCTGATGCAACTAAGTTCTTTCTATACCTACTTCAAAACCACCAGGTAAAACTACCTTTATTTTTTAACTCTTGCTAACTTTTAAAGAAGTTTCCAGAGTGATAAAGTCTGAACATAAGAGAAAATCAAGTTGATTCAATACTTTATTTCTGGGATAGCCTACCTGAATGGTATCAATTTGTCTCATCAGTGAATCAGCATTTTATAGATAGTAATTTATGACAGTGTAGAAAACAACTGGTAGAAAAAAAATAGAGAGACCTAACTTGTATTTGTCTAAACAGAATTGATTTTTTTTTAAGCTATGAACTTTAATATATAAAGTCAGAATAAATTTTAAGAGAATAGAGAGTTCCAGAAGGTAGAAGATACAAACAGTAGGTAGGCTCTAAAGCAAGTACTCGCTTTGGGTTAGAAACCATGGCATTCTACCATTTCAGCACATTAAAGACAGATACAGGGTTGAAGTTGAAGAATCACTACGGTGCCCACGTATCAGTCATTTAAAATGTAGGATCCATGAGGGGAGGGATTTCATTTCTCATGTTCTTTCTCCAACACCTTCACCACCCCCAGCACATAGTAAGTGCTCCAGGTACTTATTTGCTTGAGAACCTACCTACTGTTTCCATCTTCTACCTTCTGGAACCCTCTCTTCTCCTAAAATTTATGTTGACTTTATATATTAAAGTTCATAGCTTAAAAAAATAAATAAATGTTAATAGAAATTAAATGCCTGCAATGAAGCTAGTATACTTAAGAGGGGAAAATGTTGGACACAGCCGTTCCTATTGTGAACAGGAAACTTCTATCTCAGGTGCCCTACTATTGTCTGTGAGCACTCTGGGGCTTCACATCAGGAGTACAAGCATACTTCCAAATGAAGATAAAAACAAATCAAGTTGGAGAAAGAGAAATTTAAGTATTTAAATGAGCACAGGAGAACTAGAAGGACTTAATCTGAAGTGATGGGAAAATTAAAAAAAAGTAAGGACTGAAGACAAAGCCGGGTGATCAAGCCAAGAGAGAAGGAAGAAACAGGCTGTTCATCTCAACACAAACACTGTGTATTTGGGCTCAGGATCTGTTCTAATGTGTTCCTGCTCCTTGACCTTATGCCACCATTTTGATACAGGTTATCCATTCCAAGAAGACCAGAATACTGTCAGACTCTGAGATCTTTGTGTTACAGAACTCAAACAATTAGAAGGCCCTCCAACATCTCTAGTCCAATGCTCATTCTAACTAACGGATATAGGTTAAGAGTTACACAAGGTCACATGCTGGTTATTTATTAAAACTAGGGTTGCTCCGCCCTCTCTGTCACTGTACCAAACACACCTGGAGTCAAACACCATCAATTTCCAAACGCAATTTCTTTCTCCACTGAGAGTTGAGAAAAAATGTCTTGGGCACTTGGGAAGGGGGACTGAGGAAGGGTGGGTGGAGCACAAGCCTTGCTTGCAATCGTTGCTTTTGCCTGATTTCCTTCCCGTTTGTTCCCCAACTACTTTTTTATTGCAACTTCCTTAGGAAATATTTAAGAATTGCCAGCTGTAGGCAAGTTCCCTGAAACCTCCAGAGAGAAGAATACAATTCAAATAAATAAGTTTGAAATGGGAGGACCCTGTGTTGGAGTATAATGCATTTCATGACACTTACTCATCCTAGTCTAAAGCACCAAAACAATTTTTATCTAATCCCAGAATCTTAAAATATTCAACACTTTTGATCAAAAATGTATGAAATAATAAAGCCAAATGATTATGTGCATGTGGCTGAAATGAACATCTGGTGGAAATTAAGACTATCTCTTAATGGCACACCCAAATTTTGTTTTCTAACCTGGTTTAAACCAATAGTCACTAGTTCTGCTAGGTATCTGAAGCAAGACTTGCAAATAAATAATAGACATTAAAATGACATTTGTTTTGGGATTCATTTATTTATAAATGAATAAATATTGCAAAATAAACAAATACAAACTTACTTTTGTGACTATCCTAGCACATAATCAACTGAAAATGAACTTAAATTTTTTTTAAAAAGATTTATTTATTTATGCATACAGAACTGAGGTACAAGTCAAAGGTGCAGGGGCGGTGAGAGGATTCACCAGAGACAGAGCGGGGAACAGAACAGGCAGATTGATGAAGTACACTGCTGAGGGGAGCAGCGGGTGGGTCAGGAGAGGTCTGCCGCGCCATGTGGTCACCTCTGGGACAGGCTGGGATCGAACTCATGCAGAAGTGGCTTTAGCTTCTTAGTGCTTTAACCCACTGTGCTACTAGGGAGGGCCTGAACTTAAATTTAAAAACCTTTCCTGGGCTGTTCCTGGTGACACAATGGGTTAAAAGTGCTGCACTATGAAGCAATCAGCAATCATTGCAGCAACAGTTCGGTCCCTGGTGAGGGAACTGATCCACACGGCTGGCCGACCTCTGCTATCTGGCCACTGCTCCCCTCAGCAGTGTACTTCAATCAATCTGCCTGTTCTGCTTCCCCCTCTGTCTCTGGTGAATCCGCTCACAGTCCTGTACCTCTAGCTTGTATCCCAGTTCTTACATGCAAAAATAAGTAAATTTTAAATAAATAAATAAATAAAAACTTTTTCTAAGAAATTCTGTATACAAAAACACTAAAAGTTTCAAAGAATATTTTACCTTTCATAATCTACTTCAATATATTTTAAAATATTAAAATTCAACCGTTTTCTTATTTGGGTTTGGTTGCAGAGGCTTGTTTACACTTATTGATTATACAACACATGAGCACATGCAAAATAATGTATAGTTTAAATTTTTGGTTAAGTAGGATAAGATTAGGTACAGTATTTTTAGAATGTATGAAAAGACCTGTGTCTAAATATTTAAAGTACCAGAAATCTTTAAAATCCTAAAACTTTCAATGTTTTTTTCTGTTCAACACTGATATATATCTTAGTCTATTTTCCACCCTTCCATACTCAGAACATAATTGAAAATCCAGAAAGAAACAAGAAGCCTCTGTTTAAGCAAAACAGTTCACAAATGGTAGGTGCCTACACACAAAGCCCTTTGGACCTTCACTCAGAAACGAATTAATCTTCTTATGCATAATTCTACCAGGCTTAGTTATATGGGATGCAAACATTAACACAGCTAAGTAGACATGAACAAATTCTAATTAAAAAGGGTAAATATGCCAAAAAATCCAAATGAAATGGACAGGTTAAATAATTTACCATATAAAAAGCAGCTTTTACTGGGCCCTAGCAAGGGAGAGCTGGCAAGTGAAGTGACCTAAAAATGACCTAGAAAAATAAAGGCAAGAGAAGAGCTCAAGAACATATCTGCCTGCGGACGCCCAGTCCATCAGTAGACTGCAGCAACCTTACGAGCTCTGAGATGGGATCCTTACAAAACAGTGCTAGGAGATGGAGTTCAAGGACGTCATAGCAACAAGAAGTCACAAAGGCTCAGCAAGGAGAGGACAGCTCCCACAGAGCTGCAGATGTTAAGGAGTAAATGGCTGTTTTGAAAACAGGCTTGGGCAAGGGCAGCTTTGTTAGGATGAAGAAAACAAGCATGTTTTTAACATGGGGAAGAGAAACCCCAAAGTTGAAAATAAGAGAAATGGGAACAACTATAAGAAAAGGGTAGAAAGGCATGTCATGAAAGCCTCAGCCTCGGAAGAACAACTTCACCCCTGGGGAAGGCATCTTTAAATCCCCAGCAAACTGCTTGCTTTCAGCAGAGTGGTTTCACAAGGAAATCTTTGAAACAAAGTGGGTCCTCAGACATCAGCAACACCCAGGGTCTTGTGTGCAGAATCTGAACGCTAACAGATCACAGGTGATAACTATTTACGTTTGAGACTCAATGGTCCAAAGCAGAAAGCCACTACTTTGAAAGTATTAAAGTCAGATAGACCTGGTTCAAATTCAATTCTGTTTTGCTGATCCCATGGTATGTGCTCCTGGGTAAACCTCTCTAAGCACAGTGTTCCTCTGTAACTTGGGGATAATGATACAGGCACACCTTGTTGATAATGAAGCTTGAGTTCCAGACCACCACAATAAAGTATCACAATAAAGCAGTCACAGGAATGTTGTGGTTTCCCAATATATATGAAAGTTATGTTTACACTATACTGTAGTCTAAATGTACAATATTATGATGTCCAAAAAACCCACCAGGTACATACCTTAACAGAAAAATAGTTTATTGTTAAAAAAAATGCTAGTCATAATCTTTTTACTGGTGGTGGCCCAGATCTGTGAAGTGCAATAGAGCAAAAGCATAATAAAGCCAGGTATGACTGTAGCAATGTTTCTCAAGGGTCATTGTAAAAATCAAATGAGATAAAGTAGTAAAGAGCTTGGCACTAAGCCTGGCACACAGTAAAAATGGATGTCATATTATCGCTATTCATTCCTTTCTACTTACTTACATAACAGCTTTGCTATGTCCATGCCTGAACCCCTCTAGGGAATGACAACACAGCAGCAGGGAACACACTTCAGGCACAGTCACCCACACACATCTCCCTTAGAGAGCTCATAAAGGCACACAGTTTTGGGGTGAAGTGCCCAATATGTACATAGCGAAATGAACCCAGCACTGTGACAGGTAAAACTATAGCAAAGCAAACAGCAAAGCTCTTTAACTATATTACACAAAAGCCAGCTCAGAATAGGTTATGAACTTGCTTAGGGATTAAAGGATCAACTTTCAGAAGAGAATAAAAGCAATTACAGGGCAAAATACAATCCTCTTTCAAAACCTCCTGCATTAGGGAGTGTCCTACAAAATGAGACAGCACTCCCTCAACCAACCCCAAGGCCCTGGGCTCCCCCTCCGAGGGCAGAGTACAAGATATTGAACCTGAGGGACATTGTCTGATGCTTGGGAAAATCACACCACTAGGTATGTTTCAGAAGCAAAACTCTGAAGATGAAGTGGCTGGTTTCACATTCACTTCCCAGGTTGGAAAAGTGCATGTACATAACCCCAATCGGGCTGTGAAATACAAATCTTTGTTGTTTGCAGTTTTAGATATGGAGAAAATTTACAGCACTGGACACCCACTTCTGCAATGGAGAACATTAACAATGGCAGTTGCATTTTACAGAACATAGTTACATTTTTATATGAAGAAAACATGAGTCTTTCCAATGAAATTCAATTTAATCAACTCACATTTGTGGGAGATACTCATTAGGCAGCATGTTCTGGGCTAGATACTGGGGTTGTAAGAGACGGTGGGGACCCAAGAACTTTGTTGGGGAACCTTTCCACAGTCAGGGAGGACCAGGATGTGAAACTAGGGCTCACCATGGTATGGCCAGAGTCAAGGCCCTGGAGCCTAGGGTAGAAGGTTGGGAAGCTTTTGGGAAGATTTTATTTAATATCACTTCCGGGAAACCCAAGGAAGGCAGAACATTTCAGGGAAAGGTGCCAGCAAAAACAGTGGCTTCAAAGAAACTGAGGAGGAGGCTAAGACACTGGTTGGTCTATAGCCTTTCATCAGTGGCGACAATGGAGGGTCTGGCTTTTGAGCGAGGATGTGACCAGAACTTGTTTAGAAAGGTCATTCTGAGGCTAAATTGGCATCTCAAGACCTTGGGTGCAAAATGATTATTAAGGGCAATGAATCAAAGGACAAGAAGGCTCAGGAGGAGAGAGCTGGCAGGAACAGCATTTCAGAGAGACTTAATGACCTTGGTGACCTGTAAGGAGAGGACTCAGGCTGATGGAGATGCAGCTTCTGTTTCCAGCTTAGTACAAAACAATAGAGGCCCTCCCTGGTGGCTCAGCGGATTAAAGCACAGCACTGAGAATCTAAAGCCGCTTCCGCATGAGTTCGATTCCCGCCTGCCCCGGAGGTGACCACATGGCGTGGCAGACCTCTCCTGACCCGCCCACTGCTCCCCTCAGCAGTGTATTTCGTCGATCTGCCTGTTCTGCTCCCCACTCTGTCTCTGGTGAAGCCTCTAGCCGCCCCTGAGCCTCTGATCTGTACCCTAGTTCTGTATGCACAAATAAATAAATCTTAAAAAAAAACAATGGAGCCAGCATTTTAGGGAAGCCCCAGGAGGTCACTGCGACTGTACTAAAAGCCCAGGCAACCTTAGATCGAGGAGATGATTTAGTGTCTTAACATGAAAGAGAGACCTCTGGTGACTACTCTCCCCAGCAATCCCCGCAGCCCATGATCTAGGGCAGCTCTCTGGACATTCTTGTAAAAGCCAGTGACACTTTCTTTGAATACAATTCCTCAATTGTAGAATTTTAAATGACCACAGGTATTACCAAAATGTTCATTCTGTATTGAATTCATAATCATACAGCGGCGTGGTTCCCAAGATACAGTATGACTCAAAAGCACAAGACAGATACCGGTGTTTATCAAAGACGGTAGTGTAAGCTGAGTGCTTTAACCTGATTTAACTTTGAGTTCTGGTTTGGTGAGACGCAACAGCCCAAATCCAGCCTCACATACACCTTGCTGCTCTCTCAGCAGGGAAAGCCACCAGCATTTGGGCCAGTGCAAAGCTTTGTCTGACAGAACTGTGACACAGGCGTTTACAACTCTCAACCACCTTCTCCAATTGCCAGCAGTAGTTACTGTGAAACCAGACACACCACCAAGCATTTCCAAACACACCCAGGGGAGTAGAACTATCACTGGTTGAGAACCAAGCAGTATTCGCCGGTGAGGTTCATCTCTATAAATACTCTGTTTTTCGACCTGATAAAAATAATTGCTGCACTTACTCATCCATTGCATATGGTACAAGTAAACAAATTTTTTTTTTAAAAAAAGGAACAATATATCAAATAAACCATAAATATTCTTATAGCTTGTTGCCTTTTTTTCAGCAGAACTAAATTACCAAGTTAAATTACAAAAGACCACAGCTACCTCCAAGGTTTAAAAAGACTGAGATAGTACTTTTTCTTGAAGAAGTAAAAAATGAGATAGAGTTCCAAATCTGTAAACTAAAGTAGCATTTTTAAAAACAAATTCTCCAAATCAGAGGTTCTATAAATGGAATTTGAAGATTCGAAATACCGAGGTAAAAAGCCCTCAAAACAAAGATACACAAGGATCACTGGTGAGCTGAACTTACATATGTTTAATAAGGAGCACGAAATAAAACTTACCCATCTGAACTTCACTATGTACTAGTGACATTACTATTAAATATTTTATATTGTGAATATGCTTTTTTAATGCCAAGGCTTCAAGTGCCAGCATTTAAACAGAATGTACTTACTAAATTACATCAAATGTACTTACTAAATTATATCAAATATATGATATTAATTATATCATATAAACTTCTCTGCACATAAAATAAGTTCTTCAGTTTTTATGAAGAAAAAAAAAATCCAATCATTCCAGAACCAAGAAAACATGCCCAGAGGTGCCTGGAGGAACAGCTGCCATAACCAGCACACACTGGCAGGCACATTCCTGTGCTTGGACTCAACAAATCCCAAGGAAGCAAGCCCAGACAAATGACATTAAAAAAAAAAAAAAAAAAAAAAAACACTGCATTGAGATTTACAGGAAGAGTATTCACTTACTTCAAATTTCTGTATAATCCTCGTTCCTCTAAGGTAAGGGGGTGGGGGAGTCACACTGTAGTCCCTTATTTCTCTAGTTAAAAGTAAACAAAACAAAACGTTCTATATTCTCTAATCCGACTTGGGATGTCCTTAAGTGTTTCCTTGGACTCTCCTTTCAATGCAAACTACTTTCAAGTTCTAAACAAAAAGTAAAATATCAAAAGTTAGCCGAGAAACAGCATATCAAATCAAAGCTCAAAATGCAAATAAGGCAACAGGATCTATCACAAGTGATGATTCACAACAGGATAAATTTAGCAGGGCGCTTTCCAAAAAGCATCAGGATGCCAAACGCAATAGGTGAAGGCTACATTGCAAAAGTTTCTCGGAAAAAAGATCGCCAACATATTATGAAAAGAGTCTTCTTTTTTGACGTTTTCAGGCCCCTGGTGCCCTTGATGTCGAACTTCCCCAATCTGGCATCGGTGTGACCATCCATTACTGAGTAAATCCACGTGAAACCTGAGGACACTTCAGCCTGGAGGAGACGCAGAAGCAGTGGGACAACTCTGCAGGGGACGGGCCTTTTATGGCCTGAACTGCTAGAGCCTGGATCCCAGCTAATCTACCAGAAATAGCTCCTGAAACTCAGAGGAACCCATCAGCTGTTGCAACAGGCCTAGCCAGCAGCTACTTTAAATGCAATTAGATAGCCTGCACTGTCTTTCAGCTGGTTTTCTAAAGAAATTAAAAATGCTCAGCAGTCTACGGAACAGGATACAACAATACAGAATTGAGTGGAAAAACATGTTTCTAACTTGAGTTGTGGATTCTAAAAGCACATAATCATTGATAAAGTTCAGCTACTGAACACTCGAAAAACAAGTAACAGACATGCATATATGTATAGTGTGAAAATACATTAAGATGCATTCTACACTGACACATGTCTATTTACTGATTGTATAGATTTCTCTGAGTTTTTCCCCACTTCCAATAACTGCAGGTCATGAGTCATCAGAAGAAAGGCTGGTGCTAGAAGAACTTTCTCTAAGACAACATCAATATTATGCCTTAAAATCAAAGACAAGGCTTCATTTGAACTGCTCAAATCTCTCTTCAGATGGATCTCAGATCACCCACCAGATAAGGAACCTTAATTAATGGGGAAAAAGTAAGCTATCAGTACAACCACTTCTGACAAGGCTATTTACATCTTTTAGACATTAAAAAGTAAATATTACAACCCTGCTTTACAAAAGTACTTACAGTTTTAGATGTCCATGTCACTAAGAATAGCAAAGTCTTGATTGTTCAACTGAAACTCAGTAAAAATCGCAAATCCCAGAACAGTGAGCAGGAGCAAAAGCTCCGAGCTGCCTGCTGGGTTTATCAGCCTATTGGTGTCAGTTCTCAGACCACCAGCTGCATCAGACACTTCCCAAAGCAGGATCTGAATTCCTGTTATTAATTAACCCTGCAGGACCAAGCCCACAGACAGTCCTCAGGCAGCAGGTGAAGGATGGCAGGTAGCCTGGATAGTGAATAATTAAACACCGGCTTCAGGATTATTTTGTGGAAGGGTTAAAACAGTGTGTCCACGTCAAAGCTTTTGCCTGCCTCAAGATTACAAACAAAACTTGTAACATGAGACTTTTGCTTCCTAATCTCAGTTTGGGCCTCACTTTTTACTCCCCTTGACCAATTTTGCTATTCACTGATTTTATTTTTATTTTACTTTGTAGACATATGTTTGTTTATTTTATCACATATATTTATACTCTCGGAGCAAAGCACAGTAAAAATTAATACTGTCGAAAAGAGGTTTAGAAGTGAATCACACTTATGGCAATAAGGCAATATTTTGTTTGTTTGTTTTCCCTAAAAAGCACCACTCCATGAAATAAACATCTAACCTTTGGATGTCTCACAAAGTGCTGCTCATTGCTTTCCTGTAGCCACGGATCACATTAGCATGGAACAGAATCATTCTCCTGAGCCACCTCATTTTTATAACCTTTTTGTGTCTGCTCACACCCCAGTTATTTCTTCCTATACAGTTTGCTCAAAAATGCTTCTCCTCATTATTATCATTATTATATTATCATCACCATATTATTTGTTACATGTGAAACTCTTGTCACCATATACTCTATTTCCAAAAAAATGACAGTAATCAGATCTCACATGCATGGATACATATCCCATAACGCATTCACAAAGAAAATGGAAAAGCCTACATTATTAAAATTATAACTAAAAACTAGACTTATATCTCTAAGATATTGGGTGATTATTACTCATTTAATATTATTTAATATCATCATTGTAACAATAAGGTAGCTTACTGTTCTCTCAAGTAATATCCTATATATATGCTTTTTTTTGAGTTTTCATCTGGCTTTTGTGGGCTTAATTTAGGATTTAGGACTATTTTTAATGTTTTGAAGGGAAACTAAAACAATACATAAGTACATAAATATAAGCAAAATCCAATGTCAAATTAGAAAACTGGTAAAAGGTATGAAGAAACATTTCAACAAAGAAGATATGCAGAGGCCAAGACATTCAACATCACTAGTCATTTGAGAAGTGCAAATTAAAACAATGAGATATCACTGACACCTACCAGAAATCACACATATACACAAACATATAATAGTAACAACAATAAATGCTGGCAAGAAGAAACCGAATGTAACAAAAGTTACTTGGTGAGAATGTAAATGGTATAGCTATTCTGGAAGAGTTTGACAGTTTCTTCAGAACTACCAAGCCAAACTGCACGGGATCCCAGCAACTGCACTCATGGACATTTATTCCAAGAAAATGAAAATATGACTACCAATGTTTACAGTAGCAATGTCTTTTGAGTGGGTGGGAGGTCAAATAAACTGTATGCAATAAACTACGAGTCATGCTTCCGGGAATACTACTCAGCAATAAGATGAACAGATTATTTATACATACAACCACCTAGATGAATATCCAGGGAATAATGCTGAACATAAATCCCAAAAAGTTAGATGCTGATGATTCCATTCATATAGTATTCCCTGAGTGAAACATCATATAAATAGAAAATGGGCTGTCAGTTACCAGATGTTAGGGATGGGGGTGAAGGGACTGTAAAAGAGGGGAGGGGGGCTCAGAACTCCTACTGCCCTATAGACTGCCAATGTGCTGATTATGATCATGCTTTATAGTTTTACAACATGTCCCTACTGGCAGAAAATGGATAAAAGATACACAGACTCACTCTGCATTATTGTTAAAATTGCATTTGAACATATAATTATCTCAAAATTGGAAATTGAATTAAATAATTTTAAAAAACCTACTTCAGGGCCCTCCCTGGTGGCGCAGCGGGTTAAAGCACAGCACTAAGAAGCTTAAGCCACTTCTGCATGAGTTCGATCCCTGCCTGCCCCGGAGGAGATCCACATGGTGTGGCAGACCTCTCATGACCCACCCGCTGCTCCCCTCGGCAGTGTACTTCGTCCATCTGCCTGTTCTGCTCCCTGCTCTGTCTCTGGTGAATCCTCTCACCCTCCACATCTCTGGCCTGTACTCCAGTTCTATATGAATAAATAAATAAGTCTTAATGAAACTTCTAAATGCAACTTTTTTGCAAAAGGCTTTAAACGAATCTATATAATTGTCATTTAAATAAATCGATGTAGATGTGCTTATCATCAAGCCATGTTGAGAAATGAAAATTGGAAATGTTTCTTTTTCCTTACATAATGAAAATAACTGACCCAAAGTAAAATATAAAAAGAATAAAAGGAAAAGCATTGTATCCCAGTTAAATATGTTCACCTGGCAGCATAAACACCTAAAAGAGCTCCTCTAATACTAAGATGGCTCTAATTTGAAGAACAGGATACTTCCACATAATTTTCAGGAGTTCACCCCACTGCCCCACATTATTTTCACCTATACTTAGAGATCTCAAGTCTCTTCAAGAAGGGAAGAGACTAGGTCATCTCAAAATTTAAGACTACACATAAAAGCCAGAGAAAACAAGTTTTAGACCTCTAGACCTCTATCGTCTTGGCTTGAAAATAAACAGATAAAAATTGAACCTTCCAAGTGGAAGAATGGGCTGACTGAGCATGCCTTAGGGCTTCTAATCTACTCAAGTCCACAATGTAAAACACACACCAAATATCCTGACTTGGTCCTCCTGATGCCAACCGAACTTAAACTCTGGGCTCTTATTTTAGGAAAAAAGAAGAAAAAAAAAAAAAAGCTCTGGGGAATGAGAATACAGACCAGAGGGGAAGGCTCCTCTCAGTTCACTGGAGAGCAGCGCAAGTCCAAGAGTGTGCTCCAGTTCTCTCACCTCCCACCCTCCAAAGTTCCTCCAACTCACCTCCCTCGGCAAGTGCTCGCCCCATGTATTTCCCCCTTTCCATCCGTACTCATCTTCCACAGCCACTGGTCTCCTCTCCCCAATCCCTTTGCAATTTGATTCTAATTCCATCCAACCCTGGGAACCATCCCTCGCCCCCACCTACAGCTTTCTCAGGAACTCCCGTGGACTTGGCCTCTCAAGTGCATCTGACACTGCCTGACCAACTTCACCTTCATGGAACACACTCTTCTTAAGCATTTCTGAAACACTGCTTCCTTTGGCTCTGTGCTTTGCTGCCCACTCCCTGCTCATTTGCCTCACAAGTCTACTCCCTTCCCTATCTTTCGAATATCTGGATATTTCCAACAGTAATGATCTTGACTCTGTCTCTCCAAGAGAGTGCTACTAAATCTGAAACAGGATTCTGGGGGGGGTGATGGTTCCCTGGCATTGGGAACACCAGGACATCTCATGGGGACATGAAACTCAAGACAAGTAATACTACACTCATCCTCTACCAACAGGAAACTTGCCCCTGCTTTCCCAAACACAACCTCACCACCAGCCCTTCCTCACTAGAGCTCATCACTCACATCTCAGCAAGTACCAAACCTTGCTGCCGGAATCTCAGCCTCCTTTCTACTTCTATCTCTCCTGCTCCCACCCCTGGCAGTACCCTCACTCACTCTACGGGAACTACTGCAAGAGATTCCAAATAGTTCTTCCTTCCCAAGCCAATACCACTCCAAGCCCATCCTCCTTACCACTTCCAGATGTCTTTGCAACAGCCCCCACCCTGTGGCAGTGCCTCAGCCGCTACCTTCTCACTCAAGGGTGTGATTGACAGGAGCAACCAAGTTACTTCTCACTGATAGAAAAATATTTTGAATTAAAGTTTTAGAAATCTAAGAATATCCTTGTGAAAGGGTAAATTACACAGTCTTGCATGTATATATTCATCAGTAGAAAAAACAAGGACCAGTTGCAAATAAACACTTGAGAAGTTGCACTCAACTCAGACATGACCTCAAATAGTCCAAGATCTATAGAGATTTTTATGAATATATTTCTCATAGTTGTACCAGTTACCAGGAATTCTAATGCCTTGCTTTATTATAAACATCACATATTTGAATATACCCAGGAAGTGTGTGATGTATGTATATATCTGGCCTGCATGTGCTGGTGGAAAACAGGCGGAAAAGACTGGCTGGTTTGATAAATTCCAGCATCCCTAGGTAGCTTCAACCTGGACCCTTCATAACTCTGCCGTTATGTCCCACACCCCGCTCTGAGCAGATGACCAAGAGAAGCCACATCATGCTGTATTCAGACTGTTTTCTCTGTTCACAATGTCGCTCCTTCCTTGTGACTTAGAAAATTCCTCATCATCATCATCTTTCAATATTCAGTTGACTTTATTTATCTCACCTCTGAACCCTTCCCTGACATAATCTATGATCTCCAACCTCTAGAAGGATAATTTCCAGAGGCAGCTCCATCATATCTCTATCACCAGAACCCAGCATGTCTGCCACTGGTAAATATAATAAATGTCTGTGATATAAAGACTGAACACCAGAATCAAAATCACTTGAGCTAGATATCTTTTTATCATGTTCATTCAACAACACCATTCTTTTTTTCAGGTTTGGCAAATCAGTATTTATTTGTGTATGAGGCTGGCAAAAGAATGACAAGTTATCTCCTCATTTTATAGGCAGAAGATAGATATTCTAGCTAGCTTTTGGACAAGAGACTCATTATCCATTTTTCTTTCCATAAAAGATATCTGGAGTGCCTTCCCTGGTTGCACAGCAGGTTGGAGCACAGCACTGTGAAGGTGGCAATGGCCAGTTCAGTGAAAGTTGAGTCCTGGCCCAGAGGTGACCCAATGACACAGCAGACCTCTCCTGTCTCTCCGACTGCTCCTCCCAGCACTGTACTTCATTGATCTGCCTTTTCTGCTCCCCTTTCTATCTCTGGTAAATCCTCTCATAGCCCCCTGCACCTCTGGCCTATCACCCAGCTCTGTATGTATAAATAAGTAAAATCTTAAAAAAAAAATCTGGAGTGAGGATAATGGTAGAACACTGCCCAGAACTGTCAGTATAGAGAAATCAAGTTAACAAAGCTCTCTGTCCAGCTGCTTCTGCCTTATGGAAAGTTCTGCTTTGTAAATGGCAATAACTAAAGTAATTACCAAAAGTATTTTTTTAAGTTGCTTGTTTCCAGGAGATGAAAAAACTAGCTAATGCAGATCTGTATTCTTTGGTAATGTCTGAGTAACAGGACCAGATGTGGAATTCTTTATTTTTTTTCCCTTATTCTAAATAAGCTTAGGACTCTGACACCTATGGGTGAACATGGATATACCTCAGTCCCCTAACACCTACACTGACATCTGATATCCCAATATGAGTCTGAGACTGTGGCTTTGTTTGTCATGAACAAGTAGTTTGATTGGGAAGCAGACTTTTTTTTAAACTTAGGAAAAAATGGGGAGATCATTTTTCAACCAACAAATTTTCCCCTCTCAGATAAACCCATTCACTCACTCACTCACTTAATCTGTCTCCTTCAAAGCTTAAGGAGAACTTCTCTGGCTTCGGAAGGTAATCTTTCAAGTCCCAAGGTCATGTGTAGGTCATTGGCTTGAACAACAAATGAGCAAGCCAACTTTTCTCTCCCAGGCTGCTGCTGCTTCAAGAGAAATGGGTGTGGAGCAGTGCTCAGCAGGAACAGAACCACTAGCCTCACAGTTAAAATGAAATGTGAGTTTGTCAGAAGGCAGCCTGAACCATGTTTTATGATTCCTGGCTCTCGGGACACAGCCTTCACAAGGCTGGACCGGCATCACATTCCTGAACACAAGACTCAGAGCCTTGAAAGTAACTGGAGATGTACAGAGTGTGACATGTTCCATCTAGGTTGCTATATATTTTTAAAATATGGGATTTATGTCAACTGATGGCATGGCGAAACTAGAGAGATTGATTTCAAGTGGGAATATGAGTCTAAAGCCACACAGCTGGTGGAGGAGGTCTTCCTGCACAGAGAAGACCCGAGAGGCTCTGTCCCGTCACAAACTTAGCATCGCGAGTGGTCCGATTTCCTTTGCTGATCCCCATCATCAACCCGGAATACATTATTCTTGCTCTTGAATGAAAAACACCGATTGCCTGTGGCTCCTCTTCAAAAGTGGTGTGAAATGACAAACATCCACTCAAGTCACAAAGAAGAACCAGGAGCAACATCTGGACCTCACAGATACCCTGGGGACAGGAAAGGTCTGGGCAGCTTTCTCCTAGACCATGTTTTCCCAGCCTTCACCAAACAAGAAAACCACATGCCTGTGGTGGGGAGAATAGTGTACGCGCTCTATGTCTCAACACAGGTGCCCTTGTAGATTTCCTTTCATTTTCCTCCAGAAACATAGCTGTACACTTGGGTCAACACACAAAAGCCCAATAAACCTGTAATAAGGTAGGATGACAGTACCCATACCCCCAAAACACAGAACATGTGTCGTAACTTATAATATCTCTACACCTACAAATGGGGGATTCAAAACACACTCCCTGGTAGACACAGGAGGTGGTTCATATCCTGAGGCTTAGGCAGTGACTCGTTTGAGGACAGGGGCAACAAAGTTGAGGAGGGTACGTCTGAACTGGAGTGTGAGAGAATATAGGTGGGGGCCAAGGGTGGGCAGCATGGTGAGAGGCGGGGGCTGCACCCAGGAGGACAAGTAAATTCTACATAAGTAGAAGATGTAAAAACTGAAAGTTTAAAGAAAGAAAGCAATGGACAGATACAAGAATTAATTGAACAAGTTTAGTTTTAGGAAGCATTTACGTATCTTTCCTCTATTTCTTATTTCTAGGATCAGGTGAAAACTTGGATTCACTGGTCTGGAGTAAATCTCCCAAAAGCACCATCCAGTTTTTAAAAACTGAGATTCTATAATTCTGAGATGAAGCATTATCTCATTCACCAAAGAAAAACAGAATTAAAAGAAAAGAGAAAATGGAAGAGACTTCAAGGCGATAGTATCCTAGAGTGAAAAGCATCCGAGAGTGAAAACTTTGTTATTCAACAGGAGAAAGTAAGCAGACAGCAACATCTGATCACACCTCATCTCAGTGGAGAGCAAACAATCCCTTCAAAGATGCTACAGTTAGCTGTTGGACTTATTATACCAGAGTGAGCTATGTATTAGCAGCTATGAAGAACTCTCTTCAGAAAGTCTACTGAAAATGTCTCATAGCCTATTAGTGAGATGGGGTTATACTATGCCAGAGGCAAGAGAGGAAATAAATAGGCAAAGACATTTCCAAAGGGCTACACTCATTCAATTTCTCAATTTTTCAGTAAGACCTCTCTGAACATATCAATAGGTTCTTGGATTCTGTGACTTCTAGAGAAACAACGGATCAGGAAAGCAGGTCCTTAAATAATGTGAGTTAGTTCAGTGTCAGCCAGGCTTTTTCTTTCCCATCACCTTGTAATGAAATGATATTAGGGGCTCAGGTTGTGCTCCTAAGGCTTTCTGCCTCTCAATTCCTACGTCTCCCCCCCCCCCCCCCCCCCCCGCCCCCGACACAAGACCAGAGACTGTGAGGACAGAGGTTTTGTCCCTTTTGTAGACTGTGGTCTATCCCCAGTGCCTACAATAATGCCAAAGATATGGTAAGAACTCAATAAATATTTGCTGAGGAAATAGCAACAAATAATACAAGGTGCATGCCAAGACATGGAGTGCTTTCGGGGTGACATTGTCTCTCATGTTGCATCCCCAATCTGTACTCAGAGTCCCAGCTGGCTTTGGGTAGACTATTCCACAAGCCTGAATAAGTTCACCTCTTTCCTAAATACCTCTGTGGGGAAGATTTTCTCCATTAAGCAGTGACTGATTTCAATACAGAAAAGTCTTGCAAAAGCCTCCCTGCTTCTGATCTTGGCAGACTGGCATCACTCACGCAAATCCACTGCACCTGGCCCCAGGGCACGCCCAGCAGCCTTTATGATCATCTAACTGCCCTGCCAAGCCCTGAAGGCAGGATTACTTTGCAGAGAGCCTCATGATAGGCCCTCCCCACATGTTTTCTAATTTGGCCAAGTGGACAAGTTCAGTCCTTCTCTCCAGAAACACGATACTACTTTCTATACCAACAAGTATTAATTCAAATCCCTCATGGGCAGTCCAGGATATGAAAATTACAGTAATCTAATCTTGTAGAGGAAGAAGCATGAATCATCATTATACGGTCTGACAAAGAGCAAAATGATTACTCCCAGGCTGCAGAGGTCAGAGTCCACAGCATGGCTCCCAGTGGGCTACAAACCACGCAGCAGGACCCACAAAGAGAAGGAAGGGCAGCAGAGGCTGGCTCTCCTCCCTGGGGGGGTGTGGGGGTGGGGAGAAGCAGGAGGAGCAGGGCCCGCATCCTCAAGACCACACTTGAAAGCTTTTTATTCCAAGGGAAATTCTGTGACAGAGAGGGTGAGAAGTGGGAATTTGGGGCTAAACCTTGTTTATATTTTCTTCCGAGGGCTGTATAAGCTGCTCAAGTTTGGAGGCTTCCTTATGAGTAGGAACTAGGTTTAGACTCATGGCATCACAGCAAATGACTGGAAACCCCAACCTCCTTGAGGGGAAACCTAAGACAAGCAGGGGAGTATATAACAACATGAAGCAGAAAGTTCCTGTCACCACAGCACAGAAACTTACCGTTCTGGAGGAAAGTCTTGGTCTTTTCCAGAAACTTTTTGCAAAGAATGCCAAGGCTCCCCATTGCCCATGAAGAAGTCACAGTCCAGGGCACCAAGAGGTTGGTCAGAGCACCCGAGCCCTGAACTGTCCCTCGGTCTTTTTTTCTTTTTTTTTCTTTTCGCACAGCTGTGTTCAATTTTATGTCCTTGGGGTTTTTAAAGGAACATTTATTCTAGGGCCAGGATTCTCAAGTTTTATGGTTATACAATTCCCTCCCAGGGCCAAAGAATGTTTGAAAAGTCTAAACCCAGCAAAGAGAATTAGTAAAAGTATCCAAATGAAAGTGAAATAAAAAGTTAAGACTTGTTCCAGTTTATATTCAACCTCTTACTTGACTGCATTGTACCTTCTGTTTAACATTCATATCTGCTACTTATTTTGCTGCAAATATAGAGGGGTGTTTGTGGGTGCATGAGGGAAGAAGGCAAGATACAGAAAACTCCGAAGGTGTATTTATACTCTTCTACGTTTCTGTTTTCTACTCTATGGTAAATTTTATTCCAAATAAGGCCCAGATCTAAAGTAGGATTTAACAAAAGAAAGAGATTTCCTAGGATTTTTATGTGCTTGGTTCTGTTTTCTATTTAGAGAGCCAGGATAGCTTTTGGAAATAGGACAATGAATTTTAATGGTCCTATACATTTGCTAAAAATGCAGATTAGTGTCACTTTTATTTAAAATGTTCTGAAGTAAACACATTATCAACTTCCATATATCATTGTCCACCTCCCTCCCCCCCCAAAAAAAAAAACACAGAAGGATGAGGCCCGTGAGCCCATGAAATGTTAACCAGGTTTCCAAATGCAGCCAGAGTTTTTTTCAGAAAGCCAAGAAGTCCCTTACCTGTACTCTTCTGTTCTCTCTTCATGGCCTCCTGACTGCCATAGCTCAAAGAAATCTGCCCAAGGAGTCTATCTCTACTGACTCAGGGGCATCACTCTTCTGCTTGCCCCACAGCCCACCAGGGCTAGCTGCCTGTATCACGCACACTCATCTGATCTGACAAAGCAAAGTTCAGGCTCGGGCCTGAGGTTTTTGAGACAGCCCACACCGCCCACATTAGAAGCCTGGCTGGATCCCAAGATAAACAAGATTTTTTGAGAAACAAAGTAATTTGCACAGATCCACCCTGTGCACAGAAAATTGAATCAGTACTCCTCCATAAAATGATCTGAAATGACAGTAGCACCTGTTTAATATCCAATTCACTGAAAACAGAAAATGCTGTAAACTGACCTTGCCTGTCCTGGGTCATGATGAGCACCTGTGGCAGGTTTCTTCCAAAAAGCAGTGGTGGAAGAGAGACCAAAGTCAATGCAATCACTTTCTCTTTTAAAGCCAAGGGATTAAAAATGTACCTTAGCACTTTAATCATTTGCCCTGTTGTCAAATGAACAGCTTGAGGTTCGAATGGTTTCTCCTATAACCACACTAATTATCCTGTGATTGGAAGTTGCCAGAAGTTAATAAAATCTCTAAAGCAGGGGCAGGGACAGCTGAATGGATTCTAAAATCAGGGTTTCTTTTAAGCTAGTGATTTCCTCATGGATGGTAGTCTAACTTCTAGTCAAGTACACTACTGATAATAATAAATTTAAAACCCTGTGGATCGGAGCCCTCTCAGATTTGAGTTAACCATCTGAGTTAAGATGCTTCTTTCAATTTACTAATATTTTTTAAGTATGAAGTATTTAAGTATGAAATTTCTTCCCTCAAATATATGCCCCCACATACACAACCCAACACAACCAAACAACAATAACCATGCACACGAAGATATTTTAGACACACACAAGAAAAATTCTTATAAAGGAGTTTTTAGCCAGGGCTTGGAATGCAAGGATATTTTTCTAATTTCATGCCAAGTCAGTTAGAAAACACTGGATTGTAAAAATCTCACCAAAGGCAGCATGAGCACACATACATCTTGTAAAAGAAAAAACAAACACTTCTGGGACTCACCTAACATGAACAGTCTCTATTCCTGTGCTCAAAATATGATATTTGCCCCAAACATCAAATGGGCTTTATAGCCTAAGCAGCAGTCCATTTTCTCTGAAGGTAAAGATTGAGTTGTTCCCTGAAAGAACATGTTTCTCGAAAAATTTTTCCAGGTAATCCAAATTACTAAGGAAGCCTGGAGGAAATAACAAGATCCCCACTTAATGTGCTTTGGAGGTTCATGAAATGTATCTACATCAGGCATTTGTGTATGTGCTTTTGAGAGAGAGAAATCAGAGAACAAAGGGGAAAAAAATGACACTCTTTCTGGACCCCAGACTAGCAAAACCTCCCGCCCCAACCTCTACATACAAGTTGGCAGCCTCCGAATTGCAGGACTCACACCAATAAGAGTTTGCTTCAGGGCCCTTCCTGATGGCACAACAGCCAGCACTGTGAGGCTGGCCACAGCCACTTAGGCACAAGTTCGATACCTACCAGGGCGGTGACCCACATGAAGTAGCGGACCTCTCCTGTCTCTCCCACTGTTCCCCTCAGTGGTGGACTTTGTCAGTCTGCCTGTTCTGCTCCTCTCTCTTTCTGGTGAACCCTCTCGCTGCCCCTGTACCTCTGGCCTGTACCCCAGTTCTGTACACATAAATAAATCTTAGGGGGAAAAAAGAGATTTGTGAGCCTTCCCCGGTGGCACAATAGGTTAAAGCACAGCATGATGAAGCTAACCAAAGCCACAGCAGCATGAGTTCAATACCCGGCCAGGGAGGTGACCCACATGGCGTGGCAGACTTTTCCTGAGCCACCTGCTACTCCCCTAAGCAATGTATTCCAGTGGATCTGCCTGTTCTGCTCCCCACTCTGTCTCTGGTCTGTACCCCAGTTTTTGTGTGCATTGCATAAATAAATAAATCTTAAAAAAAAAAAAAATGAGAGAGATTGCCTTCAAATTCATACCAACACTTAGATGTTTCAAGAAAGCAGAAAAGATCCCAGAACAATTTTTCATTAGAGTGTAGGTCTAGAAAAGCTTCTATAAAGAGTTGAAGAAAACTCCCTCCACTTCCAGCCCTTCACACTACTCTCTCAATATGGAGTCTCCAATACTGAGCTATCTTGTCAAGGTCAATATCCATCTTGGCAATTCCAATGGACACTGAAGTTCTTTTCTTACTTACCTCTTTGTAGCCCCTAAATCTATGGGTGCCTCCCTCCTCCTGAAATTCAGTCACCTCCAAAATGCTTCCTACTATCCTTCCTTCCTGGCTTGCCAATTGTTTGTTTTCTTTGTGGCTACCATTCTGAGCCTCACACATACACACAGGCCACGGTCATGCACATACACATATACTTTCTCTTTCTCTCTCCTCATCCCTTCCTAGGAATTTGCCTGACATCTACATTTTATCTCCAAACAGGAGTGCCCCTAAGCTCCAGACTCACATTCCACTGTCTACTTAATCACTCTATTTGGTTATTGACGAGATACTGCTAACTCATGTCCACATTAGAACTGTGGATTCCCAAAGCTGGCTCTCCCTATAGAAAAACAAAAACTTCCTCTCCCGGCCTTTCCTTCTCAAAAGCCTTCTCCATGGCTAAAACTGAGGAGTCATTCCAAATTCCGTCCTCAACCCTATATCTCAGCACCCAGTGCTGACAGTTATAAGATCAATCTTTTTATATACAGAACTTTATTGATATATAATTAATTATACAATTCAATGGATTTTAGTGTATTCACAGAGTTATAAAATCATTATGAGGCCATGTTAAGTGTTTTTATTCTTCCCAAAGAAACCATGTACCCATTAGCATTACTCAGTCTTAGGCAACCAGATAATCTACTTTCTTCTCTACAGATTTATTTGTTCTGGAAATTTCACATAAATGGAATCATACAATATGTGGTCTTTGTGTCTGCCTTTTTAATGTAGCATATTTCAGACTCATTCATATTTGAGCATATATCAGCACATCATTTCTTCTACCAAAAAATATCCTATCAGATGGATTAGACAACAATTTATTAGTCTGTTCATCAGTGAATGAACATTTGGGTTATTTCCTTTTTTTCCCCTTATTTTGAATAATACCACTATGAATATTTGTGTTTTTAGACCTATGTTTTCATATCTCTCAGGTGAGTATGGTGGATCATAAGGAAACACCATGTTTAGCTCTATGAGGAACTCTCAGACTATTTTCTAAAGCAGCTGCTTTGGAAAGATTTTGCATTCCCACCACCTTTGTATGACAGTTCCAATTCCTCCATATCCTCACCAATATTTGCTACTCTCTCTTTTCCAGTGAGTATAAAGTGGTATCTCACTGTGGTTTTGATTTTCATTCCCCTGATTAATAGGCCTACAGAGAGTCTCCTCATGGGCTTCTTGTCTATTTGCTTATCTTCACTGGAGAAATATCTAGTCATATTTTTGCCTATTTTTGAATTGGGTTATCTTTTTATCACTGAACTATAGAGTTCTTTACATATCCCTTTTTCTTTTTTTAAAGATTTACTATGCATACAAGAATTGGGGTGCAGACCAGATGTGCAGAGGGTGAGAGGATTCACCAGAGACAGAGTGGGGAGCAGAACAGACTACTGAATCACACTGCTGAGGGGAGCAGCAGGGTAAGACAGGAGAGGTCTGTCACATCATTTGGGCTAGGCATCATCAAACTCATGCTGCAGTGGCTGAGAATAGCTTCATACTGCTGACTCTTAACCCCTCTGCCACCAGGGAGGCTCTCTCAATATTCTAAATACAGTTCTCTTGTCAGAGTATATGATCTGCAATTAATGTCTCCTTTTGGCATTTCATTTTTTAATGAAAATTTCTGTTCATACACAAGCTTTTTGATTTTGTTAGTCTTATCTACTTTTCTTTTGCCCTTTGTGCTTTCAGTGTTATATCTGAAAAAAAAATCATTGCCTAATCCAGGTTAACAACCTATGTTAGCTCCTAAGAGCTTTACAGCTGTAGCTCTTACATTTAGTTCTTTGGTCAATTTTGCATTAATTTGTGTATATAGTGTAAGGTAGAGTCCAAACCCCTTACTATTACATATGGGTATCCAGTTATACCAGAACTATCTGTTGAAGAAACTATTCTTTTCCCATTGAATTCTCTTGACACCCTTGTCAAACATCAATCACAATAAATGTATGAGTTTATTTCTGATCAATTAACTCTATTCCAAAAATCTGTGGAACACCCTTATACCAGTACCACACTAACATACTTGAATACTGTACTTTCATTTTCTTTTGGAATTGTAAGTATAAGTTTTACACTTCTGCTCGTTCTTCAGATTGTTTTGACTATTCTAGTTCTCTTAAATTTCTATGTAAACTTCACGATAATCTTAGCAATTTCTGCAAAGAAGCCATCGGAAATTTGAAAGAGAGTACACTAAATGCAGGATTTAGGAAATATTAACATTTCAACAATATAAGTCTTCAATCCATGAAGACAGTGTTTTTCCTACTTATTTAGATTTACTTTAATGTCTATCAACATTGTTTTGTAATTTTAAGAATGCAAGCTTTTTACTTCTTTAGTTACATTTACTCCTAAGTATATTATTTTTTCATACTATTATAAAAGAATTATTTCATTAATTCCCATTCAGGGTATTCATATAAATATATAGCAAAATGAATTATTTTTGTTTTCTAATGTGTGTTCTGCAACCTTCTGAATGTGTTTATTAGTTCTACTGGATTAGTGGATTCCTTAGAATTTACTGTGTACAAGTTCACATATTACACAAATATAGACAGTTTTACTTTTTTATATCTAGGAAGGTTTTCTATTCACACTGTTTCTGAATTGTTCTGGTTAGCACTTCCCAGTTTGTCACTGAGTTTAAGTAATGAGAGAGGACATCCTTGTTTTTGTTCCTGGTCTTAGGGAGACAGCTTTTAGCCCTGCCCAATTAAGAATGATGTGAGAAGTAGGTCTTTCATCATTCCCTTTTCAAGTTGAAGGAGTTCCCTTCAAATTCCTAATTTGTTGTTGTTTAGGTCTTGTTTTATCACGGAGTGTTGGATTTTTGTAAGTGCGTTCTCTGAGTAAGACACACTTTTCTACACAGCTTTCCCATTGGTAAGTTCTCCCCACTACTGCTATCTAGCACAGTTTTCTCATCGTCTCAAGTTTCTACTTCAAGGCTGTCCTGCACAACTCTATTATCTATCTTATAACCTTCAGAGCACTCAGTCATTGTCATTTTAAGTACACATTTTGATAGTACTTGTATAGGGTTTAATGTTTGCCAACATGGAGTAACTGTTTTAATCCTCTAGACAACCTTTCTTGGTAAATTCTTTGATCACCATTCTACCAATATCTATAGAAATGAGAAATTAAATTTCTTATTCAGGATCATGCAGTTCGTAAGAGGCAGACTCAGATTTAAACTCCAGGGACTATCCACTTAAACACTTGATATTATGCCCATCAGTAATTACTTTTGCTTTTTAGATACCTTGTTTACTCTCTATAAACAACATTGCCAATCTCATTTATTGTATACTTACAGCATCTAACACCATCATGGCTGGTGTTCAATAAATATTTAATGAACAAGTGGAACACTGTTCTCAAGATCCCCCACAAGAAAAGAATTCCATAGTACTCTAGTAAACACTACCAACTACACCCACCCATTAAGAATCATGTGGCTCATTAGTTCTTGGTATCCGTTAGTAAGGAAGATGATTTAATCCAATATTTTTTAAACTCATTGGAATACAATCCTGTCTTCTCACCCCCATCTGCATTAATTGTCCAGGGAAGTGTGTTCCAGAGAACATTCTTTGAGGAGTGCTGCTCCACAACGATACCTCAGATAGCACAGTTCCCACTAGGATACTTCCACTTCTCTCTGCTCTACTCCCTGCTAAAAGCTCTAACTTGGAACTGCTGAAAGCTCTCTCATAGTTATGACTCACTTTAAAAAGAAAAACCCAATATTTAGTTTTCCTAAAAGGCACATTGGGACATACGTCCACTGAGGACATATGCAAACTTCTCAGATTGGTTCCTTCTCCCCACATGTTCGTGTTCCCATACCTCAGCACAGAGAGAGCTATATTTTTCTCAGCACTTTGCTTTGTTAATTTTGATTCAAATACATTCACCCTTCACCACATACTTTTAACCAGTTCTCAGAGAGCAGGCAACACCAAAATGTGTTAACCACAAGCTTTCATATTTCTTTCCTCAAATACTCACCATAATGATATTTTAATCATTGCTTCAGGAATGGAATTATTTCGATGTCTTCTTATCACAGCTCTCTAAGACTTCAAGGTCATCTACTTGAACTGTTTAAAGAAAGAAAAAAATGCTACTTTGAATCTAAGAATGAATAGTAAAAAACATGCTTAAGCACATGCTTAAGCACAGCAGAATAGGCTGCTGCAATTAATTTTTTGCTTCTAAAGAGTTTTTTCCCCTTTCAATTATTCATCTACATCAGTGACTATAAATTATAGCCAGTAGTCATTCTTTCAAGCCTCTTATTAACAAAACATCTTTCCTTTCCCCTAAATTCAGTGAATAAGGTCATTTCTATGTAATAGCTTTCCAAAGCTCTGATTTTTACATAGTGACTGAAATCTTATATATTCATTCTAAAGAAAAGAATTATCTTAAATAAATGTGAGTACTTTTTGAAACATAAATTATTAAACTTAGATCCAAGTAAAGGACTTTGAGAAGAGAAGCCTTATAACAAAGAGAGAATTAGAAAACAAAAGAGGATGGGTTGAAATTTATTAAGAATTTGGTTAGGTACAGTGATCCTTCCTACCCACAGTGTCTCATCCATGGATTCCATCAACCATGGGTCAAAAAATGTGCACTATCTAGTCAGGTCTGACATGTACAGACTTTTTTTATTCTCTAAACAATGTAGTTTCACAACTGTATCACATTTACATAGTATTAGGTATTAAAACTAATTTAGAGATAATTAGAATTATATAGGAGAATGTGAGCAGGTTATATGCAAATATTATACCACTTTACATAAAGTAATGAATATCCTCCAATTTGGATACCAGGTGGGTCCAAGAACCAATCCTTCTCAGATACACAGGAACAACTATATAGTTAGAAGGAACCAACAGAGTTGGTTGATTGAAAAAGAGTTAAGAAAAGAGCCCATCTGGGCATCCAGGTGACTGGTATCTACCAGATATACCAGGCAGAGGAAATCTTCAACATTTGTTTCCCCCCAAGGCTGGGGAACAATGGGAAATCCCACCTGTACTGGAAATGCAAAAGAGTAGAATTAGGAAATCATATATTTCCCTGTGTGACTGACTTAAGTGCATGTCATCTATACACAGGGTTACTCCACATAGCAGAATCCTTCTTCACATGCAAAATGGATGCTGCATTCAGATAACTGAACCTGGAGAGGAGAGACATAAGTAAGTTTCCAGCCCTGAGATCCTGGGCCACAGAGAAATGCCACTAACTAGTTTATGAGTTGCTTAGTGGTTAGTTAGCTAGTAGCTAAGGGGGAGCTTTGAAAAATCTTTAGGGTGCTTCTTCCTCTATCCTCCCAAAACCTGTTTGGTACTACTTCCTGCATCATTTTTTTTTGCAAAAGTCATCAAAAGAAAGTATTTATTCAAACACAGACTGACCTGAACATTAGTCAACAATACACCAGCATTACATTCAAGAGGAGCTGGCATCAGTTCCAAGATTTTAGGAGGGTATAGGATTTATGGTGTCAGAAACCTATCTTTCCATGCATAGAGACATGGGGTTCACCTCCAGAAATCCAGACTGAAAGGAAACTTAAAAGGGAATCAATCAGCCTGTGATGGTGAGGGGGTAGAGGGAAATCAACCCTTGTAAAGTTCTCACAAAGCTAAAAAAAATTGTCAACAGGGCCTAGTGAAATATAGACAGCCATGAACTCATTACTTAAAGCCACAATATGGTTGCGGTACACACAGACAAACTGCTGGGTTTAAGTAGACTGTTTTTGATGCCAAAAAACAAAAAACAAAAAAAAAAACCATCTCGCTTCCCCTCCTCCCCCTCAAATCTGTTTATTACTGAAAAGGTATGGAGCTTTGTGAACTAGCCCAATTTAAGCCTCTCTTTCCCTTGGGGCGCCTCTTCATTATACTAAACTGGGAAGAAATTTGCATGCTTTGGAAAAGGAGACACTCTTTTTTCACTGGACACACAGGAGGAAAGATAACATTATGTTTAAAAGTTAAGGCCAAGAGAAGCCAAGGCAAGGACAGTAGAGGGATCCTCTTCCCTCCCTCCCGCCTAGAAAGTCTGACTGACTGTGCCCAGCCCTCACATTTCTCCTTAGCCCTCATCCCTTAAGCACCCTCTAGAGCAGGGGTGCTCAAACCTGAACGGGCAGGAGAAGCCCTGAAGACATACAACTGTGGGTTTAGAAAGAAGAAATTCTACATAGAGACCATGAGCCCAAGGATCAAGAAGAAATCTGATAGGCCTGTGTCTGAAACACTTAATTCTGGGAATCTGGTTTACTCAGAGGAAGCCTTCGCCACTAGATAATGAAGTTCAGAATGCAGCTAACTACACAGACAGGCAGGAGAACGAAACAATAAATCAACTTTAATGCATTCAAGATAACATGGAAAAAAGAAAAGAAAAAGATAATAATGAGCAGACAGGGAGAAACTTAATAAACTAGTCAAATGTACATAAAAGCATAAAAAATTCCAGAGGAAAACAAGGCATTGGGTAAAAGAGACTCAGAAAGGTCAGCACAGCAGGAAGCTCAGGTTCAAGGTCAGACTCATGAGGTCTTGCCTCTTCTTTCTAAGATTCTCTTAACCTTTCCAAATGATTTCTCACTGGTCAAAATAAACTTTTCCCTGACTTTCAGATGATTATCAATCCCTACACAACTCGGACACAACTTAGTGACTACTTCAACAATTTGACTTGGAGGGAGGACCTGCTTTTATCTTAAGGTTTCAAGACTCAGATTAAAAAAGAGGTTTCAATGGAGGTGCTCACAGTGAAGTTTCTGATGAGGTTTTCCCCACATGACTTGACTACTACATTGTCAGAGCATTTAGCAAGACCTTGTACCCCTGAACCAGCACCCACTGCAGACCTGAGGGAGGAAGCTTCCTTAAGAACCAACTTTTATTCTGGCTCTTCTTTCTCCCTCCCCCCCCACCCCCTCCACCCCCTCCATGCCTCAAGCAAGGAAAGCAGGTACTTCAAGATATGTTCACAGGCATGAATGGCACTGTCTCCTAGCCCCATATAAATCCAAGGATGCCCACAGGATTCCAGTTTTCAGGATGCCTTTGCTGGCTTCCTGGCTTCTTCCTCACAGATCTTTCTCTCTTGAATTTGAAGCACACAACTGCTTATAAATGATCACTATAGCTAATTTTCAACCACCCAGGGTTGGATTAGCCATAGCAAAGACAATTAATTATAATTATAATAATAATTATAATTATTATTCTTCGAAGATTTATTTTAAAAACAAATACAGGGCCCTCTCTGGTAGCACAACGGGTTAGGACGCAGCACTGCAATGAGCCTCAGCCACTTGAATGCGAGTTGGATCCCTGCCTGCCCCGGACGTGATCCACATAGCACGGTAGACCCCTCATGACCCACCCGCTCCTCCCCTAGCAGTGTACTTCGTCTGTTCTGTTCCCCCACTATGTCTCTGGTGAAGCCTCTCACTGCCCCTGCACCTCTGGCTTGTACCCTAGTTCTATATGCATAAATAAATAAATAAATCTAAGAAAAAAAAATACAAAGCCCCCAAGTCAATGACATTTGCATCTTTTAGAAGGTGTTTACTGGCTGGAATGACACAATAACCCACAGACACGACTGTGGGTCCTCAGTGACGTGGGGCCCACCCATCCCTCACCCCCAGATACGAAACTGACTACGTTGGTGCTCAAGGTGTCATTCCACCAGCACTAACAAAGTCCACACAAGTTGGCAGAAAACAAGCACTTAGTAAGTAGGCCTTCAGGTTAGAGACAAAAGAGCAATGACATCAGTGCCAAGGTGCCACATAGACAGGGCGAGGACACTGAGGGTGGGGCTGCCCTTCAAAGTTCTTTAGCTCCATGATGGCACTTCTGGAAGAAAGGAAGCTTTGAATGAAGCCTAGACTTCATTTTAATATGGTGGTGGGAGGAGTAAAGAAAACATGAATAAATAACAAATTATAGACCATTACATATTCTAAGTACTGGCACATTTTATAGGCTAAGTAATTTATAGAAATTTGTTACCTTGAAACTATTATGCTCATAATATTTTTACACATGAGGACAGTATCTAGATCAGGGAATATATTTTTTAAATACTGGACCTTTTACTATGCAAATGTTGATCATTTTCACAAAGGAAGGGCATAGTAAGTACATCCGGAAGTACAAATTGACTGCAAAATCTTCCTTATACTTTATTTTTCTTTATCAGGGGTCATCTGTATTTTATGGGTATTTTCTCCTATGAGATTGGGTTTTTGGTAAGTACAATCCTATGTTGTATGTTTTTAGTATTTCATAAGCATAAGTTCAGTGGTCAAACGATGCTGAAAGACTGACAGTAGTAACAGAGGGGCTTGCAAGGGCTTCTGGCGCCCAGCATACCACCAGCTGCAGGAAGATGCTCACAATCAAAGTAGCCTCTGATGTGGGAACACATGAAGGGGGGTGGAGGGGCTAAAATTAGCACCATAGGCCTCCCTGGTGAGATCCAGAAACTCCCTCTGTCCTTGGGGCTACCTTCCCTCTGGGATATGCCTCCCACTCTGGGTGTTGCTGCCTCTATTGGGCTCCCCATATATTCCATCACAGCATGGGTTCCTCAAAGGCAATGTTAGGGGCCTCCCTGGTGGTGCAAGGGGTTAACTCTCAGCACTATGAAGCTATCCACAGCCACTGCAGCATTTCACAAGTTCAATCCCCAGTCAGGGAGCCGACCCACATGGCACAGCAGACCTCTCCAGGCCTGCCACTGCTCACCTCAACAGTCTACGTCATCAATCTGCCTGTCTTACTCCCCATTGTTTCTGGCGAACCCTCTCACCTCTTTCCTTGCACCTCTGACCGACACCCCAACTCCTCTATGCATAAATAAATCTTAAAAAAAATAGTTTAAAAAAAGGTAATGTCAAGACCTCGGACACTTTCAAGTATGCTCCTGTAAACCCTGGAAGGTGTCTGTTTTAAAATTGAAAAGATATATGTATTACCCAAAATCACAAATGAAAAAATTAATAGGTAGAATTTTCAATTATAAGATTTCCCATGTACTTTTCAAAATCTTTGTTACCTCCTACTACTTGCCTAATAGAAATCATAAATGAATAATCAAGCAGCAAGAAAACTTTGAAGAAAAACTCAGCTTGCTGTTTGATAAACCTATGCTCCTGAGAATATGGTTTCATACGTTTATAGCATCCAAATATATGACCACAAACTGAATGCTTGTATCCTCCGAAATTACTGTATTAAAGTTCAAATGTCTGATCTGATGGTATTTGGAGGTGGGATATTTCTGAGGTAGTTAGGGCATGATGGTGGTGGCAACTTCATGATGGGAGTAGTGTTCTTAATAGATGAGACACCAAGAGAGCTGTTTCCCTCTGCATTACACCATGTGTGAGCACAGAAAGAAGGGAGCTGTCTGCTCTCACCAGGAACTGAATCTGTGAGCTCCATAATCTTGGACTTCCTAGTCGCTGAAATTGTAGTAAATGCTTGTTGTTTAAGTCACCCAGTGAACTGTATTTTGTTATAACAATGAAAAGTAAAACATAAAGTAAGAGTGAACTTTATAGTTTCTAACACACACACAAACACCAGAGACATACATACATACAGTATATATGTATATATACACATACATATACTCTAGGTATCCATAGAGGATTTATTCCAGAACCCCCCTAAGATACCCAAATTTGTGCAGAAGCTCAAATCCCTTATATATATGGTCTGGCCTCTACTTATAACCTACATAATCTTCCTGAAAACATATTTTCTAGGTTTCTTTTATTGAGAAAAACTCATACTATGTTAACATGCAAAACAGCAAAAACAGACTGTGATGTTTCAACATTTCAGTGTGTCCCAAGGAGAGCTCTGACATTTTCCAAGAGTCCTTAAATCTGATTATGTCTACAAACCACCACAGGTGTACATATTTACAGGCAGTTCCAGGAGGTATATACAGCCACCACAACTACAGACGACTAAACCCCTTCCCCTTCATAGAACAGAGCATACTCTCCCCTCAGCCAGCAGCAAATGGGGTCACCCCAGTGCAGGACATGGGCTCAAAGCAACTACGATGTCTGGACTCCTCCTTTATACTCCCAGATATAACAATCATGCATTTCAGCACTTCATGAAGGTAAATATTTTCTATTGCCCTCTGGCTTCACATATGCATATATTCATGAAAATAAGATTCTTTTGCTAAGCCTTACTTTTTTTTTTTTTTTTTGACATGAACAACAGACACCAAATAAAAATCCCACTGATATGCATACTGGGTTAGATTGAAAAAAAAAATAGCACTAAGAGCTGGAGTTTCCTCTCAGCCACCAACTCTTCTAGAAGTAAGTTGGTGAGCAGTCCTGGCTGACTCCACATCCTGCTTCCTTCCCTTCTCTCATTTTTAAATAATGTGTGTTGGGTACAGAGGACAGTCTCAAAGCCTTCAAGTACAGGACACCCTTTTCGATGTCGATGTCAAAACTTGCTTGAGCCCAGTCACACCAGCCAATGAGCATTTAGTAAGATGCTCACCTGTCAGAGGCGACTGCGAATTCAGCAGTGCATCTCGCATGTTTACTCATTGCACTTCAGAGCATTTAAAGTAACAGCATACCTGCTGGATGCTGCTAGGACCTCAGATAATGCATCCCACAAAGTAAATGCCTCCCTCTGCGCCCGGACCCCACCCCCTTAATGCTGATGCACCTAAGTTGCAGTGGCATGCCAGCCAGGCCACAGCCTCTGCCTTCTCCGGGCAGAACCTGCTCACAGGCTGTGCACATGGTCAATGGTTTCCAGGGGGTCTGCGCTAGCCCAGAGGTGCAGGCCCCAAAACACAGAGGTAACTTGTTGGACTCTAAAACAATACTGGTCCCAAATGGGAAAAGCAGGTCAGGTCTTTTCCAGGGAGAGATGGCTATTGTAATGAAACAGCAGGGGAAGAAGTTGCTGAAAGAAATCATGTATGTATGGAGAAAGCAGTAAAGAAAGTAGAAAATGAAAGGAAGATGATTAAAAATGTCCTGCCTGAATTTCTAACCCTGAGATAGTAACCAAACTAATATGGACTCACTCCATTAAATAGAGGAAGCAGGGACTTTTTTATTCCAGATGGAGGTCAGGGTATCACAGAAATCACAGCCTCCTTCTAAGCCTTCAAGAGAAAAATAAGCAAACTGGACCAGAAACCCAATGCAATTTAAAAATGTCACCTGTGTCAACATCAATACACACATCTGAGGACAATCAGAAGATGGAAATCTCTCCAGGCAAAGTCATAAAGCTCAGGTTCCCACCATTAGTTGAATTCTGATCATTCTTTGAATAGATATCTAGTAACAAAGTGGTGATTATATGACAGATGAAAATAATGACTGTTTTCAGAGTATTGGGGTAAAGAACTTTCAATGAAAATGATTGAAAAGTCTGAGCAGATACAAAAGAACACAAAAAATGAGGGAAATGGAGATAAGAGATAAAACACAAGATTTCTCTTCAAGGAAGAAAACTGTTCTGAACATTAATGCTCGAGAGTTGAAAAGCAGCTCAGGAAATGCTAGTACCTGATAGGTAAGAAGGGAAAACAGTGCAGCCACTGTGGAAATCAGTTTGCATTTTTTTTTAAAGATTTATTTATTTATGCTTATAGAACTGAGGTACAGGCCAGAGGTGTGGTCAGTGAGAGGATTCACCAGAGACAGAGTGGGGAGCCGAAGAGGCAAATGAACTGAAATACACTGCTGAGAGGAGCAGCTGACGGGTCAGGAGAGGTCTGCTGTGCCATAGGGGTCACTTCCGGGGCGAGGGATCCAACTCCTGCTGCAGTGGCTTTGGATAGCTTCATAATGTGGTGCTTTAACCCGCTGCGCCACCAGGGAGAGCCCAGTTTGCATTTTTTTATAAAGTCAAACTCAGGCCCTCCCTGGTGGTGCAGCGGGTTAAAGCACAGCACTAAGAGGCTTAAGTCACTTCCGCATGAGTTGGATCCCCGCCTGCCCCATAGGTGACCACAGGGCACGGCAGACCTCTCCTGGCCCGCCCGCTGCTCCCCTCAGCAGTGTACTTTGTCGATCTGCCTGTTCTGCTCCCCACTCTGTCTCTAGTGAATCCTCTCGCCCTCCGCATCTCTGGGCAGTACCCCAGTTCTGTATGAATAAATAAATCTTAAAAAAACAAAGTCAAACTCATACTTACTATATGATCCAGCAATCTTGCTCCTAGATATTTATCCAGGAAAAAAAAAATGAAAACTTACATTGTCATAAAACCTAATTTATTATCACCCTAAACTATAAACAACCCACTGCCCTTCAACTGGTGAACTTGTAAACAGTATATCTGCAAAACTAAATACTAACTTAACAATGAAAATGAGCAAACTGGCAGCTCTCCTTTATCTATGCAGGTATCTCATTTTTCCTTTTCCTTTTCCTAATGAACTTGTCCATTTTTTTATTAAAAAAAAAGCTGGAAAATAATATGCAAAAATCTCAAGTGCATTAACTGAGAGAAATTAGACTCATTTTGAAAAAGGCAAAACTGGAAGGACCAGAGAATTTCCAGGGGTCAGACCCAAGTAGAGATTGGATAGAAAAGGCCATAAGGAACATTGCAGAGTGATGAAATTCTACATTTTTATTACAATGGTTACTGAACTATATGTACTTATCAAAACTCATAGCTGTATATATTTTTTAAAAAGTCAATTTTACAACATGCAAATTATATGTCAATAAATATGACTTTTTAAAAGCAGCAATTATACAACAAAATTGTCTCCTAGAATGGGACTCTTATTGTCCTCTTTAAGGTTCCATAAAACATTCATTCAACTTCTCCATCAACTCCCATTCCCAATTTCTTTTCATACGATATTTATAAGAAGATTATTGGTTGTTCATTTAGTAGGAGAAAAAGCTTCCTTGGTCATATGAAATTTCTGAATGTAACCTTTGAGTCTTTAGATAATTATAGGAGCTCTCCTGTATTAAAAATAGACTTGCATGTGTGGTTTATCTTCATCGTGCTAAGCATGCCCCTGCGTGATACTTCAGTAGTCACTGAAGGGAGAAGACAAGACACCAAGAGCTCGACCTCCACAGACCACACTATAAAACCACTAAATCACCAACCAATTAATAAGATCCAGTTCCTATACCAAACTGTCAATATAATGATAGTAAACCAAAGTTACTGATGAAAGCTAATGAGAAGTAAACCTAAGATAAATCTTGACTGCTGAATAGCAAACTTTTAGTAGAGCAGGAAATTAAAAAAATCACTGTACTAATGAAACAACATAAATGCACCTTCAGCTGGTCTACAGAAATAGACCCTTTAAAGACAGGAGGAAAGCTTCTGGCTCTTTTCTTTACGTGGTGCCCAGTAGACACATTCTGACTGACTGTGTATGCCAAGCACTAAATACCAAATGATAAACTGAAGCCCCTGGTCTTATAGGGCTTACATTTTCTAAGCAATGGTATATGAATAAAGAATAAAGAAGTTGATCACTCCATAGTAGACTGCTTGGAAGTTAATAAAAGCAGGGAAGGCAATTCAGGGTAAGTGAATTTGGGGCTTGTGTGTTAGATAAATTGGTTAGGTGTTTTCTGAAGAGATGCATTTGAGCACAGACCCAGGAGAATTGATAAAGAATGTTGGTGAGTCTCTAGAAGGAGGCTGTTCATGTATAGGAAAGAAACAACAATTCTTGGGATGGGAGTGTAAATGGTGTGTCCAAGGGCTTAACAGGTGTCCAGTGTGGCTGGAGTAGAGTGTGGGAAGGAGTAGTCAGCAGGAAAAGCTGGTTGGAGAGAATGTAATACAGATCAGACAAAGAACTTTGGATTTTATTAGGGGTATCCAGAAGTCACTGCAGGGAGTGGGCAAAGAAGGGACATGATCTAGATTTAGTTAAGAAATCACTCTAGTTGGCCAAAGAAAAGTAGACTCTGTGGGATGGGTAAAATGGGAAAGTGGACAAGAAGGAACAGGGAACTTGATAGGAAGTCACCAGAGTCACCCAGGCAGAGACAGTGGGACATGGGAAGAGTTGAGAAGTGGCAGACTGGACAACTGAAATCATGGTGCCATTGAGTGAGAAAGAAGATGCTGAGATAGAGCAGGTTAGTGTCATCAGAGTTGCTGGAAAAAATATATTGCTATCAGAGGCAGAAAAGTGAATTAAGATAAAGAAAAGGTGAATTTGACCCATATAAAATACATCTTAGCACTTAAAAGCATTAAAATAGAAAATAGTTTAGCAGGACCACTTAAGACATTAATTTTGTCTCACAATAGCATCCCCACTGACTAGGTTATTTACTATAACCAGCTAAGAAATAGATTTCTGTAAGAAACTATACCTTTCATTAGTGAACTTTCCTGGAAACAGAGGTTTCCAGTGTACCTAGTAAAAGCTTCAGAGCTTTCTAAAATACATCAACAATTCTTTGAAGTGCCCCTATGTTAACTGTGCTAAAAGAAAAGAATGCCATTAGGACCACAGACTATAGATATTCTTTACTAAATTGACAATTAGAAAGAAGCTTGTCTAATGAAAGTCAAATTACAGTAATTTTTCATTGATTTATATGTTTAAAGCATTCTGATTAGTTTGCTTGACACAGTCCATATATCAGCATTTATGTACATTATGGATTATTTTCAACTATCCTAAGATTCCAATGTAGAGGAAGACTTTTATTGAGTTGTATATAAAAGACATAGATGCCAGAAGTAACACACAAATGAACAAGGAAATCAAGTTTGATTCTAGTCAATTAAAGTGAGGTGCAGTAGCAGAACTGCCAAAGCTCTACTCTCACACATGTAACTCCCCAACCCATGTCTGCTTCATCCAAAATGAGATTCATGCCCAGGATCCAAAACACAAGGAAAAGTTGAAATTATTTTGATTGGAATAGTGTAGTTGGCTAACATGTACAATATCTTCCAGGCAGATATCAGCTCCCATATTTTCCATCTCTCCCTCCTCCTTGCCTCAATTCAACCCTAAGAGCAACAGCAGAGCCTGAAAGCAAACCAGATCAAAATATACTGGAAATGCCAAACTCAGGAACCTCCAGAGACAGCAAGCACAGCCATGACTTCTAATCTATTCCTGGTGGTGGGAAAATGATTCAATCCAGTTGGAACTATCCAAGTTTGAAACCATCCTATAAACTTAGTCTGCTTTTGATTTTTTAAAACTTGTACTCAAAAGAAATTAGCTCCCCAAAGTAACTAAACTCATCTAGCTCTCCACTGTGAGCCAAGAGAAAAATCTCAGTTATGTGGGACCAGGACAGGTGACTTAAAATGGCTCCTCCATTTCCTTTTGGTAACATTTTTGAGGTCTTTTAATAGTTTTCTAACCACACTATCTCTTTAGATATGTTCTTGGAGATATCTATTCTCAAAACAGCCAGCTTTGTGCAAAAGAATTCCTTATTTTAATCTCTGAATTTAGTGAATTTTTCCCATGGTATCAACTATCAAAGACAGATTTTTTTGACTTTTTACGTTAAGATGCCAGGATGTATCCTACTTTTCTAGTCTGGATTTAGGACTTCATTTCACATAGCCCCTCATCATTACACTAACCAGATGGTTCTGCTTTATTCCAGAAGACTGTTGTATCCAGGGGTTACTCTCTAGGCTTCTCCCAGGCCATCCGTTCAGATATTTACCATATTTCTTCCCAATGATTCCAGACAAATCTTCTCTATTTCTATTTTTTTTTTCTGTTAAGTTCCAGTGTTAAAACACACAGATACCCACACGATGTCAAATTCATGCCAAGTCTGAATGAGTGTGGTTTTCTTTGGACTCATTTATAATGATCTAAAGATGTATTATATCTGGATTTTCAGAGGTCTGTTAAATATTAGCTACAATGATGTGAAATGTTAGAAAATTGGGTCAGTATGAACCTCCATTATTAATTCAGTATGCTATTATTTCTTCATAAGATACTAGAACATACTGTGAAACTGTCAGTTACCCACTCAAAAAACTAATGAAACCTTTAAATTCCCTCTGTAGAAATATTCCAAAACAAAATGGCAGCTGTAACTGTTATTCTAGAACTGGAATTGGCAAAATGTAGTCCATGGGCTAACTCTATCCTACTACCTATTTTTTTAAATAAAGCTTTATTTGAACATAGCTATGTTTATTCATTTCCATTAATCTATGGCAGTTTTCATGCTACAGTTACAGAGCTGAATTGTTATAACAGAGGTTGTATAATCTGCAAAGTCTGAAATATTTTCTATATGGTTCTTTGCAGAAAAAGTTTTTCCCAACTCTTAGTAACTTCTAAGAACATTTACCCCACTCTGTGTTTTTACAAAGTTATTAATCTATTATTTTCCTCAGAGTAAAAATTAAATGATAGAATTACATGCAAAAGTATCAAATCCAACGGCCTCTCTAGTGGTGTGAGGTTAAGTCTCAATGCTATCAACCTATTTACCAGTCACTGCAGCATGAGTTCAATCCCTGGCCAGGTTGCTGACCCACATGGTGCAGCAGACCTCTCCTGTCTCACCCACTCCTATCCTCAGCAGTGTATCTCAGTAGATCTGCCTGTTCTGCTTCCCACTCTGTCTCTGGTGAAGCCTCTACTGCCTCCACACCTCTGGCCTATACCCGTTCTTGTACTCATAAATAAGTAATATTTTTTAAGTGCCAAGTCCAGTGCCCAAGATTTGACAGATAATTAACATATATCCCATTCTTTTATTTGCCATCCTCTTCCTGGTCCATGGATACCTGTTTCAAAAGTCCTCTTTTCTCTGCTCTGTCCTCCCCTAAGGAGTTGATCATTCCCTCCTTTTGGCACCACTAACTATTTTAATACTGGCTATTTCATATTCTCGTTACATACTCACTTGTCTTTCTCCCCATCTAGAATATGGATTTCTCTAGGAATGGCATGTCTTATTTACCTTTGTTTCCCCAGGACTGACACAAGCAACGCAGTCTAATATTTTCAAAGAATGAGTGAGTGACAAAATAGAAAATCAACACTAGGAATATTTTTATTTCTGAAAGATGTCACGTGAAAATCATTAAAGGCATATAGTAAATAACAGGCTTCCCAAACTGAATATCACAAATAGGGAACAGTGTTTTTGTCTTTGTTTTGGTCACTAATTTAAGATCACAATGTGCTACATATTAAGATTTTATGGAACAAGAAAAGGGTAAATTAACATTTCAATTATGTGTAGGTACAAAAAGTTCCTAGAACCCAAAGTAAACTCAATGACTTAAAAAAAATTGTCTAGTCAAACCTCTCATCTTTGTATATAAAATGTGACAGTCTTTGCTTTAATGAGAGGGAATTTAAAATTCCCAATAACAGCAATACACTGACATAATAATTTCTTTGAAAAGATGGTTGCAAACAAAAAAAGATAATTGTTTTTCCTGAATTGACTTAAAAGAGATTCATGAATGAATCAGGCAATGAGCTAGCTAGTGGGATTAATGGTGAATAAATAAAGTTCCTGCTCTCACTCTAGTAAAATAAATTAGCTTTGTGACATCTCAGCACTTTGACAAGATTCTTGTTTGAATGACAAATGTTCCATAAATATTCAATGATATTTTATTTCATAAATAACTAAGAGGGTCTCATGTTTCCAAAATAGAAAACAAGTTTCTACATTGGATAGTTTCCTACTGCTGTTGTAACAAACTACTTACACACTCAGAAGCCTAACACACAGTTTACTATCTTAGAGTTCTTCAGGTTAGAAGTCTAAAACGGGCCTCACTAAAAACCAGGCGTTGCCAGGGTTGCATCCCATATGGATACTCTAAGGAAACAGCATTCTTTCTTTATCCAGCTTCTAGAAGTCACCTTCATCCATTGGCTCAAGTCCCCTTCCCTCCATCTCTCAGGCAACAAAGATGCTGTAGACTTTTTCACATGGTATCCCTCTCCTTCATTCAGAGAACTCTGGTGATTACACTAGCCCTGTCTGAATCACCCAGGATAATATGCACACTTCAAGATGAGAACCTCAAATTTTATTAGCCACATAACGTATTCTGGTTTCCAAGGAATAGGACACAGATATTTCTGGGATGCATGATTCTTCCTGCTACTTAGATCTCTGTAGCAGTAAGTTCATGCCTGGTATATGACCTGGTATATGTAAAACCTGGAACTGCTAGAACATTACTCCCACCCTGCAATCCCTAGCCCCTCACTGGAACATACCACCTCTGTTCTACCAATCTTATAGGAAGTTTAAAGGAAGCTGCCATTTCCTATTCATCAAACCATGTTCCACTCATGCTGTCAACAGTTCTAAGAATAAATCATGACTTTTCTGTAACCTGTTCCCCAATGAACATCCTTCTGTTAAAGTCAGGGATAAAATCCCCCTGCCAATTATTACATGAAGATATGTTCATCTAGATACTGTGTGACCACACTGTGTTCCCTAAATGTATGTGTTCATTTAGCTTTCTGTTTCAAAGACTAGGTATGTATGTAAATATTGATGTGTGATATAAATTCATGGTCTCTAAGCACAAATACTCTAGTAATTACTAGTCAGCTAACCCCCAACCCAGATAGCTCATTAAGAGGTCTTTGACCATGACAATGAGGTAAGACATGCTTCTGGAATTGTACACAGTGTGTCACAGAGATTTCCTAGTGTCAAAGGTAAATGGAAAAACCTGGGAGATGTGGCTGGCTCCAGCAGGACAACGGAGGTCATTCTAGGCCCTGACATATCACCTTAAGGGACGAGAGCAACTGGCTCTTGGAACTCTGAGTTGCATTCTGACTTGGGGGAATTAGAGCCAGCTCTTCTGTTTTTGACAACAGTCTTTGGCCACACATAGGGCTCCATTTCAGCTGGCTATTGCCTAGGATGTAACACCCATTTGGTTATATGGAGCAGATTTTCCAACTCATTTTTGCTGCTGGCACACAGTTGTGACCCTGGGGTACTGGAGCGTCTGTTGAGAACTAGCCCCCATCATTTGACAAGAGTTCTTCCCAGGTCATCAGAACCCATCTGACCTCTTCTTATCAGAACCTTCCAGAGACCATTTATTTTAGGAACATTTCAAAACAAAGGCTTAGAAAATTCCTTCATCAAATGAATATTTAATAACTGCTATTTAATTGTATTACACTTTTAATTTCAAGTGAAAAAAATTTAAACTGAATGAAAGAGACAGAACTGTATTGAATCTCTCTCCATGTGAGGGCCCCAGACACCTAACACCCTATTCTACAAATGCTCTCTCTCTTCTCTTTGCCTCTCAGCTCAACTGGTATCCTTGGCTTGAACATGAATGCCAAAAAGAGGTGTATACTTATCACCTCCATCCCCAAGTATTGCTTCTAGGCATGAGAAGGGTAAATGCTGGACAATTTTCATTTCTCTTGTTACTTTGCTCTGCCACATACTACAATGTTCCCAAGCCAAGGAAGACATTCTGTCAGGAGATCTTGGCCTCGCCTAACCCAAGATAATACTGGTGCCACTAAACAGGATGCCTAGGGGGCAGTTTCCTTGCTACTACGAGTTACATTCCAGTGGGGGAGAATAACTTTCCACTTGAGTGCTGTCATTTGTACTCTTAGGCAAACTCCATTAGCAGCTCATTCATGCTTGGTGCTCTCTCCAAGCTCATAACATAATGCTACACCTTCAACCAAATGCACAAGAAAAGCCTACAATCATTCCACCTAGGCCCCTAGTCTGTGAGTGAAAGGAAACTAGTGACGAATAGGATAGTGGCACTGGGAAGTCATGAGTCCTGTTAGGGAAGAGACCCATAGTCAAGCCACAGTCCACCTCATCTGGAGACAACAGGACCGAATCTTGCTGGACTCCTGCAATAGTGAATGGCAGTCTCGTGTCACATGTAAGTTAAGAGACAGAGAGACTATTCTCTGGAGAAGATGTGTCCAACACAATGCATAGAATTTACCTGAGTACAGAGAACAAGCTTTGTCCAAAGGGAAATAACAAATGCAGTAGATTTAAAAGTTTGGTAAATATTGAAACCAAGTGCCCTTCCTCCTGCCTTTTGCTTCTCAATAATTCTACTTTCACATTTTCCAGAAAGGGCATCTTGAGTTGACCGACACTGAAGTCACAGCCACCCCCAGGTGCAGTTTTCTTGTAGCTGTCCAAATATAAAACTAAGAACGCCGGGGTTTATAGCTCTCTGTCAGCAACAGAGGGGTTATCTTGCTTCACTAACATAGTGAATTCTCCACTCTGATAAATGCACATGGCAAAGCCCTGTGAGGATGGAATTACCTAATAAAACCACGTTTTAGGAAAGAATAACAACTTCAATGTGCATGCTCCAACCCCCATGAATCAGGCAGGATTTCCTTACCACAAATTTTGTCAGAACAACAATTTAAAATCAAAAGCACTGAAGGTTTAAGGATGAGTAACCACAAAGTCAGACACTTTCTAAACACCTATGTGCTGATGCTCGAGTCCAGCCCCACTTTTATAGAAATCCACTAAACCACACAGTAGGTGCATGTTCTAGTAGGGAGTTTTGCTAGTAAGATCTGGAATTCGTCCACCCCCAACAGATACACCTCACTCAACAGCCATTTAGGGTAGTGGGAACAGCATGTGCAAGGTCAGATGTTGAGCACAAGCCTAGTGTTTTCAGAGTGCTGACAGTAATTATGTGTGGCTCAATACCAGATAGAAGTCTACATGGGAAGGGACCGAAGGGCCAGGCTAAGGCTCTGGATTTTAGCCCAGAGTCTAGAGCCAAAGATTTAAACAATGTAGAGTAACATGCACTTTTTTTTTTAAGATTTATTTATTTGTGCATACAGAACTGGGGTACAGGCCAGAGGCTCTGGGGTGGTGAGAGGTTTCACCAGAGACAGAGTGAGGAACAAAACAGGCAGCTCGATGAAGTACACTGCTGAGGAGAACAGTGGGCGGGTCAGGAGAGGTCTGCCACACCATGTGGTCACCTCCTGGGGCAGGTGGGAATTGAACTCATGTGGAAGCGGCTTTAGATTCTCAGTGCTGTGCTTTAACCCGCTGCGCCACCAGGGAGGGCCGTAACATGCACTTTTAAAGAGTGACCAAGTTTGGTGCAAGGTTCAAGAACAGCAAGGCACAGAGAAAGGTAGTATGTGTAGGAATTCACTGCTGGGCTCACCTCATGACTGCGGTCATAGGGCAAGAGGCAAAGGCTCTGTGCAGAGCACTGCAGTGCTGAAACCGGAGAGTTCACCCAAAGGTGGGGCATGCTGAAGTACTACATTTGCAACCAACATTTTAGGAAATAAGATTTTGACAGGTAAAATTGGGAAGAGGTGACAGAAGAATAGAGGTCTGCTGGAGTAAAAGAGCTTAGCCAATGAAGATGGGCTGGAAGGCAAGATTTAGGGCTTGTGTAGAAGAGGGAAAATAGTTCAGCAATGATTAGGTGCTACCGAATGTATTTATAAAATACCTGGTGATGGAAAAACTCTAGCTACTTCACACAAAGCCAGCATACAAAGGCACAGTAGTGCTAAAGTCATAGTGGACTGCATATGTGTGTGTGGGGGGGGATTCTGCATGTGTGAGAGAAGGAGCACAAATCTATGTTCTCAATAAATTAACATCTCATCACTAGCTCAAAATTATTCAACTAGACAAAAGGCAACATTTATTGCCTTAAAATCTTCCTATCTAAAATTTCCTTTCCAGATAAACTCCCTTAGCATAGAGGTTCTGGAAAAGTCTACCTAACTCCTCCTGATTATCACTTGGAAGGTGAAGTCAGAAGAAACCAAAACTTACCTCAAAGATATAAGATCTAATAAGATCATAAGAATTATTTGACTCTTCCATCAGGCAAACTTCTTATTGCTTCAAATAAAATGCCCTTTGCAATAAAGCTCTCTCTTTCTGAACCTCTTGTGTACATTCATTTGTTTAAACAGAAGCAAGGCTTCTGAGAAGGACCAGGCTTGGAAAACAGCCCACAGGCCAGCCACCTTACCCTGCTATCAGGGACAGATGTGCTGCTTCCATGTGACTTGCTACAGACTTCCTCCCAGCCATGACCGCACAGGAAGTCTGGTGGTGACAACCAGCACACACCCTTCCTGCACCCCACCAGCCTATCAGAGACAGTTTCTAAGAGCCTGGTGGAGGAAGCAAGTAAGAGTCTTGCATGAACACCAAGATGAGCTCTTGATTTTTACTTCCCTTCCACATTTCACCTGCAAGGACTTGGAAAGAACCTTTTATGCACTGAGTAGCCAACAGGTACAGCTTAACTTTTAATCACCAAAATAGTGACCCCTCCTCAGCCCTTCCCAGAGAGAAAATAAGATAGGACACTTCACCCCACAGAAGAGCAGTGATAGAAGAATGAGACTGCTATCTCAGCCCAAAGAATCATGGGTGAAGAATCCTATACCTTGGCCCCCACCCCAAGGAACTTCTGGTTAGTCAGGAAGAATCATTTATTACCTCATTAAGTAATTGTTTATCAAGTACCTACTATGTACCAGATACTGTTCTAGGTGCTTGTATAAAGCAGCAAACAAAACAAAGAAATCCTTTGCCTCAAGGAGCTATTATTCTCACTATTCTAGTGAGAAGTGAGAAGACTTTCCCACACAGAACTAAAGGAACCAGGGGCCTTCCCTGCTGGTGCACCGAGTTAAGGTGCAGCACTGTAAGCTGCCATAGCCCCTTCAGTGTGAGCTGGATCCCCAGCCTGGGAGGTGACCCACGTGACACAGCAGACCTTTCCTGTCTCACCTGCTGCTCCCCTCAGCAGTGTACTTCATCACTCTGCCCGTTCTGCTCCCCACTCTGTCTCTGGTGAATTCTCTCACTGAACTAAAGGAGCCAAACCAGTGATATAAGGTAAGACCAAAGTAATTCTGCATTGAGAAGGAGAAACTAATTCTTGTTGGATAAGGTAGTCCTGATGAGGAAACAAACATAAATCTTTGTTAAAACTCAAATGAATGTGCCTAGTAGTTTCAAGTATTATCTATAGGGCCATGAGGTATTTAGACATTTCTAAAAAAGTTACATTGGGCTTGACCTCAAGTGTGATTGCTATATTCTCCTGCCATCCCTACAGAATAGCAATTGGGAAGGTTTGGCCACAGGACTGCTAGATACTGTAGGTGCTAGGCTGACAGAGGAAGTGGGGTTCAAAAGTCACATTAAGATTTATAATCAAACATTAGCCTATCAACTCTTGGTAATCTTCTCCCTTTTAATTTAATAAAATGTTCTCACTACCTCAGAAAGCCTTATCATTCCTCTCTAAGAACCTCCACCCAGTCCCCCCATCATTTCCCCATTCACCTGCACTGACACCTTCACGAGAAGCCTGTCACAGGGTGCACTTTGCCTGTGCCTATCCCTTCACCTCACCTCAACATTCTAAGCCCCCCTCCTTCCACCCCACCCCACCCCATCCTCTGAGCACCACAGCACAAGAGAAATACAGTCCCAGGTAGGCGAAGAGTTCTAGCCTAATGAGGAGCACCAGCTTCAGGGTCACAGTCTAAAGAGAGAAAATGTTCGTGGAGCTGAGTCTAAGAAAGAACGGTTCTTATCAAGCTGAGGCCAGCAGTGGCCAGGGGGCTCAAAGAGCTGAAACTAGGGAAGGGCAAAAACAGCTGTTTCAAGTTTTGTCAAATGTATGTGTGATTAAAATGAGTCTTTTCACTTTAGATGTCTTTCTACAATTTATATCTTGGAAAATCTTATATTCTCTCTCTAAATGTGGGGATATCACACTCAACAGGCACAGAAGACATGCCCAGGGAGGTGGTCTAAAAAAAGGACTAAATTGCTAAATGCTGTCACATATTAAGCATAGATCTACCTATACCTAGGAAGGCTTCCTTAAGAAGGATATGCTTCACTTTGTTTAAAGACAGTCACCTAACTAAATAAATTTGGTACCAGTTTTTTTATGTGTAAGTGAAAATACTCAAAGTTCTCAGCTTTTCATTTGTTGCTATTTCTATTAGTCTCTGGTACCATATTGTAAAATCATTAGTAATTACTTTTACTCCGTTACTGGAAACTAAAAAAGAATTTACCATTCTCTCACGGGCATCTCCTTGAGCTTCAGAAAACAACCAGTAGGCAATGTAATTAGAACCTGGAAAAAAAAAAAAAAGTTTGAAAAATTGTAGGCTGTAACTCCCAAAGCTGAGAAATACATGTATGAGATGAAGTAAACTGGTTTTACTCAAATTAACCTCTCAAAATACTGACCTATATGCAATTCCTCATTCCTATATGACCTATAGATGAGTGAAAACTAAAATGAACACATAATTTCTATAATTCCCTCTTTTTTCTATGTAGTAATTTAGATTGACTAAAAATGCCTTGATCAAATCCAATTTAACCTGACTTAACTTCAAACAGCTGTCATTAACTACAGTAAACAACCAATTACCCCCCAATTTCAGCAACACAGTTATTCCCTTACTTGCTTAATAGCGTGTAAGTCAGAATTGTGGCACAAGCATTGCAAACAATTCACCCACACACGCAGAAGGCGCAACAATACCCACTGAGGGAGCAGAGAGTACAGACCAGAAGGGGAATGTGTCGGTCATGTTTCCTTAATCTTGATAAAGGGTAGCAAATCTAATAGGAACAAATGAACAAACTATCATCCTCCAAGGATGGGTTGAAAATTTCTAAGATCTTGAATTAAAAGAAAAGTGCCGCAGTTTTTCATGAAGTAGGATTAGCTAATTCTCTCTGTGGATGTTTCACTGCTGCGGGAACATCTGTCCTTTGAGAATGTCTCCCCTCTGGAGAGGGCAAGGAGCTGTGTTCTCTGAACCAGACAAAGCTCAGTATCAGAGGCTAAAGATCACTGACCTTCCCGAATGATCAAATGCCAGGTGTAGTGTGGCAGGGCAGCAGAGCATCCAAAGGGCTTTCAGAACCCTGTTTTCTGTTTAGCTTTGTTATTTAATGCTGGACTCCCCACGACCTCTATTTGCCCTGCTTGGCAACAACAAAAGGAAAGTTCTTCCAGTTCTTACTCTTCCTCTGCTCCACTCACCAGAGTCCTTTTGTTAATGGCAGCAGCAAAATGTCCTTTAAATACAGCAGTCACAAGAGAGGTCCTACATGCATGAGCTCTTTTTGCCTGCAAAGATGTGTGTGATACCATGATCACAAAAGCCCACTTCCATCTTCCTAACTCTCCGCCAAAACTGAAGGGCAGAGACCCTCGATTGTCCAATGGACAGAGTAAATTGAAGTATATTAAAACACCTTTTCTCAGGGTCCTCCCTGGTGGTAAAGCACTATCAAGTCTCAGCACTATCAAGCCATCACCTGCCACTACAGACCAGTTCATTTCCAAGACAGTTAGCTGACCCACAGGGTACAGCAATCCTCTCCTGTGCCAGCTGCTGCCCTCAGCAGTGTATTTCAGTAGAATTGTCCCCACTCTGTCTCTGGTGAATCCTCTCACACATACCCTGCTCCTGGCACTTCTGGCCAGCACCCCACCCCCTACCCTGTTCTCATATACATAAATAAATAAAAATAAATCTTTTTTAAAAATAAAACACATTTACACAACAATGGATTATCCAGCAATTGTTAGAACTAGTAAGAGTAAAAAGAGAAATATTTTAAAATTAAAATATATTTTTAAGAGTTCAGGTTGAAATTTGCTTTTTTATTTTTTTAGATTGAAATTTCTTTTGAAATATCTGATCAGTATTTAAAATGTTCTGAAGTGCTGATTACAACCTTTCCAAGAGTATGATTACATATTATATATATGTATGTATATACTATATATAATACATAACTAATAAATGAAAGGAGTTCGTAAATGTTGATTAAATTCTAGGATTTATGAAAACAGAGTGATACAGTTTTTGCCATGCTTAAGATACCCACCACTTTAAAATCACAGAAATGTTACTAGAAGGGGCTTTCAGCTCAATGTTTTAATTTTACATACTAGTAAATTTATGCCAGAAGAACCTAGTGACTCACTCATTGTCACACAGCTACTCACAGGCAGAACTAAGACCCACAATGGGATCAAGATTGCCCCAGTTAAGAATCTGTCTTCTTTTTCATGCAAATACGGGGATCCTAGTTTTCTGAGTGGTCCTTAACCAAATCCACACATGTAGGGGCTTCTTCAGGGAAGCATGCCTTCCTAAGACTAAAGTCAACCATTTAATCACTTAAACCCAACCACATCTTCTGAACACTCATTTTATCAATTGAATCACACTCAAAATTCCAACATTATTCAGTTAATTCATTAAGTCAGTGTTTTCTAACTTCCAGAAAATGATGTATGCCTAACACCAAATGAAAATGGAAGTCTTGCTCCCCACATACAGAATTTCATAAAGGCTGATCTAATGACATCACAGAAATTCCTCCAGTAACAGGTAAAACAATGGCAAATGGGGACAAAACAATTTGATCAAGAGGAGATTTATATCATTTTGAGTTAAGCATATACATTATTGACAGCATTATGAACTTCAAATCCAGAATATGAAATAGAACAGAAACTTTTTACTTTGTCCCTCTGTCATGAAAAATAATGCATTTCACATTTTATACAAAATAAAAATGTATTTCATAAAGAAAAATTACAAACATATTTGTCTCAATTCTTTTATAAAGCCCCCAAGGGTAATAACATATTTATCATCTTGAACTATACTTAACTTCTCAGTTTTACCATACTATTTTATTTGAACAAGATCAGGGGAAAAAAGTTTACATGGTTCTTAATAGATACTGATTTGCATATCATTATTAATTCTATAATCTGCAGTTATTTGTGGTTCTGTACAATTTGTAGTCTGAACTTCACCACAGAACAATCAAGTTGGCTGAATTTTCATATGCTCAAAATGTTTATTACATAAAAATAGTATTTGAAGCTGTCTTTCACTTAGATAATGAATGCTATTCCAATATCATAAAAACACAAGTTTTATTTTACAAGCATCAATTATTCAGTGGAACATTTTCTTCTAGAAGAATAAGAAAAGTAAGAGCATGCTTTTCCATTAAATAAAATTACAGTTTTCTATAGTAGGTATTTTTCTTCTTCTTTTTAAATTCTGTAACAATATTAGGAGTCTAAATAATTGATGATAAACAACTTATAGCATGGGAGATAATATTTTAAAAAGAATCACTTATTGGGGACTTTCCAGCTTCTGTGAACAAAATAATAAAATATTTATGATTCAGTTTATTTACTAATCCTTCTGAAGTACAAGACCGAGCTCAGTCATGCTGTCAATTTTTCTTATCTCTCAATTAGTGTAAATGTGGACTCTGGATTATGCTATGACTAAGAGTTCCTTGCAGGAAAGACAACAAAACTCAGTCCACAGCTCTCTGCCATCAGAAGCCAAAGAATAAAATGTTGTATAATTCCATGTCTACTATGACACTTGAATAATTTCACCCCTGTGGTCCAAGAATAACAAGAAAGAGAAGTTCAAAATTACCCTCTCAAATATTGGAGACGCATGTGATGTGAAACACTGAACCTTCATCTGTTCTGGTGTCCTTCCTCAGGAGGAATTTTGAACAACCTGAAGTTAGAAGACCCGGGAAATGCTTGCTCTGGCTCACTCAGGTGTTTCCCTATCAACCCAGCGAAGATTTTTGGTTGTTGTTCAGCTAGAACAAGGAGAGTTTTGTACAGGGAAGCTTGTCCAAACTATTGAAACCAAAAAAAAAGACAAACTTGGTTCCTTATTTTGGGTGCACTGCTTCAGAAGCAGACGTTAAGACTGCCTTTAAAAGGAAACGTATTACTAGACCTACTATCAACCCTAAGAGAGGCTGAGATTAAGATGATAAAGCGAAATAACTGCCTGTAGCTATTAGGAAGGCAGAGTCTTCCTGCAGTGTAGGAGGAGGGCCGGTGGCTCAGGAATCCCCAGAGTATGGGGTCACTTCCCAGCTTGGCAAGTTGCTTCACCTCTCCAAACTTCTCTATAAAATAGACAGAGGAAAAAAAAGATTCTTAATTGCCCTAAGTGGCTAACATGCAACACAGTGCTTGGCATAAACAAAATGTTCACATGACTACTTTTCCTGCTACATACACAATGGAATAACTTTATACTTTCTCTGAACTTTTGGGGAAGTTGCATTAGATGTTTTCGCTAATTAAAGCGGATCCTTTCCAACCAGAACTGTGACTTGGAGTTGTTTTTTATTTATTACTGTGAAGACATGGAAAAATACTTCAAAATGCAGCAATCTAAAATCCTTTTTCCTAACAGTTACTCCAAATTGCATATAACTCATACAGCTTTGGTTTAATCATCACTGTCACTGACATAGCACCAAGTACTCTAACATTTTCCATATGTTCACTCATTTAGAACTCATGAAAATCTGCTGAGATAGGCCAGTGCTCATCCCCATGTAGGAGACCAGGAAGCTGCGACCCAGAGCTACTAAGCAACTTGTCTAAAGTATTGGTGCCAAGTCAGGGTTCAAACAAGGCAGGAAGGCTCCAGAGTCCAGACAGGACCTCTATTTTTTGTATTTATTTGAGGGTGTGGACAAGCATCCATACACTCATATATGATTAAGAATTCAATTGTGAAGACATCAAATATATTCTCACTGGATGGCTTTTCAAATCCAAATACTCAATTTCTTATAAAAGAGATGCTTGAAAAAGCAGGAAATACAAAGGCCTGGGCACCAAGCAGAACAATGTCAGGCAGGAGTATGGAAAGGTGGGACGGGCAGGAGTGTCCTTGGAGAAACGGGGTGTTCTAGCCCTGCCTGCAATCCAGAACCATAGTACTGTACTTATTGCAGCTGCACAAAAACAAGACACCAGTGGATTCCAGACTCACCCCTCTCCGTAAAAATAGTCCAAAGCATTTTTCTCAACTATGATGCCTTAGAATGTGAAAAAACCCAGAATGTCAGCAGCCTCTACTGAAATAAGCTTGGAAATAAATGAGCTCCATTTGTGCAAGCTCATCACTAACATTAATCAAATCTTCACTCGTCATTAAATATTATCCCCATTGTAGAGGCATGCTAGAGATGGGAGAGTTAGCCCCAAGCCACAGAGTGAGAGGATTATGTAGATAGAGGCACAGCGATTTCTAATTCTAGATGCTATCACAGGCTACAGAGACCGGTGAGGTCCCTGAAAGACCACAGCAACCAGCCCCCCCATCCAGAGTGAGACCTGTGAGAATCCAGATGGGTAAAAGCTTTTCTGGCTTTTCTCCCACTTGAAGCATCATAGTTAAGATGAGTGCTTTGTGACTATTTCTGTGGAGAGAGAAAAGTCTGGAATTCACTGGTTCCTTGTGTATAACTGTAAACAAGAATGGGAATTACAATATTAAGTTATTGCTGTGGTCACAGTTAACAAAGTTATGGCTGCATCATAAGTGCTTCCAAAATACAATGTAATGCTTTTAATATAACCAAATGGGAAAAGAGAAACTAAAGAATAGTTGGAATTTTGGGGAAACCTCAAGAGGAGGGATTGACATTCTAACCTGTGTGAACTAAACAACTTTGGAGACAGAACTGTAAGGTGACTGTGTGGGGGGAGTGATGTGAGTTCAGAAGGAAAGACGAAGAGGAGAAGGAAGGAAGAGCTAAAGGAAGAGAAGACGAAGGAGTCTGCAAAGTGAAGCTCTTCTCTATTCTGCATATTCCACTCTACTCATAGCATTTTTTTCAAAGACTTATTTTATTTATTTATGCATACAAGAGTTGGGGTTGGCCAGAGGTGCAGAGGTGAGAGGGGTGGGTGGTAGAGGATTCACCAGAGAGCAGGTCATGGAGTTGGTGGTTCAAGTGAAATACACTGCTGAGGGAGCAGTGGCAAGACAGGAGAGGTCTGTTGTGCCATGTGGGTCACTTCTCCAGCCAGGGATGGAACTCATGCTGCAGTGGCCTCTGATAGCCTTACAGTGTTGACTCTTAACCCTTTAAGCCACCAGGAAGGCCCCTACTCACAATATTTCCAAGGACAGAAACCAGGTCACTCAGAAACCAGGTCTCCAGGGCATTAGAGAATAATTTCTGCCAGAAGTCAAGAGAGCCATGGTGTCACACAAAAGTAAAGACAGAACTGCAAAAGCAAACAGCTTGGCCACCAGGAGTAGCAACTAGGTTGAAATGTATAGAATGTGAAAAAAACCAGAATGTCAGCAGCCTCTACTGAAATAAGCCAACTGTTTATTTAAAATACCAATTTGTAATTTCAGAGGCTGAGTAATTCTGGTATCTCCCAATAAAGAAATTCTGTTATTCTGGAAAAAAAAGGGGGGGAGCAAATTTTGAAGGGAAAAAAACATATTTTGTAGTTAAAAAAAAAAAAGACTAGGTGGATAGGTGCTAGACTTTGACAATCAGAAGTGCACTACGGGAACAAACCGAAATTTGCTTAAAGTTTCATTTGAAAATGGAGGTGGAGGAAAGAAATGCCATGAGGCAACAGTGTTTGAGGCTGCTTGCACTGTGTGGCTGCACCTGTTCATGCAAATAGGAGACAGCCTCTTGCTGAAAAGCACCCTCATCAAACGGTATCAGAAAACTATGTGTTGTAGTGTGCTCTAAAGATCGCTCTGAACAACTGGTTGAGCAGGTGGAGTTAACCCAGCCATTTTCTTTGTCTGATAGCTGAATAAAAGAACGGATTTTCATAACTGAACAACTGCTGTTCGGTCTTATCTTTAATGATAGCTGAGGAAACATGATGCCAAACTGGCAGGATTTTTTTCAGCAGGAATTGCTAAATTTTGTAGGGAGGTGTTGATGATGCAGGAAATGTTGGATGAGAAGCACAACCAGAGGTCTTCCTGCAGGATTTACAAAACCACCGCCTGGAGACCAGCAACAGAAACAGTCATCCCCCCTACTCCAATGTGCATCAGATGAACTACTGGACAGTTCCAGAAACAGAGTCTACTGCAGCTCAGGGCTTCTGTGCTCCCTCCAACACTCCCCAGGTAAACTGAAGCCAGAATCAAGAATATAGCCCGGCCTACCTATGGACAAGGTTGATCAGATGTGGGAGGACTAACCAATAGTTAACTGATTTCAATAAAAAGGCAAGCCTAACAGGCATCAGCTCAAATATTATGTTATGGCAACAGTGTAGAGAATCTCCTAGCCTGACACAGCTCTCAGACGTTCGATGAATGTCTAACATGCTAGCTGCAGACAATCTGCTCAGCAGTCTCTTCACCTCCTCATTGAGCCACCTCCTGGCTGCTCCTATTCCTGGCAGAAATAACATGAAAGCCCGTAACTGCCACTGTTATCTGCAGGCCTGCCTCCCTGGGTGGACCTCAAGTTCTGGGAAAGAGTCTTACTGATCTCACTTCCTGGCTTAGATTCTAACAGAACTTGAGAGGCTGCCTAACCAATGACTATTCATTCAATGGATAAATCATATATACTTTCACTTTGATATAAAAATAACAAAACAAAACTAAAAGCAAACAAAACTTGGAATTCTCAATCAACAGTATCCAAAACTGTGCAGGGGCCCAATGTTTAGATTCTGTTTTTAAAAGGTCCCTTTAGGGCCCTCCCTGGTGGTTAAAGCACAGCACTAAGAACCTAAAGCCACTTCCGCATGAGTTCGATCCCCACCTGCCCCGGAGGTGACCACATGGCACGGCAGACCTCTCCTGACCCGCCCACTGCTCCCCTCAGCAGTGTACTTCGTCAATCTGCCTGTTCTGCTCCCACTCTGTCCCTGGTGAATCCTCTCACTGCCCCTGCACCTCTGGCTTGTACCCTAGTTCCCTATACTCTTTCCCTATTTCATAGCTTTGCCTCAATATTTTCACATTTCTCTGTAGAGAATATGGGGTTATTTAAGGTTCCTTCTTATCACTGAATTTTTTTTTAAGATTTATTTATATATGCATTATACAGAACTGGGGTACAGGCCAGAGGTGCAGGGGTGGTGAGAGGCTTCACCAGAGACAGAGTGGGAAACAAAATATTTAGGTAGATCGATGAAGTACACTGCTGAGGGGAGCAGCAGGCAGGTCAGGAGAGGTCTGACCATGCGGATCACCTCTGGGGAGGGGATTGAACTTTTGCTGCACGGCTTTAGCTTCTTAGTGCTGTGCTTTAACCTGCTGTGCCACCAGGGAGGGCCCTTATCACTAGATTTGAAAGCCATTTGGGTCAGTGCAAGGTCAAACACCAGCAAGGCGGCCTCCACTTTTCCTTTCAAGCTGCTTGATAAGAGGTGGCAGTCACCTCTGTGTCAAAAACCCACTCTTGAAACTTGCATGTTCAACCCCAAATGCCTTCTTTTTCTCTACTCATGTGCTCTTCACTCATGCCAAGTGAAAGAGAGAGGGAGGAGGAACAGCGCACAGGCCTGTCAACCAGATCTGCAGACTCACTAGGGCTCTGGGCTCAAAACAAAGACCCCAGTGTGAGGCCAGAGAGTGCATAGAAGAACCCAGGCAGGTGGCCTCTGCTACCTGAGGATTCAAAATCAGTGACCTCACTGGGTTGGAAGATAAATTCATGTGGAGAGTAACTGTATTCAATGTCTAACCTCCAAGATATGCACAGATGTACAGGCTCCTTTTGGCTTTAGAGGCTGATCAACTCTGGCTGTATCGCACGTGTGTGTGTGTACACACATGTATATATTCATGCATGTATGTGTGTATATATATACATATATATGAACATATACATATGTGGGGGAGGCTAAAAATATACATAGAAGGTTGAAGAAGAACTCAAACTTTATTCATTTTTATACCCACTTCTCTCTTTCCACTCCTAGAGAAGACTGCAGTAGTAACTAATGAGTGTTTGGTCAATGAAGAGCATGTCTCTCTCATGAGAAAATGGGTAAATGTTTATGTTAGTTTATAAAACTTGCTAGGACCTTAAACAATGATTTATCCAGAAAACATTTAAAGCATCTATTAAGAAAATTAATAATAATTAATTCCAGTCATCTGAAGCAGCTGGGGAATGGACACGGAGCATGGATTGGGTGTGTTGAATTATTCAGTGAGGGGAAAGAGCATAGTTACATGGTCATAAGTGTGCAAGGGCCATCTGTGAAAAAGCTTGAAAAACCCAAAAAAAAAAACTATAGTAACATCTAAGAGGAGTGTGTTGACTATATACTAAAAGTAGTATATTTTTCTCCAGTGGTTAAAAGAACTGCAGGAAATCACGATCCTATGTGGTGATATCTGCCCAGTGGAGCGGCTATCATTGGAATTTTACTATTCTGTGGACTGCAGGGGGCATAAAACAAATGACTAAACATATATCTCCTGTTGGAGACCCAGGTTTTTTTTTTTTTTTAAGATTTATTTATTTACGCATATAGAGCTGGGGTACAGGCCAGAGGTGCGGGCCACTGTATCTTCACCTGAGACAGTGGGGAGCAGAACAGGCAGATCAAGGAAACACACTGCTGAGGGGAGCAGCAGGCGGGCCAGGAGAGGTCTGCCACGCCATGTGGTCACCTCCGGGGCAAGCGGGGATCGAACTCATGCTGAAGTGGCTTTAGCTTCTTAGTGCTGTGCTTTAACCCGCTGCGCCACCAGGGAGGACCGGGTGCCCCAGTTTTTAAAATGGGAAAGGAGAAAAACAAATACGGAATTTGGAGAAAATGCAGGACTGTGTGAGTGTGCATTTGAATGGGAGAGTATCAGAACTAATAACTGTTGTGTTTTTGTTTCTGTTTTTTCAAATTTATTGATTTGTCAAGTGTTCGTGTAACTGCATTCTTTGGGGAGCATGCCTGCACACTCCACATGTGCACAGCCTTCACTCATCCTCTACCAAAGTGCCAGTGCCAGCTCCTTCCCTCTCCTTCTCCACCCAACCCCCTCTGGTAACCAGTTTACTTTCCACAGAATCTCAGAATTTTTTATTGGGTTTTGCCAGTTTGTTTTCTTGACTATTTATGTTCTGCAAATAGTCAAAACTACCTGGTGATTGTTTTTCACTTTCTGACCGACTTAGCATAATCACCTCACAACTCCTTTGTCCCAAAAGACATTTCATCCTTTTTTAATAGCTGAGCAGTATTCCACTGTACTCAGAACCTCACTGCATCCAAATTCCAGTGCCCCAAGGCCAACTTGTAGCTCCTCTGCTCAGAGCACAGTCTCTCTCAGAAGTCCCAGCCCGGAGTGGAAGGAGGCCAGGCCATTCACACAAATGGTCAGCTTTTTTACAGATGGCCCCTGCACACTTATGACCATGTAACTATGCTCTTTCCCCTCACTGAATTCAACACACCCAATCATGCTCCGTGTCCATTCCCCAGCTGCTTCAGATGACTGGAATGGCTGTGGTCCTGGGTCCAGCTCCCTCTGCCTCTCTACGTTCCACCTTCTCAACAAACCACCAGCGTCACCACCAAATATCTGTGTGTCCATTCCCCACCACCAGTGCTGAGCTCTTGAAATTTTTTTCTAAGCAAATTTTAATTTTTCCCTAGTTTTACTTAGGGATGAGGTTTATTAAAGCCACCTTAGTCCATCATGTTATGAGTCTAATGACAGTGTTCTTAAATTTACTTTCTACTTCTGTCCCTTAAAAAGAATCCTAGTAACAAAATCCCACCCACATCAGTAAGAGCAAGGACAGTACCCACTTAATGATTTCTGAGTACCATTCCCACAAATATGAAGGCAGCCAGGAGAAACAACCAATTTCAAATCTGCAGAAGAGAGTACAGTGTGAATCCCAGACTTACATTCTTCCTTAAAATTTTGGGGAATCTGGGCCCTCCTTGGTGGCGCAGCAGGTTAAAGCACAGCACTAAGAAGCGAAAGCTACTTCAGCATGAGTTCAATCCCCAGCCCCAGAGGTGACCCACATGGTGCGGCAGACCTCTCCTGACCCACCCACTGCTCCCCTCAGCAGTGTATTTTGTTGATCTGTCTGTTCTGCTCCCCACTCTGTCTCTGGTGAAGTCTCTCACCGCCCCTGCACCTCTGGCCTGTACCCAGTTCTGTATGAATAAATAGATCTTAAAAAAAAAACTGGGAAATCTTACGAGTTGCACCTAGTAAGCAATCAAACCTGGAACTACCCAAAGAGGGATTACTTCATCTACCCTGCCTCCTGATGTGAATAAATGAAAAGGGCGCAACATCATTTCTTAAGAAAAATTAATGATAATGAAACTGGGGGATAAATGCAGAGTGTGGGATATTTCTCATGACCACTAGTCCAGAGTTTGCAAAAAAAAAAAAAAAAAAAAAAACGGTTTCATGAAAAAAAAAATCTGTCAAGAGCTCTGTTCTAGACTAGAAAAGAGATTATGGACAAAGATGCAAAGCCAAAAGAAATGCAAGAACACTAATTGGCCTGGGAGGTGAGAGAGGCTTATAAAAAAACATTTTGGACAATTGGAAAAAAAATTAAGGAAAAATATATTAGATATTATTAAACCAATGTTAATTTCTTTCCATGTAATAATAGTAGTATAGTTATATTTATTTAGGGAGCAACTTCATGATGTTTACAACTTATATTCAAATGGTCCAGTAAGGGGAAAAAATGATGTGAATAACTCTTGTAATATTATCTGAAATTCACAGACCTGTTCTTCCCACAGCTTTGGGGGTTGGTGAGGGGTAGCTGCTTCCAAATTTGATGCTGCCTCAGCCCTAGAGGTAGTAGCAGGGTCTGGTATGCCCCATTCCTGCATGCTTTACCATTCTCTTTTCCCCTTCACAGCTGTCCACTGCTTGTTCCTTAGTAGCCAATCCCTTGCTACCATTAATTCTTTAAAATTTCCCAGTTCAAATTTCTCAGTGATTTATTATTATTATTACTAGTTTATTTTTATATAATTTTTTTACTTTTTCCATCTCAGCTGCAATCCCTGTGGATTTCCCATCACCAATTCACCTGTGTGCCATCACCACAGTCCTGTGAACTCCCCCCCATTTTGAATTTTTGATCCCATTCCCTACTCTACTCCCGTAAAATGTCTCTGATGTCTCTGGTTCATTATTATTTATTCTCTCCCCCTCCCCCCATTTCCTTTATGCTCCTGCTATGAGTGAAACCATCCAGTGTTTTTCTTTTACTTTCTGGCTTATTTCACTAAGCATGATCCCTTCCAGCTCCATCCATGTTGCTGCAAGAGGCATATGTTTATCTTTTTTGATCGCTGAGTAATATTCCATTGTGTATATGTACCACATCTTTTTAATCCAGTCATCTACTTTTGGGCATTTGGGTTGATTCCATGTCTTTCCTATTGTAAATAAAGCAGCAATAAACAGGGGATGCAGGTGTCTTTTTGAATCAGTGTTTTACGTATCTTTTGAGTAGATACCTAGGAGTGGGATTGCTGGGTCATATGGAAGCTCCATGTTTAGCAGTTTGAAAATTTCTCAGTGATTTTTATCTCTTGAATAGATTCTGATTGACACAGTTCTTGACTACTACACACAATAAATAAGAAAAGACTCACAACCAGGCACTTCACTGTGAAATTAGTGTGAAATTGCAGAATATTGAAAATAAAGAAAGAGAAATTCAGAAGCTTCCAAAAAAACAGAAAGGAGTCAACTAAGTTTTTAAGGAAAATCAGAAAGGCACATGGCTTTTCAAATCAGCAATAGTAAGATTTTTTTACTTCTAAACAAACAAAAAAATTATTTCAATCTTTATGAAGATGTTTGATGTTTTCAATGTGCAAGACTCAGAAAATGTACCTCAATCTGGAGAAGTCATGATATTGGGTGTAAGAAAGAAAGAAAGGGGAAATGTAAGCAACAAACAGGGCATGACCAAGCCTAGAGTTGAAGGAAAATCAACAGAGCAGACCTAGTAAGCAAGCAGATTTCAATGCACATGTTCAACAAAAGGGTACTTTCAAGAGAAAAGCATTTATTCCAAACAACAGACAAGTGAATTGGAAGCTAGAAAACACTAGGGATCAACAGTGGAACATGATTCTTCCATCAATAAGGCAAAAACAACAATGAGTAAAAAACACATTCAAGTGAAAATAACAAAATACAAAACAGACATAATCCATATGTGCCATGATCTGGAGCAACTGAAGGGATTTAACAGAATGAACCCAAATTTGAAAGAGATTTGAAACTTTCCCCTTTGAAAAGGTTGTAGTTGTGGTATCAGAATTATTATAAGGGAAGTATAATCATAACATAATACCTGGCTTTCCTACAGACATTATTTACCTGAACAAGCTCATTGGTTATGACCATGAGACTCAATCTATGGACAAAGAAAATATTGACAATCTGAGAATGTAAATATTTACAACCTCAGTACAACAAAGTAAAGACAGACCTGAGAAAAGTAAAGAGGTAGATGGAAGAGTAGAGGTACTTAGTGTCCAAAGCTCACAAAATTCGGCCCTCGAGATAAAAGCAGAAAGTAGACAGAAGAAGGTAAAGAGATTTATGAATACTAAAATTACAATTACAATCAATAACAGAACTCATAGGAATTAAACTACAAAGCTTTATGTGTATGGGTATGTGTGTGGATGGGTTTCATCTGTCATAGCAGAGTCAGTAAATAAACCTCAAAGCAGATACAACAAAAAACAGCTGAATAAATATCTTATTCCAGTTCTAGAAATACTAACCACTAAAAGAATTAACAGGAAGTGTTAAAACGGTGTTGCTTCTGGAGAACAAGATTACTGTTGTTCATTATCAGAGCTTCTCTACCATTTGAAATATCTCAATCATGATGACCAATTACTTTGATGTTTAAAAAATAATAATCTATCGTACAAGTTGGCCAACGTTTTCTGTTACTAACTAGTGATTAGTCATATGGTAAATATTTCAGGAACTGTTGGCCATATAGGTCTTTCTAAGACAGCGACACAATTCTGCCACACCCATAAATGAATGGGTGTGACTGTGGCCCGATAAAACTTTATTTAAACAGGAGACAAGTTGAAGTTGACTGACAGGCTATAGTTTGGTGAACCCTGATCTCATCCAGTACTTCCCAAACTGGGTGCTATAAGAGACTGATATATTTAAAGCTACTCCTCTAAAAAAGGGAAGAGTTCCATATTCAAAATGCTTAGAAAATGCGGTTAAACCATAGTCAGCAGACTTCTTTCACCTCAGACCTCAGCCTCTAAGGCAGTTATGAGCCTTGAATACCCACTGTGGCAGTTGTTTTTAGTACCCAACATTTCACAATATGCCTGAATACACTAGAGTAGCATTTTTAAAGTCACTACTTACTCTGTGGAATAATTTTGCAAAGCCTCATGATCAAATTTCTATCCTATAAAAATTAATAAATAAGACCCAGAAAGTGGTATGTTACTTGCCCAAAGCTATTCAGCTAGATGCTTTCAGAACAGAGTCCAGAATATACTCAACACAGGCTGTTTGCCCCCATTTACAGGGGCATCCATTCAGATGCCTCTGGATGAACAGTGTAAAGCTAGTATCTAAATAATGAGATTTAGGGGACACATTTTGAAAAAACTTAACTGCATCAATGCAACAATACTCAAGTCTCAAAAAAATTAAAGACCATAGCATTGAATGTTATTACTTTAGAGACATCATGAAGTGAGCTAAAGTGACTAGACTACTTTATTGTTTGATTTCTTAATGCTAAAATATGGACAGTAGAAAAAATAAAAAATAATCAGAAGACAAAAACTTTTAAAACATTTTTTTTTCATGATGCCTAAAACATATCATTCAGTAATACTGAGCACATTTTATATGTGTGACCTGTAACAGTTAGCTATTGCTTAAGCTCTACCTGAGCATGTGTTTGTGAGATAAAAAAAAATCGAGGAGAACCAGACACAAAAGAAAAAAACTTGGGAAACATAAGTGCTAAGTAACATCTCTAATTTCTTGTTAATATATTGTAGAAATATAAAAAAAAAGGAACAGAATCCCAACCACTGAAGTGTTTAACATAAATTAGAAGAAAATAAGGAATGCAGTTTAACTAGGTGATCCAGGCAAGGTAGAATTAAACAAAATTAGGTATATCACTCAGAAAATAGCATCCAGGTCATAAAATGATTTCTAAAACTTTATTTTATTTGCCTTTTTTTCAAATCAACTATTCCATCTTCTTTGTGTTTTTAAAGTGTACTTTCATAACATGATTATTGATGGAGATAAAGTTTTCCTCTAATACCCTCATCAAAGGTAAAAATGAAGTCTACTTCTTTCAGGATCAAGAAAATGTTACCTCTGCTGACAGAATCCCCACCCACCCTCATAGGTCAGTAATCCTGGGGAAGAGGAAAGGCAACTGAAGTTGACCTACAAACCTCGCCTTGGCCCTAGCCCAGAGTTACAACCCCTGAATTAAACCTCCCACTAGCCGGAGACTTATCCGAGTGGCCTAGCAAAATGACAAGTCATTTAGTTACCAACAATTAGATTTTAATGTAAGAAGCCCAGACACTGCCCTCCTAATACTAGAACCACTGGTTCTGTGAGGCTTCTGGCAATGGGACAAATGCAACTGAGGAAATGAATGTTAACATTGTAGTTGATTTCATTTATTTATTTTTTTTTTAAAGATTTATTTATTGTGCATACAGAACTGGGGTACAGGCCAGAGGCTCAGGGGCTGCGAGAGGCTTCACCAGAGACAGAGTGGGGAACAGAACAGGCAGATCGACGAAGTACACTGCTGAGGGGAACAGCGGGCGGGTCAGGAGAGCTCTGCCACGCCATGTGGATCTCCTCGGGGGCAGGCGGGAATCGAACTCATGCGGAAGCGGCCTTAGACTCTCAGTGCTGTGCTTTAACCCGCTGCGCCACCAGGGAGGGCCCCTGCATATGTTTATTTTTAATGCAGAAATAGCTTCCACTGTCTCATGTTTTAAAAATAAATGAAATCAGGGCCCTCCCTGGTGGCGCAGCGGGTTAAAGCACAGCACTGAGAATCTAAAGCCGCTTCCGCATGAGTTCGATCCCCGCCTGCCCCGGAGGTGACCACATGGTGTGGCAGACCTCTCCTGACCCGCCCGCTGCTCCCCTCAGCAGTGTACTTCGTCGATCTGCCTGTTCTGCTCCCCACTCTGTCTCTGGTGAAGCCTCTCGCCGCCCCTGAGCCTCTGGCCTGTACCCCCATTCTGTATGCACAAATAAATAAATCTTTAAAAAAATAAAAAAAATAAAAATAAAAAAATAAACATATGCATTGGTAGGTCTATAATGCTCTATAAATGCCCTATTACTCTAGATCATATTGATGATAGAACAATGAATGAATATTTACATAAATACATCACTATTAATAAGATGATTCAGTTTAATTTTTTTCTACACACTGAAGTAATACTGTAATGTGTTCATTTAAATATTTTATGCAAGCAGCACAAATTAAACAAATGCTTGTTTTAATTAAAATATTTAAATTACTTTCTAGCTTATAAAATCAATATGCTCAAATTAAAACAAAGTTTTAGTATGATACAAAATAGAATGGAAATACAAAAGCTAGAACTATAATCCAAACAACTAAAGGAAAAAAGAGACTGGAAAAGGTAAAAGTTGCCACAATAAGTGGCAACTGCAAATAGCTGTAACAGAGCAAAATGAAAGTTATTATTGCAACAGATAACAAAGCAGACTCTATTAAGAAACAATTTCAGCAAAGACTGAGAATTTTAAGTGAAATTCCCTTCAACAATCAAATGGGAATCAATGAAGTCAGTCACTCAAAACCCAATTAGATGGCCAACAACTTTTTTTAATGGTTTTGGTTTGTAACAAAGTCTAAGCTTGACACTTGGGTCATCAATAAAGTATTTTGAGGCCCTCCCTGGTGGCGCAGCGGGTTAAAGCACAGCACTGAGAATCTAAAGCCGCTTCCGCATGAGTTCAATTCCCGCCTGCCCCGTAGGTGACCACATGGCGTGGCAGACCTCTCCTGACCCTCCCACTGCTCCCCTCAGCAGTGCACTTCGTCGATCTGCCTGTTCTGTTCCCCACTCTGTCTCTGGTGAAGCCTCTCGCAGCCCCTGAGCCTTTGGCCTGTACCCCAGTTCTGTATGCACAAATAAATAAATCTTAAAAAAAAAAAAAAAAAAAAAAAAAAAAAACACGATTAAAAAAATAAAGCATTTTGAATTCTTGAACTAAAAAAATTTTTTTTCAGATGGAAAAAGAAATAACTAATTATGGCAATTTTGTTAGAAATTTATAAGGAAAAGATAACAAGATGGTGTACAAAAAATTGAAAGATTTTGATTAAGCAACCAAACAAGTTTTCTTCCTAAAAATATCAAAGATAAATAAACTCAAATTTGAAAAACAAGAATAGGTTTACTTTAGTTTTTTATGAGTCATACAATAAAAGAAACATTACCCATATAGTATTTTAGGTATAACTTTATATCAAAATATGTCCAAATTTAAGAAGAAATATTGTCAATTCATCTTCTAAAAAAACTGAATTCATGATATATATACTCGTGAAACTTTTATATCTGTCATAGGAGAATTTTAGCTAGATACAAAAATAAAAACTTCTATCATGACATATGGTATTTAGACCACATAGGGTAAAAGATCCAGACATACTAGACTTCTAAAACAAGAAACTCGTAGTTTTCTATTAGTCTGCCATTCTACTGTATGATATAACTTACAATTTTCTGAAGCACAGTATGTGAAAGCTGTTATAGATATTATTATTAAAGTTGTTCAGAGCACACAAATAAATTGTATGAATTGCCAGCAATTTATAGAATTGCTAAATAGAAGCAAAGACAGTGAATTTAATAATCATGTCTTATTTGCCAATGATTGTTGTTAATGGAAGTTTTTCAAACGGTCAATATTCAGTTTACTCTAATTCAAAATTTTCTTCAAACAGAAAGAATGCTTGCCAAATACTCAATAAAGACCAAAAAGTAATAGCAGTTTAATTTGTATTTTTCTCACCAATACTACACTGCATATATTATTAAAATTAGAAGCTCAAGGAAAGGAAATGCTTATTTCATATAAAGTTATGAAACTGTTTACCAAAATTGATACTTTTCACAAAATTAATATAATAATGATCTTTTATCTTTAACTTGCATTAATATATAAATTTAAGTTAAATCAAAAACATTATCAAAATGCCTTCAAAATCTACATGAAAAATTTAAAGAACACATGATTTCAACTGATAAAGTTAGAGTAGATTTTCTGTTATTATAATGCCCCCTTTGAATCTGATGTTAGTAAATTCCAAGTTGGCATAAGTGTTAGCGAACTCGAACAGATGTAGTTTAAAAATGATGAGCTTTTACTACAAAAAGTCAAATCAATTTAATAAAGATCAACCAATTTTTACAATCTGGATGCAAAGATAAAATGAAATAATTTTTTACATTTCAGCTATTGAAAAAGTTAAGTATCCTTAAACTTAGTTATACAAATCTATATTTTCCATTATAAACTTTAAAATCTAAATAAAGACCAAATATTAGATAAGTGGTATCTAGATTTAGATCTGCTGTAACTCTAACATTCATAACAAATTTCAAGAGTTAGTACAATAAAAAGAAAATGTCCCATGAATATTTCCCTATTACATGTAGAAATGACAATATTTTGTGTAGTGTAAAGAAACTGTATTATTAAAATTAATTTCACCTGTCTCTTTTCAATTATATCAAAGAAAATACTAGGAAAAATTCTGTTGAATAGTTAGATCATAGCAACTTAAAATAGTCTTTTTTCAAGAAGTATCTTTATCATCCTAAAATTTCATTGAAATGTACACTCTCATACAGCTTTGGCCCAGCCCAACTTACTGAGAAGAAACTGAATTTCATTGAGAATCCTAAATTTGACCAAGATGACGTAATAGGAAACAAATTTACACTTTTGTTAAAGACCTCTCAGCCTCAATAAATAACAGTAAGAAGCCAGACAAGATACATTAAACAATGGTTTCTAGAAGATAGGCAAGTGAGGTGAGCCTATGAATGTCCCAGTGTGTTGCCTTAAGATACTTCCTGGCCAAGACAAAGGAAGGAAAAGCAGGTAGAGTTCAGAAGACTTCCTTATTTGAGAATGCAAAGCTGAGATAATGAGGTGACCAAGGCAACTCAAATTTGGATGACAGAGGAGAAAGCTGCACAGAGGTATCTGTAAAGAGCAATGACCCTTGAGTATTCAGTTGAGTACTGAACAGTGCATATAAGTCAGCAAGCTACGTGAAGAAAAACTGCCAGAATGGATTAGAGGAAACACTATCCAATACACACACAGTGTCAAGAATAGTACCTGTTTCCATAAAGTACTCATTAGTTCAGGGACATTAGATATTAAGGAAACTTCTGTAATAGGCAATAATTCGTACTAGAGTAGGAACTGTTCCAGTCCCAATTAACAAACCTTAAAAGTGAGCTAGAATAAACTGTTTCTAACAAATTTAACTATATCTCAAAATGAAGTGCAAGAATATATATAGTAATGTCCAGCTCCCAAGAAGATAACATCACAATGTCTGGATTCCAATGAAAACTGCCAGTAATACAAAGAAGTAAGGAAATACAATCCATGAGAAGAAATGTAAAGTAACTAAAGCTGACCCAGAATCATGACAGATATATCAGATTTTAAGTAGACATGAACATATAAACTCACAAATCAAAACTCTATTAATGAAATGTATTATTAATGAATACATTTGATGGAATGAATGGCAAACAGATATCAAAGTAGAAAATATAAATGTACTTGAAGACATAGCAACAGAAACTCCAAAATGAAAAAAAAAAGCAAAAAGTCAAAGAAAAAACAAAGCATGAGTAAACTGTGGCCCATTAACTATGTAATTGCAACCCTCCTGTGAAGGGGTACAGTAATAATATTTAAAGAAATAATGGTTGAAAATACTCCAAACCCAATAACAATATAAAACAGAAGGAACAAGGAGCTCAATTAACACTCAGTACAAGAAACAAAAAGAAAGACCACAACACATCACAAATTGCTCAATTTGAGGAAGTAACAGTGAAGTAACATCTTCAAAACAGTGAAGTAACATCTTCAAAAAACTAGAAGGGGGAAATGTCAATCTAGGGCTCTATACCCAACAAAACTATCTTTCAAAAACTAAAGGAAAATAAGGGCTTTATTGAAAATACAAGTGGAAAGAATACATCACCAGTCCTGCATAACAAGAAATGTTAAAGAAAACCCTCTAAGCAGAATAAAAATGCTATCTGGTAGGTATAGATAGCAAAGAAAGGAAAAACACTGGAAATGACAATTGTCGAAGTAAACACATAATTCTTTTAAAGGAAAGTGATTTCTAAAACAAAAATAAGAATTATATGAAAAAGAAAAATTTATGACATTAATTACATATGTAAAAGTATGAAAGTTAGGCCAAATGTAAGTATACTTATGTGAGGTTCTTATATGTGAAGCAATTATCCTTTAAGGGAAACAGTGTTAAGTTAAAGATGTATAATGCAAATCATAAGCAATCACTAAAATAAAGAGCAGAAGCTAATAGCCATCAAAGGAAAGAAAAAAAAAGTCATAAAAATGCTCAAATATTCCTAAATAAGGCAGAAAAGAAAGAAAGAAAGAAAAGAACATGAAGGATAGGGAAAATAGTAAACAAATCTGACAGACTTCAAACTAAACATACCAATAGTTACATTAACTGTAAATGGTCTAAATACCCCAACTGTTAGAAGGGGAAAAATAAAGGCAAAACCCAATCACATTTTGCTGACAGAAATGAACTTTATTATAAAGACACAAACAGGTGAAAAGCAAAAGGATAAGAAAAGGCATGCTCTGCTCATAACAATCAAAAGAAGTTGAGTGAGTGACTTTATTAATATCAGACACAGGAGATTTTAAAGCAATTTAAACATTATCTAGTATAAAAAAGGTTATTTTGCTATGATAAAGTTTGCAGTCTATTAGAGGACATAACAATCTTAAACATACATTCACCTTAGCAACTATGTTCCAAATACATGAAGCAAAAATTGAGAGTGGCAAGGAGAAAAAGAAGAAGAATCACATATTTCAATACTGTTCTTAATATTTATTGACTAGAACAAGCAGAAAATCAATAAATACAAAAAATGTTCACAAGATCCCCCTGTGATCTGCTTGAACAATAAAGTTTGAAAATCAATGTTCTACATAACTCAAAATGTCTAAATAGTCCACATTTAGGTGTAATTCTGGCAAATTTTCCTTTTGACTTCTTACTGCTATCATCCCAACTGGTATTCTTTTGCTTGGCTCCTAGGCTAACTAGAAATTATACGAGGTATTTTTAGGAAAGTTGCTCTTAAAAATTAAAGAATTTAGAGATGGCAGAGTTTAAAATATTTTGGTTTTATTCATCTTATGGGTCTGGAAATGACACAACCACAACACTTACTTAAAATCCTTGACATTCTGGCTTATCTCACTAAGCATGATCTTTTCCAGCTCCATCCAAGTTGCTGCAAAAGACATGTGTTTCTCTTTTTTGGTTGCTGAGTAATATTCCATTGTATATATATACCACATCTTTTTTATCCAGTCATCTACTTTTGGGCATTTGGGCTGCTTCCATGTTTTTCCAATTGTAAATAAAGCAGCAATAAACATGGGGGTACAGGTATCTTTTTCAATCAGTGTTTTTGTGTCTTTTGGGTAGATACCTAGGAGTGGGATTGCTGGGTCGCAGCCAGAAAGAGAAAGAAAAATACCGGATGGTTTCACTCATAGCAGGAGTATAATGGACCAGGCGAGAAAATAACAAAAATAATGAACAACCATATACCAGAGACATTTTGTGGGGGTGGAGTGGGAAATGGGATCAAAAACGGGGGGAGGGAGAGAGAAATGCACGGGATTATGGTGATGGCACACGGGTGATTTGGTGATGGGAAACCTGTGGGGATTACAATCGAGATGGAAAAAAAAAATGTACAAAATGATGTAAAAATAAACTTTTGTAATAAAAAAAAATACTTGACATTCAAGGAACGCTAACTATGGGACTAAGCTAAGAGCTATTATGAGGTAATATGTAGATAATGCTTAGCACATAGCCTTAAACAGAATGCATGTTTAATAAACAGTTCCTTTCCTATTAATACTAACTAGTCAGTGTGAACCCTCCTGGTACAGCTTTCCATTTCTCCTTGAATAGTTCCATTAAAGATGAGGAGAATCTGTATCTCCAGCAGAAAAGCATACCAATGTCTCTACACCGACCACTGCAAATCTTGAGATCTCCTTGAAGTGAAGTCAGTCAATATTTTTCCTTTTAACCTAAATGAGAGTTTTATTTATGGGGACATTTTATTTTTTTCTAATAGTTCTTTCTTTATATCTTATAATAAAGTTAAGAGAAATGCAATAATGAACAGATTTATAACAGTTTTAAATTGTGACAAATATACCAGAAATATCCATAGATACTTTAGGTCTTTTTAAAAATTCCAGTGAAAAATGTTACTCAGTCAAATAAAGTAGAGGGAAAAAAAGCTAGTTGTTCAAAGGCAAAAGTTCCAGATATAATATAACTACCTGCTTTCTTTATGATCCTGAGCATAACATTTACTGTTGAGTGAGACTTTGTGAACTTATATTTCCTCATTTATAAAAGAAAAAGAAGACAGGCCCTGTTCATTTTTTTTTTTTAAGATTTATTTATTTGTGCATACAGAATTGGGGTACAGGCCAGAGGCTCAGGGGCGGTGAGAGGCTTCACCAAAGACAGAGTGGGGAGCAGAACAGGCAGATGGATGAAGTACACTGCTGAGGGGAGCAGCGGGCAGGTCAGGAGAGGTCTGCCACACCATGTGGTCACCTCCGGGGCAGGCGGGAATCGAACTCATGCGGAAGTGGCTTTTAGCCCCTCAGTGCTGTGCTTTAACCTGCTGGCCACCAGGGAGGGCCAGGCCCTGTTCATTTTATAGAATACCAAACAAATAAAAATAAGATACTTAAGAAACCCTAAGGAATACTCAAATGTGGTGTTGTTATTTGAAATAATCATGGTTATTAGTTCCTCCAATTAAAACAGAAAATCAAGAGGTAACTGGAAAGGAAAATTGTTCAATATCAGCAACTATATTTCTCCCTTTTGGATTTATGGATTCAACACGGTCAGTAGCCATGAGATTTTAAAACTGAGAAATACCCAAATTACTATGAAAAGATATATCTTCAAGTAATAAAAATTTCAGTAATAAGAGAAAGCTTGAGTAACTTATTCAAGATTATATTATAAAGCCCTAATATTAAAAAAGTTTGGTTAACACTAGGCCAAACTTTTCCAAAAGTGAAGTGAGAAAAGAAAGAAGGAAGGAAAAAAGAGAAGGGAAGGAAAAGAAGGAAGAATGAGAAGAGATGAAAAGGGAGGGGAGCATTTAAGAGAAAGTAGCTTTTGTTAAATACTCATACTAAAAAAAATTGTTTTCATTATGAGCTGGACACAGATTTATAACAATAAATGTCTTCAGCAAAAAGCAGACAAATACTTGAATCCTATCCTCTAGACCCAGCATAAACTCTTGGGAACTAACAACCCTGACCCTAATTTAATATTTATATACTTCAGAAAATGATGATGATGATAGTGAAAATTATTAATGGAACAACATCTAGAGAGAGAAAAATTCTCATACCATTAGTGTGTCAACTGAGAGACACCCCAGGGTCTCCAAACCTGCACACTCTGCAAAGGTCCTGCCATCTCCCCCATAAAGACAAAGCATACTCTTAGTGTGAAAGAGCATTAGTAGGAATAGTATAGATAGAAAGACAAGAAAAGATAATAGTTTCCCAGTAAAACACTCAAACTTAACTACCCCCTCATGGGTAAATGCCCAGCCAACAGATTAGCCTGAAGTAGGGCTGCTCAGGTACCACAAGGTACCTTCTGGTGGGAAACAATGGAAATGTGGCAAAAGGGACCAGGCAAGGCTAGGATGAAAGGAGCAAAACCCAAGTACAAATAATATCATGGCAGCCACTGTCAGGCTCCCACCTGTCTCTCAACCAAGTGTCTCTACGTGTCTCGATTCCATGTGTCTCCTTTCATGCCCCCTAATTCCCTGGTGCAAGTCCAAAGCTGAGAAGTAAGTGCACCCTTCTTTGTGTGTCTCTCTGTTCAACACACCTTTTCTGCCAACTTGCTGCCAACTCCACCCCTTGCTGCCAACTCCACCCTTCATTACGTGGGGCAGCCAACAGGGGACCCCCGCACTCTATAACAGTGAAATCTTTTATCTATTAAGCTGTCTCCACTCTTCTTTATATACTGAAACTAAAAAATATTAAATTCACAAGCAACGTCCCTGATAACCAATCCTGTAAGCCCAAATACAACAAAATAACTCTTGTGGTTTCTCCCTAGAATCAAAAACAGTGGGAAAACCACGTGGAAAACAGAAAATGAAACAGAAAAGCCATTCCCCATAATTTTCAGCCATCCATATAAATTTGGCAACTAAAGAGGACACAAAGCTTGGAAAAGAAACAGAACTGGGTGATGATTATGCAAACATAGCACTTAACATTTTTTTTTAAGATTTATTTATTTATGAATACAGAACTAGGGTACAGGCCAGAGGTGCAGGGGAGGTGCAAGGATTCACCAGAGACAGAGTAGGGAGCAAGACAGGCAGATTGATGAAGTGTACACTGCTGGGGGAGCAGTGGGTGGTCAGGAGTGGTCTGCTGCACCATGTGGATCACCTCCGGGTGCAGGAATCCAACTTAGGCTGAAGTGACTTTGGCTTCTTAGTGCTGTGTTTTAACCTGCTGAGCTAACAGGGAGGGCCCACACTTAATTTTTTAAAGTCACCTTTAGGAGACATGGGAAATAATAGAAAAGGAAATCTGTCTTGGGAACTATGGTCATGAGGCAAATAAAATATCAGTGGGCTTATAAATATCAACAGTTCTACAATCAGATAAAGGATGCTACATTTGTACCTAGAACCAGAATCTGTGCTCAAAATTAAAGTGAGAAATTCTTCACAATAAGTTTACAGCTTCCTTTAAGGTTTTTTTTGGTTATTACTATTATTTGTTTTTTTGTTGTTTGGTTTGGTTTTGTTTCAAGAAGCCTACACATCAACGATGGAATTGATTTGTTGATGGGGAAAAAATAAAATGCTTTCACTGCCTGCTGTAACTAACTTATGTTTTCTTCCAAAACTGTGAGAACCAAGTATAGAAAAAAGAGCCACACAATGAAAGCTATTTAGCTTTTAAGAAGATGAGGAAGTTGTTTTTTTTTTTTTTTGCAAACACAGAGATGTTGGGTTTACATAAATAATCAACCAAAAACATTTTTCTACCATATAATTTTCTTGTCAAGCTTAGAATATGTTTTTCTTTTTCCTGGAAATTCAATGTCAGAAGTATATGACAGTAATTGCTTTTCCACAGTTAACTATATAATTCTAGGCTCGGGATAAAAAGTATATCTATAAATCCTATTTAAAAGTCTTAATCAAATTCATTTTAAGGAATGAAAGATAAATAACCTGACATTACTTGAGGCAAATTTTCTCTAATCATGAACTCATGCTGTATCAATTTTTTTACTGGAATGTAGGTTGTTAATCTTATTTTTTGAGTTTTTTGGTTTGAAAAATCCAATGGTCTAAAAATCATAATCATCTTTCTTTTCAAAAAATATGTTTGCCTCCAAACTTTTGGGCATGGAATTTCCTCATTTCAGATAGGTCAGGGACAGAGGTCTGTCTTCGACTAGGCTTTTCCGAAACAGCACACACATACAGTCCTAAGCTGACTTTGTTTATCAAAGTTTCTTCTAGAGTCCCAAAGCCATTTATCCTGCAGAAGGTGGTCCTTTGTCCCCAAGGGTTCCCTGGAAGGAGGCAGCACCCAGCATCCATTCCAAATCGCTCCTTTCATTTGAGAGTAATAGGTTTCTTCTAACTTGCCTGGCCTGTATTTTAACAGTCACAAAAGGGTTGTATCAGACACAGTTACTTGCAATCCCTAAACAGCAGAAGGGGGTATAAGAGGAATGCTTATCCCTAGCCTAGGTCATGCTGGAAGCAAAGGCGAGGCTTTAGAATGTCTGTCCAAAGAACTGTATGGTGTCCAAAGAACTTCTTCATGGCAAAGTTACTTTTCCTTTTCACAGCCCCAAAATAAAACCACTTTTTCACCCAAACACAGTTGGGAACAGCATGACAGAAACCAGAGGGTGTTGGCTGCAATGCACAGCACCAAAATAAGCGGCAGAAAGCTGTGGAGTACTGTCCCTCCTGGGTGAGAATAAGCCTGGCAGCCAGTTTCTGCAAAGCTTGGCAAAAGGAAGAAAAAGCCTCTTTAGAAAGACAGTTGGCAAAACACTGACTGTGAAGGCCACTCTGAGAAAATGCATAATTACAGACTCAGAAAAGCTGTCTAGACTAGACCCTCATGGTATAGCCCTTATACAGCAGTAGGTAATCTAGATCCAAACTGTACATCCTTTATACAAAATGCTTTCCAGGCATCCTTTTAAAAGTCCTTCATTACATATAGTGATGCATATGGACAGGGAATAAAAAGTTAACCTAGGAGATGAGGAAATGTTCTCTCGGTGACTGCATAAGGCTGTGACTGCCCCTCGGAGTTTAAACCCAGACTCTACTACTTATTCTCTGATCTTATTTAAGGTTATTACCCTATCTAGGCTTCTACTTGTAAGACTGTGCTGACTCAAACAATCACAGCGTGTGGCACTGTCCCCACTGGGCCTGACATGTGCTATACAATAAATCCAGGGTGCCACTATCAGCAGCGGCACCCCCACATCACACCTCTGTGCCTTATTACACTGGAATATGCTCCTATCATCATGCCTATGACATACCCCTTTGTTTCTGTGCTCACAAATATGTCTCCAGATTGTAAGCTCCCTGAGGGAGCTTACTCACTCTCTGTCCTCAATACTAACCATGCACACACGGAGACACACCACAAGCTTAACACATGTTTGCTGAGCAAAGCAAATAAGCGAATGAATGAATGATCTGTTTACTTTCTTTTTATGTCTGTATGATTCTAAATTTTAAAAAAACATTCTTTAGAGATTTTATAAATAACTTGACTAGGTTAACTGAACCTAGGACCAATGAGAGAACACCATTAAGATAAAGATTCCTTGGCCTGGGTAAGTTACAATCTATACCAACAGAAGGTCCCATCCCAGTGCTCTGCACACACTCATAGATCTACTGGCATAAGAAATGGGGCTTCCTTTTTCATTGAGAAGTACCAACTCCTTTTTGGCCCAGGTAAACATCCTTTTACTGTCTCAGAACTTAAAAAATAGAGAGTAGGCCCTGCTTGGTGGCGCAGCAGGCTAAAGCACAGCACTAAAAAGCTAAAGCCACTTTAACATGAGTTTGATCCCCACCCCGGAGGTGACCACATGGCACGGCAGACCTCTCCTGACCCGCCTGCTGCTCCCTCAGCAGTGCACTTCAACAGTCGGCCTGTTCTGCTCCCCACTTCGTCTCTGGTAATCCTCTCACCTCCCCTGCACCTCTGGCCTGAACCCAGTTCTGGATGTATAAGTACATAAATCTTAAAAAAAAAAAAAAAAAAAAAAAGAGTAAAAAGAAATGTAAATAGTCAGTAAACAAAAATCTTCAGGAAAAGGGTAGTTTTGTACAGTGAGCAAGTTCCAGGCCAGAGGGCTGCATAGCTCTTGGCAAACACAGCCCAACACCCCCCTATCCTTCCGTGTTAGACTTGTAGCTAACTCCAGACAGGGCGAGGTCCTTTCCACTGCTTCCCATTAGCCAACCTGCTCCATTCCTGATTCTGGGGTACCCTCCATGCTCAAAGTGTAGGGAGAAAAATAAAAGATTCCTTATAAGGGGGAATCCATCATAGATCGCCCCAGCAAAGATCTCCAGTTTTCCTGGACATAGAGCTCTACTAGAAAATGCCCTCAAAGAAACTGTGAGCACAAGGCACAGTCCTAATACAATTTTTGATAACTTATATACCAAAGCACAAACTTAAATCTCTTTTCTCAATCTCTCACCATTATAAACTTGAGGTGGTGGGGGAGGAGAAACAAACATCAATTCTCTGTGTGTACAATTTCCATTTGCCAGGGAAAGTTTCTCCAAAACAAGTTCACATTTCACTTACTTTCAAGGTACTGTCATGAGAAAGGAAAGCCAAGCAAATTGCAAACTATTTTCCCCAAAGTTTCAGCTTCGAAAAATGTCCTGGCCTGACTAGTTTCAAAACTGGTGTTCCCAAGTTTCAATCCCAAAGAACCATCCTTTAAAATTAAAGTTTCCTCCAAATAAAAACAGTGATAGCCTATGTAAAGTAATTATAAACCAAATGAGGGGGACAGTCAAACAGGATGGACAGGAGGGGCTGAACAGAGGCAAAAGTGTTTGCAAGTTGTTGAGAAGAAAAAACAAAGGAGAATGAACCTACCTCTCAAGAAACAAGGTCCAAAAAAGGGAGAGGAAGGAAGAGGGAAAGAGCAAAGCAACCAAGATAGAAACAAAGACATGTAGGGAAGCCCAGGGAAAGTGCAGACACAAAAGGGTGAGTAGTAGATCAGTGAGGGGAAAGCTGGCAGAAGTAATTAGAAAGGGCAGCAAGAGGAAAACATACCCATGTCAAAGAGCAGGCTGGATAGTGGGGGAAGCAATTAAACACCAATGACAGATGGAGATAAGGACAGCCAACGCAGAGTCCCTAAGACACTTGAGACCCAGGTCTGCTGAGAGGGACCTAGGCAGCAGCAGCAGACCACAGCAGGAGGGCAGCATGGCAAAGAAAAAAACAAAGGGCTCCCTAAGCCAGAGGAAGCTGCCAATACTTGGGGGCAGGGGAGCTGTGGATGGAGAGGCGATTCGGGTGTGTGGAAGAACAGGACTGTGGCTACACTACACAAGGAATACTAGAGATGTCCGTGCAAATAGGAGCCCTCACTGGCTACACCCCCAAAGCTCATCACCTTCTTCCTCTATAGGGATATAGATGTTGGTAGCCGCTAAGGACAACTGGTCACTGGTACCAAGGGGATTAGGAAGAACAATATGGTCACTGGTACCATTGGGATTAGGATCATTTCCAACAGTCCACCCACCCTCCAAGGACAAGACAAGACAGGTTAACTTTGAACATCTATTTGTGGCTGACATCCATCAAGAATTGTGAAGCATTCCAAACCATTATTAAACAGGAATACACACGATACAGTAAACCTCATGTTATCTTCTGAAAGGCTCTGGGCTGACTGAAGGACAATGGGTCTTATAACTCTGTGTGTGTGTCCGTGAGATAAGAGAGATCATGTGTTAGAAAGGGAACAATCACATTTGAAAGACAAGACTTAAAATTTTAATATAAGAGAACAACTGCAATGTACAGAAAATGTTATAAGGAAGAGAGTTATCCCAGGGAAAGAACCCGGTGGAAAACCTGGTAAGGTCCACTATGATCCTAGTTGGGAAGGCATAATGAAGCCTCAAGAAGGGGGTGACTCAACCTTTTGTTTTGTACAAGTTGATTCTTCCAAGATTCCACTGAGAGCACTGTGTTTGGAATCAGGAGATTTGGAATCTGGAGTCAGATCTGAGTCAAGAGATTTTAGCAAAGAGTAGGTCTTCTATTGTAAGGCCTCAGTTTCCCTTTCTGTAAAACAGAGCCCAAGAGTGAGTTCCTGAAATGAAAATGGCGGTAGAACCAAATGAAAGCTGAGACATTGTAAAAATCTAACATTATTGTTAGTAAGGGATAAAGTAAAAGATGCATGAAAGAGCCCACATGGGGATGAAGGAGATTTCCGGGGTGTGAGTAACTCAGGGGCTCAGAGCTGCTAGGTGATCTGAGGCCACAGCAGTTTCCAGTACAAGAGTCCCTACGTTCAACGGGATTCAGAGTCAGAGGGCTTTACACATATCCAAGTGATTATGGTTTGTTTTATAGAACAAAGGAATTAAAACTGACCGAATCCCAACAAAGGATTGTGATTTATGCTGTAGCTACTAGGAGGCACTTACCTCCATGTGTAGTGACTAGGAAGGGATAATGCTTTCCAGTGCTGGGCAGGACTCAGAGAAACGTGGGACTGTGGTCGGGACGAGATCACTACGAGAACATAAAGCCTTTCCTTTTATGTACATATACTCGAAATTTAAGACACTATATAATGCCTCTTCTATCTTCCTATACCCAGAATATCCTCTATTTTTATTGACACAACAGGTGAACTTGTTCCTCTGGCTTTATTTGAGCTGACACTATCACAACACTGATATGATCTTTATAAAAAGAAACGGCCTTTCTGATAGCCCTCATCTTATAAATATTTGTTTCTATCTGGGAGTTCATCAGGGACTGGACTCAAACCCTTACTCTTCTTTATAGCTTTTCTAGGCCTATGTCTGCATTGTAAACACTCAATCAAAATTTGATGAATTAAACCAAAGAGCCAAGCCATCTCAGATAAGAAACAACTGCTTTAAAACTCCAAGTGTGAGCCCTCCCTGGTGGCGCAGCGGGTTAAAGCACAGCATTAAGAAGCTAAAGCAACTTCCAGCATTAGTTCGATCCCCGCCCCGGAGGTGATCCACATGGCGCGGCAGACCTCTCCTGACTCGCCTGCTTCTCCCCTCAGCAGTGTTCTTCATCCACCTGCCTGTTCTGCTCCCCACTCTGTCTCTGGTAAATCCTCTCACCACACCTGTGCCTCTGGCCTGTACCCCAGTTCTCTATGCATAAACAAATAAATCTTAAAAACAAAACAAAACTCCAAGTTTTCTCACAGATCACATAAGGGGTGTGGCCAAGTACCTTCCAGTTCTAAACAAATGCAAAATAACCTAATCTACAGAAAACATAAAAGCACTGTGTGCTTTCTATAATTTTATGCAATAGAAAAATATATTTAATAAAACCTGATTAATCGCCAGCAATGGCAATGGAAAGATCTTACTGTTAATAATAGACCCATTCCTTTGTTAGCCAATGAAGTATAAAAACAGTCTAGGTTTCAAGGATGAGATAACTATACAACCTGCTTATCCCTAAAAATTTTATTTGGAAAAAATGTTAGTTCTGATTTTTCCCTTTAAACCTTCTCTCCTGCCAGACTATATCTGGAATTGCACTGACATAACAGAGACCAATAAGACTGTTTACAATGGTTACAGTTTAACAAAGGCGTCTGGATTTTTACCTTCCTTGGTTACTGCACAAAAACAGCAAATGTAAGTACAGTTGCCCACAGCAGCTGGCAAGTTGTCTCCCATATGCGAAGAAGTTGTGAACAGCTGGGGAATGCAAGATGCTTTTGAGCAAGCTGCTATGTGATCCAAAATATCGCTGCCCGCTCATCTTCCCTACAATGGAAGAGTACAGCCCAGCACAGGTCTGGCGCGTGCCCTGCAGCTGCTTCGCTCTTCCCAGTCTGAGAGCAACAAGTGGCTACAAACCCAGCGGCTGTACAAAGCAAGGACCCTGCTACTAACCCTTTGCATGCTGTCACTTGGTTAGAAATACAGTTGGCTTTCAACTGCAGGAGAAAGCTGGGCTTCATTTTCAAATGTAAGTCCTATGTAAGGTTTCACACAGCACCCTCTCCCTGTATTTCAGCCCATGCACTTCTTGGTAATAACTTCCATGAGCAATACTGCTTTAGGACAACATAAGATTCCAAGTGCTTTAGTCCATGATTGGCTATTTTAAAATATAAATGCAAAAGCAAAATCAAGCACTATAAAATAGCAATGTTAGGTTTTTCAAAAACAACTTGGCACAATTTGGTTTTTTAATTTTAATAAACTATTTCTCCAAGTGTATTTGCTAAACTGAAGTTTTAATTAACACGAAATAGAGACACTGAGACACTGAATGTTCAGCTAAAATAACCTATACCTTTTTGTTGCCCTGTGATAAAGTTAGCCTAGCAATTTTCAGATCATAATATTTCCACATATAAGCAAATATTTTTGAAATGTTATCTTAGACTATTCTTCCTCCTCTGTCAATGTGGTGACACAACCTTAAAAAGGCTCTAGAAAATATTCCATTTTCCAAGGAAATGGTCCCTCTTACCAAGATTGGGCCAGCACAACAGAGCTCTAGAAAATATTCCATTTTCCAAGGAAATGGTCCCTCTTACCAAGATTGGGCCAGCACAACAGAAGCAAATGTTTTTTTTTTCTCTAGTGTTATAAAGGGTTAGTGAATAAGCAAAGGAAATATTTGCTTCCTTTTCCCCAATTTGGTTTTGAGTTTTTTGTGGGTTTTTTTTTTTTTTAAGGTCCTGTCATCTTGGCTACTGGGTTCCTATTAAAAGTTAAGGGAAATGGCTAGAAGAAATGGCTGGACACAAAAATTACAGAGTGGTAAAACTAGAAGGAAAACCTTATAGTCTCCAGAAGTCCCTTATTTCTTGGGCAACTAGACAAAGTTTTCCATCACTCCCAATGCCCCACCCACCCAACTCACTGACTGAAAAAGGAAGTCACTTACTATATGACAGGCACTATGGTTTAAGAAGAATTGAAAATTTAAGGCAATTATCATCTATTTTACCTCTGGATGAGAGAAGGGAAGACTGAACCTGTTCTTAAATCACTGGAATTAGTGAACATCTGTTGAGCAATTACTATGTGCTTGCTCACTGCCATTAAGTGCCTTTTATGGATTATCAAATTTAATCCTTATGGCTTGAAATCATTACATACTATTATTATTAGAAGAGAACTGTGATGCTTAGAAAGGCTGAGCAATTTGTCCGGTATTCAAAAGCCATGAATGGTGAAGACTGCCATTCTGTCTTCAGAGGCTTGGCCTGCATTATCATGCTTGCTCTTTCTAACACTGGCACCACACTAGGACACTGAGTCACAGACTATCACTCCAGTGTCCAGTATCATTAGTCTTTAAGGCAAAACATTTTAAGTACATTCAGAATAATGATAAAGTGCCATTTTACATATTTGAACCCAATGATATGTAAACCATGGATAAAATTACATTCTTAAATCCCTAAGAGAAACTTCAGGGATTTAATTCATCATCTATTAAGTTTGGCCCTATTTCCAAGGCAAACATCACTTAATTTTAAACACATATCCAGCACAGTAGCAGCCACCTAACTTGAACACAGTGAACTGCAACTCCTGCAACAGGAAAGCAAAGTGACTCATGTAGAGGTCCTGACCCAGGCCCAGCTGCTTAGCAAGAGACCACATGAAGCAAAGGACAGCTACTTCTGACTTTCTTTAAAGTTGTCAGAAAAGAAACTTTAAAGAAACTTATAAAGTTTCTTTATAGTTCTAAGGGCTTTTTGAAGATGGATTAGTTGTCTTACATACCTTAAACTTAAAATTAAAAATTGGTTTAATTGAGATGATGGCCTAACAAAATACACAGCAATATGTGGAAAGCCAGTCTAACCCTAACATAATCAACTCCCAACCTGGTTAAGAGCAAACACAGGGGATTCAAGAGAAAAATCAGCAGTACTGGGTTTTCCCAAAGAAAGTGGGAGGAACAAACAGGCCTGACTGTCCTGTCAGCCTCTTTAAATCTAGTTTCCTTAACTGTAGAACAGAAATAACCACTGTGAAGGGGGCTGTGAGATTTAGAAGAGCATGACAAAGATCCTTCCAAAGTGTGTAAGATTCTCTGACTAGGCACTTCACAACAAACCATTCCTGTCATTTACATACTAGAGAAGGAGGGCGGAGGCAGATAAGAAAACAGATAATTCCATCCACTGATTACAGGGGATAAGGTTGCACACCGGAACAGCAAGCCCAGTTTCTTTTCAGCAGCACCTCCTCAGCCTGATGCACAGCTCCAGGGAAAGGTCTGGCATACAGTGATGCAGCCCCTGCCACTTCATGACATATGTGTGACATGTCGGGTTTACATGAAATTGCCAGCAACCAAGGGAAAACAGGGAGCTCTCTTCCTTATTCTGTTGTTCTTGCGTCTTTCTCTGGAACTTCAAACTGCAATAAACTGTGAGACTTCACAAGAACTGTAAAAGCCACGCCGGAAGTGCTTTAACCCCGCACCTGACCCAGATTGCGGCCTGGACAGGAGCAGCTGCAAACACACAGAAATGCAATTACCGCCTTCCCCTAGCTCAGCTCAAAAGTGCTAGGGGCGGCCTACTGTCACCACGGGACTAAACCACTCCCTTCCGGAGCCGGCTGGCGCCCAGACAGTGAGGAGGGCGTGGACCGAGGGGCCGGCAGGCTAGGCAGACGCGCGGGGAGTTCAAACCCCAGCGGGCCCGGCGGTGCCCGGACCCTGAGATCCGGCAGAGGGGCGCAAAGAGCCACTGCCGCTAGAGCCACTCACCTTCAGTCAAGTCGGGCAAGGCAGCGCGCAGCGTCGCTCCTCTGAGCACACGCTTGCCCCTCCCTGGGCCGCCCCCTTGGCCGCCCACCCTCCCGGCGGAACGGGCTGCCTTACTAACTTCCAGAAACTCCTTGGAGGGAAGTCCTGACCCCGCTTGCAGGTCCCGGCGACGCGCGCCGCTGCGCGTCCCGGACGGAAGTGGGTGGGAGCAGTGGCAGCGCCTCGCCTTTGTTACTGCTTCGGGACCTCGGTGGCCAGCAGAAGCACCCTCTCCCAGCGGCCAGGTGATTGGCTGCTCTCGGCCAGCCCCAAAACCCTTTGGTTCCCGCCACCGCCCCCGCTGCACCCCCCAGGATCTCTGGCCCTCGGGGAAGGGCGCGCGGCGGCCGGCGTGTTCCAGGAGCTGCCGGCCTTAGCCCTGCGTTGCCGGTTCCTGTCCCCTGGCCACCGCGCGAAGGGACCTGCCTCACCTTCTGGGCTTTCTCTACACCTCTGAGTAGCAGAGTCGCTCCTTCCCGCCAGACAGCGGCTCGGCAACCCGGACTTCTCGACAGCACCAGGGCCCCTCCCAGCCTGCATTCGCCGAGCGAGGATCGGGTCCCCTTTCAACCGGTTGATTCACTAAGATCCTTACCTGGAGGCTCACAGAAGTCCCCTCCCCTCCCAGCCCGCGCAGCGATCGGGAGCTGGCGCCCTCTGCCGGGCCACCGGGCGAGAGCACCCTCGGGACAGAGCTGGGAGCTGGACAGGGGTCGGAGAGGTGGAGTCTACCCAGCGTAGGGAGCCCTGCGCCGCTCGCCGCGGTCCTCCTCTTCTCGAGTACGGGCCGGCGCTCCAAGACTATCCAGGGGCCAGACCTCGGGGAAAGCCCAGAACTGTCCCCACGCCCCGGAACACCGTGCCCAGGGTCGCTCCACTCGGGGGTCAGCCTGTCCAACCCGGTCTGGGAAGGTGTCCTCAGGAAATGACTAGTCGCGTCTGCGAGTCCCGTTCTAAAACACTGTAGAGGCAGTTTTGCTGTGTGAAAAAGAAGTTTGTGCTCTGTGTTTCAGTAGCCCCGTCTGCCACAATTAAAGGGACGGGGTGGGAGGGCTGAGGTCTTTCCCACCCCTGGGTCCTTCGGCTAGGAAGAAGCGTGGGGCGATCGCGCTCTGGGGATCGAGCCCAGAGTCCGGCTTGGGGTAGAGAACGGGACTGACGTATTGCTCGCTCGGCCGGTCGGGGTGGCTGTCCGAATGACTCGTTCTTAGGCGTAAAAACACTTTGAGCAGGTTAGCCTACCCGCCCGCCCGCACCCCACCCCCGGATCCCGAGCAAAACTTAAAAGGGAATCAGGTGGATCGGAGGAGCGGCAGCCTACCGGCGAAGGCGGGCGTCCAGTCCCGGAAAGCGCCCTCAGGAGCGCCCCAACTTCCCGCTCCCACTCACCTACTCCGCGCACTTCTACCGAGATCGCGTGACGCCCGCAGCCTTGGCCCACCTGCCCGGCCGGCGGCCGACGCAAAGTTCCCGGCGGCAACAAAGGTGGAGGCCGCTACGCAGTGGTTCTGTGCCGGGGGGCGCACACTCGCGCGGGACCTGGGTGCGGTGGCACCGACCCGGCACTAGCTGGTCCTCGCCAGGGGGCCCGGGAAAGTTTCTGGGCCCCACTCGCCGTAGCAGGGCAAAGTTGCGAGGCTGGTCAGGGCTGGCCCGGAGCCTCTGGAGCGCCGACGCGAGTCCCTCGGCGGCCGGCGAGCGCCGGGTATTAATTGTGGGGCTCCCGGGTGTCCGCCGTCGGGCGCTCTGAGTGGCTCGGACAGAGCGCCAGCCCGGCGGGGGCGACGTGACCCACCCCCTCGGCGCGCTCCCGTCCGGGCGAGTCGGAGGCGCGCCCACGCGCACGCGCCGGGCGGCTGCGGGTGCCCAGGGCTCCCGGGCTCGCCAAGCTCACCCTGCTCGCAGGCGCCGCGGCTGGGAGGCCTTGGGTGCCGCTTACCTGAAGACCCCTGCGGGCGCTCTGAGAATTCAGCGGAACTAGGGATAAACCCCGCCACCGTCTGCGAACGTTGTGGTCAGTGGTGCTCTGGGCGGGTTGCCAAGGGACCTGGAACTGGAATAATGCTTGCCTGGCCACTCACAACTGGAGAGTCCCCTCACCCTGCGAACGGCTTATGGTGACTTTCGCTATGTTAGTGGGTCTCACACTTTATGCTTTAGCTAGTCAGAATCCTCTGAGATGTGCTAAAACAGATTGCTGTTGCCTACCCTACCCCCAACACACACGCACACTTTCTAATTCTGCCAGTGTCCGCGGTCTGCCAGGGTCCCAGAATTTTGCGTTTCTAACAAGTTTCCAGGTGTTGCTGAGGTAGCTGTGAAGAGTAGTAACTGGTGAAGGTCTGTGAAGTGCTTGGTAATTAAATCCACTTGTGCTACTTGTCTTCCAGTAGTGTTCACACTGAATTTCCTCCGACATCTGCTTCTCTTCCTCAGAATGTTACTCTAAATAATTTTTCCTCTTGACTATACAGCTAACTTGTATACACCAGCCCTCCCCAGAAAAATCAAAGGTGAGTATATATGTTTGCTGAGACTGCCATAACAAATACCACAGACTCTCCAGTTGTGAGTGGCCAGGCAAGCACCATTCCACTTCCAGTTCCCTTGGCAAATGGCCCAGAGCACCACTGACCACAAGTTTGACTATACAGCAAACTTGTATACACCAGTCCTCACCAGAAAAATCGAAGGTGAGTATATATGTTGGCTGAGACTTCTCCTGAGGCCTCTTCCCTTAGCTTGCAGATGGCCATCTTCACCTTGTGTTTTCACCAGGTGTTCCTATGTACCTGTCTGTATCCCAATGTCCTCTTTACAATGTCCTCTGTATCCCAATGTCCTCTTTAGGATTCGCCCACATAACCTCCTTTTAACTTAATTACTTAATTATCTCTTTAAATGTGAGAACTGAAAACTGCAGATAAAGCTATGATAGATTTTCAACTAATATAGACTGAGCATCCCCCATGGACTGGGTCACTTTCCAAGGGACACTTGAATTCACGTGTACAGGGGGCCATCAGCAATGTGATGAAAGTGAATGCAGTCACATTCTGCAGTATTGGAAGTTAGGACCTAAACATCTGAATTTGGGTGAAAAGGTGCTCAACACAACCTGAAACAGTGAAATTTACTGCCTCTAAAACCCTAGAATAGAAGTTAACTATTCCTCTACTAGGCCTTACTGCATTGCTATGACCTATGAGGTTGACCTGTGTACTCACAACAGCAAAACAAAACAGTGTTGTGATTTAAAACTGGAAGTGCTTTCTAGTAAAGAAACAGCCCCTTCAACTCAGATCATGGTACTCCAAAAGATAAACGCTCCAAGGTAAGGAAAGAAAGGGAATCTATCAGGAATTTGGGATCCTTACACAGCAAACCTTTCACAACTGGTCCTTTACCCTTTGTTAATGATTAAGTACGAAGTCAGCCTGTCCTTTGTCCGCCTTGTTATGGTGCTTTGCTGGATACAGCACCAGCCCCTCTTAAGCTTCTGGAAGAGGGGCTGTGTTGAATAAGTGTGTTAAATCTGGGAATTCAACTATCCCTTGGAAGGTGATCTGGCCCATGGGGGTTGCTCAGTCTATATTAGTTGGAAATCTATTATAGCTTTATCTGCAGTTTTCAGTGTTCACATTTAAATAAATACATTGAAGACTCTACTTCTCTGAGAGCTTTGGCAGCATTTACAGATACGGAAGCCAGGCAGAAAGTAAGTGAGGACAAATACTGTTTGCCTAGACCCCCACACTAGCATAGGAATGACTGATCTTCATTCAGCAAATCAGTAACTGCCCTGAATTTGGGACCTTCCCCAGGCCTAGTCCCAGTCTCTGCTCCACCTACTTCCTATCTTTGCTTTTCAGCTTCATCTAGTACCTAGTCAGACTTCTCCCCCAAATCCAGATCCAAGTGACTAAAGTGAATCACCATGTGTGCTTGAGACTCATATGCCCAGCATTGAGCCTGTTCCCCAAACTTTGTCCTTCCCGTGGGTTACCCTTCTGATGGCACAAACAGCACCCCAGTGATGCCTGCGGGAACCTGGGAGTCACTGGAGAGAGACCATGGGAAAGAGACTTGCTTCACTCCATCTGCTCCCGTTCCCAGGCCTCCCGCCTCTCCAGTCCCACCACCTCTGCGGTGCCCTGATCCTTTGGGCCTTCCTTTCTCAGGTTTCTGACACCAACCTCATGACTAGACCCGCTGCCCCAACCTGGCTTCTTGGCCAGCATCCCCCACACTGATTCTTCTGGGATCTTTCAAAACATCACTTCTCCTAGGTCACCCTCTGTGACCCATGTGGAACACTGGGTCATAATTACTGGGTCACTTTTCTGTTTCCTTCATGAAGCTGTGAGGTCCTGGAGGACAGGAATGTTGGCCTTTTTTTTTTTTTTTTAAGTTTGAAGTTTAGTTTGGACTTGTTGCTGAGGGAAAAAAAAGAAAAATATTTGCTTTAAGGAATGGAGTAATTCTGAGAGTCCAAAGGATTTGGTCAAATTTAACATTTGTTAGCAAGTACTTTATTTGGAGCAATTTTCACTTTTCTTATGTTGTAAACACTCTTCTTTAAGCCTTCTCTTTTTTGAACTAGAGGTTCATGCCTTACAATGATGAGTTGCTTCTATGCTTCCCAAATGTCCAGCATTCCTTACAAATCAACATTTGGGGTATAGATGAGAATATTTTAATGAAATAGAATTAAGACATACAGATGAATCTCACATATAAGTGTAAGAATATGAGTCTTTTGTTTCTATTAACTATATTTGTGAGGTATTATGTGTGTTTGTATATGTGTGTGTGTGTGTGTAAATGTACAGGGTTGTGATGCCAAATGTATTCCTTCTATGGATAATAACTGAAAAGCAGGAGAGACACCGTGTCAGTCAGTGCTGCAGCTGTGCTCATCAGCAGACATGCTTATGGAGATGGCGGGTAGGAATGAGGCAATGCATTAAGGAGAGAACAATTTTTGGAAAGATTCTCTTTTTATTTTTTTTTTTTAAGATTTATTCATACAGAACTGGGGTATAGGCCAGAGGTGCAGGGGCCATGAGAAGATTCACCAGAGATAGAGTTGGGAGCAGAACAGGCAGATTGACAAACACTGTTGAGGGGAGCAGAGGGTGAGACAGGAGAGGTCTGCTACACCATGTGGGTCACCTCCAGGGCTGGGGATCAAACTGAACTGAAGTGGCTGCAGCTTACTTGCAGTGCTGTGCTTTAAACCGCTATGTCACCAGGCAGAGCCTGGAAAGATACTCTCAGTTAAGGAATTGGGAGAGTAAAGAGCAAAGCTCGGTGTTCCCTCTGCACACAGTAGGTGTCTCAAAAATGCTGGTGCATGGATAGAGGTGGGTGAAAATATGCAAGATGTTATGGGAAATTCTCTAGGCTGGAGTCTCTCCTGGAATAAGAAGAAAAGCGATCGGTGACACAGAGAAGTGGAGGGAGACCTGGTTTGTGGCCAAAGATGCTGGTGCCCTAGAGGTTTCCAAACATGAGCGAGAGAGGTGCAATGACATGGGATTTCCTAAGGTGGTTTTCATCATGAACACCTCAAGATCAAAGAGTGTTATTCAGCTAACCTTGGCTGAAATAAAAGTAGCATTTTTTAAAATTTTCTCTTTCTTTTTGTTCTTTGCAAAAATACCACATTCTCTGCTCTAGAGTTGGAGATATAAGAAGCAGATGAGATCTGCAGTGCTTAGAGCAACGTGTACAGATGAAGAATAATAGTTTCTAATTGCTGATCATTCACTAGTGTTCAAAACTTACTGATAGAAGGGCTGAAATGAGATAGCATTATGTAATAAAGAAAAATAACAAGTAGCCCTTACTTAGAGTTATGCAAACTATTTCCATCCCTAGTAAATGCCTTTAACCAAGGAACCTAGATCCAGCCCACAAATACTTAGAAGGCAATGTTCTCACTCCCTAGCGTAAAGTTTAGAATCTGTAAAAGAAGTTTTCCATGTAAATAAAAAGTACATATTATTGCTACTATTTTTCCTTATTTAAGTTATTCTTTTCTGGGCAGATTGGAAGAATAAGAACTTAGGCCAGGGAAATATTGACTACATTTTAAAAAAGAGAGAAAAAAGCGTGGATCAGAGGGAGCCAAATTTAGCAGGAAGGAAATTTTAAAAGAGAATTTTCTGTTCTGCTTCTAAATAGAAATGCACTTAGTCATGAATATTATTATAGATTTACATTTTGATTTTGGACAATGGATAAAATCTGAAAGAAATCAGAGTATGACAAGCATGAGTTTTAACAAAACTTTAAAATAAGTTCCAGATTACTCTTCTTAAGTTAAAGAAAAAAAAAAGAGTATGGTTGGCAAATAATGTGGTTTCGAACGATTCCTGGAGACTAAAACATCCTTTGATATTATTTATAACACTGGCCATGTCTCAACCATCTAAATTAGATGTGTGTCAGTTGAATTTTTTTCTTTAAATATGGAGAAAACTTAATATAGTTCATCTTCATTCTTTGTTTTGTGTAACTTTATAATTAATAAATGCTTCATGAGCACTTTCAACAGTTCACATCATGCCACTTTGCAAGTGTTTGGCATTCCTTTTGCCTCAGCCTTTCCAGAGGAGGCATGTACCCCAAGTATTGAAATTGTCAATTCCAACTTCCTTCACCAACACCTGCCTTATATAGATTGTGTACTTATTACATCACTCCAGCTTCTACTATATCTTAGTGTGATTTTAGATTTGTTATTTGGTGTGATTTGGTAGGTTATGTTGGAGCTTAGGAATGCCCTGTATTTTTTATAGCAGTTCATCGCTTCTTCTCTTTATGTCATTTAGGCTAACTGAAGTTTCGATATGGGGGAAAACTTAGATATAATTGAAGGGGGCAATAAAAATTGACAATATAGTTAGGGCAGACTTAACTTAGCAGAGTTGTGTTCATTACCTCCAAGTAGCATCCTGAAGGCCTGACCTATTTCCTATATGTTGTCTTCTCTTTTGGCAACTCCAAGTTTTGTTTGGTTATTAGAATTGTTAGCAAGTCTTCATCTTTAAAGAAGAATAATAGAGACCAGTGAACTGGGGAACCTTACCATTTTTGATGAAAGAGGTCATTAAAAAGCATATAAAAGCATGCTTTTTCCATATGAAAAAATGTTCAACATCCCTTGTAATAACGAAGATGCAAACTAAAACCACGATGAGATACACCTCACCCCAGTGAGAATGGCACATCTTAAAAACAACAAGCAACAACAAATGTTGGCAAGGATGTGGAGAAAAAGGAACTCTCTTGCTCTGCTGATGGGAATGCAAACCAGCACAACCACTATGGAAAGCTGTTTGGAGGTTTCTCAAACTGCTAAAAATGGAGCTTCCCTATGACCCAGCAATCCCACTCCTAGGTATCTACCCAAAAGACACAAAAACACTGATTAAAAAAGATACCTGCACCCCCATGTTTATTGCTGCTTTATTTACAATAGGAAAAACATGGAAACAGCCCAAATGCCCAAAAGTAAATGACTGTATTAAAAAGATGTGGTACATATACACAATGGAATATTACTCAGCAATCAAAAAAGATAAACATAACAACATGGATGGAGCTGGAAGGGATCATATTTAGTGAAATAAACTGAAAGAAAAAGAAAAATGCCACATGGTTTTACTCATAGCAGGAGTATAAAGGACCAGGGGAAATAATAATAATAGTAATGAACAACTATATACCAGAGACATTTTACGGGGGTGGAGTGGGGAATGGGATAAAAAAATGGGGTGGGGAGGGAGTGTACTGGACTATGGTGATGGCACGTGGGTGATCTGGTTACAACTGAGATAGAAAAAGTCACAAAGTGTTGTAAAAATAAACATATATATATATATATAAATTATGTTTTTTCAACATATTCTGTTACAGTGGTCTCTCAGGTCCTTGTGGTGGTGGGACACCAAATACCCCATGAGAAGGGACTTGTATCTGCACTCAATAAGGTTTTAGATTATTCCTATAACAACTTTCCCTTGTGCCCCAACTTGGTTTTTGCCTACTCTGTCCCTTACCTGCCACCTCTTCCCTCTGCTTCATGCTGGCTACAGCCTGCTTTATAATTTCTCTAGTTTCCTGCTTCTCCATCCTCTGAGCCTCGAAAAGTCAGCTGTGTGACTTTGTCTCAGTTATTTAATCATGCTGATTCTTCAGTTTCCTCATCTATAGACCAGGCAGTAATAATAGTACCCCTGTTTCAGGATAATTGTAAAGAATTTAGGAAAATACTTTAAAACTGATAAGGTTAATAAACATAGATTACTGTTCTAGTTATTATAAATTAGGACTTCAGTCATTATTCTCTTAGTCACTCATTTGAAAGGGAACCACTTCAAACTTTGTCAGATTTATCACCAGTCTCCAGATGCAAAGAAGCCCTTTCACTTCTCTATGACAATTAGTCCCTACTTATCCCCAGGCCTGGTGCCAGATGAGAGGTAAAAAGTTACAGAGATATTTATTTGTATTTGAAACTACAGAATAAACACTACTTGCAGTCCCCAGCAAGTCAAGTGAGAGTATGTCCATGTCGTATTTCTACGTTGCCTTTCCCAACAGACCTCCACTACTCTGCCTTCGGTTTCCTGTCTAAGGAATATCCAGAACTCCTAGAGATGCTTAACTAATATTTTTCCAACAGTGATCAGCAGTACCCAGGGGTGTCCTTCAAATGAATCTCTGCAACCTCAACTTCCAGACGTGCAGAGGCTGATCTTGGACGTCTCCATGGTTTACTGTCCTGCTGCAAACAGAGATAGGTAGGAAAACAAAAGGTCCCGGAGCTGTACTCACCAGGGGCAAAGTAGGGGCTGATACTTAGAAATTAGCAAGTGAGGAAAACAGAAAGAAAACCTCAGGTTGGCCTTCTGCTAGTATTTCAAGAGTCTTGTTACATTAATTATTTGCCTCAAAGGGTAATATTCACTTTTATGCCAGCAGAACACCACCCTAGTGACCTTGGGAATTCCATCCCTACCTACTGCATTGTTGGTAGAGTGATAAATAAGAACAATCTTATGGCTTCCTAATGAGCCAGCAGTGAACAGACTAAGACCCCCCAATAGTCTGTGTTGTTTTGAAAGATTTCTGAGTTTTCAAGCCCAATATAATCCCAAGTCCAAGTTGCAGTAACCTAAGCTGCAAGTTAAATTTTCCCTCCAGTTCCAGTCCAGTGCAAACAGCTGGCAGTTACTTATGTTGTGGATAAGGAGCCTTCATGACTAGAGATCTTTCTGTTTTTGTCATATCATTGAACTGCTTGCAGAGAGAAATTTCGTATCATGCCACCCATTTAGTAAAAACAGTCCTTTTATCCTCCTAAAACACATGCCACCTTTAAGGCAGGGTTTTACTTAATATGGCAAAATAAAAATTAAGTAATTCTCCCTTTGAGAATGAAATAAAACAACACATGAAATAAATCACTAGCTGTGTTTTCAGAGACTTGCAGAGTCTTTTCCTGCTGGGAATGAAGATCTCAAGTGAACCTTCTACTCTAACCTGATTTGCTGTGGAGAAGATGACAATAATAAGGTTTAAAGAAACCCATCTCCAGAAATTAAAGCCAACAGATTTGCTTAGTCATGACCTAAAGTTCATCAGAACCAAGCACGGGAAACCCTCAGCCAAACTGTATAGAAATCCGTAGGCCTTGCCTATCATGTTGGACAGTCCATTTACATTAGCTGAATTGCCACAACCAGAGGTTTTCAGCCATGTTTCAGGAATGTCTTATGACTTGGTACACAAATTGCAGCTAAAGCTTACCAGCACATCCCACAAGAGGACTGCAAATGAACTAGCAGGAAATCTGTGTTGGGGATCAGAACCTGGAATTAATCATGGGCCATGTAACAGATCTTTCCTAAGAGATTAACACTAGAGCTGCAGAGCAGGCCAGCCAAAAGCCTGCTGCATTGCCAGGACTCGAGGCTGAATTTTGGGTGCGGTGGACCTTAGACATGATGTATACCTTCTGATGTTGCTACTGCCATGTCAGTCCTGTGCTACTAGTTAGCCCAACTCTGCCCACCGCCCCCCCCCACACCCAAACTGCCATTCTCTTCCAAAGTTAACAGGAAAACAGTAATATATGTTAGGTAGCTTTCAGTTAAAAATAGCAGAAATTCTTAATATTGGCTTTAGGAATGAGACTCCATCATAAGAAGAAAGTCAGGCCAGGGATGTGCACACAGAAGCTTCTAGTTTCTGGGGGATTAGAAGAAATTTATTTCTCAATCTTCTTAAAGAGCTTTCTTTTTGTGGACATAGCAAAGTGTGGGCATAAGGCTTGAGACCAAAAGGAGAATGATGCTTGCAACCAGAACCCACAAAGTGTAGACCTAGGTGCAGACAAATAGGACTAAGGGGATCCTAAAATTCTCTGGATTTCTTTCCTTAGTCACTAGCAAGGAGATGGCAGGGCTCCTGGGCTACTCAGACCTACCCTGGTGCTGGGTGTCAGTTGTGCTCCCCAGAGGCCCATGACTATTGGGAGGGAGGAAGACTTGAACAAAATTTGGCTTCTGTTACCACCCTCCAAAAAAGGATCAAAGGCCCTGAGTTTTATGAAGTTCTCTGTCACAAACATGTTTCATTATCATTGGCTCTTGAACAACATGAATTTAGACTGTGCAGATCCACTTATATGTGTGGATTTTTTCAATAAAGGTAAAACTTTTTGGAGATCTTGTTAATTAGAAAAAAAAAACCCAGATAAAACCACATTAACTTAGAATACTCAACAAATTCAGAAAAAGGTAGGTATGCCATTAATGCATAAAATATATGTAGATGATAGTCAATTTTATCATTTGCTACCATAAAATATACACAAAAATATGATAAAAATTAAAATTTATCAAAACCTGAGCATACACATATAGACCACATATTTACAACTGAGAAAATTGCAAATAAATGTAAAAATGCAGCATTAAGTCATAATACACAATATATAAATCATATATATTATGACTATAATATATATGTCATGTATATTATATATTGCAGTATATTATAAAATTAACTGTAGTGCATACACATATGTCCTGAACATAATAATTTCAAACCCCACTCCTGTTGCTACTGAGGTGAGCTCAAGGGTTTTGAGTATGCATTTATTTTTTTAAGATGTTTTTATTAATACATGCAAGAATTGCGGTACAGGCCAGAGGTGTTGGGAGTGGTAAGAGGATCTAACAGAGCAGAGTGGGGAGCAGAACGGGCAGATCTATTGAAATGCATTGCCAAGAGGAACAGTAGTCAGGTCCACCATGAGGGTCACCTCCCTGGGTGGGGACTGACAACTCATGCCAAAGTGGCTGCTGACAGCTTCATGGCATGTGCTTCAACCCATTGTGCCAACAGGGAGGTCCCCACACTGTCAAATTATAACAGGTGCTGGTATACTTTTACTTTTGAAAGAAATAAGGGCAAAATAAAACAACCTGTATGAAACTGAGACCATCTAGGAACTAATCTTTAGACCCATTCAAGTCATTGAGCCAGACATCAAAGACTTAAAAAGAAAAAGACTGTGTCAAGCTGGCAGCCATCTCTTTTGTGACCTGGTGGATGTCCTAGAGCATATCTTTCTTTGAAGTAAAAGTACATTATCAGTAAAAATGTCATTTCTTCAGAGACTTCAATTTATTTTCTTTCCAGTATTGTTTGTTCATTCATTCATTCAATCTGAATAATTTATTAAATGTATGTCAATGTGCCAGCTGAAACAGAAAAAGTCACTGCCCTTAGGAATGTTCACACAAAAGGGTGTAATTTTAAAATATGTTAAGTGCTGTGATGAAAAAGGAAAAAATACTCTGAAAGCTTACAATAGGGTTTCTAACCACTTCTGGGAGATTGAAGCAAGGCTTCCTTAAAGATAACTAAAATCTCAAGTCCTTAGAAAGATATGCTGAGCAGAAAAATAAAGGGAGTGGACCACAAGTGAGAGGGAGAATTCACAAGATTTTTCCAGGTAAGAGAATAGCATGTTCAAAAGCCTTATGGCAGCTGAATACTTGTTACTTCCAGGCCAATGAAAAGGGGCAAACCCAAAATTTGGGACAATCTGTGCAACAAAATATGTAATTATAGCAATAGATTATAATTCGTAGAATAAAATAAGCAATTACATAATAAAATAATTGAATAAATAAAGAAGCAAACAGAAAAGTAATTCCTTACAGTAGAATTGTAACTAATAAATGTAGAGGAATGATGGAAGTAGAAAATCATAATTATTGCAGACAAAAATCATCAATTATGATAAAATTGGTAGACAAAAATTTGATGACAAACACAATACTTGCATGGATTTAAAATCTCTCCTCTTTCTCTCTCTCTTCCCCAAAGAGAAATTTTATAGTGAAGACATTTGGCAGACACTATCTGAACCAAAGGCTCAAAATAACATCATGTGCCTCCCAACATGATACACTAGGAAAAATACATTACTTCTGTCATGCTCTTGCCAAAATATATATAATCTGACAAGATTGGACAAACTGAACTGAGAATCATGCTACTAGATAATTGGCCTGTGTTCATGATTGTCAAGGTCCTGAACAGTGAGATTGAATAATTCTTTGAACTGAAGAATGGTGGACAAACTCCTGACAGGAGACTAAGACATTATATCCACCTGCAGTGAGGAGTCATCTAATAGATCCTGAACTAACTGTAAGGTCTGTATTTTATTAGAGAGTATTGCACATTAAAGTTAATTTCCTGATTGAGACCATTATCCTCCAGCTATGTAAGATATTCAACTTTAGAGAAGCCAGGAGAAATATTTATGTGAAATCTTTGTATTACTTTTGCAACCTTTCATATGTCTATTTCAAAACAAAGAGAAAAAACAAGGAATTAAAAAAAAAAGTAGGGAGAGTAACTGGAGTGGAGAAAGTGAGAAAAAACAGGTGAGTTTGACAACTTGAGACAGGGATTTGTAGATGATGTTAGAGATTTGTCATTACCCTTAAAGTAAAGGAATGTGTGAAAAGTTTAGCCAGGCAGTTTTAACAGATCTTATTCACATTTTTGAGATCAGACTGGCTGTGATGGAGAAATTGGGTTAGAGGAAACTGAATGTATGTGGGAAGGTCCGTAATAGGATATTGCAAGTGCAGGAGAGAGGTTATTCTAGTTTGGTCTATGATGGTGACAGAGAGGCTGGATAAACACAATTAGTTATTAAGGAAGTAAAAAAATCACAGAGTGAGTGGGTGTGGAGAAAGACCAGGACAAGGGTGTCAAGAATGACTGTACGTTTATCGCCTGCCCAACTTGAGAAACAAAAGCTATTCATCAGCAAAGCAAATGCTGGGAAAGGAAGAATAAAGGACTATGTTCAGTCTCACATACTTTGTGTCTGAGGTCCCTTTGATGGACCCATGGCAGAAAAGGTAGTTGGATTTCAGTGGCATAAAACTCACAACAAATTCTGAGGTAAAAATAAATTTTGATGATTGAAGCATTTGCCTGCAGATATGTGGGGGAGAAGTCTTGCAAACCAAAGTTGTGATTTATCCTACAAAAATTGAGTATGTGTGAGCATAAAGGAGTGATTACTAATATGGGTAACAGAGGATAAGTTTCACAGAGAAATTGCTACAGGAATGAGCTTAGGTGGATGGACAGTTTTTATTGTTGTTGTTTTGTTTTTTTGTTTTTTGTTTTTGGCTAATGCAGAAAGGTCTTAGGACAATCTGAATAATTATTCCTGTATTTCTTTAATTGATTTAAAAATTTCTAGCTCTAGAAATATGGCCAACAGGTGGAAACTGTAAGTCAACTACTTGACATATATCCAGATATTTAAGAAGTCTTGGAATTTAGTAATAGGAAACAATCCAATAAGAAATGATCAAAAAATGTGAATAGATATCTCATACAAAGATGGATGATTAGTACACAGAAAGATATGCAATATCATTTAGTTATCAGGACAATGAAAATTAAAAGCCCTGTACACACCACTAGAATGTCTACAATTAAAAATTATACCTAGTCTATGGCCAGTGCTAACACATTTGCAGAGCAAAGGAACTTTCATAAATTGTGGGACAAAAAGCAAAATTATGCAACTGATATAGACATGATATGGCAGTTTCTTATAAACACTCACTTTAAAGGGTACACCCAGAAATCCCATTCTTAACATTTGCCCTAAAGAAATAAAAACATGTTTAATAGACGCTTACTTCATAACAGCCAAAAAGTGCAAGCAGCCCTAATCTGTCCACAGGTAAACAGGTAAGCAAGCTGAGGCATCCTCATACAATGAAATGTTAGTCTACCACAATGACAGAGGGAACTACTGGTGTTCTCTGCAAAGCCAATGGATTGCAGAACATTGTGCTAAGAGAAAAAAATCTGACATTCCAAAGAGTATATACTGTATGATCTCACTTATATGAAATTCCAGAGAAAACAAACCTAAGCAATGGTGACAGAAATCAGATCAGTGATTGCCCGGAGCTGGAGTTAGGTAGAGTGAATGGGAAACGACATAAACATTTTCTGAGGTGAAGCCAATGTTCTCTATCTTAATTTTAGCGGTAGTTACTCAGGTATATAAACTTGTCAGATACATTTTATGGAACTAAAAATTATACCTCAATAACGTTGATTTCAAAAATACCATTTCATGAGTAGAAAATGCTATGTTACACAAACATCAAATTGTGAGAGGCAACATATAGGCAGAGAAAAATTAATAATTCCCGGGAGACTACGTCTGAAAAATATATTCACCTTCTTGGCAACCCCATCTTTCTTACAGTGGCCCTCTGGGCTTATGGTGGGATCTTCTCTTGTTCAGTCTCTGGGCAATTTGAGACTCCATTGCTTGTCATGTCATGGGATGTTTGGGAATTCTGTTTCAGCCCTCAGTTGTGCGACCCAACCCTGCCCCTGCCCCCAGATTTCTGGTCTGCTGTCTAATTTCTTAGGTGCCATCTTTCTGCCTGTTTATTCCCAGACCTTAGGTCTGAAGCTCATGAATGTCTAGCCATTTTTTACCAGAGACCCAACGTCTTTTCAAAGTCCATGGAGAAAAGAAATGTAACTACTTTGGTTTAATTACTCCCATTTTTCTCTTCTCTGCACTACTTTTTCTGCCTAGCCCCCCAAATCATGCCCTATTCCTAATGGACCTGCCTAGAGCCTTTCTACCTCCCCAGTTCTTAATGCCTATCTCTGATTCCACATCAACTCACTATCACTCACAATTAAGAGATTTAGGAGCTTTGATGTGGGAGGGCTCAGGAATGGATAAGATGACCCTAAATGAGCCAGCATCTACCAGGGGTAGTAACCTGTCCATACTGAGGCTTTTCAGTAAAAGTGCACTTCGAAAAATGGCAGTTGGCTATGTACCCACAATAATCTATCTAAATGCAATTATGGTTTCTCCATATTTCTACGGGGAGGAGTTCAAAGTCCTTAGCGTTGCCCATTAAGTCATCACAATCTACTTTTTGCATTTTCCTGGAAACCCTGCTCTCACATGCCCTCTCCCACATGGGAATGCCTCATGCCCTCTAAAACTGCCCTCCTGTGAAGTCTGCGCACCTAAGTGAATCTGAGCCAGCCTCTTCACCCAGCTCTTTACCTGTCTTTCTTACGACATTTACATTTATCCTACAGTGACTCCATGTGTGACCCCTGAATTGTCCAGTTTACTGAGTGTCTGCCTCGTGGAGCCTGAGGGCTAGAAGGAAAACTGAGCATTCACACAATTGTACTGCAAGGTAAAGTGCAGTGTAAGTACTAGCTGGAACAGCTAGAGAGAGAAGGCATCAAGTCAAACCATCGGCACAGATGTTTGCATTTACCTAATAATAGTTGCTGTATTTTTTTTCCTGGATACTTTCTCTGTGCTAAGGGTAGGCTAAGCATTTACATGCTATATTAACATGGGGTTGCTATTACAAACAACCAAAATAAGTCACCAGAAACTACAAAAATGGATTCTCTCACCATTCTAGAGTTAGGAATTTAAGATCAAGGTTTCTGTTCCCTTTGAAGTATCTAGGGATAAACCCTGCCATGTCAATTCAGTTTCTGGGGGTGCTGGCTGTCCGTGGCTTGTAACTGAGTCACCTCCATTTATGCCTACATAAAGTGACTCTCCTGTATGTGCATATATTTCTGTGTATTCTCTCTCAGATAATGATGCTGGTCACTGGACGTGGGCCCCACCTTAATCTACTGTGGTCTCAACTAATTTCAACTGATTATTTTTTTCCAAATAAAATAACATTTCTGAGGTTCCAGATGTGAATTTTGGAGGGATACTATTTAGCTCACTGCACACTCATAATCTCATTTAATCTTCACCACACCATGAGAAGTAAATGTTATTATAGAAAGAAATTGAAGCGTAGTGTTCAAAAGGTTACCCAAGTTAACATACCAGGAATGCCAGAAATTCTGACGTTAGAGCATTTTATCAGACTATTCCCTGTGATCCACTTCTTATGACTTTTAAAAATACTGTTTTAAAATTGTAAATTCTATCATTCATTATAAATGATATATGAAAACAGGTGCACAAAGTAACAAAGATTAATAAAATGAATCCTTGGGAACCCAGAACTCAGCTTAAAAACACTTGGCACCTCACAGGCACCGTCCTGCTTTATTAACTACAGGCACCGTCCCTTTAACTACAGGTATGAATCTGAGGTTACTCCTTATCTCTGAGTTCAACGTCCCAAGGATTTCAGACTCCAAGAACTGGCACTGCAAATGGCCTAAGAAAGCACACTTTTAAATGGGACTTTGGAGACGTCCTTCTAGTTGAATGAAATGACAGTAGACACTATCCCTGTCAATACGATATGTGGATCACAAAGAGCCTCTTGGCCATGGCTGTGGGCCTTCAGGAAGCTGCCAAATTGCAGGATATGGGGTTGTAGAGTCTGCAGAGGCTACTAACTGATCAGTTGTTTGGAGTGAGGAAACATAACGTATAGCTTAATTCATGCTGGGGTAGCTATTTTGTGGTAACAAGCCCCCAAATCTCAGTTGCTTAATACAACAAAAGTTTGTTTCTAAATCATATCATGTTCCAAACATGGGCTGGTAGGTGGTGGGGAGGGGCACTCTGTTCTACTCACTGGTGTAGCAGTAGGTACCCCAGGTAGGTGACCTCGCTTCTACTGCTATGCCACGCAGAATACAGTGTCTCAGCAAAATCTGAGGCAGGGAAAGAGAAGTGGGAACATTACATGCAGTTTCTACCCTAATGCCATCACCCCCTTTTGTATGTACTGCAAGGAAATCTAAGAAAGAACACTTGGTGTGTCCAGGAATTTGAAAACGCCATGGAAATTGGCACTTAGCATTGACACTTAGAATCTTACCTCCCTGACAGAAAAGAATCAGGATATTGGCTAGAGCAAGTGAAGGTGGTGCTTGTACTATGCAAGGGGAGGGAAGGTTTATGCAAGATCACAGTGGCTGTGGTGCGTGTGCTGAAGAAATAAATGTGCTTATTCTGTGATGTTTCCTAGGTTCTCACATTGAGTTGAAGGGAAGAAAGTTGGATCTGGGAGTCAGCAATTCCAAACAGGGAATGGGTTGAGGACTTGGCTGTGGGGAAATCACGCACAGTTACGGGGATATTGTGAAAACAACAGAGACAGAGGAGGAGCTAACAAGAATGAGAGCAACTTACAGCCCCATCTCTGCTAGGCCTGTGTGGAATGGCTGACTTCCGTAGTAGAAAGACTTTTAACTTTATTCTGGAGTAAGTGAGATCCTCTCTCATTTCACCAAAACGATGTTGCTAAGTGACGTCCCAGCCCAGTTGGAATAGATGGTCAACCCATGGGAGCCAGGAGGCTCAGGCACGGACTTTCTAGCAACCAAAGGAGTTAGTTGTTATATATTCTACATATAGGCTTCAAAATAAAACTTTTTGAGCAAATACTTTAACTAGAAGATTTGAAAAAAACTTACTTTACTTTCCTTGTTTTTTCTTCAGTCATTCTATCTGCTTATTAACTCAATCTGTTCTTTCAGCATTTTGTGCTTTGTCGTGGCTTCTCCAAGTGTGGTCCTGAATCTCTTGTTTAAAACGCAGAATTCGGGACCTTTTCCATTGTCTGTGGAATCAGCATATCTGATAAAGTTGCTCTGAAGTTTATTTTTCATAAGTTCTGGTAATTTTCATGGAAAATGGAGGTTGGAGATGGTGAATACAAAGTTAGCCTGGCTGAGAGGCAAAAGGATGAGAAACAGTCACCAAACTCCCTTCCAGCTCTGGAAAGTACTCTTCGCAGCCCACCCCTCACCCCACTGTGGGTTAGCCTTTCAGTGGTTTTTCACCTGAGGCTAGGGGCTCTGTGAAGGGCAAGGAACCCCAATGTGAATACATTTCTAGAGCTTTTAATACATCTTCAAACCTATGTCAATGCTGATTCCCCCACACCCACCCCACATTTGGTGGGTGGGTGAGGGCTGGATAGTGGGGGATGTGTAGCCTTTTCAAGAGACAAAGGTTTCCTTTGCCAGGTGGGGAATCACTGGTCCCACCATCTCATTTTATCAACTGATCCTTCTCCTGAACTGGAAAGTTACTGGGGTAACATTTCTTATACAAGTACTACCTAGTCCTCATCCTAACATATGATTTAAATCCTGTGAAAAGATAAACATTAAATGACATCTGAGCAATATTTCAATGGTGACTAGAGAACATTTTCAGGTGCAGAATTGAATGTAAAGATGTTCTCTTCCACTAAAGTTGTTTTTGAAGAGAACACAGGCCTAGGTTTTTCCAGGCACACCAGAACCTTACCAGTCACAATGTGTAGTGAGTCACGTACAGCCAAACCACCGAAGCAGACTATTGCCAGCACACAGTGAGGAGACCCAGAGCTGTCCCGGCTTGCTGTTCCAGGCTCTACTGTTTCAAATCAGTTCTGCTGTACATGTGTTCTTCCTCTGTCCCCTGTGCAGGCTGCCAGGAAGCATGAGGACCCTGTGGGACTGACGAGGCTTCTTTCTTGAGTGTCAGATTCAAGAGGAAAGACAGATCTCACAGCCAGAACGTTCACCACCAATTCGTTCTGCTACCTGGGGCTATGCCAGGGTCTTTACAGGACTGAACTCCAGATCAGATTTACTTGATATGTGAGAAATTCTGTGGCAACTTGGCAATTATAAAGGGATAACAGAAGTTTCTGCAACAAACAGAAAAACTAGAAGGACTTTTGAGGGCAGTAGGAAAACAGACCCCTTTGGATAATGCTGGCTATTTTGCTTTCCCTTTTTTGCAATCATTCTCTTTCAGCCTTGGGAGGTCTTTGAGGTTTGCGCGTTCTATAGGGAAGAGGAGTATGGAAATTCTGAGTGTGAGCCAGAAATTTTCAGTGCCACTACTTCTAGCAAATAGAAGCCAATTTTTATAGATGGTGAATGTATTACATGGCCATTTATATATTTCAAATAGAAAAGGAGGATATAAAAAATGAAAAGTAAGTTTTTTTTTCTTATGTCCCCTCACTACCTAAAAATCAACACTGTCAACAAATTCTTATTTATCCCTCTAGAGTTTTCCATGCATACACAAACACTGAATATATGTTTTTAATATTCAAACACATTATTATCATACTTGTTTTCTAATAAATGCTTATCATATCATATAATAATTGATTATCATAATAATATATCTTGGCATATTTTGTTTCAACACATACAGAGATGTTTGATTCTTTTTAATATCTGAATAGTATACATTATATATCAGTCCCTATTGATGGACACTTAAGTTTTATCCAGTTTTAAAAAAATCACAATATTGAATCCTGTTATTCATGTATTTTTTGCACACTTGTGCTAATTTATCAGTAGGAAAATTCCTGAAACTGCCATTTCTAAGTCTGAATTTTCTTTTTTACTCATACTACTATGCTTTCCATTCTGGTTTTTATCTTTGAGCAACAATCTCTACATTGTGACCATTTCCCTACCTCTACTCCCACTTTCATTAAACATTAAAGTTGCTGCCAATCTAATCTGACACGTAAAAGTAACAAGTTTCTCTGTTTCCATCTTTTTAGCTAGAAGAGTGCAAAACATATTGTGCAAGAATAACTGCTACTGCAGAGTGAATGGCATCCAGCAATATTTTGTGTTACTTCATCTGTTTGTTTTCACTATGTAGATTATTTCATGAAGCAGGTTGCGTTTGACAAAATCCAACAAAGGCAGAGTAAGAGGTGGTTTATTTATAAACAATTGTGTTGATGAAGAAACACTGGAGCCAGATATAGTTCCCAGTCTGCTGCTCGTTCCCCTCCCCTTAGGGCACTAGCTGCCTGGATCTCCAACAGCTGGAACCCTGCAGTGCCCACCTAGACTTGGCCGGAGCACCTGAGCAAAGCAGGCTCCTCTCACGCACACTATCCTAAAGCACTCATTTGTTTTCATGCTTTTGGGAGAGTTGGCAAGGTAGCAGCTAGTTAGAGTTTCATAAATAAGACTCCGATTAACACTGGGCTCCTTTTCTTAACCTGGCTGTGCCTGCCCCTGTCGTGATCCCACTGGGTGTCACAGCAGGTATGGACTGAGCAGCTCTAGGGGAGGGGGGCTTGGTGACACGGCTTGGTGGCCGTGTCAATCTGCACAGGGATTTCCAGCTGCTGATCACATCCTAGGGCATCTTTGGAGGCTGACTGCTGCCTTCAATGTGTCAGGGCTTGCCACACGGTGGACTTGCTCACTCACATGACAATTTAATTGCTTCACGCCCAGACAATTTAAAGGTGGCCCATCAGTTCAGGGCACCCACCAAAAGGTCTGTTCAAGGTCCTGTGAAAGTCCTTACTCTAAAGAAGCTTGTCTTCCTCCTCCATGGATGTTTTCAGTTATACCACATGGGAAAGCTCTCTGTCACCTAGTGGCTAATGCTCAGGCTCATGACTCTCAAGTGCTGGGATTTGAATCTCCCTTCCTTCAATTAACCACTGTAAGGCCTAGAGAAAGCTACCTAACCTCTCTGTGCCTCACATTTATAGATCATAAGCAGATCCAACTTATAGGAGATGAGGCCTACAGCAGAATAATCACTTCTAGGATGGATGCTTGACCTAAGGCAGTGATAAATGTTGACTGGTGTTATTACAATTGACCTTGATAGTCTAACTACCCTGGTGTGGAGACTCTATATTCTATGTTGAGGTTGAAATGACAGTGAGCTGTAAGTTCAAGACTAGTCAGAAATCATCTTTTTTTCCCCCACCTTTCTTCACCTGCCTTATCTGGCTTGCCACCTACTCACTTTCATGTGAAGACTTAATCTTTCAGTGGCAGGACCATGCGGGGAGGCCTGGCTTCGTTTACTAGTGCCATAAAGGCCCATACTGCACACTTGTAATTTCTCCTACAATGCCAACCAAATATGGTGTAGACTCAGGAAAAGTATGTTCAGGATGGAGCTTCTGGTAGATGTCCAGATATGGGGGCAAGATGTGGGAAATGTCCTTTTCCCTGGGCAGGATCAGGTGGAGGAGAGGTTAAGTTAGAGAGAATCTGCTCCATGATTGAATGTTCTGCTTTACTTTCAAACCCCAGATGTTAAGTATTTTCAAGTAATAAGGGAGAGCAGGCAAAATTCTACAGTGCTGTTCTCCCCAGTCATCTGGTGCAGTTAATCTGCACCCAGAGGCAGTGAATAACAAAGAGATAACTACCATGCATGTGCTGGTTAAGTAAGAAATCATAATTCAAGAGAGTTATGTAATCTGGGAATGTGGCTGAGAGAGACTGCTCAGCAGAGAGAATAGCTTGAGCAGCACTGAAGGTTAAGGAGAGCATATGCTCAGACCTAACAAGACATTTGCAGAAATGCAGGGGACAGAAGATTGAAATTACACCAACATGTGTACACTGTGTATTTCCTAAAGGTGAAATACTGCAAGAAACTGACTTTGATTCTTCAAAAAGTCAATGTAGGAAAAAAATGGGATAGTGTTCTAGATCAAAAGAGACATAAACCAAAGCCATCTCAATGAGAGCCTTATCCAAGAAAGTAAGGGGTAAAGGGAAAATCACAAAAGGTATTTGGAGACAATTAGAGAATGACTGATTTTAGGTCATGCTGTGAAATTATTGTTAATTTTTTCTAGGCATGATAAGACTATTGAGATTAAAGGAGGATGTTCTTATTCTCAGGGGCTATTGCCAAGGTAATTAGGAGTAAAGCATTAGGATGCAAGCAGTTAATTTTCTAGTAACAGGAAGGTGAGAAAGTAACCAGATGGGTGGAAAGCTGTTCTAGGTGGTGATGGTTGTTCTAAGAGGGTTCTTTTAGGTAAAATCTAGAGGAGGTTTATGGGTGTCCTTTGCCCTGCTTTTGTTCAACTGTTCTGTAGATTTGAAAATTAAAAAAATAAGAAGTTGGGGAGAAACGAGAGCTTTTGGCTCTAGGAACTGACAAAGTTCTGTGGCATTTGTGTGGCAGCATATCTTGTATATGAGCAAGCTTCTTCCTTCAGGAAGGGAAGAGATGTCTGTTAACAAGTTCGTTCCTGAGTCAACCATTTTTTCTGTGGGTGATGTATCCCCTGGGGCTGGACCAAGAGCACACCTTTCTGAGTTATCAAATCTCCAAAATACAGGGGTCTCAAGGCTATTGCCCTGTAGAGGGAAGCATCTGCCATGCCTTTTTCCCTTTATAGAACTTTCATTTCCATCCTCACTTGGTCCAGAATGTAAGACTAACTTCTTTCCTCCTTCCTATATTATCATGTAGAAAATATGATTATGACAGAGTTAAAAGTCATATTTTATTTACTTCCAGTGTAGAACTTTGCCATCAGTGCTCAACTGTCCTAAATTCGTCTCTCATTTATACTCAATGTTCAAGTGGATTTAACATCGCTTCATTTTTCTATCATGTACTTGGTTCCCACAATCCAAAATTATTTGACCCAGGGAAAGAACACTAGTGGCAGCACTTTCAGGCTCAGGTGCAGGTTTTAGAGGTACATATCACCTGGGTAAGAAAGACTTTTGGAAATGCTTGAGATCATCAGCTCTTGAAAGTGAACATCTTCCTGAATAGATAGCAAACAATCCTGAGTGGTGGGAGTTCACACTGCCTCTCACCAAAAATGTACCTCTAGTCCATTATAAAAAACTTATTTATCATGGCTAGCACAACTTAACTGGGCATGGGAAGACAAAGAGGTTATCAGCAGTGGAAACCGATACCTGAGGGCCTATTGAATAAGAAATCCAGAATTGTTATGCCCAGACATTGTTTTCCAACAAAATAGTCATTGAAAAAGGAAAGAGATGGTGATTGGAACCTTTTGATTTTTTTTTTTTTTGATTATTTATTTATGCTTACAGAGCTGGGGTACAGGCCAAAGGTGTGGTGGGTAAGAGGATTCACCAGAGACAGAGTGGGGAGCAGAACAGGCAGATGGACAAGCAGACTGCTGGGGGGAGCAGTGGGCGGGTCAGGAGAGATTTGCCATGCCGCGTGGGTCAGCTGCCTGGCTGGGGATTGAACTTGTGCTGCAGTGGCTTTGGAGAGCTTCATAATGTGGTGCTTTAATCCATTGCACCACCAGGGAGAGCCCAGCACCTCTTAATTTTTATTAAAGAAATAAATAAAGCTTCTTACCTGCTAGCACCATCACTTCATGAAATCAGGTACACTTTAATTCCAGACAAAGAAAGAGCTTAATTACAGAGAATAAGGACAAAAGGACCAAGACCAGCACGATGACCTGATAGCCTAATGTGTCGCACCTTCCGCCAGCTGCTATCTGAAGAGCACAGCCAAAAATTATCTAAGGGATCAAAGGAGGAGATAATTATTGTCAAAGTATATTCCTTGACCTAGATTTTGACATCTTATGTTGCTAAGACAATAATGCAATGTTAAAGATTAACTTTGTACTAGGTAACAATTATGCCAAATAACAAATCCCTATGTATGCAAATCACCTTACATATTTTAAAATGCTACATTATTCATTTAAGCCTCACAATAGCAAATGAGGTATTCACAATAAATTCACTGCCTTTGTATGGGGATTTCTCCTATTTCTCACATTGGAAACTGAAGCTCCCAAATGGATTCCTCCAGGATTGGCAAACACCCAAACATTTGTCAGGAGCCAACTGGCAAATTGTTCTGGGTCTGAACCTCTTTGGCAATGCATGTCCAAAAGAATCCAGACTTCTAAAAATCAGAATCACTGTAAACCTTTGTCAAGTGTTTAAAGTACCTTCCAATCATACTTCAACCCAAATAAACAGATTTTGGATGAAATTGTCCAGAAACAGTGTATATGGTACAAGTGAATTCTGGAGAAAAAAATGACACGAAAATCCCCATACAACGGCAGTGGATCATCATCACAGACTGGATTCTCTGGAAAGCAGGGCCTGAGGCAGGATGAAGGTGTTGACACTTGAGAGGTGAAAGTTCAGAGTACTGGGATGCTGGACAGAAGGCAGTTAGACAGGAGATTATGTGCTACATCACGCAAGCTTAAGTGGGGGCGAAGCAGGGAGGGGGTTTCCAAAGCCCGTTCACCGAGTACTGGGTGAACAGGAAGTGTCTGTGTTTCATGTGTTTCATGGAAGAGAGGCAGGGGTTATGACCCCACTCCCTACTGTTCCGTGGACACATACACAAATCTCCAGAGGTTTGTGTCCAATATAGTCATCATAATTCCTGGTAACTTCAAAACCACTTTTTGATATTCAGAATTTTTGTTCTGTTGGCATAGCCAATACAAATTAAGATAGAAGAAAAGGCAGGTCCAGTGAAATATACTGCTGAGGGGAGCAGCAGGCAGGACAGGATTCTGCTCCCCACTCTGCCTCTCTCTCACCCTGCTCCTCTGTCCAGTATCCGAGTTCTTGTATGCAAAAATAAATAAATCTTAAAAAAAAAAAAAAGACAGCAGGTGGCCCTCCCTGGTGGCGCAGCGGGTTAAAGCACAGCACTGAGAATCTGAAGCCACTTCCGCATGAGTTCGATTCCCGCCTGCTGGAGGAGACCACATGGCGAGCCAGACCTCTCCTGACCCGCCCACTGCTTCCCTCAGCAGTGTACTTCGTCGATCTGCCTGTTCTGCTCCCCACCCTGTCTCTGGTGAAGCCTCTCACCGCCCCTGAGCCTCTGGCCTGTACCCCAGTTCTGTATAAATAAATAAATAAATCTTAAAAAAAAAAAAAAGACAGCAGGTAGCAAGATGTGTGTTCAATGCTTAATGAAAGAATAAGTCAGTAAGAAAACACGAACGCTTTTAGTGAAAGAAACAAGTGACCATTTAACTTGAGAATTTTGTTCAATACTGAGGATAGTGAAAAGTACTTAAGTCAACAGGTTCATAGGAACAAAAACTTGTCAGATTCCAGCTTAAATATGATCATATTCATTTAAAGGGACATTTACCTTTGTTTCTGCAAAGGCTGATGGGAAATATGAGGATTTGAATCTAAGTAGTTTATGAGGTGAAGGTCAGCACTTTGGGTAATTGTGTATAATTGTGCTGCTGGGACTCTGGGCACTGATGGAAGACATACACACACCAGAGTAACTGCACACAAGGAGAAAGGAGCTCTTATTAAGACACAACCAAAGTGGGAGAATAGGTCCCTAAGGCTCTCACCTGCGCACTGACAATTGCAAGACCACTAAGACTCAGGGCATAACAATGGAGTTTATAAAAAAACAGGAGGTTGGTGGAAGGTAAAGAGTTTCTAAGGCCACCAGTGGCTGACTGTCCGCACCGTAGTGTCTTCAGTGTCCAATGTCCAAAACAAAGACTGCTTCTGCAAGATGGCTGACACCTGGGCAAGAGTTTGGAGCTGGTGGCACACTGGTAAAGCAATGGACAAGAAGGTGACCACCACTGGGGCTGCTGAGGACACTGCAGTGGCCCCCAGCAGCTGTCTGAAGGCCAGACTGGACAGCACCTGGGCCAGCCAGTGACAGAAGCAATAACACCTGCAGCTGGACAGCCAGGAGTGAAGAGCTCTTAAAGGAGGCTGGACACAGAGTGTCAGTGCAGTACCAGTCTGCACTGATTAGCAGGGCAGGTCAGCACCAGTCACCAGCAGCAGTGTTGAGCTACCAGTTTCACAGCTCTTTATGAGCTGTTGGCATAAGCTCACAGTACAAGCATCTTGAGACACCAGGCCAAGCCAGAGGTGCTGCTTGCTGGTGATGTCTAATGGGAGTTACCACTCTTAGTAGCCCAGAACGAGGGGATGCAGGGCTCGTGGTGGCTTCCAGCACCAGAGGGAGCTGGGCACTACCCAAAGGAAGCACACTTGTAACGTGGGTAGGAAAACTACCACTGCTGCTGCCCTGGCAACGCCACTGGAGCCCTGGGAGCTCTGGAACTCAGACCCGGCTGGCACTGGTGGAGGGTTGCCCACAGACCCAGTGCATGCGAAAGCAGTGTGGTGCCCATAAACCCTGCATGCCCTGCTAGTCAAAGTGGGGTTGCTTCCAGAGGTGCTACATCTCCAGAATGTTCTGCCTGTTTGTGGGTAGACATTCCAGTGTGTCAGAGAAGCCTATAGGCAGAGAGATTCAGGTGCTAACAACTGGAGGCCAGGCCTCAGCACTCCAAGACAAGCAAGGCCAGGCCACCACCAAGTGGGCTACGATGACTGCACTAACTAGTCACCTCTCAGGATGAGATGCCTCAGCACACGCCTTCAGATATGATGGGTTCAATTTTTCAAAAATGTTTAATATTACTAACACAATATCCTTTTCTCTGTGAAGTCAGAAGATGCTTTATTTTAATCACTTGGGTGCATCCCCATGCTTCCTACCAAGTAGAACGCTTTCATTTTTGCAAAATGAAACAAAAAAATAGATTATTGTGTAGGTAGCTAAAATCAGAAAGCTCTAATGTTGGAAAATTTGCAATCTCTTTTCTATAACTGGAACAGTCTTACAAAAAAACTTAAATACTTTAAGAAGTTAACTAATCTTGCCAGTTATCTGAATTGTGGAAGAGGGAGATTATTTAATCAGACTGACTGAATTTAACTAGGAAAGGAAGCTGACTTAGCAGAAATTTGAAAGTAGATATGTTACAGAAAGGAGATATCCCAAACTTCAGTTTCAGCAAACATTACCCCAATATTCAAGACATCCTAGGCAAGGACAGGTGGAAAACTCTTGGCTACTCTACAATAGCATAGAATCATCAAAAATATTAATAAGTACTTAATGCACCTAATTTATGTTCTTATATTTTATTGCAAACCATCAAGTTTTTTATCAGATACAGCACTGAAAGAGCCTAAGGTTTAAAATGTTGTCTGTGATGGGAAAGCCCCCTGCAAAAGGGACTCTGGAACATGATTACTGTGTTTTTTGTGTGTTTATTTGTGCATAAATAGCTCTTGTAGGTTTTCTCACACTAGGTATGGTTAAAACTTTTCCATCAAGATAACCTTTCCATCAAGATAACCAATTTGCAACATGTTTATCTCTGTTCTTAATGTTTCACATTAGACCCACCTTTAGAATCCATATTCCCTAAATCAAGGATTTTCTTGGCAAAAGATTGCTCGTTACTTGTCTTCTCCTGAAGCATGACTATGATACATTTCTCATCATCTTGCTCTTCCTGCCTCACTGCTGAGGTTTCTTTCCATGCTTTGGGGCTCTCTGAGAGCTGGAGTCTCTATCTTATTGTGCCTCTACCATTCCATAAGAATTTCCTCTACAGCGCTACAGTACAAAGTCTTACAAATTATTTAACCATGTTTACATTTTAAAACATGTTTAAACTCTTAGCAAACAAATACTTTACAAATTGTGTAAAAGCCACCAGTTAAGTAAATAAGTGTTCAGAAACAAGTACAATTTTTATAAACAAGTACAAATTTTATAAAAGAGTGTTTTTATAAACACTCTCATGAATTGTACTAAGTTGGCAATAGGTGTTGTGGAAATTATAAATTTAAATTTTCGAATATGTTATAAACAAATACTTTGAAATATAAGTGCTTCCTCTAAAGAATCAGTACCCATGGGTCATCAGTTGATAAGTAAACAGCCATGGTGATACCTCAATGCTGTGCATGTATTGCTTGGACTGAGACCCTGAAATCTGATCTCAGCCCCAGTATTTTTTTCCTATGTGTTAAATGAGAATTCAAGAAGATAATGAGGATTCAAGAAGAGAATGCATATAAAAAGCAACATTGTGTTCAATTATTGTATTTAATTTACTGTTATTATAGAAGACATTTTTACTACCACTTGGGATAATAATTGGAGACATAAAAAAATCAGCACTGATCACCACAGACCTGCCTCTTGAACCACTTCTGTAAAGGAACAACCTTGTTACAGACACCCAGAGGATGCTAAGGGAAGGGAACCAGAACCTTGCCAGAGCCCTGTGCTGACAGCCTGCTGGCCACTCTTCTGCTGAGCTGATTCTTTTCTTCCTTTGACCTCTGTGGTCAAAAATAGGATGGAGGAAGCAGAAACAAACACTGCCAGTGCAGGAGTGCTTGGAGGGACATCGAAGTGCCCCTAGTACTCAGACAGCCTCCACCCAGACTCTGCAATGATGGCTGATTGAGTTACTTCAGATCCACAAGGATACTCCATACAAGTGAAGAATTGTATTCCAAAATCACACTTAGGTTTAATTAATTTTTCAATGTGACCTTTCCTTTGAGGATACAAGGGAGAGCCACTCTCCACAGTCGCTACTTGTATTACAGGACACCCCAGTATGAACTGGGCTGCCTGACTGTGTGTCCTCACTGAAGCACCTAAAATTTAGTTGTACTGAAGACACACACAAAAGGGTCAATAATGGGTTTATTTACAAAAAGGGGAAGGAAAAGGAACAACCCAGGGAAAGAGAGAGAGTTACAAGGTAACTAGAATATCTTAATGGCTGGGCTGACTTGGAGCTCTGCTAACAAACTAACTGATAGTCCTCAGTCATGCAGTCAGACAGCCATTACCTGAGTTAGAGACGGCTGTAGAAAATGGCTCCCTAGTTATCCCCCAAAGTCCCAAAATGCCTGCTTAGCTCCGCCCTTGGGTCCTCACAGTTCTCTCCCTGGTACTGCTGGGAGTTGTAGTTTTCAATCACTGGAGTAAGGGGTGGAGTCCAAAAAACTCTGCAGAGTTCCTTTAGGACATCCTTCCCCTTAACACTTGGACAGCACAATGGTTTGAACATGACCCCCCCCCCCAAATTCATATTGACCTGGAACTTCAGCTAGGGACCTTGTTTGGAATAAGGTTTTGCACGTATAGTTAAGGATGCCAAGATGAAGTCATCTTGGATCTAGAGTTATCCCTGAATCCAGTGTCCATTGGTCTTACAGAAAACGAGAGGAGAGACACAGAGAAGAAATGACGTGAAGATGGAAATGGTGGCTAGAGTGATGCTACCAGACGCCCAGGCACACCTGCCATCACCACAAGCTGTAGGACAAGGAAGGATACTCTCGTGGAAATTTCAGAGGAAGTATTATAACAGGAGCCCCAAGGTTCCTGGATTGGGTGAACAGCAGTATGGCTGCCGACACAGGGTGAGGTGGGCTTTTGGGCTTCAGTGTGTTTTTGGTTTAGAAACTAGTGAGGCAGTGAGAACATATTATCAGCTTTGAGTCCAAGCACTTGAAAGAGATACAAGAGGATGCAGCAGACAGATTCATACTCAGACCTCCAAGACACATTGAGCCACTCTTCCCTGGGAAGAGCTGTGCGTCAGATCTCCAAAACCTTCAGTTACAGCCCTCAGACCTCCGCTTCATTGCTCTTGATCACGAACTACCATCCCTGCCTCCATCACGGCTAGAGGTATACACTGCCTAGAGGTATACACTGTTGCTGGCACCGCTGCCTACAGGTGTACGCTGCTGCTTGGTCCTTGACCTCATCTGCTGATGCCACTGCCCTGTCCAGGCACTGAAAGTCTGTGCCAGGCCACCTGTAAGAGCTGTCCACTGCTTCTGCTCCTCTAGCATATCCAGCACCACCTCCTGTCTCACTGTTGCCTCTGGCACTGCCCACTCTGAGCTTTGGATGGCTGCTGCTCGCTGCTGTGGTTCTGCTTCAGCAGTGCCACCTGTGAGTACCTTCAGTTGACACTGTGAGTTGGGCCCTGGTCCAGCCACTTCCCAGTGTGCCACCTGCTCCAACTCTCATCAAAGGGATATCTTCCATGAGCAGCTTTTATTTTGGCCCACTGGATGCTGTGGACACTCTCTGGAGTAGGATAGATGGCCACTTGTGTCCTTAGAAACTTCCTTTTCAGGCCCTCCCTGATGGTGCAGTGGGGCATGGCACAACACTGCAAGGCTGGCCGCAGTCATTTTGGAGCTAGTTCGATCCCCAGCCCCAGAGGTGACCACATGGCGTGGCAGACCTCTCCTGCCCACTGCTCCCCTCAGAAGTGTACTTCGTCAATCTGCCTGTTCTGCTCCCCACTCTGTCTCTGGTGAATCCTCTCACCCTCCGCATCTCTGGCCCACCAGTTCTGGATGCACAAATAAATAAATCTTTTTTTTAAAAAAAGGAAACTTCCTGTTCTCCAGTTGCTCCTCTGTGTAGAAACCCTGTTGTGTTACACCCTGAACATGAGCATGTCTTGCAATTGTAAGCACGTGGGTAAGGACCCACATCCTATGATATTCCTTGCATCACTTCAGTATAACCCTGCTGATGTCTTGAATTTGGACTTACGGCTTCCAGAACTATAAGAAAACACCTTTCTGTTGCTCTAGGCCACCAAGTTTTACACTTTTTTTTTTTTTAAAGATTTACTTATTTATGCATACAGAACAAGATATAGGCCAGAGGTGCAAGGGCGGTGAGTGGAGTCACCAGAGACAGAGAGGGGAGCGGAACAGGCAGATCAACAAAGTACACTCCTGAGGGGAGCAGCGGGCAGGTCAAGAGGGTCCTGCCATGCCATGTGGGTCACCTCTGGGGTGGGGATTGAACCTGCACTGAAGCAGCTGTGGCCAGCTTGCAGTGCTGTGTCCTAACCTGTTGTACCACCAGGGAGGACTGGCCACACATTTTTTTTTTAAATATCAGTCCCAGGAAATTAATACAGACACAAAAATATATCCTGCCTCCATTTTGTAGGAAGGGGAGAAATAAAAAAATAATAAAAAGAACAACTCCTTACCTCCTTTGCCCCATCTCTGTCTCCTCTGCTGTATTGTATATAAAACACTCATAATGATACTGGTCACTCCTGGCTCTGTTGCTTAGAACTATGCCTGGCATGTAATAGATGCTCAGTAAATATTTGATGCATTTGTGAACATTTTTGAAAGATTTATTTTTTTGTGCATACAAGAACTGGCTTACAGACCAGAGGTACAGGGTGTGAGAGGATTTGCTGGAGACAGAGTAGGGAGCAGAACAGGTAGCTCGACTGAAATGCACTGCTGAGGGGAGCAGTAGTGGGTCAGGAGAGGTCTGCCACGCCATGTGGGTCAGCTCTCCTGGCCAAGGATTGAACTCATGCTGCAATGGCTGCAGGTCACTTCATAGTGCTGTGCTTTAACCCATTGTATCACAAAGGAGGGCCCCTGAATTTATTAAGTTTATGGGGAAAAAAAAGGAGGAATCCTGGAGATTATATATTACATATAGATAGATAGATAGATAGATAGATATATGCACACACACATACACACACGTGCATGCACACACACACACACACACATATATATATATATATATATTTCTGTAAGAGACACAACTAAAAGGGAATTTAAGGAGGGAAATTAATAAAGGTGTACAAGGCAAAGGGTCAGAAAGCACAGCCCTGCCCAGACAGTGGTTGTGAGTTCAGGGTGAGGCCAGCATTAGCCACTAGGATGGGAAGCAGGGATACAAATATGGGAGGGTATATTGATGCCTAACTACGAAAGGCATGATATAGTGAAAAGAATTTGGATTCCTCCTGCAGCAGTTGAAAGTCAGGGGGTATATTTAATGCAGGAGAGCAATAAAAACTTTTAAAGTATTGCTTTGGAAGCAGTGACAGTGGCTGATTCAAGATATGAGTGCTGAAAGGCCGAAATTAGAAGAGAAAGTCACTATCTTCTGAATTATGTGGACAGCATTGTTCAGGAACTGGATGGGGGTACAGAAGAGTATCCCACTATTAGCTCCCAGGTATCTTTCCAGAACCTTGTCCTGGAAAATATAAGAAATAGAGGAAACTTGAGGTGACAAATCCAATTAGGGGGAGCATATGGGACAGAGGATTGGAACTTTCCAGTATGAGTTGAACAAATAGATCTGGAACTTAGGAGAGAGGTGAACACTAAGGACCTATCAGTGGGAGATATTGATGAAATGAGGGTGGGAGTGTAGATGAGACCACCCTGGTTGAGTGTAGCAAGAAAGAGGACAAGGCTGAGGGCAGAGTTGTTGGAAACAGGAAGTAAAGACATTTGCTCGGTACTCATGGTGTGACCTGTACTTGGTAAAAAAGCAAGTTGAAAAGCTTACAGCTCCTTAGAAAAGGTGTGGCTTTTGGTATTGTGCTAATATTTTTAATGATCCTGTTCTGTTTATCTTTTATTAAGCTTATGAGTAATAAACAACATTATTAATGTGGATAAAATAATATTGACTCCACAGGGGAAAAAATGGGATAATTATAATGAACATCAAATTATCCAAAATAAACACAGGAAATAGGAGTGATAGACACTAACTTGGACCCAGAAAACAAACAAGGTTTCCTGTTAGTGGGAAAGAGTAACACAAAGAACTTAGAAAATATCCTTCTTCCTGCATGGCAGCCAGGATATAGTCCCAGGGCTATCCAGATTTTCCTTATGAGTGTGGAAAAATTCATCCTTTCTGTAAACCTGCCTGGGCCTTTTTTGTGATTCTAAAAATCACTGTTCACTTGTTAATAATCTATTAAAAGTTTCACTCATGGCTCTCCTTGGTGGCTCAATGGGTTAAAGTGCAGCACTATGAGTCAATCTGCAGCCACTGCAGCATGAGTTTGATCCCCAGCCAGGGAGGTGACCCACATGGCACAGCAGACCTCTATGCCCATTGCTCCTCTCAGCAATATATTTCAGTTGAGCTGCTGTTCTGCTCCCCACTCAGTCTCTGGTGAATCCTTTCAACCCTGCACCTCTGGCCTGTACCCTAGTTCTTGTATGCATAAATAAATAAACCTGAAAAAAAAAGTTTCATTCAGATGAAGCAAGTGTGCTAAGGCCTTGATGTGACTTGATTGTAGAAAGCTTCCAAGAGGACTACACAAAGGGAGGAGGGTGAACGTTCTGTCCATCTGTCCACTCTCTCACCTCTGCGCTGTACCAGGTTTGTTGCAATCCCTTCTTCCTGCCACCCACTCATTTTCAACACCAAGATGAGGAGTCACTCTCTCTGGGAAGCAGCCCGATCACTGTACAGCTCTCTATCTTGTCTGCCACCTAAACACCTAGAGGCAGAGTGAGGTCATCTCTGAGATCAAAAAAGTCCTCTCTGAGCATGTCTACCCCTGGAATTTAATTCCTTTCAAAAACACTGGTCTATCTGCTTTATTTCCTCACTGCCTTTTCCTTGGGACAAGGGATCAATCTTTGTCATCTTTGCAGAATGAGCACCCAATGTGGTGCTTTCCTGCACTCTAAAACAGAAATATTGACCCAATTTCTCACTGCCAGAGACCCCCACCCCACATTGGTTAGCTGGCCTCGGCACCCACACTTACTTAGCTCTCTCTCTGGGAATCTTTCTTGTTCACCTGCTCTGCGTTTCTTGAAACCAGGGACAAGAGCAAGGAGTGTCTCACAAAGGAGGATGCTGTGCTGAGAAAGCTCTCTCACTCAGAAGAGGCAAGAAATCAACAGGAAATGCCAGGCAGCCATGAAGTTGTAATGGAGAACCCACTCCTGAGAGAACGTGAGAAGCAAATGAAACCTTTTTTGGGGGGGACACACAACTCCACGTACTGCCCCACCTGGAGCCCTTGATCATTTTTGCACTTGGAGAGCTGGTGATAGGGCAGTGGCGATGGGTTTCTCTATGGCTTGCTGCTCATACATTCTACTTTTTTTTTTTAAAAGATTTATTTATTTGTGCATACAGAACTGGGGTACAGGCCAGAGGCTCAGGGGCGGTGAGAGGCTTCACCAGAGACAGAGAGGGGAACAGAACAGGCAGATCGACGAAGTACACTGCTGAGGGGAGCAGCGGGTGGGTCAGGAGAGGTCTGCCACACCATGTGGTCACCTCCGGGGCAGGCGGGAATCGAACTCATGCGGAAGCGGCTTTAGATTCTCAGTGCTGTGCTTTAACCCACTGCGCCACCAGGGAGGGCCTACTTTTTTTTTTTAAAGATTTATTTATTTATGTATCCAAGAACTGGGGTACAGGCCAGAGGTGCGGGAAGTGAGAGAATTCACCAGAGGCAGAGTGGGGAGCAAACCAGGAAGATTAACTGAAATACACTGCTGAGGGGAGCAGCAGGCAGGACAGGAGAGGTCTGCCATGCCATATGGGTCACCTCCCAGGTCGGGAATCGAACTCATGCTGCAATGGCTGTGGATTGATTCACAGTGCTGTGCTTTAACCCATTGCGCCACTAGGAAGGGCCCACATTCTACTCCTTACAGTCAAATTTGGTCAATGACAGAGGTACCTCCCCAAGTCATTCACAGAGTGTCAACATGGAGGCACCCTCTTCTAGAGCAAGACAGTTTCCCAAGTGTTCCTGTCACCAGTGTTTTGTTGATCCTGTTGAAATTTAAAATGGGTATCACTGTTTTAATTTTTAATAATGGAAAATTTCAAACACTAAGGTAGAATATAGACTACACCAGGACCCCAAAGTTAGCATCCTCCTTCAAAATTTATCAACATTCTTGCAAATCTGGTTTCATTTGTCCTCTGTCTCCTGTCATTTTCTTTCTCATTAGAGTATTCCTAAGTCAATCTCAGGCAACACTATTATGTTCATAAAGCCATCATCACACCCAATTAAACTATAAATAATTCCTTTGTACTATTGTCTATTATAGTAGAAATATCATTACCCTGTACAGTTTTTCTCCATAAGTAACCTGAGACTCAAAGACAAAGTGATCAGACAGAGATATGTCTGCAAGGAAGGGCTCCCCCATGCAGGGCTCGGTGGCCCACGAAGCCCAATGAGCAGCTCTGATGCTGGACAAAACAGAAGAAATGGGGAGCAATGGCAGAACCTCAAAGGCAAGGGCCAGCTGCTGTGGTCCTCAGTAGATAAGATATTGCAGCTGCTACCCTTTGTTCTTTGTGAATGTTGTTTACTCTTGTCCCAGAATCAATCCAAATAGCGTGTTGTAGACAGAAACACAAGCCCTGCTCGACTTCTGCGGCCATCTGCATGCTGGCCACTCTGAAGCGTGCGGTGCTCTTGGGGCGGGAACGCACCGTGTGGTTTTCTCTGGATCTCAGGGCCGCTCATCTGTTCAGTAATCACGTGCCTTCTTCCTGTGCCTGTCACTTCCCGCAGTGGTAGTGCTGCCAAGGGAAAGACTGAGCTCAGAGGAGTAAAGGGAAAATCCATGTCTAGGCGTTACCACCCCGTCCCCCACAGAAGGAGCCCTCCCGGGTAGTCCTTCAATGCCCAGACCCTGTCTCCTGGCCAGGGCCCTAGTCCTGTTTGAGTATCTCTTTCCTTTCATTTCCGCTCTGGTCCTTTTTGGACAAAGATAACTGTTGGGAGGCTTTTTGCAGACAACTGATGTGCACTAATCAGAATAGACAGAAATGGAGGAATAGACACATCTTGCTGCACAAGGGATCATGAGAAAGGACCAGGAGAAGGATGAAAGCGAAGCAATCACAGCGTGGCGTGTGGAGTGCCTACAGCAGCCAGTGCCTGGGGCAGTCCTCAGCTATACAGTATGTTTATTTAGTCATCCTGAGTCACCAGCTTCACAGACTTCCCAGCTACAAGGTTGTAATACTCCTGATGTTGACATGTGGCTGGGAGGCAGAAACTTCAGAACAGAGGAAGGGTGGCTTTTAAACAACAACAAAATAACAACAACCAACAGAGATATAAGAAGTAGGTCATGGGGCCAAAATTCTGTCCTCAGCAGGTTCCAAAATCAAGGGATAATTCAAAGTCCCAGAGACTCTGGATTGTCAGCCAAAGGGAATTAGTGTGGGATTCAGTAGTATGGTTTTCATTCTTCCAAGGGAAAAAAAAATTCAAAATTACATGATATTTAAACAGATTTAATGTTCATGCTATTATGCTTTGTAACACACATATTTACATATATAATTTTGTATATATCAAATACTATGTAAAAAAATACTGTATGCTTCTTGGATGTGGGATCGTCATACTTTTCCTTATTCACCTCATAAAGCATAATTAGAACACCTGGACAGTACATGTAAAACAAACTTAAGAAAAGCTGAAAGGCACAGAAAAGGTAGATCAGTTGAGTTCTCAGGACCCAAAGAAGAACATAGTGATAAACTCGGGTTTTCTGCTACTTCACATATCAGACTTGGAGCTGAAGAACAAGGTAACCTGAAAATACCACTGGGCTCATATAGCAAAAGTCCCAACAAAACCTGCACTCTTTAGCAAAAGTACTAAAAAAATGAACAGCCTTATAAGTTAGAATACTTCTAGACAATAATCACTTTACTCCTGTCAAAGAGCACAGGATTCACATGGCCACATTCTCAACCAATTCAGCAAAGGCTGAGTACAGAAGCTGAATTTCTACCCCTCACTCCCTCCAAATAGTAATGAGATATTCCTCCTGCCCTAAAGAGGTGGTATCAAAGGAAATCTAGGGTTTTCCTGTGAAATCTAGAAAGTTAGGGCTGTTACTCGTGCTCAGTGTAAACTAAGACACCACCCTGTGATATGAGTGGATGCTATAGGGGAGGAGTTATGAGGAGCTTCTATAGATCCTAGACAGTGCATGTCAAAAAGGGCCTCACCTTCACTTAGTAGTACTGAGGAGCACCCTATACACCTTGGGGGTCAGCTGTCAACTTCTGGTTCCACTTGGCAATATAATGAGGTAACATCCATCCCTTCCCTGTTCGCAGGGTATCTGAGGGAGACAGCTAACCAGAAGGGTTGAATAAGAGCCTTTCCTGTGTTCTTTGATTTCCTGTGTTCTTTGACTTAATAACACTATCCCTCAAAAATACAGATTTCAATAGAAAATCTCTGTTATACAAATAAGTAAGAAGTTTGGAAGGGCAGAGCATTGGAAGAAAGAAAACCATCAGAAACCTTCTACCTTTCCTCACTTGGCAAAGCTGGCACAATGAGCAAGCAGAAAGGAGAACAAAGCTGAAGATCACAAATAAGTAAAAATGTTGTAAGCTGAATGATGAAAGATAATCATAAGGATGAAAGAGATATCAGAACTACCTGACAAAACTTTAGAGCAGCTGTCACAAAAATTCTTCAACAAGCAACTGTAAACACACTTGAAGAAAATGAAAAAATTATAAAGTCTAGCCAAGAAATAGAAAATACAAATAAGATGAAATTAAAGTTTAAAATAGTAAAAAGGTAATAACCAGAAATTTAAAAATTCAATGGACAGGCTCAAGAACGTGATGGAGGAGGAAAAAGGAGTAAAATAGTGAACTTGAAGACAGGACAATAGAAATGAAGCAGTCTGAACAACAGAGAGAAAGTAGGAAGGAAAAAAAAAAATGAAGAATTGTTTAGGGCCCTGTGAAATGACACAAAAGTTCTAGTATTTTTCTAAAAAGGTAGAAAGAGAGAAGGGGTAAAAATGTACTTGAAGAAATATGACTGAAAATATTGAATTTGACAAAAAAACATAAAGCTATAAACTTAAGAAGCTGAGCAAACTCCAACCAGGAAAAACCAAAATAAATTCATAAGAACATCATAACTAAACTTCTGAAAATTAAAGACAATGAAAATTCTTGAAAGCAGTGAGAAAGAAATAATATGTTACCTACAAAGAAAATAATGTGAAAGACAGTGACAAGATAGTTCATAAAAAGCCAGTGAGAACAGATGGCACAGTAGTTTTTGCACACCAAAAGAAAGGAATTGACAACTAGAATCATGTATCTAGCAAAAATAAATTATTATACAGTATATTTTGTAAAATATATTGTATTTTATAAAATATATTGTAAAAATACACTGAATCACCATTTATTTTTGCTAGATAACAGGATGATCGCTAAACACCTAGGATAGAAACATTTCTAAATAACATGTAAGTCAAAGAGGAAATCTTAAAGAAAATAAAAAATATGTTGAATTGAAAGAAAGCATCACAATTTGCAGCTAGAGCTAAATAGTGCACTAAACTTTCTCTGAAAATTAGAAATATCTCAAATAATCATCTAAGCTCTCAGGCTAAGTACCTAGAAATGAAAGGGAAAAACCTAAACTAAGTAGAGAGAAGGAAAAGAGGGAGGGAGACAAGGAGGGAGGAGGGAAGGAAGGAAGCCAATGGAATTAAAAACAGAAAAGAAAAAAGTAAAGAAAATCAATGAAAAAGAAACTCCTTTGAAAAGTTTAATAAAGTCAACAAACTTCTTATAAGATTGATAAAGAAAAGAGGGGAGAAGACATAAATTACAACATTAGAAACAGGGATATCACTATAGCATGTGAACTCAAAAGAATAATGAAAATCTGTGAACAATCCTAATCGCAGAGTTGACAATATATCTTAAAGGGACCAAGTCCTTGAAAAACACAAAACTATGACAATTTATTCAATATTAAATAGATAACTTAATTAGCTCTGTACCTAGGGAAGAAATTGACTCAGTAATTTAACTAAAAATGGTCCAAGCATCACTATGGTGATGGCACACAGAGATTTGGTGGTGGGAAGTCCACAGGGATTACAACTGAGATGGAAAAATGCACAAAATGTTGTAAAAATAAACTACTATTTAGGGCCCTCAGTGGTGGCACAGTGGGTTAAAGCACAGCACTAAGAAGCTAAAGCCACTTGAGCATGAGTTCGATTCCCAGTCCCAGAGCGGATCCACATGGCGTGGCAGACCTCTCCTGTACCGGCCGCTGCTCCCCTCAGCAGTGTACTTCATCCATCTGCCTGTTCTGTTCCCAACTGTCTCTGGTCAATCCTCTCAACACCCCTGTACCTCTGGCTTGTACCCTAGTTCTGTATGCACAAATAAATCTTTTAAAAAAATAAACAGTTATTTTTAAAAAATTAAAAAAAAAATAAACTCCATCCCCCCCCCAAAAAAAATGATCCAAGTGTCAATGACTTCCTGGAAAATGTTACCAAGTATTAAAAGAATTAACATCAATTCTACACAATCTCTTCCAGAAAATAAAGAGAAAGTTACACTTTCCAATTCATTTTATGAAGTTAGTATCATTTTTTTTAAGATTTATTTATTTATGCATACAGACCTAGGGTACAAGTCAAAAGTGTAGGGGCGGTGAGAGGCTTCACCAGAGACAGAGTGGGGAGCAGAACAGGCAGATCGACAAAGTACACTGCTGAGCGGAGCAGCGGGCGGGTCAGGAGAGGTCTGCATGCCATGTGGTCACCTCCCGGGCAGGCGGGAATCGAACTCCTGCGGAAGTGGCTTTAGCTTCTTAGTACAGTGCTTTAACCCGCTGCGCCACCAGGGAGGGCCCGAAGTTAGTATCATTTTGATAATAAAACTAAACATAGATATTACCCCCCCAATCCCTTATATATAGGTGCAAAAATTCTTAACAAATATTAGCAAATAGAATTTTGTAATATATACTAAAAGTTATTCAACCTGACCAAATGGAATTTATTCCAACTAATGCAACATTTAAAAATCCATCAATGTAACCTACCATATTAACATAAAGAATAAAAATCACATGCTATATCAATTGATATAGAAAAATTCAACACCCGTGTATGATGTTATAAGGCTCAGAAAGAGAAATAGAGGAAATTTCTCCATTTTGATAGAACATCCATAAAAACCTACAGCTACCACTATATTTATAATGACAAATTGAATATTTTCTTTGAAGATGAGAACAAGGCAAGAACATAGACTCATAACTTTTATTTAATATTTGCTGAAATTTTTATCCAGTATAATAAAAAAGAATGTATAAGCTATACAGATCAAAAAGGGAATAAAACAAACTGTCCCTATTCCAAGTTATAATTGTCTTCAGAGATTCCAGAGAAACAGAAACCACAATGAGAGATCATACTGCATATTTACCAGGATGGTTAAAATAAAAGACAGTGACAATATGAAATGATGATGAGGATGTGAAAAACAGGATCAAAAATATACTGCTCATAGTAAAGAAAATGATATAGCTACTCTAGAAAATAGTTTGCAAATTTCTTGGAAAACTGAGTATGAACTTTCATACTGTCCAGAAAGTATACTCTTGGTCATTTATTCCAGAGAAATGAAACTTAGGTTCAGACAAAACCTGAACACAATTTTTCTTTCAGTTTCACTCCCAGTCAAAACCCAGAAATGACCCAGATATCTTTCCACAGATCATTGATTAAATGAAATGTGTTATAACCATATCTGGTAATACTATTTGGCAATAAAAAGAATTAGCGACACACACATCAACCTGGATAATTATGCAGAGAATTACACTGAGATAAAAATGCCAGTCAAAAAAGTTTATATGCTTTATGATCCCATTTATATAGCATTCCTAAAATGAACAAATTATAGAGATGAAGAACAGATTAGTGGTTTCCTGAGGTTAATGAAAGGGTGGGAATGTGAGGGAAGTGGGTGTGGCTATAAAAGGAAGTTTTCGTGTAGAGTTGGAAATGTGTTGTATCTTGACTATATCAATGTCAATATGCCAATTATAATAGTATTTTGCAATATATTATCAGCTGAGGAAACTGGGCAAAATGCAGTATGTAAATGTAGTATGTAAATCTAAGTTATTTCAAAATAGCAAGAGTAATTTAAAAGATTAACATGATCAAGGGAAAAAAACTGTCCACTGGGGGTGTTGGTGGTTGAATAAGTCTGTCCCTTATTGAACAGATTCAGTCGTCCTTTTAAATGTCCAGGTTAATATATGTGGATCCCATATGTTTTATTGATTAGCCATTACTGCAGAATTAAAAGTACCTCCTCCAAATCCATGCTTTTCACTTCTGGCTGCCATATTAGAATCACCTAGGGTGATGGGTACAAAGCACTGACTCTTCCCCCAAGGGGTCACTTTCCTCTCTGAGCCAGAATACTAATTTATTTAGTCTGTGATGCCACCCAGGTGTCAACATCTTTAAAATAACCTTAAAGCCAAACCTAAAAAATAAATAGAGGTAGAGAGAAACACAATCAATCCCCTTGTACTCATTAGTCTGGCTCAATAATTATCTACATTCCCCCAAATCTTTTATATCTATTGCCCTCCCCATCTTGGCTTGTTGTTAATTGTATTTAAAGCAAAGCCTAGATATGTCATTTTGACCCTAGCACTTCAGTATATACCTCTGACAGATAAGGATTGTGCTGTTATCACACCGAACAAAAGAAACAACAGTTAGATAGCAATATCATCTAATAACCAACCTCATGTTCAAATGTTCCTGACTGTCTCAAAGTGTCTTTTTACAAGGGGATTGATTGATTGTCTAGAATCAGAAACCAAGAAGATCTACACATTATAGCTGGGTGAGCGCTCTCTTAAGTCTGTTTTAATCTGTAACAGTTCTTTCTTTTATTTTTGCCATTCATTTGTGGAAGAAATCAGTCATTTGTTTATAGAATTTTTCATGTCCTCATTATTGCTTATTGTTTCCATGTGGATGTTTAATTTGTTCTTCAGCAGTGATATTTTAAAAGCTCCTCAGGTGATTCTTAACATTGTAATATGTAACCATGTTAAGAATCACCCAACAAATCTAAACCCCACATATTAAAACTCGGGAAGCAGACATTGAAGAGACTGAGAGACTTCTTTCCTACCATGGAGTTAGTTACCGACTGGATCCAGGCCTCCTAATTCTCAGCTCAGTAATTTGTCCCACTATAGTTTTGAAAAATGATTGCAGCTCATTCATTCATGGATCATTCACTCACTCATTTCATCATCTCATCCCCTGGATAACCCATTCACTCACTCAACAAATATTGTAGCAGATCTCAGGCACATAGCTCTTGCCACATTAATATGATTTTCTGAAACAGAATTCTATCACCTTACCCACAAAAATTGTTCTGGGTATTTTCACAAGTTACTGCTCAGTGTAAAATTGTAATGACCCCCCAAGCTCACAAGACAACATTTAGCCTTTCCTTAGTATGTATGGCCTATCACGACCTGGCATCTGCTCTCAGTCCCAGTCACTTACAGGTCAGTCGTACTGACGTGAACTCTTCTCAGATTCGCAGTCCTGTCCATTTCACTCTGTCTGCAGACTTTTCCCAAATGCCCTTTTCTCTTTTTAGACTGTCTGGCAAACTTTAACTTATTCATCAAGCTTCATCTCTGTTGTGTCCTTCTCTGTGAAACTTAAATCATATTAATTAATTCCTCCCTTCTTTCTTACTACAATCCCAGAATATAGCCTAGATACGTATGTGTTATACCACAGGTCTTATTTTCTTACTAAACCAAGGAGTAGCTACCCTATTTTTGGAAGTAGTTCTCAAAGTGTGTACCCCAGACTGCAACATTAGCATCAAGTGGAAATGTGTTGAAGACATAAATTTTTATTGGGAATATAAACTCCCTACCCAGAACTACTGAATTAGACACTCAGGATCTAGCCCTCCCAGCAATTCTATGCACACTCAAGTTGAAGAACCACTGGCTTAGCACAGTCCATGCCACTTCATGGTTGCCCTGCCTTAAAAGTATTTACCAACCTGAACTAAGCAAACTATGCTCCCTTCAGAGGCATTATGCAAATCTGAGGATAGTATCTCCAGTAGAATCTAAGAAAATGAACATCAAGAAGCAGCTCAAAATCCTCTGAACAGGTTTTATCTGTACCAGCAAATACTTCCTCCCTCCCTTTTATCAGCCATTAACCACCTTGAATAGCAACTGTACCCAAGCTTATAAAACTCAGATTCACCCTTAGACTGCAAGTCACTGAGAACAATCCACTCTTTCCACTTTCTCTAGTTCTGCGACTCAGTGATCTAAAGGAAGTTTGTTATTATGCAAGGCAATTACCCACAACTCTGAGGCTCTTAGATTGTGGTCCTTTGGTTCTTTCCCTAAGCCCAGGATATTTTCTTTTTGAAGGGGTAATCTTAAGGTGAGAGAGAGAGAGAGAGAGAGAGAGAGAGAGAGAGAGAGAGAGAGAGAGAGAG
>NW_004567131.1:7681134-7740190 GCF_000260355.1 Condylura cristata
AGAGAGAGAGAGAGAGAGAGAGAGAGAGAGAGAGAGAGAGTAGAAAGAGGACACAGATAGGGGAGAATAAGTAAAAGTCTGTGGGAAGAAGAACCAGGAGTCCAGCTGGATTCTGCTTGGCCCCCAAAGAACTCCCCTGCTCATTCTCCTTGAAACTTTAGTCTTATCAGCTCTAATCTTCCGGTACATACTTCTGGGTTGGGGTTTGTTTCTGTGACCTCCTTCCTGCCCACTTCTTTGCTACTCTTCTTTGCTACTCTTAGTCTGATCTGTTTTGACTTGTTAGCCTGTACTTACGCTTTTCTTTGTGAGGGCTTCCCATCACCACCTCCTCTGCCCAATTAATTCTTACTTGTCCTGGTTCTCTTGCTAGCTACCTCTACAACTTCACAGAAAAGGGAAACTTATATATCCTTCATTGTTACCATATTATTTTTAAAGTTACATTCAGGGGACAAATCTGAATCTGATTTGATAAAAGAACATAATGCTCAAAATTATGTTTATGGTCTTTAACCCTTAAGCCAATTTTGTTGGTGCTTTTCTAGATTCCTTGTAAATTTTACACACATACCAATATTCATCTCAACATATATACTATACAATTAGACACATTACATAGTAAAATCCTGAAAGTGGTCTAGAGATTGAAGAAATGTGTTTAGAAATGTGCAAAGGCCATGTACCTTATTGAAATTTTTAAGGAGATGATCAAAATGTACATAGAACCCCTAGGAAGATTTGGAATCATCTTCCTAAAGGCAAATAATTTTGACAAGAGGGGGAGTGTTTTGATGTGAAATTCCAAAAAATTTCTGAAACTATTGGTGAATTAAAATATCCTCCTATGGAAAAATATTTAAGGAAATAACCAAAATAAGTCCTGTACAACAAGCTATTAATGGCATTTTATTAAGTAAAATGGATTATTATTTAATAAAATTTCATCAGTCATATTCAATATATGCCTGTAAGTCAGCTTTATTCATAGTGATGAAAAACATGGGATGGGTTCCACTGCCCATCAAACACTGAGAAATTGTGCTCCCACGGAATTGTAACAAGGACACAGGAACGAGCTCAGACAGTGCCTGTGGGAGTCAAAAGGAAATTCCCAAAAGAGAAGCTGTTGGAGATGTTGTGGGGAAGGTATCTTGGATTTCTAATTTCTACAGGATACAAGGACTGTGGTTTCAGGTTTTGGTGCTAAGAGTGAAGGGTCTGTGACTTAATACCTATTACATTATTTGTGAAATGAAAGTAATGTTAACATTTCCAAAGACCATTAAAAACTATACCTGGCCTTCCCTGGTGGCCAGCGGGTTAAAGCCCACAACTATGAAGCTAGCTGCAGTCGCTTCAGCATGAGTGCGATCCCCAGCCACGGGGGTGACCCATATGGCTCCACAGACCTCTCCTGTCTAACCCGCTGCTCCCCTCAGCAGTGTACTTTGTTGATCTGCCTTTTCCTCTCCCCACTCTGTCGCTAGTGAATCCTCTTACCACCCCTGCACTTCTGGCTTGTACCCTAGGTCTGTATGCATAAATAATTTTTTTTAACCTCATCTAGGATTTAAACTCCAATAGCTAGAGGGCTCCAAGTAAGAAGCTATCCCACATGGCTTATTATTGTCATTCTTAGCTAAGGATCATATCAGTTTCTCAACTTTGTGATTTTAGACATACTCTTAAAATTCTTCAGTTCTGAATCCTGACTCCTGGATGGCTGTGTGAATTTGGGACAGATAATTCTAGTCAAAAAATTCTATGCTATCAAAGAATACTATACTATCAAAAAGGTTTCTGTGTTTGTACAAGTCCAGGTGAAGAGTCAAAATGGCAAAGAAGTTTTCAATACTCCCACCATCACCGCCCCCCCCCCAAATCCTCTGCATTATTTACCTCAAATGATTTTACAATTTGCCATTCTTTGGAGTTTCACAGTGATATGCCACTCCAATTTCTACTCCAGGATCCTCTCTCTTAGGACTCTGCTGTTGAGAGACTTGTTTGGCTTCTCTTTTTCTATCAGATCTAGAATGCACAGCTCCAAAGTCTTGGCTAAGTTAAAATGCTGACTCTTCATTAGCTATAAAGAAAATGTGTCTCTAATTTCAAAGTCATTTGCCTTAAAATACTTACTGATTACAAAGGTATGAAAAAGCCCGACAGACATTGCCTTCATCAAGAGATCAAAGTGAATAAGCATCCCCTGTAATGGAACAATGAAATCATGGATCCCTGACAAGATGCAATGGGGAGAGCAGCTTTGCCTCTGTTATTCCTGCCAAATACACAGAACCTGACTTCAATCACATCAGACCAGCCCAGACTGAGAGACGTTTTATAAAGTATCTGGTCTGTCATCTTGAAAGGTGTCAAAGTTGTGAAAATCAAGGAAAAACTAAGGAAATTTTCAGACTGTGGAAAACTACAGAGACATGATAACAAAAATTAATACATGATTCTGAACTGGTACCTTTTGCTATAAGTCAACATTGAGATAACTGATGAAATTTTGACGAGAGTCTGAGAATTAGCTGGAAGTAGTGTCACTGTTAACACCAGTTTGGATGATTGTAGAGCAGTTATGGAAAAGTGCTACAGCGTTTTTATAGAGGGTCGCACGACAGTGTCAAGGTATAGGACTGGTCACTGGTTCTCACCTGCGCTCAATTGCAAAACCACTCAGCTTCGAGGAACAACAGTAGGGTTTATTTAACCAATAAGTGATTGAGCTATACAGTTTCTAGGCTCCAAGTGGCAGGCTATCTCATCCCCAGAGAATGTCCACAGCATTCAAATTCCCAGACAAAGTCACGTGTTCAAGGAGATGCTGGCCCATCAATGAGGCCCTGGATCTGGTTGCACACTAGCGAGCCGCAGACCAAGGCCCAATTGGAGGCGCTCACAGGTGGGGACACTCAAGTGATAGATAGCACTGCAGCAGTCGGGAAGATCGCCTGGAGAGCACTGGATGCTGGACCAGCGAAAGAGAGGCCACAGCACAGGGAGGCAGTGCCAAACTATCAGAAGCAGTGGACAGCTATCAAAGACAACCCAGACAAGTGCCAGTTACCTGTCAGTAGTGCTGGCCACCGATGACTGAGAAGCAGAGTCAGACACTCCTTTCGAGTTATTGGTGTGAGCCAATAGCACACAGCTCTTAGACACCAGACTGAGGCCTATATACTCCTTCCAGGAAAAGCCAGACAGGTGCAGCAGCCAGGTCTCTGAGAAGATCTTAGGCTTCTTTCTTTGGAGGCTAGAGGCTGGATGATTATCTTCATTAGAGGCCTTTGGAGGTTGGCTGCTAAACCTTTCTTCAGAGGCCAGGGAAAGAATGCTGGTCTCGCTCTGCCTTGGGTTGATTCCCCCATCCTACAAGCCTGATTGGCCCATTTTCAATTGTCAGTGACTGATTTAGCACCAGTTTGCTTTCCATTTTTCAATCCAAATAATTAACCAACAGCTGAGCTTGAACCTAATTGGTGCAGTTTAGCTCGTGCCCGATTGGTCCATTCTATGGGCAGGTGCCAAATATAAAAGGAAAATGTGGTGCCTCCACAGACCCCACCAGCTCTGAGGTCAGGGCATGTTCATGGGCTGGAACCAGCCTCAGTTGGGCCAAAAGTATACTGTTACCCAGTTTTTCTTCGCTGGGGCTGGGTGCAACAATGCAGTAAATGGGGGCAGGGGCCTGCAGCACTGGGACACGGGCCCAGTTATTGCAGGGGGGGGGCTCCCCTGGGAGTCTGCCATGGGCTTCTATTTCTGTGGCTCCATGGGGCTGGCCCCTGGTCCCAGTACTCCTCCCTGCAGCCTTGAACAGGTACTAGAGAGCTGTTGCCTCCTTTGCTGAAATTTTCTCCAGCATGGGGTGACCTTGCCGCTGTAGTTCTTGTGAGACTGCAAGCCTGGTTGGGGGAGGGGGATGCATTGTGTAGAGGGGAAACCACTGCACCCCACATGGCAGCCCATTACACTAGCAACCTGAGCCCCAGATGGGGCCACTGATGCTGGTGGTGGCAAGTGGTAAAATGCCCACCTGCTGCTGCCCACTGCCCCTGCCTGTTGTACTGGTTGCCCACTCTTAGTGCTTCTGGGCAGCCAGCAGGAAGCTCCCGCTGCAGCTGCAGGAGTCTTGAGGACTCCAGCAGGCGATCTGGCTTGCACAGGGGGAGGGACTTCTCACAGGTGATGCTCTAGCCCAGGGCAGGGAAACTTTAGCCTATGGGGAAGCTAGAATGGTGTGCACTGCCAGTAAGCTGAGGCAGCAGTTATGGAGAAAAGGACCTTGTCCTTATTCAGGGGTGGTGGGGCATCAAGTTAGTAATGAAGTCTCAAATCAGCCAGGAATAGAAAAGTAATGTGTAACTTTTGCTGTGTAACTTTTCTCTTTTAATACTCTCATTGTGATTATTTTTTAAAAAATAACAATATATTTTGCAAAGTATACTTTACATACTGGAGACCTATAAAAGAGTTTTGTTTTTTTTTTTTTTTTCTGGGCCGTACTGGCTGGTAAGTCTTCTTAGCTGATATATCCATGTATCCTTCTCAGGGGTTGCATGATGATGTTCTAGACTTAAAATAGAGTCTTCAAAGGATGAGCTCAGCTTTGAAATTGAGCAGACATATGTGAAAACAATACATGACTCTTCAAATGATCTACTTGGGCTTAAAAACAACAACAACAACAAAAACCTCATATAGACTTTATTAGCTATTTCAGACCAGGGCATGTTTCAGTAACCACAAAAGCTGTGGTATGTCCCCTCTCATACTATGCACTAAAAGATGTCCTTTCATTTACCAGAGAGAGAGTGAGAGAGAGAGAAATTCCTTTGAAATCACTGTTCCACAACAAAGCCAACTAAGGCTCTCCACACGCTGAGACAGAATTAGTCCCATAATGTTATTCAAAGTCTGTGCATGGAATACCAGAGAGCAAGACAAACTTCTATTAATATGTTAAGTGATAATGATGTTTATTCTTTAATCATTTGTCTTATATTTTGCAAAAAAAAAAAAAAAAAAAAAAAAAAAAAAAAAAAACTATGCTCTTGCTAATGATCCCAGGCTGAATTTTTCAAACCAATCACAGAGCATTTGAAAGTTACCAACAATGCTGTTTGTAGTTATGACTGGTTTCCAGTTTACTGATGTTTACCATTTTAAAGCTGAATATAACAAATAGTTTAACAAGTGAGGCATAGTCTGGAGGTGACAAAAGCGAAGAATGAGTCTCATTTGGCCTTAGGCCTGGAGCTAAGTCTCTTTTCTACTTAGAGTAGCATTTTATTACGTTCGAGGTGCATTCCCTGCCTGGCTTGTCCCTAACTAAATTAAGAATGGAATGCACCCCAGTACAAACAGAATCCAGCTTGATAATAAAACCAGGGCTTGGTAGGCTTGTAATATATTAGAGTGTTATTGTCAAAGATCTTTGTGGAAGAGAAGGAAAAAGTCAGTATCATGTTGCTAATGTGTGAAAAGCAGGGGCTGTTCAAGGACATGAATCACGCCCTTCGCCCTGGCCTTCACATCCTGCCACACACAGGTGACAGACAGAAGTGGAAGACATCCTGAGCCTGGGTCCTCCCCGGGGGAAGGGAATTAAATAAACTCTCCAGGAACAACTCTGAAGGAGCATGTAGGGAACAAGAAAGGTAAGAAGCAGCTGGAGACAGAGAGAGAGGAAATGCAGAGATCAACTCCAGGGAAGGCAGAGGGAATCTTCCAGTGTGGTTGTTGGAAGGGTTTGGGAGAGATTCTTAGATCCAAATATTCTGGGTAAAGAACAGTTTGTTTTTCCTTTCCTGAAAAGAGACTTTGGCCTGGCTAAAAAAAAATTATAATTAATTCTGTGTCATATAGGCTAGGTAAGAGATTTCCTGAAGGAACTAATGAAACAGCAACCACGACCAGGAAGTCTCTGTGACTGGGCCAGCAGGGAGAGGTACAAAGGAAACTGATCTGGGCCCCAGGGCCATGGAGTTCTAGTTGCCATCTTGAGGTTAACAGAAGAAGCATTCAAGGATTCTGTGACTCAGTCTCCCTACCTGTAGAGTGAGTGAATTGTTTAGGGTCCTTACCAGAGCCACACTGCATGGCTAGGTCATGGCAAAGAACTAGTACTACAAAAAGAAGGTGCTTTCTTCCCAGAGCCCTGCTCAAGAGCCACGTCCCACTGCTAGGACCTGGGGAAAAATTTGACAGAACGCAATCAATGCCACCCATGCTTGACCCTTACATTGAAAGGTCAATAGAAAAGATGGTAGAAACTCCAGCTAAAATTTTATTGGCATTGCGACAAAACTCTGAAGTGCCATAGCTCCTTAGACTATGCTGCTGTTGCTGCTCCTGTTAATGTTAGATAACACCCATGACCTTTTCTAAGCACTGTATGTTTTAACTTGCTTATCCCCTCTATACATTTTGCTTTATTTTTTACAGATAAGGAAACTATAGGCCAGTTGGCTAGGATACTTGAGCTAGGCTATATAACCATTAAGCTACCGGGCTGCAATATGAACCTTAGAAGGCAGTTGCTGGTCCTGCACCAGCTCTTACATGCTACTCTGTTACATCTCTTTTTCTTGTCTTACCATCATCTACCTTTGTTTAAACTCTTCAGTGAGTCCACATCAGCTCAACTATAAGATAAGTAAGATAAATCAAACCCCTTAGTGAGGACCATCCAGCCCTCCATGATTAGTCCCTGGTCACCCTGCCTTGTCATCTTGTCACACTGCCCCCCTTGCATTGAGGCTCTAGACATAAGAAGTCATCTGCCTTCTCTTCTTTATTGCTTTTCCCTAGTTATCAATTAACTGCCATGTTCATCTGGCCAAGTCCTAACAAACTTCAAGTCTTCCTGAGGGGAGCCCTTCTGAGTGACTTTTCTGACTCTTCTAGATAGGAAGAAGCCCTCTCTCATGTCTTTCTCCACGTCCTCTCTGAAACTTGCATGCAAGTCTCTCTTTCAGATCTGAGACTATTGTGGCTGAACTGTTACAAACACTTATCTCTTCTTCCAGTGAACTGGGAGTTCCATTACATCTTATTTATTTTTGTATTCCCAGTGCCAAGTACAGAGTGGACTTTCAATAAATATTTGCTGGCTGGATTCAATTATATTACTAGGTAATTTTGGATTTGTATGTTTTCTCCAGGCAAAAATTTAAATCACAAGTCCTTAATAAGTGAGCACAACCCCTTCCCTAGAGCACATGTCCTAGAACTAGTAACACTGTCAATGCAAAGTAAGGATATATTGGGTGGTTGAATAAATGAACAACTACAATCTGAAAAACTTTGGCATGAAATGAGTAAAAGGGCAATATTGGTTTAGTTATCAAGAGAATCATCATCCAAAACTTTCTGGATATTATTCACAGAAATAACCAATGAAGTTAAAAACAGTGGACAGTGAGAAGCAAAGTTGTTTCAAGCACAAATAGCAACTAAAAGATAAAGAAAAGAACAGTTTCTTAGATTAGGAAAATAGACTTGTTAATAGAACATGTTTTGTTCAATGAGAAATCTGCCTCCAATTTTATTTTTCTCTTGAAGTTTTGCTATTTACATTAAACCAAAAACTGTTTTGATATTTTAATGAGATTGATAATTTTTTCCAACAAAGACTGAGAAAGAAAACACTAGCAATAGTCTATAAAGATAAATTATTTTCTTTGTTACTTCTTTGTTTTTACTTTGTTCCATTCTTTGCAGGCAGCTTTAGAGTTCTACAGCAAGGTGATGAGATATCTGACCATGAGAAAGACACTTTCACAATCCACAGATGCAAATTTTGGAAAGTTATACTAAACCACACAGGAAATGTTTAAAAAATGACAGATTTATTTTCCTTTTTCAAAAAATTTAAATTTCTTTTTAGTCATTCTTGCTTCTCAATTAACGTCATTTAAAAGGAGGTGACAGTGAAGTTTCACTCTGGAAATAACCTTAATCCCAGCACTCCCTAGAAACACTTCACCCACAAGGGCCACCTCATATTTTGGATAGGAGTCTGTTGTTTTTAGGGAAAGGCATTTCTATGGCCCTTTAAATTATTTCCTATTTATTTCAGAAGACATAGTCATGGGGGGGGGGTGTAAATAAGCAAATTTAACATGTTTTAAACATTGTTTAATTGTTTCTGTATGTCTTTCTGGGAAGAGTGGATGGTTTGGTTTTTAGATTTTTTTTTTTGTTATTATTATAATAGTTTATTTTTACATCATCTTGTGCCTTTTTCCATCTCAATTGTAATTCCCATGGGCTTCCCATCACCAAATCACCCATGTGCTATCACCACAGTCCCATGCACCCCCCCCCATTTTTTACTCCATTCCCCACTCCACCCCCGTAAAATGTCTCTGGTATATAGCTGTTCATTATTATTTTTTTTTTCCAAAGGGGGGCAGTTTTTGAGGAAGAATCATCATGGACATTACTAGCAGATAGTGTTCACCTGGAAAAGTGTATAAAATCAGAGTCTTGTGAGGGGTGGAGGTCTTCCCTATTTCTTCAACTGAGGAAATTGAGGCCTTAAGAGGCCATGTGATCCCAGATGCTTACCAAGTGGGACCTCATAGCCCATTCTTGAGGGTTTTTTCACAGCTCCATGATACTGGAAACTGTTGTAAAAAATTGTGGAAAATTCTAGCACTAGGAAATATTCTCTATTAAAAGAGACTCTGGGTAATAAATCTAATTTATAAACATGTATGCAGGTCAGTGGCAGGAAATGGCAAATAAGTTGCAAAGAAGTGTAACCAGTACTGTAAAAGATTTTCAGTTTTTAAAAGATTGATTTTTATAATGGTTTTTATAGGAGTTTTTGGAACTCTAAATTAGAAGTTTCTTCTCCCCTTCCCACCAAAGAAAATCACACATAAATAAAAAAGATCATGGACGCTCTGAGTCTTAGAAATCGTGGAAAACTGGCCAAATAAATCTTAAAGTCAGAGGCAATGATAGAAATTTGGACCTAGATACAAAATAGATAAAGAATTTTCATGTTAGACCTGAATAGTGTCAGCTTAAATCTTTCATTACAATGGAAGGGTTGAAAGGGTTAGAAATGGATAATTTCAAATGCCTAGAAAAGATATACATGTTCCAGGTGAGACAAGGCAGAGACAAGAAGCCCACATGCTGTGTGTGGGAAAGATGGTGTTAAGGAGCGTGTGGAAGGGGTCTGCCAGTCAGGAGGTGAACAGCTTCCTGTGTGGAAAGCTCTTTTTCCCTGTGGCATTCGGTGACCCATCTCAGCAGCCCTGGGGTGGCCCTGTGGAAGACTGACTAAATTGAAACTGGATCCCTGCAGCACAACCTTGGGGCATGCCGTGCTTTTCATGCCTGCTTTGGGGGTGCTGAGGAGCTCCGTCTCAGCTCACTGTCTGTGGGGCACACCCCTCCCCAGCCCCAGCCTGTGTAGGCTGCAGAGTGGCACAGGTCACTGTGAAAGTGGCAGTTGCCTTCCCCGTTGTAAGCCACCTACTGGGGTTCTGGCAGCCAAGAACAGGCTGCCTGTGGGCAGTGCCCAGGACTCTTTGAAAGCAGCCAGCAGAGACAGTGGCTGCAGTGGTTCCTCTGCCCCACTGCTCGAGGGTTTGTTGCCCTATTGAAGCTACGGTTGCAACGTTTTCTGTTGCCGGGGCATGGTAGCCCTGGAGGTCCCACAGCAGAGACCTGCAGAGTATGGGACCAACATGATGGGCTCCCAACAGAGCCCATCCAGTGCTGCTGCAGGCCCCCCACCCCGACATTGTTACACCCAGCCCTGGTGAAGGAGCACTGAGCAGGCATTGAGCTTTTCCTTTTAAATCTGGTGCCAGGATCATAAAGGGACCAATCAGTTCTGAGCTATCTCACTGTTAGTCAAGGGCTTAAGCACATGATTGGATTGGAAATTAAGACCCAGTTAGTTGTTGCTTAGCAGCACCAACTAAGCAATTAAGATAAAAACAAAACAAAAAAAAAAACAAAACAAAAACAGTTCAATCAGGCTTGTAGCATGAGAGATCCTGAAGAGGATAAGCAGAGTAGAAGCCAGCTTGGGATTTACTCAGCAGACAGCCCCCAAAGGAAGAAGCATTGAGCAGATGACTTCTTAGGGATTCACAGACTTCCATAGACTGAGACCTCCACAGACCTGCAGACCTCTGTAGACCTCCAGAGAACTCCAGATCTCCATAGACTTTTGCAGAGAACCGACCTTTGCACCTCCCTCCAGCCCCTTTGACATCACCTGCAAAGAGCTCCTTTGGCCTCGGTCAGGTGTCTCAAAGAGCTGGTTGTTGGATCATCCAGTAGCTCACAAAGAGCTGTAATACTGTTGTCTCTGACACTGCCTCCTAGTGACCAGAGCTGAGTGGCACCACGGACAGGTGACTGCACTCTACCCAACCACTTTTCAGAGCTTGTCCCTGCTCAGCTCATCTGGCACTGCCTCCTGTGCTATTGAATTGTCTCCACCTGGTCCTGTGTTCAATGCTGTCCAGCCTGGACTTCAGTCTGTTACCTTGGGCTATTAGTTGTCACCTCAGTGGCCCCACCTGTATGCACTCCCAGTTGCCACCATGAGTTGGACCCTAGTGCATTGTTGACCAGTGTGCCAACAGCTCCAGGCTCTTATCTAAGGGACAGTACCAACTGGCCAAGCAGCTTTCATTTGGGACTACTGGACATTGTGGACACTATCTAGGGTAAGACAGCTAGACAGCTGGCTACCGGTGGCGTCGGAAACTCTTTTGTTCCCTCAACTCCTGCTTGTTAAATAAATCCCACTGTAGTTCTACCCTGAGCCTGAGTGATCTTGCAATTGTAAGGGCCCATGAACAGGGACTTATCCCTCTCCTTGGTATGCCTTTTAGTACTGTTTTAAAATGTTACCTGTCAAAATGTAACATGTATATAGCCTTGATGCACCAATTAAACACCAAGAGATTTATCCTACAGATAGATCCATAAATATGCAGGAAGTAGGACAATGTACAAAGATAGAATACAGTATTGTTTGTAATTACAAAAAGGGAAAGTAATGTAAATTTTCATTAATATAAATGGTCAAATAATGAATATTTGTATAAATGGAATGAGGTAGAGAGGAGAGATATATAAGCTCCACTGCCCAAGATTATATAACATGTGTTAACTGTCATGTTAAAAAAAAAAAAAAGCAAGGATATATTCATGCTTGCATAAGCAATTCTAGAAGGATGCATTAAAAGCTGTTATCTTTGTTTACTTCAAAGTCTAAGAAATAATAATAATAACAATGATATCATCTGATACTTATATACATCTTCTGTGTACTGGCACTAGATTATGCATTTGTACAAATTGACAAATTTAACCCAAACAATATTTCTCTAAGGGAGATTTTTGGTCTCCATTTTACAGTGAAGGAAATAGAGCCAACGCGAGTTTCAATAACTTGTCTACATTTACCCAGGAAGAGCTGAGGCAGTTTGACTAGAATATGATCTTAATCATTGAACATCGAGTTTTCATCGTAGCATTTACTTAATTATTTGAAACCTATATAACCTATTTGTTTATGTATTATGTTGTTGTTGCTTATTCAGTAAAAGGAAAAACTAATTTAAAAAGAAAGAATTGTAAATAGAATGACTGGTGGGCTCTTCATCCCTTCTCAATAGAATTCTAGGTGGCTTGGAGATAGAACTCCCATAAAAGAGAGGACACACAGCTGGGCATAGGGCCAGCTACAGGAGGACACAGAGGGGTCACTAATCTCCTGGGGTGCACAGGGGCAGCATGGAGAGCCCCGACTGTGCCAGCAAGCAGATGGCTCCCCCACAGGCTGTAATACATTTCTTTGATCACATCTCTTGATGAAAGATTTGCTGTTGTGATCCTGCTGTGGAACACACAAAACCTTGCCTTTCTTAACTAATTTCATGTACCTTTGACTTTTCATTCACTTTTCAAGGTATTTTATGGATGTAACCTTGGTTTATAATGTACTATAGGTTTCAGGTGAGCAACATTATATTTCAACATCTGTTTATATGCATTATGATCCCCATCGGAAGTCTCACTTAATCCACCACCATGCATACAACTGCCCCCTTCACCTGATTTGCCCATCCCTTATCCCATGTCCTGTTTTAAATAGCCCATAAATGTGTTTTTCCTGCAGAGCTATGGGAACATCTGCCCTTCCCATGACAAGCAATGATTCTAAAGGAGGTTGATGCCAGGAGACATCTCTATGCACTTTAGTTTCCCCTACAGGCAAGCAATGAACTTGTAAACCAGCCCAACGTCAGACTGAAAACAGAAGATGATCTCCTGCTGATGTGTGACAGCCACAAGCTGCTGTGTTCAGGTGCGCCGAGCCAGGCAAGGGACACGGCTTCTTTCTGACTTTTCCTCAATGGCCCGATGCAATGTAGAGCCAAATAAAAAATCCACTTGGAGCTTTACAATAGAATATAGGAATATAGTTTCCATGTGCACCATGAATTCTGTATATGACCCCTGAGTGTTGGAAATAATGATTTCACAGACTTTCAGATCAGGGTAATTAGGTGAATATTATTGACAAAAGTTCCCAGCATGTTTATCAGTGAGATTAAAGATGTTAGGGTGGGGAAGACAAGAAAGATGAAGAATCTAGTTCATGGAAATTGGGGTGACAAATAGACCAGTATCAGCCCTTTTGGAGATTTGTGATCCTAAAATGGACTTTGAAATTTATTATCCTGGTGAAAGCCAGTGGAGCATTGGACAGATGCATTGTCTGACCATGTTATGTGCCCTCAAAGGCCACTCTGGTGGCCACAAAAGTTGGACTGTAAAGAGGAGTGGAATCGTGTGTTCTTACCACACAGCGTGACATTCCAGAGGAAAGATAAGGGCAGCCACAGTGTGAGTCAAGTGATGTAAGTGTGGGTTTTATCTTGAGGTGGAAATGAGAGCATTTGCTAGAGAAAGTGTAAAAGAAGAATACGTGAAAATCCCAACGCCTCTTCACCCATATCCCATCAGCACAGTCCTTTGTGTTCATCCCACCCCTGTTCTGGTCTTTTTCTCTCCTCCTTCTCAGTAGGATGTCTCCAGGAATTTCACAGGGAGAAAGGCATGCATTATACAAAACTGAAGAATGATTATATATATATATATATATAAACGTGACAACTTCCTCTTTGTCCTGAGTAACTGGACATGTGGTGGACTAGAACAATTCTGAAAGTACAACTTCAGGGAAGAAAAACATTAAAAGTTCAGTTTAAGATGCCTAGTCAAAATTCAAGTAGAAATGCCAAAAATCTAACTAAAAAGATTGGAGTTAAAGACAAAGATGTGAGAGATAAAGATGTAGTGTTAGGCAAGGGCACATCCAACAGGCAGTCCCAAGGATCAGTCGCTTAAACAAGCCTAACGCTTCTCTCCCTCCCACTTAGCAGTCACCTGGAGGTGAGCAATGGTGGCCCCCCAGTGTCATCCAGACCCAAGTTCCTGTCTTTCTACTTTATCATCCTCAGCACGCAGTTGCTCTCCTGAAGGTCACCTCAGTTTACGATAGACCATGGTCATTAATTCCACATTTCAAGTAGCAGAAACAGTGGAGAAAGACAAAGGGTACAACTCCAGTTGAATTGGCTCCTTTTGATGAGTCTTTCTTATGCAACACCTCCCCCCCTCGCATCTCATCTAGAGCAATTACTTCACTGCAGGGAGATGGGGGAAATGTAACCTTTTCATAGGTGTATTGTACCCTTAGTAGCATCTATTTCTGGGCTTCTAGATAATGGGTATAGTCTGCTACAGAGCTTCAGCAACATCATAAGTGATATATCATAAATGATATTAATGAGCATTAATTGTATAATGACCTGGTCAGAGGGAGGGGGCCAGTCAGGAGAAGCAGCATAAAAAACTATAAAATGCCTCTGGAATAACTATGGAAACATGGAGCACAGGAGCTTGGCTCAACTTGTGTCAGTTGTTCTTTGCTTCCTGAACCTTGTATTTTTAATAAACTTTGATTTTTTTTTCTCTTTTATTGACTCAATTTACATGTATAACCTTTATACAGCCTTGTGTTTTACACTTTCTTGTAAGGACCATTTCTAGAAGAAGACTATATGTAAATAAATGAACATATCTTTGACCCCCTCATCGAGCAGGAAAAGAAGATGGAAGAAACAGAAAGAAGCAGTAGAGGAATAAAGACAGGAGAACACAGGGACCCAGTGGGAGACAACTCAAGCGGCTTAAGGAGACTCTTCGGAGGCGGGGAACAGATGCTCCAGACAGGTCACCTGGACATACCAAAACCAGGATTCAGACACACAGTATTGTTTTTGCCAGCTTTTTCCTGGGGTCCATCCAGAGAGATTACCAGGGGATAACACTCAACTCGGATGAATGATCGCACTGGCAGAGGTATGGCTGTTGGCAGCAAAGGAGATGCATTTCATCTAGATTATCCGTGACCAGTGCTTGTGCCTCACAGAAGTCCCTGTTAATAACAGAAACAGAGGCATGCTCTAACTATGAAATTGTGTAGGAACCTTGTGGTTCTGGCTCAGGCAAGCACCAGTCTTCCTTTGTTCTCACTGATGATGGCTAAAACTGACGGTTCCACTGTCTATGCTGGTGCCTGGAGTAACTCCATGCTTGCAGGGAAGGTAGTGAAAACTTTGGATCCCTAGAAAGATGTCAAAAACTTCATTTGATATACACAGTCCCTCTTCCAAACACCCTCTTTGCCACCATTAGTGAATTTTTGAATGGGAAATCCTGTGGCTCAGAGGGCAGCGTGAACTGGTCCCATCACACTGGGAGCAAGTGTAGCCACAAAGCAAGAATAGCCAGAACCAGAACCAGAAAAAGCCTGGGAGTCAGAGAAATTAATATTTTTTAGGGGTCTCTCTATTTTCTGGAAAGGGATGGGAAGACCATCAGCAAGACAGTGTGAGTCTTGCTGTAAAATTATGAAATGCCAGACCCTCCCTGGTGGCAACGGATTAAAGCACAGTGCTATGAAGCTAGCTGCAGGCATTTTGGCACTTGTTCAGTCACTGACCAGGGAGCTGACCCACATGGTGCTGCAGACCTCTCCTGTCTCCCCTCATCAGTCTGCCTGTTCTGCTCCCCACTCTGTCTCTGGTGAATCCTCTCACTGCCCCTGTACCTCTGGCCTGCACCCCTGTTCTGCATGCATAAGAAAATAAATCTTCAGAAAAAAATTATGAGGGTTCTCCCTCATAAAGGAGATAAAGCATAGGACTACGAAGCTAGCTGCAACTGCTTCATGATTTCAGTACCCAGCCAGGGGAGTGACCCACATGGTGCAGCAGACCTCTCCTGACCTGCCTGCTGCTCCCCTCAGCAGTGTACTTCGTCACTCTGCCTGTTCTGCTCCCCACTCTCTCTGGTGAAACCTCTCATGGCCCCTGCACCTCTGGCCTGTACCCCAGTTCTGTATGCATGAATAAATAAATCCTTAATAAAACCTTCCTCTGACAGGTTTGGCCCCACACTAGAGCTCAGCCGAGTGTCTTTGTAGAGGCGCAGCCCACACAACCACACATGGGGCCTTGGCTTCTATCTACTTCACCTGCCAGAGGTTGGAGCTGTAGCAGTGTAGCAGGCCCTCGGGGTAGCAGACCAGATAAAGTCTGGCAGTAGAGCATGTCTGAGGAATGAGTGTGAGATTGCCCCTGGGGGTTAGGTGGCAGGCAGCAGGAGTGGGAGAGGTCAAGTCAAGTCAAGTACAATGAAGTCTGGGATAGTCTGGCCAACCCCACGGGAGCTACAGTGGCCCCCTGGATTCCAAGATGTCAGGTCTCTGTCCCCCACATGGGTCACTGTGAGTGGGCTATGATAGAAAGGGTGTGATTTGAGGCCCCTCTCTATCATGGAGACAACCCCTGAAGGGGCTAAAGCTTTGCCCGCCCACCACCACCACCAGCAGAGAGGTAACAATCTTTTACTGAGGAGACAGAAGACAAGTCACAGTGCTAAGCATTTCACCCCAAAGCTGTCCCTAAATAAGCTATTTTTAAAAGAGTATCCTTGATATTACTCAGAGTTTGACAGTTGAATGAGTTCAATAATACACTAGTATGAAGACAAGGAAAAAAATCACTCTTTTATAAACTGCCTTAACCTCAGACTCCCTTTGAAAAGACTTGTCTTTCATGCATTCAGAGAAATTTATTTTTACTCTAGTCTTCTCAGACCTTTCAATTCTGACTCCATACTAAGCATAATGCCAAGAGAAATATTTGGGGACTTTCGGGAAGGGTCAGAAAGATTAGCTGGTGCAGAGGTCTGGCTCAGGCTGCTACCTCCACCCAGACACTCTGTTGCTAGGGAAGTCCCACAGGAAATCCATATTCAGTCTCAGAGGATAAAGGCCTGTGAGAGACACAAGAAGGAAGAGGGTGGTGAAGGAGCTCACAAGGGCGTGTGGTGCCTGCCCTCTTTTTCCAGCTGTCCTCAAGCAGTTCCCTAGAAACAGGGACAGGAGACAAGGCAGTATGCTGTTGAGGTAAAGAGCTCTAGATTGGGCCAGGTTGCCTGGCCAATTCCTGGCTCTGCTGTGCTTAATCTCTGTGGCTTTGCACCAGTTACCTAACTCTCCCATGCCTCAGTTTCCCCACTTGTGAAGTGAGCACAAATAAGAGCACAAACTCATAGGATTCCTATCAGGATGAATCCATATGAATCACTGAGGAGGAGGGATACTGAGCTCAATGAAAATGGGAAGCAGGAAAGAGCCTGCAAATTGGGTCAAGTTGAGGCCAGTTCCTCCCACACAAATTTGTCTTCATAGGAAGGAAACTGCTTAATGAGTCAAACTCAAGCAGAAACTTCTGGGAAATTTTCATATGCTACAACATGATTGTTTATCCAATTAGAAGTGATCCATAGGCAAGTTTTGCTCTAATAAACAGAATAATTTGCAAGAAGTTTTTGTTATAGTTTGTGGACAAAACGTGTTGTATATGCTGCAGAGAAGTAAACAATGATACGTACCCTGAATGAAGGACTCTAATTTATAAACTTCAAAGACTTAGTCTAACAATTACTGTTTTATTTAATTGCTCTCTGAAACAAAATTTATCCTTAAACAATATTTATGAACCAATTCAAGGGGGAACAGAACCCCTGCAGACCAAAGAGATAGAAAATATCTTCAAAATTAAGAGAGCTGTTCTACAGATTTCAGCTGCCTGGATTTCCATCCTGGTTTTGTTTTATACTAGCTGTGTGATCTTAGGAAAGTCACCTCAACTTTCTGAGCCTCTGGTGTTGCAAACATAAAATGGAATTATGATAATAGAGGCTGAGACACAGCTTGAATAAAATAGTACATGTAATGTGCTTGTCACATGAAATGCATTAATTAGTATTATCTAGTGGTAATTCATGAAATACAAAGTAAAATACACACTTTAAAAAAAATCAACATTCCCTCCATTTTCACTCTATACTATAAAATGCCTTACAGATTTTTCTGTAGTAACAGAATTCTCCAACTCTCAGTGGCTAATGAGAGGTTGAAAGAAAACAAGAGTGAGAGTGAGAGTGAGATTGCGCCTTCACACATCATGTCTGGCACACATTTACTGGTGGGCAGGGCTGTCTCTGGGGGCTGCAGTTATAGCAACGAGAAGGGTAAGTGCAGAACCAGGCAGAGCCTCTTAAATGCTTTTGCCAGAAGTGACACACATCTTCTGCTTATATTTCAGAACAAGAAATATGCCAGAACAGAACACATCATATAACCACATGAAACTTCAGGGGAATAGGGAATTAAAATTCTTCCCCTGTCCAGAGGTAGAAAACAGATTTTGCACAGTAACACTAAAGAGCACACACCTAAGAAGACACACCAAGCTCTGTCTGGACATTTCTGCAGTCCAGTAGGAGAGTGAACATGAGGCTCTTTCTCACACAGAGACGGCCAGTCTCAAAAGGTGATTCCCTCCAAGGTATTGCCCTGCCCTAGCATCTGTGTGGCTTTAGGGACAAATTGTTAGCAGTCTTTGATTTCTTTAAAGTAATAAAAATGGTTTTGTAAGTCTGTTCAATATGCACTTTGTTTACTGATGTTCTAGAATGCTATTTTTTTTACTGTACTTTTAACACCTCTATAGTCTTCATTAATAAAATTTATAAAGGAGACCCTGAGAATTTGGTGTCAGCAACTTCTAATATAACATTTAAAAGAAATACAAATCTGGGTGATATTTCAGCGAATAGCACCAATGAGAAAAGCAAAGTTGTTAAGTTTGAAACAAATGGATTTGCAGTTTATGAAGAATATGATGAGACCCCTGATAATGGGAAGGACCACCAGAGCTGAAACACTGCTACACCAGTGCCACTGAGGTCAAAGGACAGTGCTAAGATCGAGGACAGGCCACTCTCTTTGGGCTCTTCACCCACATGCACAATTGCAAGACCACTCAGGCTCAGGGAACAACAATGGGGTTTATTAAATAAAGAAGGGAAACAAAAGCTTCAAAGGTCACAAGTGGTCCAGTTATCTCACTTCAGATGGTATCCACAGTGTCTGAAAGTCCCAAACAAAAGCCTCTTATTCAACATGGTGCCATCTCATCAAGAGGGCCTGGAGCTTGTGGTACACTGACAAGCAGTGGGCCACTATGTAGCTCACTGTGGCAACAGGAGGCGCTCACAGGTAGGGTGTCTGAGATGATGCCACAGGAACACACAGCAAGTCTGAAGACTGGTTTGGACAGCACCCGAGGCTGGACCAAACAGCAGTGGAGGCAAGAGCATTCAAAGATTGTGCTGGATCATCAGAAGTGGTGAACAGCTTTCAGGGTTGACCCAGACACAGAGTGCTGGTCATCTGTAAACAATGCTGACCAAGAGTGGTCACCGGGCAGCCCAGTCAGAGACACCAGTATTAACAGCTCTTTGTGAGTGTTTGGTCCTCACCAATAACAAACAGCTCTCTGTGACATCAGTGGCTTTTGGCAGCCTCTTGTGGTCAAACCTCCAGCTGTACTTTCTGGGGAGGGGGGTGGTGGTGGGGAAAGGGACTTGGTGCCACCTTTCAAAGCCACACATTTCTACTTAGCTGGTAGGAAATAACAGATCTTGCCAAGCAGCTGGTGCTGTATGGATCCAGTTTCAGAGCCAGCTGTGCATACAGTCCCTCCAGCCAGAAAATCAGAGAGATCTTCCACAAGAGGATGGCTGAGGACTGGTTGTTATGTACATTGAGTTGGTGTCATAGAGGTAGTTCCATTGGGCAGGTTGTATCAAGTACCAATGATATTAAGGCTAACGCTACCTTTCTGAGGTAACCTGTTCATGTAGGCCTGGTGGCTGTAACACTGAACCAGTGCCCTGGCTAGGGCAGAAGACAAGAAGATCCCAGTGAGGCACCACAGCTGTATCATGAAGAAGGGAAGGTGGAAGCTCTTCATCAATTGTTCTGCTGCTTCAGTGGAGAAGAAATGTGGCTATCAGTCCCTGTCTCTGAGAACTGCAACCCCAGTTCTGGGTCAGTAGGGGAAGACAGCTCCCCTGAAGACAGGTTGCAGGAAGAGTGGGTTGAGCTGATCCATGACTTAAAAAAAAAAAAAAAAAAAAAAGGGTCCTCTCAGAGGAGTTCTCTTTGCTTTATGATTCAGAATGGTCAACAGAGTCCCCATGGAGTCCTCAAGTAAGAATTCAGCTTTTTTCATAGTTAACTGGACACAGGACACACAGGTGTCCATGTCTGACACTGGAAGGATGTCAATACCCATTGTTCTTTGAATTCTTTCTTGCCTTATGACACAACAAATTGTCGGCTTTTTTTTTAAGATTTATTTATTTATTCGTACAGAAGTGAGGTACAGGCCAGAGATGCGGAGGGTGAGAGGATTCACCAGGGACAGAGTGGGGAGCAGAACAGGCGGATCAGAAGAAGTACATTGCTGAGGGGAGCAGTGGGCAGGTCAGGAGAGGTCTGCCTGCCATGTGGATCTCCTCTGGGGGAGGTGGGGATCGAACTCATGCGGAACTGGCTTAAGCTTCTTAGTGCAGTGCTTTAACCCGCTGCTCCACCAGGGAGGGCCCTTGTCAACTTTTTTTTTTAAAGATTTATTTACTTGTGCATACAGAACTGGGGTACAGGCCAGAGGCTCAGGGGCGGTGAGAGGCTTCACCAGAGACAGAGTGGGGAACAGAGCAGGCAGATAGATGAAGTACACTGCTGAGGGGAGCAGCGGGTGGGTCAGGAGCAATCTGCCGCACCATGTGGTCACCCCGGGGGAAGGCGGGAATTGAACTCATGAGGAAGTGGCTTTAGATTCTCAGTTCTGTGCTTTAACCCGCTGCGCCATCAGAGAGGGCCGTCAACATTTTTTATGTGAATTCTGCCTGTACTTGGAAATAGCCAAGGAGTTTACTGATTGCATTTTAAAAGCCCAAATACATCTCTCTATATATCCACCCACCCCAACAAAAAAAGATGATATCTATCCCTATACCACTCTTTCCTCAAAGCTTCCCACATAGTGATTAAACTTCATTCCAAAGGTCTGGAATAGATGATGATCTGTTACCCACTCAAGAAGCCTCATTGCATTTAGTGTGGAAATAATTTTATTCTTGCTACTTCCCCAATGTAGCTGTGGGTCTGTGTACTGATAGCCACATTGAGATGTAAGCCAGAGCATCACCTAACTAGAGAGAGATGTGAAGCTACAAGCAAATGAGGCATTAGAGGTCAAGGGAGTAGTGATATTCAGAGATGAGCACCAAAACATAAAGAGAGAGCAGTTTTTACCCGGAAAACATGTGCCAGTTTTGGGAGACAGTCCACCTTTCTTAGGAGAAAACAATTTCCAGGAGGATCTATAGGGAGCAGAGAGGGAGCAAAGAGGAGCCCCCTACCTGAGATGAGTTTAATATGCAGAAACCATCAATGAGGAGACAAGATAGCACTGCATGTCCTGTGTACACCCACCAGAAATCAGTGACTCAGGGAGATCTACTGTACTTTGGAAAGACAAAAATGCTGATATGATGAATGAACAAGGGAATGATCATGTCAAGTTCCCTTGAACTTGTCAATACATCAGTTGCCAATTGAGTTCTTGAACAGCTGTGCTGGCAACTCAGACACCAGAGAAGGCAAGGCCTTCAGAGAGGTGGCTCTGATTTTCTAGATGGGTCAGGGAAGACAAAGATTCAATGTACCATTCAGATCATCACTTGGCACAGCAGGTTTCAGAAAAGTACATTGAGCTCTTCTTTCCCACTTCCCATTGGGATGGAAAGAATCCTCCACTATGTGGCTGGTGACTAGTATAGATGGTGGATTGAGAACCCAGCTAAATTTATGCTCTTGGCTTTGGTCCACTGCTGAGCAATGCTGTTCAATTAGTAGATCTCTTCTTTATAAACCCCGTGGCCTGCTGCACAGTGTGTTTGAGTCCCTGCCCCCACCAGAATGCTTTTTATATGGGCAGTGACTGCTCAGTGTTCTGCAAGTCATTTCCCTTGCTCAAGACCATACAAGGTTAAGTTTGTGTCGACTTCATTTCAAGGTTCAGCTAACTAGGTCCTGTAGGGTTTCATATACAATTCAAAAGAACCCAGAGTTCTGCTGTTCCAAGGAGGAGAAATGTGAGGAAATCAAACCTCTGGTTGCCCCTGGAAGAGACTGACAGGGAGAATTCCTGCACTGTCTCTGAGAGTTTGCCCAGGTGGGCTTTGCTACATACTTTGCTCCAAAATCCTGTGTTCAGGCAAAGCCCTAATATTTTAAACAGACAGAAAGTTGGCCAAGGGCCTTCCTAATGACTTGCCTGTTGATTTTATTTTACGCCTGCCATGACAATCTGTTTTTTAAGGGCACAGAAACAAGTCTGAGACGGTTTTGATGTAAATACCTTCAAGGGGTGCTGCCTTGGATGTAGCATGTTTGTGATGACAGTGCCCCTGGGGTACCAAAGAAAGCAGCACCCTGGAGCCTCCTGGTGGGAGTGGGGTGCATTTTGAGCATGACCCAGCATTTTTGTTTTGCTACCTGTGCCATGTCCCTTCCCCATCCATTTCAGTCCTCTGTCCCCCAAATAACCTCAAATTGACCAAGAGCCATCCGTGTTTGATAGGTTTACTGGCTGCAATTCTGAGTGGAGGTGGTGATAGTGGTGGCAAAGACAGGAAAGACATTCATCTTGGGGTTCTCTAGGAAGGAGTCCCAGCTCCTCCTTTGTCCTTTTGGAAATATATTTTTGAAGACTACTGAGAAAGGGGCTCTGTTTTAATGGCATAAGGTGAACGGTCAGCTGGTAGAAGTCCTCCACTCCTCACTCAGTAAGAAGAAATGTTAAGAATGCTAAGAAAACAGCTGTAAGATTGACTATAGAGCTAAACTTCTTGACCTTTATTTGCCTCCATGCAAAGAGGCCGGCTTCAGCTGTAGCAACTGTCACACTCTTCTTCCAGCATAAATGCCCTAATTGTCACTGAGTTCTATTCTTAAAGCTCCCAGTCTGATTCAGGAGCCCAGGGGAATGTGGAGGGAGGTAGAGATGGGGTCTTGCTTCAAACACCCCTGGAAAGTCAGTGGGATAGGAATGTATGACATAGCGCAAACTCAGCTCCTAAGAGCCTTGCAGTTTTTTTCAGAACTGCTTTTCAGGCCTCACCTGGGTTGAAATAGAATTTAGTGCTAGTGGTCACAGCCGAGCCAACTGCTTGGCCCCAGGCCTGCGAAGAACCCCCCCGCCCCGGCCCCAACCCCATAGTAGAGTGCTTGGGAGTCTCAGCTCTGCTCACATGGGTAACGAGATCTTAGCAGAGTGGCCTCAGTGATCTCAGCAGGCTCTCACCCTCTAATGCCAAAATACAACTGCATTTCCTCCACTGTTCTACTACCAATGGGCCATTTCTCCACACATCTTCTAATTTTTCTCCTTCTTCCTTTCCCCCTCTTGGTTCCTATTCTTTTCTTTTTTTCCTTTTTTGACCTTCTCCTACACCACCCCCTTCTCTTCCTGCTCTTTCTTCCCAATTTAATGGTGTCATATAGTGAGAGTAGCTAGTTTGGGTGGGAGAAATCAAAAGCTATACTTTGGCCAGGGCCAACGATCACTTATAAGGTAACCCAATGAGCATTAGAAAGTATTTCTTCTTCAGCGTGGCTGAAGCACAAGAACTTGTGGTGAGTGGACCTGGCCCCTGCTGGCTTCAGCCTCCAGCTGTCTCGGCTGGCTGCTTTTGGGCAGTGTGTGTGCTGGACCGCAGTGCATAGTGAATGGGTTTACTTTATACAGCTGAGTGGGGATGATAGCTGAGTATGTGGGTCTGAATTTCAGGGTAAAATTGGGCTGGAGGTGTGAGTTTAGTAGGCATTGTAGAATATAGTAGTTAGAGCCAGGGGACTAGAGAAGATGCCCAGCCAGAGTGTGAATCAAGAAGAAAAGTCAGCTAAAGTGAAGCCTGAACACTGTACTATGTAGCAGTTAGAAGGCAGAGGAAAATACAGCTGTGGCTTAGAAGGAATTGCCATAAGAGGCAGAAAATCTGGAAACTAACAAGCCATGAAGAAAACATTCAGAGTAGAGACAGGCTCTGCTGGATGTCACTGAGGTTGGAGGAAGAAGTCGGAGGCATCTAGTCAGTGAGTATCAGGTCAGATGGGCTCTGGGTGTAGAATGCTGGGGTTAAGGGGAATACTCATCAGAATGGACTGGGGAGAGAAGCCCAGGTGGCCCTATGGAGCAGCTGTTAAAAGATGGGCTAAAGGATAGCAGCTTTCCATACATGGTATGATTCTGCAGAGGGAGAAACTGAGCCTCAGGACAGAGGTGTGGGTGTATATGGTGAGGGCAGCCTGCATGGGGTGGCCCTGGACAGCAGTGGGCAAGCAATGGAGGGGTCATAGATGGCTCTCCACTCGTACCATCTCATTTCTTAGTGAAGGGTGAGGAGCAAAGAAACTATGAACTAGAGGTCTCAGGGACTGGGAATGGAAAGCGTGAGGGAATGCCCCAGGACTGTGGGAATGAGGAGCCCACTGCAGATTGCAGCCTGCTTCAACTGGGAGTGTGAGGGGTCAGGGGAGCAGAGAAGGCTCAGCTAGAGCTGACCAGTCCAGTGAAGAAAGAGGAAGAAGAAGAAGGGTAAGTAGGGTGATAATGGTTACAACAAGCAAATGGACTTTAGAAAGAAAAGAAAAGAAGCCTGGAGTAACGCCAGACAATGAAATAGCTCCTCCCTTATCTTGGGGATATGTTCAAGCCCCCAGTGAATGCTTGAAATCACAGCACCATATCCTATATGTGCCGTCTTTCCCCCCCCATACATATTTGTTTATATAAAGTTTAACTTACTAGCTAGGCATAATAAGAGACCAATGGCAGTAACTAATAATAAAGTAGAGCAACTATAATAAAATACTGTAAAAAATAATGTGAATGTGGTCTCTCAGAATATCTTATTGAAATTAATATTTTCAGACTGCAGTTGACTGTGGGGAACAGGAACTATAGAAAGTAAAACTATGGATAAAAGCAGACTAGTGTTTAATATAGCCTTTGAGTACCAAGATCTTTCTTAGCTAGGTCATAGGACAGAAAGCGTGAATAATAGGAATGTTAGAATCAATGATACATATATAAATGGTACTGTAAATGAAATTTCAAATGCGCGCTTTAAAAAAGTGACTTTTTGAAACACTCAGAAAGTGTTTCCTGAACTAAGAAACTTACACACTTTGAAGAACTTAATTAGTACAATGCTGTAATACAAGCAGGTGACTTGAGCTTTCAAGTCCTTACTTTTAAAAATATATGGCAATTTTAAAGGTTGACAGTCCACTGGATATGAAAATGCATAAGTCAACATGAATAATCCAAAAGAAAAACAAGCAAGGAGTTATAAGCAGGCAAATGCACAAAAGAAAGAAATACAATGTCTAGTAAGAGTATCTCAGCACCACTAAAGATCTAAGAAAGATACAAAAGCCTATTTGTGGATCGAAATAAAAAACATACAGAATGTTGGTGTGTTCACACCTTTTGTTAGTGGTTAAATTGCTACAACCTTTGTAAGGGGCAGTTTGGCACTGTTATCTACTTTATTCCATAGTTCCTTATTAGAATTGATGAGATGGAAGTCAAGCATGTTCAAGTCTGTTCAAGAGATGTTATTACTTTATTATTATAGAAAAAAGGGGTAGCCATTCAATGGCCACTAAATAAGAACCGGTGATATAAATATAATAAACTGTAATAAAATGCAGTAAAAACTTGAAAACACTAAGATGGAAGCAAAAGGAATAACTTGTGAAAGTCTCTGTTACACTGTTCAGAGAATAAGGGAAGCAGCGTGTGACTTCAATTCTAGTTTATCTCTGCAAATGTAGACAAAAAAGTACACATGAATAGTTTGCACAAAACTTACTGTTCTTTGGGGTGTGAGATTTGGGAGCTTTCACTAGTATTGGGTTATCAGAAGAGTCATGATGCAGTTTTTTTCTCTGTTTTTCAAAGAAAATACATCGTGACTTTTCCAACAACCCAATAGTTTCTCTATTTCCTAATTTCAGTTATTTTATACTAAGTCAATATCATTTTATTGTCATAAGAAAAAGGAATAAAGTACTATGCATATGGAGTTAAGGTGACTTCTCCAGGATGAGAATTCCTTGTATGTGTCGTCAGTCTTTACCTGTTTCCTTTCTCCCTTTCCGCCCCCCCCACTGCTCTCTTTTCAAGAGTCCTTCTGACCACAGTTGTATCACCTGTGGAGGGCAGGGGCCTCCATGACAGTGTCTGTATCCAGCTCAGCAGAGCCCCAAAGGCTGGGGTCACCTCATGAGTATTCAAAGACTAAAGAGCAGGTTGTGTCGCCCACAGACACCTCTGCTCTGCCCCCATGGGGCCAACACTTGCTTGGCCCACTCTTTGGAAAGCTTATCACATTGAGGCTCAAGGCAATTTGTTGAAGGGTTCACAGAGAATTCTGGGTGTCTGAGGTCTATATGTGGCCTAGCCTTTTGTCTGGTGCTAAGTAAAGAAGTCATTTGGTACACAGTTGATAAACAGGCAAGTAAGTGGATACATGTCAAAGATCTTGCAGAACATTTGTGGCTGTTGAAATGTTCTAAATCAAAATCATTACATATAATGGTTACTTGACTACTATGGTGGCCTTTTCACCTTTTTTTTTTAATTATTATTTCAATATATGTATATTTATACAGAATATAAAATACTGCACATTTGAAAACAATCCAATGTACTATCAATTATTATTCAATTTAAAGAATCACACATGCAACCCTGGTGCTCAAAGTGCAGTCTGAGGGCCAGCAGCCTTGTCACCTCAGGGGACCCCCGCTCACCAGGAATGCAGCATCTTGGGCATCAGCCTCTTCCTGCCCATTGCCCACCTGCTGAATCAGACCTGCATTTGGATGTGATTCCCTCTAATTGCGTGTATGTTGAATAGGCAAAGCTCTGCTGTTTTTTAAATTTCTGGGCTTACTCTTTACTCTTTGATATGTAAGTACAGGACTTTAGAGGTTGGTTTGAGATTGGACTTGAAAAGTAGGCCTCAGATAACTGCAAACTTTAGCCAGCAAAGAGAAATTTTTCCAAAGGAAAAATTTTTTCCCTTTTTTTTTATTATTCAAAGAGAAGCTATCTGCTTTCCTGTGGTGTGGCTGGTCTTCAAACTTCATTATAACTTTGCCTGCTTCCAGCCTCCCTTGGGATAGTCATGACTAAACCATTCTTTAGGTGAGTTTAGCAAATTAACTGTCCACCCTCCAAGGTCTGTACCTGAAGCAAGGCTGTGAGCCCCTAAGAAGCCACCTGAGTGGGGCATGTTTTCGATCCGGAAAGTATCTCAGAGCTGAGCTCAGCTGCCAGGGACAAACAAGGCAGCAGTTCTCACCCTCCTCATTGTCGTATCCTGTCATCCCCGGAAGCCAGCCACTACCAGCCACGTCTTCACAGATGGCCTGAAAGACTCGAGAGGGGTGTCCAGGAATATGACTGCAGGACTTGGCAGGCAGGAATGGAAACCAAGGTGCTGATTCCAAGCCCTAGTCACGGTTGTGAGGTTGTGAGCCCCTCGCAGATTTGCAGCCAGTGATGAAGCATCTACCCTCAGCTAGAGTGCTGAGCCAGCTCCCCAACCCTCCTGAGCAAGGCCAGGACTACATCCCCAGGGCTGGCACCCCCACTTCCCACAGGCAGGAAGTGGCCCTGGTTGAAATGTTGGTCCATTGAGAATTTCAAGGACACAAGGCTGTATCAGTTGAAGAGCTCCAGGTGTAGAATGTCTCCTCTTTCTCCAGCAATCCCCACCCCCCCAACCACACACACACTGAATCTCCAGCCCCATTCTCCCAGCTTCATCTTTCTCATTGCATTTGCTCAGAGGCAAGCACAAGCAAGCTGGACAAAGCACGATCATTCTTTAGCGGCAAAAATGTGACTGGTTACAGGAATATGGGCATCAGGACAAAGGTTCCAAAGAAATGGCCTTTCTGACATTAAATTTATAAAATGGGCTTGGTTAGTTTGTCAGGGATAATATGGATAAGTATCATGTATCATGCCATGTTAATTTTACCTGAGGTTGCTTGATAAAGTTGGAACGTGATAAGAGGTAAAATACTATTGCAGCGTGGCAAGTTTCTGGAGGTTCAGGAACATATTGTAACTCTAGCACATGCAAGTTCTAACTGCTTCCTCAATAAAGGGTTCTAGAAAGTATTAAGACATCATTCAGGTCCAAGACAAGATAAACTCAAGGGCCCTGCAACTGTTGGCTTGCAGGGCTGAAAACTCACCTTGTGGCTTGTCTCCCACTTACTTTCTCATCCATCTGTTGGGAGAAACTTGATAAATGGCAAAAAATGGAATCCAATAGTTCTTTGAAGAGCAAAGCAATGATGATCTGCCCTCACACTTCTCAGCTTCTGAGAGGCGGTCCTGATCAGAGCCATGTGGATCTTCTCTCTGCACTGGAAGTGATGAAGCCAGGTATTTCCCCAACTGCTTGTTGGGCAGGGGAATGAGTGGCTGCAGGTGTGGAGGCAGCTGTTTTGGGGGGGAGGGCTTAGGGAAGATACCACAGAGCACTCAAACTCTGTGCCTTCCTCACAGGAAGTCATCTGGAGTTGCAGCTTCGCTCATGGTAAATGAGCACACAGTACTATTTGTTGATCAAATAAATGTTCGTGAAGCATCTAATTTGGTGCTGCTGCCCTGTTAGTGCCAATCAACTCTTTACTGGTATCACAACGACTTAATCTGCATAGCTCTACTCTATCAACTGGCTCAAGGCAGGTATTCGGGTGCACTATCCTCCCAACTCCAAATCCAGGTCCTTGCATGCCAAGGTTAAATACAAATAGAAATGGGAGTTAGGTGTTTATTAGAAGTGCAAGTTCATGTTGGTGGAGAGAAATGTTGAATTCCTGACCTTTGGAAGTGCATGTTTTGGATGTATCGTCCTAATCCCCAGAGATACTTTGGCTTCAGGAGAGGACTTGGGTGGGGTATAAGAAGGAATGGTAATAGGGTAGGGCAGGGAAAGGTAAAGAAGCATAGGAATCAAAAAATTGGTGTTCACTCTCTTTCTTTCTTTCTCTCTCTTTCTTTCTGATGTCAAATATTTATTTCATAGATAATAAACCGCAAGTTTTTGTAGTAAAAGCTCTTCCCATACCAACCATTATAGATTATAAAGATTTTCTAAGTTATCTCAGTAGAAATCCTAATTTTTACTCTGTCCACAGGGCCTCCCTGGTGATCTGGGGGTTAAGGTTCAGCACTGTCAATACATGGCCCACATTATGGCCTGGTTGCAATCACAGGCCAGAGAACTAACCCACATGACAAACCAGGCCTCTCCTGTCTCGCCCACTGCTCCCCTCAGCAGTGTATTTCAGTAGACCTGCCTGTTCAGCTTCCCACTCTGTCTCTGATGAATCCTCTCTCCTTTCCCGAGCATCTCTGATCTACACCCCAGATCTACACACAAAAAATTAAATATATGTATTTAAAAAAAATCTATTCACAGATATCCTTGGACTTCAACTTTCAACTTTCAAAGTCAACAATTCTATTGCATGTCGTGGAAATATCTAGAAAAATTTTAACAACAATCTCTAGATCTAGCTTTGTTATCCACCTTAAAATGTATTAACTAAGGGCCCTCCCTGGTGGTACAGTGGGTTAAAGCACAGCACTGAGAAGCTAAGGCCTCATCAGCATGAGTTCGATCCCTGCCCGCCCACTGCTCCCCTCAGCAGTGTACTTCGTCTATCTGCCTGTTCTGCTCCCCGCTCTGTCTCTGGTGAATCCTCTCACTACCCCTGAACCTCTGGCCTGCACCCCAGTTCTGTATGAATAAATAAATAAATCTTTAAAAAAATGTATTAACTAAGATGTTCAAAAAGTATAAAGAATACTACACAAAAGAGCCGCCCTGGTGGTGCAAGAGGTTAAAGCACAACACTATGAAGCAATTCACAGCCACTGTAGCACAAGTTCGATCCCTGGCAGGGAGGTGACTTAGATGATACAGCAGACCTCTCCTGTCTTGTCTGCTGCTCCCCTCAGCAGTGTATTTCAGTACTAGGCCTGATCTGTTCCCCACTCTGTAGCTGGTGAGGCCTTTCCCCCATGCGCCTCTGACTTGTACCCCAGTTTTTGTATGCATAAATAAATCTTTTTAAAGAAAAAAAAAAGAATACTACAAAAAAAAACAGTTACATATCCAATAATAAGTTTAATTTTATAGAGTTAAACACAACAAACATAAACTATTTTCTAGACTATCTACCAAAGAGATTACAATACATAAAAAGTAGAAAGCAGGAACATTGTGAACACAAGCTCAGGGTGGTGGTTACTTTCTGTGGAGATGGCTGGGGAATAGGACAGGGAGGAGGGAGGAAGGAATGTGTAGATAGAGGCAACTGTCTGCATTTTGTTCTTCTTAGTGTCATGAACGGAAGCCTGCTAAAACAGACTACCTCCAAAATTCTATGAAATCTCATAAAAGACCTATCACCCAAGATGCTTAGTGAGCGATAATTCTAGGTGTCTTCAAAACCACAAGTGTAAGAGAAGACACTCTATGGTGATATACTTCCTTCACTCACTATGCAAATCAGATTCAGGACAACTGGTCAGTGTTAGTAATAGCAAATTAACCCAAAATTTCTGTAACACAGATGAGACATGTAAAACCTGGGAATACCTAACTGGTTCTATTTTTGTTTAGGTGACTAAAAAAGAGTTAAGTAAATCACAAGAGTTAAGCACAAAATAAATTCCATGTGAGCTGTGCACAGGTAACTTTATATTAGAGATCATTTCCTCTCTTTTCCAAGGAAAGGTATTTCCATAAAGTGAGACTATTTACCATGCATCTGGTATCAGGCCTATAAAAAGATGATTTATGACTCAAGAGCTACTCTTGTTTACTACATAGATGACATCATCATTCCATATTTTTATATTGCACCAGTATTTGCCCCACTTTTATTGCATTTGTTATCAAGTCTGTGGATTAGACAAAAACAGCTGATAAAGACAAGCCCAACAAGAATAAATAACCTGCAATCTCATTGCTTTCAGGTTTGAAGTTTTATTCCAGCAAGGTCACCTTTGCACCAAGGCGAAGACCCTTCAACTTGTTTCTTAAGGTTTCTTCCTCTTTGGTCGGAGCGTTTCTCACAGAAGGGGCTTTAATATCCTCCACAGGTACCTGTGGGAGTATGGAACCCCTGTACTGAGCATCGGGCATGCTGATGCAGAGAACACTTGCTGTTTCCTGGGGTGACCCAGCATCCATCACATCTTTGGTATTAGCATCCCAGTTTTAGAGGGAGGATGGAATCAATAACTCCTCTCCATGAGAAGAGTTTTAGAGACATTGTGATTCAAGGCACTATGCCTTCCTGGAGTTAGGGTAGTCATTTAACACAAATTAAATCCTTCTGAGGAATTCTGAGGCAACTCCAGAGGTTGGCTAGAGTTTTCGCATATTGCTTTTCTTCTTCTCCCACACACCTACAAAAACAAGGTCCAAAAGCAATCCATGCACAAGGAGCTGTGAGCTCTGCTCATCCTTTCCAACTCCCGGCAGCTTTAGAAAGCAAAAGCAACAAGAAGGGTCGGTGCCATGACAGTCTCTTCCAAACCTGGCTCAGGAAATGTTCCAGGGCCTTCATGAAAACCATGCAAGGAGCAGAGAAAGGAATGTTCTCATGAAAACAAAACCTGCAACAAACGTGTGATGCTGACTTGGTCCAACCTAGAATCATTTGCTTTCCAAAGCCCCCTCTAAGACACTTAAGCCTGGCAATTCACAGGGTCAGTGTTTGTTCTTACCAACATCCATTTAACCAGCAAAGTACTCTGTATTAAGTTTCATTTCATTGAAGCACAAATGCTGAGACAGTGATTAATGCTGGGCATAACAGCATTGTAATGTCTGTGGCTTGCTGTTTGGGGTGGGGAATGGACCAGGCCCAGCAGGATGGCCCTTCCCTGTTCCCTGGGACCTTGGGGGCTCAGGTGGAGGAACCCAAAGGGCTGAGGGCTGGACAGTGGTGGCAGGAGTATCCCCTGGGAGATGGCTTGGTTGTGCTTATGGTTAACTCCATCTGGCACATTTGGCACCAGGACAGAGTCAACCAGAGGCCCGACTTAGTAGAAGTTCAACTGCAGAGCCCAGCATGGCACATCTGGAAGTAATGCCCAGCCTGTCTTCCACACCTAGTGACTGCCTGGCCTTTCTCATACAGGTGCTAATTGCTGTAGCAGCCAGCACTGAGCCCAGATTCAAGGGGATGATTGTCAAAGAACTGGAAATCTTATTGGAAGTGTTCACTCACAGATTCTGATTCTGGGCTCCATATACAGCTCTCAAAACACTCCTCTCTGCTGCCCAGCAGGCTGCTAGCACAAAGTGCCACGGTCTAAGGATGGAAAGGCTAAGCAAACCACAGTTAATCTGTGTGCTCAACCTGACAAGACCCAAGAGAGAGCCATTCCAGCTTTCCAATGTCAGAGGTAGGGGGTGGGTGGGGTATGGGGGGGCGAGAGGGAATGCAGATGGAGCTAGGCAGAGTGAGGTGGGAAAGGTCAGTCCTTTCCCCCTTGTTTCTGTTCTCCTTCCCTCCATGCTGTCCTGATGGTCGCCTCCCTCACCCTACACTGCTGACTGTCCCTGACTTGCACAAACTCAAACAGGCAACTCCAAACTTGAGATTTCTGTGTCCTATGCTTGCTGGGTCTGCATTCCCCCATAACCTCTAGTCCCTGTAACCAAATCTTTATGCCTGAACTATAGTCTAGCACTTCATTTTAGAATGTGGGAACACCTGGCACTTGCTCTTCTATTCTTAGCCCTTTGGGAGCTCATCAGAAAATGAAACAAATGAAATCCCATTTTAACATCTTGTTACATACATGTCAAGCAATTTTGAGAAAATTTAGATGTTAACCTTTAGCAGCTTCTCTGAAAAGATACTATCATCAGGAAGGAATCATGAGAAACAGAATTCTGACAACCAGCAATAGCATAGCTCTTACCACTTCAGAGCCTGGGGCAAGAGTACAAATAGACACCTGCATACCATGCGTCTAGATACTAAACAGCAATAAATCAGGTTAACAACCTATTAAATTAAGTAAAATATGTTCTATCTTGCTGCTTTAAAAAAATGCCTCATAATAATCTTGGAGCCAAGTTCAATTCTTGACTCCTGGGAATCAAACAGGAACATGGAGGTGTCGGGAAAGTTGTCCCTGGCTGCTGGCCTTCGTCCCATACCCTGCCTCTCCCCAGGGAGTCATGGCGGCATTACTTCCTTGTGGCCATGACAAGGTGTATATGTGGGTTCCAGCCTAGGCCTGGGGTGATATTATTGATGAGCAATACTGCCCAAATGGTGTTTTTGGAAGTGACAGGGAGATATAGACTAGTGACAGTATGAGACTATTCCTATCTGGTTTCATCAGCAGATACACCTGGAAAGTAAGTCTGATGTCTAATTTTCTTTGTCAGCTTGGGTCAGAAAGAGAATATTATCATCACTTTGTAAATGACAGAAGCTGGTGGGGGAATAGAGGAATTAGGACTCAAAAGCCTCTTCACAAAACATAACAAGTAAAGGAAGTTTAATTGTGATTATGTACACTCTATCTATTACATACCTATAAGTTTAGATGGGAGAAAACCTGGCTTAAAAGAAACTCACATGAAAAAACCTGAAGGACTTCTAATTATTGAAAGGTCACTATGAACCCAGATTATATTTACCCCTGAATGTTAACAGGACCTTAGAATGCATTTAGAATAATAATACAATAAATCAGTGAAGGAAGTAGCAATTCGGAGGGAGTCTGAGTGTTTTGGCTTCAATTTTTCATGAACAGGTCCATCATTAAATGATGACGCTGGAAATCACATCACTTGGAATTCGTCAAAGAGGCTGAGGGTTTTCAGTCTGAAAGCAGAAGGTTTAAAGGAGATCAGTTAGCATTCATTGGAGGTCTTTCTTAGAGCAAAGGTAGTAGATTTATCATATGGTACTCAGCAGGGCAAGATTAGGATGAATGGATGGGAGTGATAGGAAGGGCTTCAACTCAACACAGGGAAGGATTTTCCAAAATGAATATCTCATATTGTAGTTAGCTTTCTATCCCTGGAAGTATCTACCGAGAGATAATGTAGAGAAAGTTTTTAGAAAACAGAGTCAATATTTGATCTAAATGGAAGCTCCCAAAAGGCAGAAATTTCTAGTACTGTGGCGGGCTGCAATGCTCATCAAATTAGACCACAAAGGCAGCTGCCTACTGCCCCTACAGTAACGAAGGATGGCTTAGGTCCCAGAACTAGATTAGTTTCCCCCTTCATTTCGAAGGTTTGTAATAAATCAATAGCTTTGTTGTGCTCAGATTGAGGTTCTGGCTTTTCATATTGGCAACAACAATCTCCATTTGACTGTAATGCACTTGGAATAAAATTAACTCACTTTCCATATGGTCAGGTGTGTAGAAAGCCCGTGTTCTTACTCAATTTTCCTGGATTGTGTCTCTTTGTATGTTTCAAACATCTGTACCACTAAAGGTTTCCTATTTATGGCTGATGAGATGTGGAGATGGCCCAGGGGCTGACTTACACTCATTCTACTGTAAAACTCCCAACAGCTATAAAAACAGTTTTCAAGAAATTGTTCCTCTATTATTTTTCATATACACAATGTGGTACCTGCAAAGATATATTTGTGCTGACCTTGTAAAAATTCAACTTGGCTTTTCTTTTCACAGCAAAGAGCACATTTGATGAAAATCAGATGGGGTTTGAGATCATAAGTGGTAGTTTGCCAACAGAGTTGTACTTGCAGGATGAGAAAATAACAATAGATTCACATGTCTTCAGGCTATGACACTAATTATTGTGAAATGGACACCTTCTGAGGCAATAGGAGAATATATAAATTCACATAAATTTAAGAATGCTCTTGGGTGTTTCTGAGTCTGCAGGAACAGATTTTAAAAAGTCCCCCAATACTTACGAGATTGACTTTCCTGAGAACGTGACTCATATTCCTTAATTGTGTGACTGTGTATCATCGGTTGCAATGAATTCTCAGAGATAATCTGAAAAATTGGTAGATTATGCCCTTAAGCTGCTACTTTGGTATCCCCGCTGAGATGGCGGAGAGGCTACTACGTTCTTTACCTGCCATTAGCACATTAATATGAAGTTCATGATTCTTGGCCATGTGATAACTGATGATGGCATTTCCTTGCATGCTAACTCTTATTTTAAAGATCTATTTATTGATGCACACAGAACTGGGGTACAGGCCAGAGGTGTGAGAGGTGAGAGGGTTCACCAGAGGCAGAATGGGGAGCAGAACAGGCAAATCAAGTGAAATACACTGCTGAGGGGAGCAGCAGTCCAGTCAGGTGAGGTCTGCTGGGCCATGTGGGTCACCTCTCTGCCCAGTAATCAAACTCGTGCTGCAGTGGTTGTGGCTAGCTTCTCAGTGCCATGCTTTAATACTCGTGGCACTGGAGAGGACCCCCTAACTCTTTTTTTTTTTAATATTTATTTATTTATTTTTAAAGATTTATTTATTTATTCGTACAGGACTTGGGGTACAGGCCAGAGATGCGGAGGGTGAGAGGACCCACCAGAGACGGAGTGGGGAGCAGAACAGGCAGTTCAACGAAGTACACTGCTGAGGGGAGCAGCGGGCGGGCCAGGAGAGGTCTGCCACACCATGTGGCCACCTCCGGGGGAGACGGGGATCGAACTCATGTGGAAGTGGCTTAAGCTTCATAGTGCTGTGCTTTAATCCGCTGCGCCACCAGGGAGGGCCTCTCTCTCTCTCTCTCTCTCTCTTTTTTTTTTAATATTTATAAGTGATTTTCCAATGTTTTGAGAAATTCTAACAATCTGAAAAATAGGTGGCATATATTATGTATTAGCTAAAGAGTTTTAGGCAAACAATGGAGAAATACACTCAAGCTTTTCAAAAGCTCAGTCAAGATTTACCTTGTAACTGGAGAGATAGCCTTGCATAACCTTTTTAAACATCCAGAAAGAAGAGAGAACAACTACAGCATGTGTGGCCACTGGAAGTTGTGTCCTGCAGTGGAAACGTCCAGTTTTGTGAGTGCGGACCTCCTGGTGCAGGCAAATATGTGTGCTGAGGGCGGAGGTGTGTGTCCTGCACCGTGTACAGATCCTGGTGTGAGCAGTGAGCAAATGCATAATGGCTCCTATATCATGCAGTCTCTGAATTTAGGACTAAAAGGGGATTTTAGAAATTACCTTGTTTTGTATTAAAATCTGCTAGGGAACTTTGAACACAAACACACATCCACACAAGGCTGGTGTGTAGACCACATCTCTTGAGTAAGAATTCTTGCAGATAGGATGCACGCATCTACGTTTCCTAAGTTGCCCAAAGAACTGATAATCTTGGTCCAATATGTTTAGCTTACATATTGTTGTCATAGAGTTAATTCGGCCAGACTGGAAGTCTTCTTGGGTATAATCAAACATAAATAACCTAGAAGGGGAAATTCATAGTTGTTTTTGGTCGTCTTCCCCCTTCCACTCTTTGGTGGTATTTATTTCTTTGGCTGTGACCGCTCTCCCATACAATCCTGGCCAGCTGCCCCCTCAAATTTCCACCACTTCCTGCCATCCTTCAGTGTCTGGGGACGACCCATTCAATCACTGTGATTGACCTATGTTTACTAATAATGACTGCAACTATTTTCCTCCCCTGCTGTATGCACTGGAACTCATTGCAATGTCTTTATTGTCACTTTACCCTCATTTGATTTCAGTTTTATCACCTGTAAGTAGAGTCTGGGGTTCAAGAAGAAATGCATCAGCAAAGGGATAGAAAACAGGATCTAGACTGAGGAGCTCTGTAAACCTTGAAAGCACAGTGTCCCACACTCCGCATTTAAACTGGGTAGGCCCTGCCATGTGTCCAGCTCATAGACTGAGGTCACTCCTCTGCCACCATGGAGGCTATACAGAACCTGTCCTCAGGGACTCTCATAGTTCCTACAGGCTCCTTGCTATTCCACCAGAACAAGCTCTTCCAATGCTTCTTTAAGAAACTGGGGAGTGATCTTTGAGGCATCGAAATAGGGAAGACAGGTTAAAAAAAATGCTTTTTCTAAGGGAGAAGATTACAAAAAGGGGTATAAAGGGAAAGGAAAAGAATTGAAAATGTGGGTAGAGTTATTTATGAATAGTTATTTATGAGCTGGCAGACAGTGTAAATTTTTTTAAAATTCATTTTATAACCAACTTTTCTATAAGCATGCATTATTTTTGTAATAATAATAATAACTCTCATATTTGTAGAAAACAGGCCTTGCACTGGTAGTTGGTGGGGCTCCAGGTCGAGAGATCCAGACTTCCTGGCTAGGAGGTCTCTTCCCTAACCCTTTTTCAGTGGTTAGTATTTTATTGGCAAATATTTATTCTTTTGACTTGAACTTGCCTGGTGAAAGTACAGCTGCCCCAAATGGAGAGAAAACATGTCAAACTTTCAAATCCTAGAAGGACTCATGCTTTTGTATGCCCAAGTTTGTTGCAGTCATCCTAGGGAGCAGTTTTGGTAGCAGGGAGGTCACCCTACCCAGGACCTGGCTGCAGAAGTGACACCAAGACCGAGGCAGATAGGTGATCCCAGTGCAGGTTTCCTGCTGCTCTTTTCTCATCTTCCAGGAGTGCTGAGAAGGGCAGGTGACCTTGGAAATGCACCGGTTCATGGCAGGAGCAGGTTTTGGCAAGGAATGGCTCAGGTCAACTTACCTTCCCCAAGAAATGAAGGGAGACTGTTGACTTTTAGATAGAACAAATCCAGAAATGCCAAGGCTAACTTTCTTCCCTCTCTGCAAATGAATATAAAGTGACTTTATCTCTAGAAAGTGTTGAGAAAAAGAGGCATGGCCACAGGGCAAAACAGCAGGAGCTGGAAGGTTATCTTTGTGTGTAAGAAATCCATTCAATAAATATTTTGAAATGGCACTTGAGATATCCTCGTGACTCAAATAGAGCCAATCCTTCTTCAAGGAGTTTACATTTTAGTGCAGAGAAGCAGGAGACAAACAATAAACACAGCAAATAAGGACATGATACAGAACGTTAAAAGTTGCTAAGGTGTGGAAAAAGAAGGGGTGAGGCGGTGAGAATTGAACAAACACCTGAGACTCTGGGGTGAGCAGTTGGCTTCATGAGCTTCCTTTCCAGGCTTGGAAATTGGGAGAAAGGAAGCACAATCTGAGAAGAATTGTCTGTCTTTGGAGAAGGCAAATTCCTCCTTCTTCTGAGCAGGGTGGAGGGAGGCAGACATTCAGGAGTTTCATTTTTGGGCTGGTGAGCAACAGAGAGAAGCTCACCCGTCCTTGGGCTGGATGCCCTAATAAGGCTTCTTCCATCTTGCCCGCTCCAAGTCTGGCTTGGGAGAGGACTCTCTGTTCTCCCTGGCAGGCACTGCAGAGCCACAGTGTTTAGGATTATGGAGCACCACTGAGTGTTCCAGCCAAAGCTCTTCATGTGACCTTCCTTGGCATGGGGGAGGGAAGCTGCAGGGAAGGAGAATGTGTGGGGAGGAGGGGTGAGAGAGGGAGGGCAGTAAACTAGAGGGGAGAGGAGGCTAGGGAGAGAGCAAAGAGAGGGTGGGAGTCAGAGGGTGCAGCGGGAGGAGCCTCCCATTTGGTCTCTGACACCAGGCTATCAGCTGAGACAAGGCAGACAACAGAGCAGGGGTCAGAAAAGTGCCAAGGCTCCAGTTCTGTAGGGACAGCTCTCCTAAAGTGATTTAAGCTAAGGAGACAGGTAACTGAGAAGGTGAAGAAAATAAAGGACTATTGAAGCTGGGGTATTTGGGGGTTGAAGGCGTTTCTGTAGTGTTTTTGTTTTAGTTAAAGTATTTCTTCTCGCAGAAGCTCTCTGGGCCAGGCTGTGGGGCTGGGGACTCATCAGGTTACACTCCTTTCCTTGTCTGCTGGAGATAAGGTGAAGGACTCCTCCACCTGGGAAGAAGAGAGTGACTGTCTGCTGTTTCTTTTACACATCAGCACACAGGAGCAGAGGGATTCTTCACGTGCTGTGGTCACAACAGGGCACCTGGGGGCTTGGGGAGAGGTTGTGCAGGCCACCGGGTTGGGTTCCCTCCAAAGTCCCATCTCATCTCTAACTTGACTTTTGGGGCATCGTTTTTTGCCAGGCATCCTTTTGAGCTACCATAACTGAAACTGGGACTGAGGTCTTTGTGTTTTGTATCTTTTGCCATGAAAGAACTTATTTTGAGGACTAAAGTTTCCTTGAGATGTGGGAATGCAGGTGGGAACTTTATTACCTGTCAGACATCTAAACTAGGGCAGGGGATACATGTGCTTGTGGAGTTCAGATTTTAATATAAAGTAGTCTTCATCGTAAGTCCAACATTTAGCAAGTACCTTGCATTCACATGTTCACTCCCTGCCCAGAGCCTGGGGGACCTTGTCCCAATAGATTGTGTCTCTCAGCCCCCAACTCTGTGAACTGCCTGGGCCACAGAGTGCTGGAATCCTGGGGGAGCAGTGTGGGAGTCATCCTAGTTGATCATTAACTGGCCCTGACACTATGGATGAGTCCCTTCTCCTCTCAGACTTATTTTTGTATGATCATTACAGCAAGTGAGTTAGATTACACCGATGTTTCTAGAATCATCAGGTTCTATAGGTTGGGGTACAACCTATAATGAAAGAAGGAAAGCAAAAGAGGGCTTAGAGGTAGGAGCCCCAAATGCCATCTCACTTCATACACAGCACAGCCATCTTTTATCATCTGATACATTATCATAAAATAATAATATGCTATACTATGCTACACTATGATGGATTTTAGAGTAAACTCATATTTGAAAATAGAATACAATTGCCTAAAATGTTTGAACCCCTTCCCTTCAATGAGGTGACTTCTGAAGCCCCTCTTACCACCAGGATCCCTGCTTTTATTATTCATTAAATAGCCCTGGGAAGCACCAGAGAAGATGGGCAGAGTTAACTTTGCTTATTTAGAAGCCTGAAGAAACGCCAAGAATTCAGTCAGAACAACACCCTTTGGCTCCTCACTTATCTGGAGAGCAAAACAAACTCACTTGACAAATTATGTCAGTCTATGAGAGAAGCCTCTCCACAGCTTTAGTGCATTTATTATTCACGGCAATTCTCCACTCACTGCCATAGGGACAGACCTGAACAGGTGATGCCACAGCCAGACCTGAGCAGTGAACAAAAGCTCTGGCAAGTTTCTGAGAGCCACGGGTGCAGTATTTATTTATACTTCTTGTTGTCTATAAGTAGACTTAGATCTATGATGCATGATGATATGGAAAATCACAGCATAACACAATAAGCAGTTCCCAAACTTCAGTCTTATGGACAGAAGGGTTGCATTATTGAAGGTTAAAAAAAAAGTGAGATGAGTTGAGTAGAAGTTCCAGCTGGACCAAAATGACCTCAGGCCAGGAGCTGTCAAAGGCTGTGAGCAATAAAGATGTCACCTTAGTTTTCCAATTTTCTCCCATGTGAAAAGACTTTTTTGAGGGTGCAGCTCATTCATCAATCACATTGTATGTAAAATTACATTATTAAAAAACTTTACTGTCTAGACTTAGTAAGGACAATTTTCAATTTTAGACTGCACAACCTGTGTGTACTAGCAAGTTGTGTGGCCAACTCAGCATTCACATCTCATGGCCATTTTATAGTTCTTTACTTCATGCAGCAAATATTTACTAGAAGTCTCCATATATCTGGCACTGTTTTAGAAGCTTGGGTTACATCATTGAGCTAAAGGACAAAAATTCTTGCTTTTAAGGGACTTACATTCCACCGTGGCATTCACTTGCCCTGGCTCAGTGCCCCGGCCCTCCCCAGGGCAGGAGTTTCCTGAGTGTCTGGGGGCAACAGTGTGGCAGAGAGCATTGCTAGTGCCCTACCCTTGGCACCTGGTTCAGAATTTGCACTTCAGAATGTGTTTATCTCTCTCCTTAAGTGAGTTCAGAGCCAGTCCTGCTACAGGGACAGTAGTAGCACTTCCCTCACAGGGCTGTTGTGGCCATTGAACAGGTGACCCACTTGCAAGGCTCAGTGTGGCATCTGGTGCATACTAAGTGCTCAGCAAGGTGGGCAGCTGCTTGCTATCATCTCTCGGCCTGTATCCTGAGTCCCTGCTGTTGGCCTCTGCTGGGTTGCTACAGGGCCTGTGTTTGAGCAAAGCCTCAGTAGGATGGGGGTTGCTGATTGGGAAGCAGGTCTTGCCTTCTGATGAAGGGAGAATCCAGGTCTGAGGTGATGGTGCCAGACTGTCAGGGCAGATGGCAGGGGCTGCCTTTCCCTCCAGGTCTGTCCCCACATTAAGCACATCAGGCTATAGAATTGACAGGATGCCTGTTCTGGGTGAGAAGATCCATGTTTTCCTACAAGACTCCCTGGGTCAGGTTGTCTGCAGCTTAACTTCTGTGGCTGAGGCACAGACCCACCTTGAACTTGGTTGCATGACTTCAAGCTCATCATCTAAACTCTCTGGTCTCATCATTATTCAGAGTGTGGAGATAGTACTCACTGCTGAGGGGTACTGTGAGGGTCAGGAAAACAAAAATGTGAAGGATGACAGACCTCTGAGCAGTGAGCCAGTCTCCCTCATCAACCCTCATCACTGTGGCTCTCTATTGTACCTAAATCTTTGGTACCAAGCAAATCTTACATTGCCACTTCTCACTTGTGTCATTAGTCTCTTCTAGACCTCACTGCAGGGTATCCTTTTGGTCCATTTGGCCTCCTCATGGTCATGGAGCCAGCTAGAACTTTCATATAAGTTGGCATCCATGTCTTTGGACTGAAGTTGTCTCAGATTGGGAGTGGGGAAGCAGAGGGAATTAGTTCACCTACTGTGGAGGCTTGGTAAGTCCAAAATATGGTGGTTGAGGCCAGCAAGCTAGAGACCCAGGAAGTCATAGTTTGCGTTCAAAGACAGTCTGCTAGAAAACCAGCAGGGTCAATGTTGCAGATGAAGTCTGAGGACCATCTGCTGGAATATCCCCTCTTTTTGAGGGGAGCAGGGGCAGTGCATAATGATGGTTGGGGGTGGGGTTGGCCATTTGCTCTATTCACATCTTCCATTGATGGAATGAGGCCCACAACATTATGGTGGGCCACTGTTTTACTAAAAGTCCATCCATCCATTAAATGTAAATTAATTAAATGTAAATCTCATCCAAAAATAACCCTCATAGAAACATTGTGGCTAAACTTCATGCTGACACATAAAATTAACCATTACAACATCTATTGGCAAAAACAAGCTTTCTTTGATTTTCACCAAGAGGGTAGAAAGACTCTGACTGGGGAATAATAAAACCAGAATTGTAACCCAATTCTGTCACTGATTTTATCATCAGTGAATTTGTTGATTACTCTGAGCTTTAGTTTCTCCCACTGGGTTAATTTTGTTACCTAGTTTTGTTCTTTTATCTTATTAGTAGTTAGAGGAAAAATAAGCAAGATGTTTATCCTTATGGGCAAACTTCACAGTAACCAAAGGCATATTCTTAAACACTTGAGGACTGGGGCTCACCTGTTCTGTGCCACAGAAGAGAGGAAATGAAGTGTGAAAGGATCACGTTTCTGGGTAAGGTTTGGTTCTTCATCTTCTTCTTAATCTCAACAGTGAGTATTTATTTGACTTACTATGTGACTATGTGATTTTCACTCAGATACCCCTTAAAATTTATAAAAATATTTATGAGCACCAAGAGCAAGAAATTCTCATATAGAAGGAACACTGTTGCTTTGGTTGAAGGGGTGAGAACTGAACTTTGGAAACCTCTTCTGAGGCAATGCTCCTTTCACTTCCTTGTTGGGTTGGACCAAATTTGATTATTTGGAATGCCCCGAATCCACTCCATGCTAGACCTTGATTGGTCTAATGCCAATCAGAATAATCTTACCTATTGTTTCAGGGGAGACATATGGCATGAGTTGTTTCAATCAAACTAAAACTCAGAATTCTGCTCAGGTGTTGGGGAAAGAAAAATGTTTGCTTTTTGTTGTGTGTTGAGAAGAACTCTAGAATAACTCATCACTGCAGTCATTTGCCACCAAGTAGAAAGCCAGCCTAACAGCTATACCAACATGTAGAGGGGAAGAGAAAGACTGCAGAAAAATGGGACTAGGTCATTGATCCATCCAAGTTTTAAGCCCATTGCACCCCTGGATTTCTACATGAGACCAAGTAAACTCCTTTTATTCTCTGGGTCATTTTGACTTACAATTTTTATTAGTTTCAACCTAAAGCACCCTAATTGGTACATGCTATGTCCCCTGTACTTTCGAAGAAGATCTAAAAGCTGTCAACCCTCTGACCTTAGTCTCATTGGTAAAGGAAACTCTGAGAAGAAAATCAATTTCTTCTCCAAATTGGAAATTTTATAATCACCAAAGGGTCCAAGTGGAACCAGAACTTCTCCTGCTGTCACGTTGAGTTCTAAACCTTTGAGGAACTTCCAAGGTGGCAGAAAAAGTTATTCAGGCCACAGTTTCAAAACAGATTTGCAAAGCAGAGAAAGATTGTTTTTAAGGAAAAATCTAAAAGCCCTTAGTAGTGGAATGTCCCCTTTGCTTTCCAAGTCCTAGAAGAAGGATGACTCTCTAGTAAAGTTCAAGTCTCATGGTATAGAAAGACCATGAGTAATATTGTTCCACACAGTTAAATTTTTAAAAATTACATAGGTCCTCCCTGGTGGCACAATATGTTAAAGTGCAGTACTATGAAGCTAGCCACAGCTGCTTCAATACGAGTTTGACCCCTAGCTAGAGAGCTGACCCACATGGCATGGCAGACCTCTCCTGTCTCACCTGTACTCCGCTCAGCAGTGTACTTCTTCGATCTGCCTGTTCTGCTCCCCACTCTTTCCCTGGTGAATCCCCTCATCACCCCTAAACTTGTGTACCCCAGTTCTGTATGCATAGATAAATAAATCTTAATGTTTTTTTAATTACATAGTGCTTCGTGATTAGATTTGAGCAAACTCTATGTTTGTTCTAAGTTTCTTTCCCTTCCTTTCTTCTTTTATTTCATTCCTATCTTCCAACTAGAGCATACATGTTCACTATTCTCAAAAAAGAAAAATCTTTTAGGAATGTATTGAACATCAATCATATGCTCTTTTGTACAGATAATCTGGGAGCCTAGAATCTCAGATTTAAAAAACTTTAAATTATATTTACTCTGTACTGACTTGTATAGTAGTTCCATAAATATATGCCCACTTGCAATTCTGAAAACACCACCAAATAGACTAATGGGTCAAAAAGCTGTTGTATATTTATACAATGGAATATTACTCAGCTATCAGAAAAGACACTCGTACCATTTTTGGTAACATGGATGGAACTTAAAAGGATTGTGGTAGCCAAAATTAGTCAGAAAGAAAAAAGATAAATACCAGATGGTCTCACTCACATGTGGAATATAGAGAAACCAAGCAAAAGATAAAAAATTTAAAAAAAAAAAAGTCAAACCTAGAATGAGACCAAAGAACTGAGACATATAACAAAGGATTGTGTGGGAGAAGGTGCAAAACAGGGCAGGGGAGAGCACAAGAGAATAAGATGAAGTTTCACAGGTGACAAGGTTATGGGAGAACTATGGGGACTACAATGATGTAAGAAAAAGATTAATAAACTCTTTTCAGATGTAATTAAGGATCTTGAACTGAAACTATCTTGGATTATCTGTGAACTCTACATCCAATGACAAGTGCCCTTCTAAGAAGGGAAGAAGACAGACAGAAAAAGAAGAAGAGGAGAAGGCCACATGATGACAGAGGCAGAGACTGGAGTTACGCATCAACAAGCCAAAGCACTGAAAGAAACAGGAATAGGAGCAAGGCCTAAAACAAATTCTCACTCATAGCCTCAGGAAGAAATCAATCCTGTTGACACCTTGATTTTTTTTTTTTTTTTTTTGGAGTCCTAGCCAAAAGATGTGAGAGAATACATTTCTGTGATTTTAAGCTATTCAGTTTGTCGTAATTTATTATGACAACCCTGGGAAACGAATATGTACTTTAGCCTCCAATTTGCCCTTGAATTCTTTGCTTGAAATTCCCTCTGGGTGACTGGCCATTCTGTTTGATTCCATCTAGTGAATGTAAATCTACTTGCAGTCAACAAGGGTGACTCCCATCTTCAGTTGCTTTTGACTTAATAACATCTTCTATTTCTGGATTTTGAGGTTCCCAGGTGTTACCAAGTTTTGGGGTTCCTTAGTTCTTGACTATAACCATGAAAGACTTTAAAGCCACATCTAGGCAGAACAAAGCAAAATTTATTTAGAGACAATACACCCAGGAAGAAGTCTAGATGGGAAGAATTCAAGAAAGAACAACTCTAAGGAATAGTGAAACACTCCTAGCTTAACTAGATTGCAGGAGGCTTCTCACTCTCTCCATTTCTGGGACTTATTCTGCAGATGGTCCTGGGGTGTTGATTTATCAGTCCAGGCAGGAGTTTCTAAATCATTCCCTGTTGTGTTGTGCTCTGAAGATACAGTTTTATCAGCCCCCATGGTGGGTTGGTCTGGAATCTGCCTTCTCCCCTCTAAGTACTTCCTGCTCTCTCTGGGTTTTATTGGCCCTGGCCAGTGTTCCCTGGGGTCCTGGGTATGTTGGCCCTTAATTTTGCTTTGGGGTTGCTCTCCCTGCTTTAACCACCCCACACTTCCACATGTAGGTCATAGGCAGCACCACCCTTTCACGGTGATCTCCTGTCGATCTATGAAAACATCCAGCACTGCTCCTAAGAACCTCAAAGTCTTGGCACCTGGAATTTCATCTGCTGTCTGTCAAGTCACCCAAGGCATGTCAAGTCATCAACTTTTACTATCAATCCTCAGAAAGACAACACCTCAGCATTACATTGCCTGCCTCAGGTAGTTCCCCCAAAGCTATTACAGTATCTGGATTTATGCACCTCCCTCCCCCTTAGAAACCTGCCAATAATCAGTGTGCTTATTGGTTTGCTTGGGCAGATTCTCCCCCACTGGAACATAAGCCCCATGGGCAGGGCTTCTGCTAATTTCCTTCATTGTCTCATTGCTTAGGAAAAATTTGATACTATTTTGCATAGAGTGAATAATATTTCTGAGAAACAAAATGGCATCAGTTGTAAAATGCATATTTTCCCACATTTTCATAAAAATGAAAGTTTATCTCTTTCAGCCTTGTCTATTCTCTTATATACCCTCTCAAGCAATCATTTATCACATTGCTTTAAGGAAGACCTGTACACAGGATGGATAGTAAGGGAGAAAAAAATAAAGCAACAAATCCTTGGATTCATGTTTCTTTAAACCAGGATCATTAGAGACAACATCTGGTGCCCAGGAGGAAAAAAAAAAAAAAAATGTCTCTGGAGAAGAAATGCCTTAGGGAAAATTCTCTAAGCAAAGTGAGGGGAAGATCCTGGAGTCTCATCCCTGACTTGGTAGAGGTTCCTATACGTCCAACGTTCTCAGAAGAATTTTAAATGTTAACTCATGTAATACCCATGGATAAGAATGTTTGTTCTCTTCAATGTGTAGAGCTTGATGCAGGAAGAGTGAATCACTGGCCCTGATGGTGCAGCTAGCGGCCGACAGAGCAGAGGTTTGAAATTAGAGTCTTGAGTTATTGCTCTTATGCTCTATATTGATGTTCTTTGGGGAACATAAGAGTGGAGGGGATCTGTGGCCTACTGTGCAAGGTAGAGTCAGGGACATAGGCTTGATCTCTTCTCAATGTCTGGCACTAAGACAACATAGTAGAATTCAGTGATGATATCAAGGTGGTGGGGAATTCTCAGGTTCATTGACACAATGATTTTGGTGAAATTGGCTTTTTTAATACAGAATTTAAGTTGAAGAATAGAAAAACTAAGTTATCTTTCTTGTATAGATCTCAGTCAAGCCCACTGTAAGTAATGCTTTCAATAAAACTGTTAAATAATGATTGTCATGTAAATATTGGCTAGAAAGCTGCACTATATACTAGGCAATCATTCATTCCGGGTCCCTTCCTTGGGACACATGGAACTAGTAGAATTCCAGAAAGGCTTCTAGAACCCAGCTATCAGCTGACATGTTGATTTTTGCCAAACCAATAAGTGACAACACTATCTTTAAACACTATCTTTAAAGTCAAAGTTAACGACATCTAATTTATGTTCAATAAAATTTTGTGCCCATTCAAAGCATACAGTGAAAAGAATTTTGACCAATGCATCTACTCATGTGATCACTGTACAGTGAAACTCTAGGACATTCTCATCACACACACCCAAGTTCCCATGGATCCCTCTGCAATCACCCCCCCAACCAATGTTGACTGAGGCAATCCTTCTGCTTCCTGTCACTTTAGATTACTTTTGCTTTTTTAAGAAGTTCATGTAAATGGAATCATATGCCATCTTTGAAGTTTCTCAAAATAGATAGAAATGCCAGAGGAAGTCCACCAAACAGACTGGGGATCCCTGATGTGCGTCTGCCGGCCAGGTGCCTTGGCAATAGTCTCACTGGGGAGACAGTCTGTCCTGCAGAGCTGTGCCTTCCTGGTTGCACGCTTGCTCAGCGTCCTTTGTCTTCATCACTCTGAACCACACTTCCCTCCCCTCACTTTGGAACTATATTTCCTTTCTTGGTTTGCATTTGCCTGTTGGGAAAGTAAACAACAAATGGAGCCCCTGGAAAAGCATCTTCACTGAAGGTTTGGGGAGAAGCAGGCAGGAAATGTGTCCACTTGGTTCTTACTGACATTCCAGATAATGTAAACTCCCATTTCCTCTACAGCTGGCTCAGGAATTGGCCTCTCTGACACAAGGAGGGAAGCTTCAATATCTCATTATTTAACAGTTTGACACACGCTTGTTCTCCTGGCTCCTAGTTCTCTCTTTCCCTCTCTTGTCAAGAGTTTTATTTTCTTTCTTCATATTGTTCAGGTCCAGACTGTAAAGAGTGTGAGAGAGAGTGATGGTCTAGTCATTTAATCATTTCCTTTTCTCCCTGAATCTGTCTGGGTCTTCATCCATGTGCAGCACATTTTTTATGACAGTAGACAGAAATAGGCTTCTGGAACCCAGCTATCAGCTGACATATTGTTGTTATTCTTCCCAACAAAATCATTTTCACAAAAGAGCAAATGGGGGTAACTGAATACATCTGCAAAATAAAAAAGAGAAAATGAATACTCTGTTCTTATAAATCTGAGAACATTGGCTTTCTCTGGTTCTCTGGAGCATTTCTGTGAAGGCAGCAGGAATGTCTGTGTAGGCCAGACTGTGGTTCCTAAATGTGGCCCTCAGCATCACTTGATATATTAATTATCTGCTGCTGTGTAACAAGTTACCCCAAACTTAGTGGCTTTAAATGCCAATATGTATTTATCATTTCTCACATTTTCTGCGGATCAGGAAGTTTGGAATAAGTTAGCGTGGAGATTCCGCCTCAAGGTTTCTCATGAGGTCACAGTTACTGTTTCACTAGAGCTGAAGTCATCTGAAGGCTCAAATGGGACTGGAGTATCAGATACCAGGGCAGTTCACTCGCAGGCTGGCAAATTTGTGCTGGGTATTGGCAGAAGACTTCATTTCTTCTCTGGGATGCTGTAGTGCCCTTAAGACATGGGAATTGAGTGTGTGGGGAGAGAGACAGACAGACTAACTAGAAACTGTTGTGCCTTTTAGAAACTTGTCTTGAAATCATCCGTGATTGCTTCCATCAAATATAGTTAGAAACAAGGCACCAAATCCACTCCATGCTCAAGGGGAGGATTGAGTAAATTCTCATCTTTTGGAAGGAGAAGTGGCAAGGGATTTGTGGACACATGTTAAAAACATCACTGGCTGAGAAATGCAGATGCTCGGGCCCTACTCCAGATTTCTGAAATCAAACAGTCAGGGGTTGGAGTCCAGAAATTTATTTCCATGAGCCCTGTGAATGCTTATGATACTGGCTAAAATTGGAGAAGCAGTAAGTTAGGCAAAATGATACTGAGAAAACCTTCACCTACTTTCGTAACTAAGATGAAAACTTACTAGCCTAGGCTACCTTCTAGAAGTTAAGTTCAATGAATTTAACAAAAGACACTAAACTTACTTCAAGTTAATCCACACTGAATGTATGGGAGAAGAATGCCCACATCCTTGGCACCTATGAATATGTTACCTTTTGTTGTTTTTTTTTTAACTTATTTTTACATCATTCTTCATTTTGTGACTTTGCCCATCTCAGTTGTAATCCCCATGGACTTTCCATCATCAACTCACCCATGTGCCTTCACCATCGTCCCTTGAACCTTTCCCATCCCATTTGTGATCCCATTCCCCACTCCATGCCTATAAAATGTCTCTAGTATATAGTTGTTCATTTTCTCTTTATTGCAATTGCTTTTTATTTTCCCCCTGCTACTAGTGAAACCATCTGGCATTTTAATTTTCTTTTCTGGATTATTTCACTGAGCATGATCCCTTCCAGCTCCATCCATATTGCTGCAAAAGACATGAGTTTATCCTTTTTGATTGCTGAGTAATATTCCATTGTGTTTTTGTACCACATCTTTTTAATCCAGTCATCTACTTTTGGGCATTTGGGTTGATTCCATGTCTTCCCTATTGTAAATAGCAGCAATAAACCTTTTAAAGAAGGCAAAGGGGGCTTTGCAACTGTAGCTAAGACAAGGTTCTTGAGGTGAAAGTTTATTTTGGATTATTCAGATGTGCCCAATGTAATCACAGGGACTTTCAAGAGTGAGGTGGGATGGGCAGGATGGGGAATGAACACCTTCACTTTAGCTCATTTTGGACATCTGACTTTCAGACTGTAAGATAATTAACTCACACTGCTTGAAGCCTCTAAATCTATAGTTATTAATTATCACAGCAATAGAAAGCAAATATAAAAGGGTTCTTGTCTGAGTCCTCATGTTGGTGTAACAGTGAGGAGAGTAACAGGTGGGATGGTCTGCTTTCATATATGTTCCCACAAGGAGGACAGACATGAATTTCACTCAGAGTCTTTCATATAAATATATATGTCATATATTAAATAAACAAGTAAGTGTATATGTATTATGTCATTGTTCATTGTTGTACAATGTATAATTGCATGCTTTCTCTTTTCAGCTGTATTTCCTGTAAGATTCCCACCACCAATTCATCTGTGAATTTTCACCATAGTCCCTTTTACTCTTTATACTGGTATATTACCCAGGAAAAGAAATGCTCTTCCCAATATAGTAGCCATGAGCCAGCTGCAGCCATATGAAATTACATTTAAATCAATTAAAATAATATAAAATTAAAAATTAATTCCAATCCCCCAGCCACATTTCAGGGGTTCAGCTGTCAAATATGGCTAATGCATAATGTGTTAGGCAGCTCAGAGATAGAACATTTCCATCATTGCAAAGAGGTCTATTAGACAGAGCAGCTCTACAATCTTTGATCTTTTCCAATTTTAAATAAGCTTCTGCAAAAACCTCATTCCACAACTTGGCTCCAGTTAGGATTGCAGGTTATTACTTTTGGTCTCCTTTGTTCCCATACTTGTGTTGATTTGCAGTGAGCATTGCAACGGTGACATTAACTACATTTTAAGAATCTGTATTGGGTCCTGCCTGGTGGTGCAAGCCCTATGAAGCTATCTGCAGCCACTGCAGCACAAGTTTGATCCCCAGCCAGGGAGCTGACCCACATGGCACAGCAGACCTCTCCTGACCTGCCCGCTGCTTCCCTCAGCAGTGTATTTCATTAGAGCTGCCTGTTCTGTTTGTTCCCCACTCTGTCTCTGGTGAGTGTTCTCACCCCCTCATCTCTGACCTGTACCCCAGTTCTTAGATGCATAAATAAATAGATCTTCAATACATAAAGATCTGTGTTTCCAGGGATCCTACTGATGCAGAACATGGTGGGAGTGGGGCATGGTATGCACGTGTGCCCTGCCTAAGAGGAATATAAGGGGAGGGACCTTACTTATTACTTTAACAGCTCTGCTCTATTGAAGTCCTAATATCATTCCATTTGAAGAAACATTCCATGGTTTTCCAGGGAAAAAAAGTGTAAATATTTTAAGATTGAAGAGAGACCTGCTCTCACTTTCCTCTCCCTCCGTAGGCTCCTGGAAGTCGTTTGATCAGGTCTCTTCACTTAAGACCACTGTCCAAAGCAATTATTTTCACTAGAATACTGACATAGACCTATCAGCTGAAGTTCCTGCACTTGTGAAGATTTCTTCAAAAACTTTATCCAAAAAAGTATTTAGAGGATGCAGTTAATTTGAAAAATAGTATATTGGATTAATCATTTTTAGCTAGGATTAACACAACAATTGTGGATTTCTATTTTCAGATATATTTTATTTAGGCTCACTTAAGCACCACCACACATAAATGCTTATACAACACACTGTACCTATTACTTGTGGGAACATTTTGTAGTGCTTCTGGTTGAAAACAATATAGTTTGAATAAAAAGAGTGCCTTTGGAAGTTACTTCAGACCAGCTCTTTCTCAGACTCCAACTGATTTCTTAGCAGAACAACCCAATTGGTTAAGAAGAGGTTGGCTGACTGTATGGTAAGGTATGATAGGTAAAGTTATTGACTTACATGCATTGACTGTTGAATAGATTGAGAGTACATATTTTGCTTAATGATAATTTCACTTTTCTCAGGTACTAATGTGTATTGATACATCTCTTAAACAAGCCTATGCTTTTAAGCTCTCCCAGGCAAAGTAAGTACTCAATAAATGAAGTAATTGTCATGGCTTCTTACGGAAAAGAGTCAGTCTTTGCAAACCTTGGGATATACTGACTCTAGACCATATTTCTCATCCCTGAAAATCTAGGATTGTGGATATAGGTGCTATGTTTACTTATAGATGTGTAGTCTTTGATTATGAGATAGACAAAAATTATTAGCATAAAATAATTCTCAATTTTAAGAAGGGAAACCTGTCATGTATGACAGTAATAATAGAAAAATTAGTCCATATTTAATACCAATCATTAGTTCCATGTAAATTATTAATGCATTTGTAACAATGTGTAAGCTAGAATGTCTTATCTTAAAATACCGGTGAGCAAGTGAGGCTAGAGGTGGATTTACCTTTGGCTGATGAAGCTAAGGCTATTTCCATGTAAATTATTCATGCATTTGTAACCATGTATAAGTTAGAATAAGTCTTATCTTAAAATACCAGTGAGCAAGTAAGGCTGGAAGTGGGTTTACCTTTGGCTGATGAAGCTTGGAGGTGGCTTTATCTTTGGCCCTCACTTGAATGCACAGCTTCCAGGAACCGGGGAGGGCCTCAGAACTCAGTAAGTTTATCTGGTTTGTAAACCTGAAAAGTTGCAGGATCTGTTTTGTAATTTGTTAGGACTGCCACTTCCTTCCCTTCCAACTTCCCCTCCTCTTGGTGAGGTCCTGTGGTTGTTGACATTCTGGGGTTGCATTTGAGTTTGGTAGGACTGAGACCACACATTGATATATTGAAGTGATTTACTCTAAAGACTTCAGGGCTTTTCCATTACCACAAAATTTCTGGTGAAAGAGTTTATGAGTCAAAATAATTGTTAACAATAGAATAAGAAAGAAGAAGAAAGTAAAAAAGCCTGAATGAGTAGTTTGTCTTTGAATAATCAATCCTGTTTTAATAGCTAGCAGCTCTTTGATATTAGACATGTTAGGAACAAGGGCTTTGGAATTAAATTGGGTTCAAATCTCAGTTATGCCAACTATGTAGTGATGGATTAAATACTTTTCTTTGAATTTGTTCCCTCATTCATTAATGGGTATAAGAATATCTACCTCCCACAGTTGTTGTGATTTTTAATTACTACACGATGCATATGCACATAATAGTTCATAATAGGCACTTAGGCAAGTTACAACTTTGGATTTTTTTTCATGGGATGTTCTTTTATGGTGCAATTAATTTGAATGTTAAATATTCCAAACTAGGGAAGAAAATATCTCTGGATATTGTCAAAGTTGGGAGGGGCCTTGAAATATTTCAAGGAGAAAATTGGTGCTATGCAAAGCAGAACTTGCCGAAGGTTATGCCTTTCAGGATCAGCAAGGCTTAGAATCCACCTGTCTTATCTTGAGTATATCTAGGACACCTAGCTCCCTTTATATTGAAAATCACTGTGAAATTGTGCCTGTGCCAAACCTGGGGCATGACATAATTTGTAGGTGCTCACAAATGGAAGACATGATTCAATATCTAACAACTGCTTACTTACAAGGGGGACATTAAGAAAAAAGAAAGAGTCCCTACGACACAAATGGCCAGCTGTCCTACCCCACACAGCATTCACAGTGTCCAGTCATCCCAATCAAAAGCTGTTTGTGAATGATGGTGCTGTCCCTCCAATGAGAGTCTAGAGCTGGTGAGAAACCAAAAGACTGTGGACCAGGACCTACCTCTTGGTGGCAGCTGGAGGTAATCCCAAGTGGCCCTGCTGAGACAGGACAGCACTGCAGTACAAAGGCCAGGTTGGACAGCGCCAATGGCAACAGCAACAAAAGACAGCTGTAGAGGTGGCATTGGTACAGACCAACAGTGCTAGGGTGTAGGCAATGTGGGTGCAGGAGCAGCAGTCGGGCAGCAGCGTCAGGTATCAGGCACCAGCAGTCAGGAGACAGAGCTGGTCCTGCTGGAGTCAAAAGCAGCAATCCACGATTCAAAGCGAGGATGTGGAAGCGAAGGTCCTCCCAAAGGGTCTGTGAAGCAGGCGAGTTTCTTGGATGCTGTCTCGCCCTTTATGGTTTTCAGGGTCAGGGGTTTCAAACCTAACTGGACCTCTTCACAACCAAAACCCCACCTGCATGTGAAACCTGACCTGTGCCGGCTGGACCCTCTCGCACTGGTAGTGACCCTGGCCACCATTGGCCAAGCATGCTCCCCTGCCCGCAGGACCAGGAAGCAAGAAGCTCCTCCTTACAACTGTCTTGAGGCACATGGAGGCCCTCCTGCTGCCAGTAACAAAGGCCACAATCTTTTTCATTTCAGTGTAAACCTCACCACTGCCCTAAGTGTAATTGCCACGCAGTCCTGCTTTATGTATGAAAACATTAGGACCCAGAGGTGTGAAGAAATGACAGAACTTGAATGAAATCCTAGGTCAGGTCTACAGGACCCCCAAGTCAGACCTCTCCCCCTGCTTCACAATGCCCTGTCCTCTAAGCCTCGACCCGTGGCTGTCTCCGCAGTTGCCAGGCTGTACCTATGAAGCCACCTGCTGACTTTCTGTTTTCTTCTGTGCAGCAGCAGCGAGGTACTGCAGAGGTCACTGAGTGAACACCCTGAAAGGTCTCAAATGTGTTCATGGTTTCCTTTCGGAGGTCCAAAAGCTGTCCCTGTCTTCTCAGAAATACGTTTTCTAAAGTCAAAGACTCTCTTCCATGCTCATCCCAGTGCACACACACCTAACCCTAGCAAATGTCTGCAAATTTCTTTCACCTAAAAAGCCTTCAGTCCAGCAGCTCTCTCTCAACCTCAGCTGACAGGAGAACCATTCCAAGCTCCCCCGCAATAATCAAATCAGCGTCTCTGAGTGTGAGGCTCGATGTTGGCAGTTTTCAGGTCACTAATGGACCTGTTGTCTGACTGCTGACTTTAGGTAAAGATTAGATGGAATCCATAATTTTTTTTTCTCCATAATTTTCAGGTCACTAATGGACCTGTTGTCTGACTGCTGAGTTTAGGTAAAGATTAGATGGACTCCATAATTTTTTTTCTCCATAATTTTTTCCACTGCTGTTTCTGACAGTTCCAGAAAAAATTGCCTCATTCTCAATCAGGATCTTCTGTGGAAGGTAAGTTCTCCCTGTTGATTTTATCCATTAGTATAGAGGGGTTGGTTTGTAGTTTTGTCTTTGTATTCCTTTAAGGCAAGTTGCTACTCTATCAGCAAAACATGTTCAATATTGCATCTTCCTGCATCCAGCACTTCAATTTCTAGAACTCTATCCCTAGTAGGATTAACAGGATAAAGACAGCAAAAAGTCTCATATAGAAGTTCATTAAACCATTATTTATGGCAGCAAAATTTGGAGAATGTCTGAATAACCAATATTCAAAGTGGTTGTTTGAGAAGTGGTGATATAGTCAGATGCAGGAACACACTAATACATTTCTATTTAGTCCACATTAACCACCGCAGGGGTTAATATCATAGTAGGAAAAGTATGAGTCAATTTTTGGTGAAAAAGACCCATATTTTTCATATGCCTAGGGGAGAACATGGAATTCATGATTTCCTTTCAGAAGTCTATTAACTGTCATCGTTTTCAAACATATTACGTTATCAGTTGTTGCCTCAGATGTTTGATTTATGACTTTTTCCCCAGCTTTATTGAGGTATAATCAACATGTAACATGACTAATTTTTTAAATGTTTTGTGTGTGTGTGTGTGTGTGTGTGCTTTCCAGAGTTTCTGTTTTGAATGTTATTTCACTAGAAACAGTAACAAAGTGGTCTGTAAAAAGCATTAAAGTGCAATATAGACATGAGTGTGCTTCCTCGCCTTACTTTACCTTTCTAGTGTTATTTTCAAAGCAAGCATAACTGGCATTTGCTGGAACAGCTGCTCAGCTATCTTCAGAAAAGGACGCTCTCCCTTTTTGTTGTTGTGGAACTCAGCTGTCTTCAGGACAGATTAGGACATTCTCTCTTTTTTTAACTACCCAGATTCCCTTAGGCTAGCGTCAATAACTAAGGTCAGTTGAGTTTTGCGGAGAGGAATCAGATGTTGTGAGGGAAATCCATAAAAGCATTCATTAAATTTGGCTTTTAGTGAGCAGCACAATATTGTTAATGAAGCACATAATTATTTAAGCTATTAGCAGAGGAAAACAAAAACAATCATGTTTGTGACTTTACAAAGAAAGAAAAGGGATATTTTAAGCAGTTGCACTGTCCTTTTAAGTACTGGAGCAGAGAAAGTGGCTGCAGTGTGAAGATGAAGTGGAAAGTTAACTTGGGGTGAACATATTATCCCCATGGGTTCCAGGAAAAGGGCTGCTCTACGTCAAACCATAGCACCCTGCTCAATTTCTTGATGGCATTTAAAGAAATCAACTTGCTTTTTAAGGTTGGGGACTAGAATCCAAGCCTAAAATTTTGACTTGTGTAAAAAAGAGCTACTATGAGAATCAACATGGTAATAAGTCATATGCGACTAGGAAAGAAAAAAGAGGCAGGGAACTGACAGTTGTGTGAAGTGTGTTCATATTGACACTTACTCACAGAATTTGGATCTTGCATCTCCTCTGAGCTACAGGAGTTTCTTCCTTGTGCTGCACAGACAGATGGATTGCAGGGAGAGCTGGGGTGGGGGTGAGGTGCGCAGTGTTGGGCAGTTGCTTTGCAGCTGCTTACATTGCAGGAGATGAGAGGATGGTTTTCCAATGGACTTGGGCGAAGGAATTTCTATTCTGGGAGAACCAGGGACCCCGGGTCTACTGTGGCACCTGCAGGGAATGGACAGGCAGAAGGAGCAAGGCCGTGATCACTGGGGATAGTTGCTTTCTGTGGAGTCTTCCATCATCTAAACCGAGTCATGCATTTTCGCTAAATCAGACCTATTCAGAACCTTATTGATACTGATTTTTTTCCGGGAAACCTGTCTCTCTAAACTAGCATGTTCTTTTAAATATTTCCTTGGCCGATGGCAAGGACCAGGGGTCATTTCACATGATCTTCCACCATTACAAATATCCCTCTTGGAACAGTGAGAAGGGTGTGAGTATAGGCCATTTGTCACCATCATTGACAAGCAACCTAAGTACATCCTGACTCCCCACTAGCGGAGACCTCAGAGAAATGGGTCACAGTAGGGCTGTGTCTAAGCCAGGCAGGACAGGTGAGTCAGGTAAGTCCTACAACTGCAAGATATGCTTCTGTCTTTATTTCAACTTGGATATTTTGTTCATTAGGAAACTTATCACAATACTGATTTTCTAAAATATTGCTTCAAAGCATTTTTTGCCCTGATTACTGACTTTTTCATTCACATTTGCATCTTGCACCCTAGTTGAACACCTTACTTGCCTTACCTAATGACTTTGCCCAGTCCAATCTCCCACCAGCCACAAGGCTGGACAGACCTCTTTAAATCTTGCTCCACTATCTGTAAAATGGGATGATCAATAAATCCTATCTTACTGAGTTTGTAAAGTTAAATGAGAATCTGCACATTAGGATCTTCCCAGAGAACATTGATCCTCGTCATGTGTTATATATACACGTACAGTCACGTACGTGTATATATACGTGCTGAGAAAAGACTCACTAGACAGTTTTGTTAGGTACATACTGTAGCATGTACCTATACACACCAAGGTGGCACAGTCTACTACACATGGCATGGAGTGTACCCGCGACATGTAGCCTATTGGGACCAGAGTCATATATGTTGTCCCACTGACATAGTGTTAAGTGTGCACTCTCAGTGCCTTTACCTTTGTATTGTCAACCTGCGGTCTGGAGGGCTGTTTACAAACCTAAGGGCACTGAGTGCCTTCTGAATGAGTCATAGGTTTAAGAGAGAGCATGAGTCAGTGCTCAAAAGAATGAGTTCTTGCCAGTAAGGACGAAGCCTATCTCCTTAAAGTCAGAAAATGTTCCTTCAAGATATTTCTGGACATTTACTGATGTCGCCTATTTCCAATATGATCCATAGTCTAACTTAGGCTGGACTTCCAGGTATAAAAAAAAAATGAAGAAAAGCACAGTTCCCAGGGTAGAAGTGCCCTTTGCTTGGCACCAATCAAGAAGATGATGCTAAGTAAAATAAGTCAGAAGGAGAAAGGTGTCAGATGGTGTCACTCATATGTGGAATATAGATGAACCAAACAAATGGTCAGATAAAACCAAACTAAGAACTAGCCCTAGAAAGCTGTTTGCAGAACTGAGGCTACCAGTAGGGAAATAAGGAGGGAGCACAACCAACTGTGGTGTAGATTCTGGGTGTCTTGATAGGGAGGGGGAGGAGGGCCCTAGACTTCTAATACACAAACAAGGCAAACAAGGGTGTAAACCAATATTACATCAATTAAATACACACACACACACCTTCTATACATAGTAAAAAAAAATCTTCTCCTCACTTTCTCCTCTCTGTCTCCAAGTAGAGTCTCTTATGGGTCAAATCCAACCAGAAGCTAGAGCCTGGGGGTGGGGAAGGACCTCCTAATAAAAAAAAAATATATGCTGAGAGTTGGAAAGCTGCAGTGAGAGCCCTTTCCTGGGACACAGTGACTTCGACTGAGGAGTCCGCCTGGCGGGGTTAGGGAATATAAGAGCTGAGAAGGCTCTTCCAGGCCCGGGCTGCCCTGTGCCCAGCCCTGCAATGCACAGAAACACACTCCAGGACTGAATTCAGGTAAAACACACTTTACCAGTCACGTCCCCTCCACGTATTCTGGGGCAGGAGAGTTTATGCTCTCAATGAACATTTGACTTCCTCAAAAGAAGTATATTTGGTTACTAATATAAATACACAGCAATAAAACCAGATAGGTTTCATGTTTATCAGTAAAATTGATCTCATCTCTGGACATTTTGGAAAACTTTCAGCCAAGTAATTTATTGTGGGCTAGCAAAATGTGGGGAGTTATTCCATGTTTAAAATTGTATGTATCAAAAATTTCTGTTCTTTTTTTCTAGGGTATAATTCAATTCTAAAAGGAATAATAAGAAGGGGAGTGATTGATGAACTTTTTATTTCAAGCCTCTTTACTACCTGGAGTCTGGAAATGGTTCTTTCTGTGGTGGGCAGGCTAATGGCCTCCCAAAGAGGTTCATAGCACAATTTCCAGAATCTGTGAATATGTTACCGTCCATGGCAAAAGACACTCAGCAGGTATGATTAACTTAAGGCTATTGAAATGGAGAGATTATCTGAATTATTTGGGTGGGCCCAAATTAATCACATGAGTGTTTAAAATCAGAGAAACCTTTCCTGAAATGGTTAGAAGGAGATGTGAGAGTGAAAGAATAATAACGGAGGTGCAATGTTGCTAGTTTTGAAGGTGATGCAAGGGTCACAGCCTAGGAAGGTGGGCAAGCTCTAGAAACTGGAAGAGATAAGGAAATGGATTTCCCCCTAGAACCTCCAGAGAAGAATGCAACCCTGTTGACACTTTAATTTTAGCCTCCTGATACACGTGTCAGACTTTTAACTTAGAGAACAGCAAGATAATACATCTGTGTTGTTTAAGCTACTAAATTTATGGTAATGTGTTATGGGACATTTGGAAACTAATATAGAGGTAAAATTATATAACCATCCATTTGTTGTTTTTACTACATATTATGTATTTATTAGATGTTTAGTTTTCAAATTTGGGTTTCACAAATTCTGCTTGTCTTTGTTTGAAGCCACCCTAGGAAAATGATTTAGTCTTTCTTAC
>NW_004567131.1:7740290-7749871 GCF_000260355.1 Condylura cristata
TATATATATTAATGCTTTGTTTATATCCTAATTTCCTTCTTCTCCTATAACGCAGTATGGTGAAGTCTTCAGATGGGTCTCTAGATTTAGAAAAAGAATCTGGAATTGTCCCCCAGGAATTCCCTTCTTCCAAACTCAAGAATGCTGTTGCACACCAGGACTTGTCCAGAGAGATTAGCGGCTGTAGCTATGGGAACCAGGCCATATAGAGCTAGATCCCTGAAGTCAATTTTAATGAAACACAAACATTGAGTTAGCATGAGGGCCACAGTTTCCGGGTGGCTGGTTCTAACTTTGGCAATCAGAATTTAGAGAGAACATTTTCCAGTTTTAATGGCCTCCAGATGTTATGCTGGTTTCAGCTGAAAATTTCATCATCCATGGTTAATATTTTTGTCAACAGGGTTTTGCTGTAATATCTCCAAATTGGTGGTAGTGGCCATTAGTTATCAAATGATCCCCAAATGGGAGTTTAATCCTGGGGACACTTTAAGTGTTTCATCACACTTTAAGAAGTTAATAGTCACTTAGTTGTATAATTACCACAGATTCCTCTTGACAATCTCATGACAATCTCACAACAGTCACTGATTCATGAATAGATAAGATGTCCAAGTTTCACAAGGTTTGGCATCCTAGCCAAGATCTAGAAGAGGAAGACAAGGATGTCAGGTGGCAGTCACCTTGGATGAGTCAGGAAAAAAAAAAAGCATTTATTGCAAACTTTAATGAATTTCATAGAATCTAAATCAAAAGTATCATTCACATCAAGAATGATTCTATACTTCTTTCACACTGAAGTGGCTACCATTGAGAAGCATGTTTTAGAGAATTCAGATAAAAAAGACAACTTCTGCTTTCTAAAAAAAAATATTACTACCACTTCCACTTAATATAAGTTGTTTTGCAGCTCTCTGCTCTCAGATTTAGTTTCAGTTATGTAACAGAGTCTAGAAATAAGTCAATTACTTGTAATCATGCTTTAATTTTCTCTGCAATGAGAATAACACAATTGCCTTTCTGTGTGTCTCCTTTGAGAATTGCCATCATATGCCAACTTGAATTCATAAGGAAAGGATGATAACAAGAATCTCCTCTCCCTGGTGGATATCTATCATACTCACCTTTTCTACTGGAGGGAGTAATTTCTAGGAGATGTGAAATGGTCTTACTCTAGGCTTTCTGCAAAGACTATAATAGTAGAAGGTAGACTGAGATTCTATGGAGGAATTTCCATGTCTGAGAAAATTCACAACTGAACATGAAATTATTTAAAGGGCCTTGTAAGTCTTTGAGTCTAGTCCTTAGATCAACCCTCTATCCCACGCCAGATTCCCTCATGATAAATAGTCAGAACAACTTTGCTTGCTTATACTTAAAGCTTGGTAATCTCTACTGCATAAGTGACTCACTTTGGTGTTAAAGGCTTTCATCATAATCCTGAGTCAGAAATCAAATCTCCCAGCATATCACTTCCACTCGTTGGTCCCAGTTATGTTCTCTGATGTCATCAAATAAATCTAGTTCTTCTTTTGGAAGAATATCCTTTAGTGTCTACAATCAGTAGCCTTATACTCACTACAACTTTCTTTTTTGCTCCACCAGGCTTGGATATTTTATGAGTCCTAAGATAAACTGGGCTGGACAGATTCAAAGCTCAATGGAAAGAGCTATTAATACACACACTTAAGTGACAAGAGGCAGTGAAGGAGGTGCTCGGGCATACCCTTTGACCTCAGTGGGACAAGGATAAAGTCTTTAGAGTTGCAGAGGTCTCTAAAGTTGGAGCTCATCAGTGGTATTTGAACCCTGAGTGTCCCTAAAGGAAATTCAGAATTGTTTCTAGAAGGCCAGGCTGTAGAGTCTGACATAGTACCAGAGCAAATACATTGGCTCTAGAAACATACTCGGTCCTGGAGATTCAAGCAACCATCTTGGGAGAAATTTATTTATAGGGTGGAGTTCAAGCTTATGGATTCTTGCATGCTCTAAATTCTCTTGGGAATAACTACCAAGAATTCCACTTCCTCTTCTCTCATAAATTCTCTCCCCTCTATATATTGTAAAGAACTTAGGACATCAATGGCACTTTAACATCTACTCCACACTTTAACACCATGATGGTTCAGCCCATTTCTTTGTATTTACTAAGGGCCTATTTTTTATGTTATTTATTTATTTTAATTATTTTTTTTAATTTATTTTTCATCCTTCTTCATTTTGTGCCATTTTCCATTTCGGTTGTAATCCCCATGGACTTCCCACTACCAATTCACCTGTGTGCCATCACCATAGCCCCATGCACCTTTTACCATTTTTGATCCCATTCCCCACTCCATCGCCATAAAATGACCTGTTATATAGTTGTTTGTTGTTTTTCATTTAGGGCTTAACTTTTAAGGAAGTATATTAGTGGTAAAACCAAAACACCTAAGCATATGGCCAGCAGACCATACCAGTACCCATAAGAGAAATTGACGTTTAGTATAACTTTATATTATGGTATTATGATATAGTGAGGGGTGTTGCCTCACTAATATTTTTATAGAAATTTGTCTAAGTGTATGAAGTTTGGTTTCAAAACTAACTGGTAGATTTAGACTTTTGTTAATATAATGATACAAATGTTACTTTATCACAATTTCTTCTGCTTAATTGCTACACTTTGCCACTAGTTTTGATAATGACACAGTCCTAGGTAGTAAAATGATGGTGTTATCTCCATTTTGCCCGCCAGACAACTGAGAATGAGAAATATTCACTGACTACCCAGGGGTCTGTGGCTCTGAATAACTGAGTCTAGATAATACACCAGTCTTCTGCCCAAGGCTACTCACCTTAGAGAATTTTCAGAACATGAGCTAATGAAAATGGAGATGCAAAAATTAAATTCACATTGGCACATTTTTTTCAGACCAATGGAAAATACTAATGTCATTACTTAGATCGTTAAACAATTGAATAATTTAAAAAGAAAAGGTCATTACTTAGCTCCTAAAGAAAACTAGTAAAAGGGAAGTCTAGGGCCCTCCCTGGTGGTGCAACAGGTTAAAGCACAGCACTGTGAAGCTACCATAGTCCCTTCAGAGGGAGTTCGACCCCGGCCAGGGAACTGACCCACATGGCGTGGCAGACCTCTCCTGTCTCTCCCTTAGCTCCCCTTGGCAATGTACTTCATCTGTCTGCCTGTCCTACTCCCCACTCTGTCTCTGGTGAATCCTCTCACTTCCCCTGCACCTCTGGCCTATACTCCAGTTATGTATAAATAAGTAAATAATTTTTTTTTAATGAAAGAAAAGGGAAGACTATACATCTTTGAAAACCTTACAAAGGATAAGATGATGGTTTCTTGCAGCTGGTAAGCATTCTGGGTTAAATACTAAGTTACACTTCATTCTTTAGACCGATCTAAGCAATCTCTAAGCATATGCCATGAGTAAGACACACAAAATGCTTTTATTAAAGAAAATGTTTAGTAGTCACAAGATTAAGATCACAGAGATGGAAAACAGGCCTGTCACTGAGGTTTGGTTCCCTCTATGCCAAGTCATAGATCTGGCTAATCTCAATTTGGTATCTTAATGAGAGTAAAATTTGAGGACAGTTCATCTAATTCTTAGGAGGTTTAAGATAAGCTCGTGTTGACTGGATACAGAATCTTTTTTTTTTTTTTAGAGAACTGGAAATATTCTTCATTTTATATAAGATATGTATTAGTCTTGGCTCTAAGGGAGCAGTTTTTAATCCAAAATTCTCAAGGAATTCTTACGAGAGTAATTCATTTCAGCCAAACATAACTTCTTTGCTTCCATGCCATAGAGATTGAAATGAGTCCTGTAGGGATGTTCCTTTTCCAAGACAGGTGCAAATACCATCGGGACTGAAGTCCCACTGCACTCAGTCTGCTGTCCTCCTAATGGACACTCCTTCATGTCACTTTGAAACAGAAGACTGTGAAGAACCACAATTCATATGAAGAGCATCAATTTTAAATAGTGATACCATATATACCCCAGAGAGGTATCTGAACAATTACTGGGATATTTTCTTCATCTGACCATCTGCCATCATCTAGCCATCATCTACCCACAATTTTCCTACCTATATCTACCTAACTTCCACTCATCTCCATCCAACCATTCACTATCCATCTATCCACTATCCAGCCAGCCAGCCACTGTTTATCCATCCACTCATCCACCACCATCCATCCATCCAATCATCCATCTAGCCATTGATTCATTCAGCATTGACTAAAACCAAGTGTATGCACTGTGAAATCAGTCTGGGATAAGCCCTCTCACTTACCCGATGTATATACTAGTTTTCTTACATGTAAAATGGAGATCACGATGACGCATGTGTAACAATAAAATTGTGAAGATTAAGTATGTTGTTATTTTTAAAAGATGCTTGGAACAGTAACTTGTATATAACTAGCACTCATATGATGTCACAATTATTATCAGCAGCAGAAGCATCATCATCAATAAAATAACTCAAGCCCAGAAAAAATGAGTGACCCACCTATAGGTACAGGATAAATAATCAGTATATTTAGATAATCTAATTTCTAATAAAAGAAAGTCTTCTGTTTCTCTATTCCAGAAATTAGAGGGAAAGAGTCAGGGAAGAAGTATTATTAGAGGTGGAAATTTGAGGTCATTTCAGAGGACCTCAATTAAATCATTTTAGTTTAATTGGCATAGAATTGAGTTATGGAACTGGTCTTTGTTTTTTATTTTTATTGTTGTGGCTAGGTTTTGTGTGCATGTATGTCTTGATTGCAAATCATTTGCAAAGTAGCCAAAAGTTAAGAAGTCTGTTAACTTACTTACTTGCCTAGTCAACTAGACCACAAACCTCTGTGGGCACCCAGTGCCATTTACCCTAGCACCCTAGCTCATTAGGATGCCTGAGAAACAGGAATAGATGAAAATGCTTGGAAGGAAATGGCTGAAAGACTTGTAACAGTCAAAAGACTTAGGGAGGGAAAACCCACTAAGGAAATTTCTTGGAGGTGAAGAGGAGCTGTCTATCGGAGAGGACACTGCTTCTTCAGAGACTCCATGGCCAGGACATACAGCTCAGCCCTGTATGGAGGATAGGTCAGACTTAAGGATAGATTGCGAAGGAAGATAGCTTAACAAAAAGTGTGCTTCCTAGAGAAGTGTTCAAGGAAAGATGGAGGAAAAAACTGCTGAGAAGGATGTGGAAATCACCCCACACCTACCAAGTCACCCCAATTCAATTGGATCGTAGTACTTACTGATAAGAAACATGACAGGCCTTGACTTGGGTGAAGGGGAGAGCAGACGTGGATGTAGGCACTAACTACACCATCCCCTCAGTCTTTCCTGGTGGAGATCTGGCTGCTCATGGCTTCCTGTCTGTCCCTCATTTCTTCCTAGAAGGTTCAGCCCACCTGAGATTCTCTAACTTTAAAGTTTTGCACTTTAAACAAGATAGTTAGGATCTAGGTAAGGGGTGGAAGGGCCATTCTGAACCAGGTTAGCTAACCTTCCTGTTTTGTCTAGCACTTTCTTAGCTTTAACACCTAAAGCCCTTAATCCCCAGAAATCGGGGTAGTTTGTTATCCTACCCTAAACTCACAGTTGTTTGACAGGGAAATATGGGAAAGACTGCCTGAAGAATATGTAGTTTGTTTATCTCTCTTAAACTCACTAACTTTATTTAAGTTTATTTAATTTTCTTATCACTTATTTAAACAGCAGGGAGATGTGTACATCAATTGTACCGTACTGGAAAGTGCAAAATACTTTCACTGAGATTCCCTTCATCTAGAGGTTCTCAGTACACAACAAGAAAGATGCAATTATTTAAATTTTTTGTCAGGCTCCCAACTTTGACTCTAGGGCTTTCTCTACTTTACATTTCTTCTTTTTCTATTGTGTGTGTGTGCGTGTGTGTGTATGTATGTGTTAACTAACATTGGTTTACAGCACTGTATATAACTCAGAGGAATAGGTTCAAGCCTCCTCAGAGGGCACCACCACCCCACCCACCCGGGAACACCCTTATCCCTTTATCATGCACCATTGAGCCCCTCCCACCTCCACTGTGCCCCCTAACAGCCTCATTTCTGCAGTCATTTCTAGACTTTGTTTTGGTTTAGTTTTGTTAATTCCTTTGTTGTGTTTCTCTATATTCCACCTATGAGTGAAATCATCCTCTATTTGTCTTTCCCCCACTGGCTTATTTTACATAACATAATCCCCTCCATTTCCGGCCATATTGTCCCAAATGCAGAAGTTTGTTTTTTCCTTTATAACTGAATATTATTCCTTCGTGTATATGTATCACATCTTACCCCAGTCATCGTTATTGGGCTTTTATCTTCTTGTGTGGCTATTGAGGCTTCAGTCATGACCTTATAGAGTGCCTCCTTCCTGAGGACTTGTGGGAGGAATTTCAGAGCTGAGACTCCAGATTCTGGCTGCTGAAAAGGTGGGTCCTCCTTGTGGCTGTCTTCAGTAAGTTGAGGTTTCTTGGCATATGGCATAAATTCTTGGTTTCTTAATTCATCTTATTCCCTGCCCTTCTTTTCTTTCTTTTTTTAATTTTTCCTTTCATCTTTATTTTCAATCATTCTAATATTAGTTGAAATCAGACATTATAGTTTTGATATGTAGAAACTAATAGCTATAGGAAGGAAAACTAATAGACTTAACCATATCTAGAAGATTTATCCAGGCAAATAATTCTTATTACATATCACTTGATATGAGTAATATTCTATAACATTAATCCTCAAATCAATTTTATTCTTTATCTTGCTTTGTTTTATCACTTATTTTCTTTTTGTTCCAAATTTAACTCTTTATTTTTATCTTGTATATGACATTTTTTCTGTAAGTTATCGAGATACACAAATAGACTGCAAATAAGCGGCATTTCTGGCTGTATGTTATCACTCACCTATGTTAAGGGTGTGAGTTTTCCTCTTGTAATAGCAGGAGGCTGACTGCGTGAGTCCTCAGACAAACACAGAGGTCAGCCACAGCTCTTCAAAGGATGCTCTGTAGTCCTGTGTAGACAACAGGAAGTCATTTAAGAGAAGCAGCATGAAAACCACAGCTGGAGCCACCTAGTGGAAGCCTAACTGGGACACTAATGTCTTAAGGGCACAGAGGGATAATGTTGTAAACTAACCAGATCCCCTTCCCTATATGTCTATAACCCATGAGAGGAAAGAATCAAAGGGGAAATAAGAAGTCTATGTAGAAGTTTGGCTGTCAAACAGGGTAGATCCCACATCCTGCCTTCTTTGGACCAACGCTTAGAAAGGGTGATAAAAGCTCTGGAGCAGTCAACAGAAATCTCATTTCTTTTGGCCCCAGCTCTGGGGAGGTACCAAAACCCCAAAGCAGAAAAGACTGAGATCTTTAGTTAACTTCCCAGGATTCCCATGACCATCTGTCTCCAAGCTTACCATGGAAGCAATTCTGAGGCCTGACACTTCAGGTCTCAGAGCCTGGTGGCATAAATTGAGAATGACCCCAGAACATGGACTGACTGATGAAATCCTTGCAAAGGTTAGACACCCCCAATTTTGGAGGATATTGAGGCACAGAGCGATAAAGTAACTTGTTCAAGGCCAGATAGGAGAATGTGGGATCTGAATTTGACAGTATTAGTCAAAATTCTTAATCTCCAAGTAAAGCTTTCTTTTGAAAGTTAAAATTAGTCTTTATTGTTCTGTTCTTAACAGTTAGAACTAATAGTTATTCTGATTCCCATCTTTTCTCCATTTCTTCTTTTTCTAACCAGTTGCCTCAGCCTTGCCTCAAAATGGCTGTGACCCAAGATTTTCACTAAGTCACTTTTTCTGATTTACCCTCTGCTTTAGTCTGTAGGCCTGAATTGGAACAGAGGTCAACATGTGATGAGTATTCTAGGAAGATGGTTTCTGGAGTTGAATCTAGCAATTTCTTTCAATAAGAAAGAGTTCACTCTTGTGATCTCCCATTTCACAGGGTCTGAACAGGCCATGCTTTTACAAAGATGCCCAGGGGTCTTTCTCCAAGACTTCTGTGAAGTGAGCTATTTGGCTTCATGGACATGGCCAATTGCTGGGTCTGTTTTCTATCTAAATTATGGTGGCAGAGAAGATAAAAATACAGAGACAAAAAAGTCATTTTTCTCCGAAAACACCAAAGTTCTTTGAGCCTATCACTCTTTTCTGTTTTTTTGCTGATAACAATGAATAATGATTTCTACTGCTGCTTTTATTGGCTTAGTAGTTGGGGTCATATGAATGTAAATGTTTTTTCCAAGGAAGAATACATTTGCAAGATTAACTAGATTATTTTTTTAATTATTATTTTTAAGATTTTAGCATGAAAGAAAGAATCTGCTGAACTGAACTAAGTTGTGATATCAAACAGGAAAGAAAGTATAGAGAACACTATTCATTTGGGTAGGTACCCCTGGGATTTAGCTAGGTCAACTCTGGGAGTCCCATTTTAGCTAGCATGACTTTAAGATGTTCTATTTTAAACCAAGTGACTGTCGTCATATTTGAACAGATTCACATTTGGGTCAGGTCACAGAATTGGCAAAATTGATTTTATTCAGCATTTTATTTCTTCAACTGACATTACTTTCATGCCAACTTCTCAATATGAGGTGTGTTTAGCAAATCTCAATTGCCTTTTCCTCATGGATCATTCCCCCGCCCCCTAGAATTCCCTGTAACCTGTCATTTACTCCCATCCTTCTATAAAATTGTACTCTTTTCTTTAGTTTTTTGAAGAAACATTTATAACATTCTAAAAGTTTTAGGTGTTCATCATTGAGAATGAGCCTGTGACCTGAGCTCAGGAGAAATCCTGTAAAACACTAACAAGGTCAATACAGATTTCTTAAAAAAGAAGAAGAAAAAACCATATAAGTGAAAAATAGATATAAGTATCATATTATTTAAAATGATCAAGCAGATTTTGAAGAATCAAATAAAACTTCTAGAAATGAAAACATAGAGAATGAGTGTGTCTATATACTCTATTAAGTTTACCACGGAAGTTCCATTTTCTCCTTCACCATACCGTTGTCCTCTCTTTCCTGACCTACTCACACCCTCCCTTTTACCCTTCTGGTAACCATGAATTGATCTTATGGTGCAAAAGTTTGTGTTTTATTTTGTTCAATCTGTTTGTGTTCTCTGTATACCACCTATGAGTGCAATCATACAGTGTTTTGTATTGCTCTGCCTGGCTTACTCACTTAGTATAATTCCCTCTAGTCCCATCCATGTTGTCACAAGTGGTAGGATTTCATAGCTAATAATATTCAAATGTATGTACATTTTCCTTACTATTTTTCAGTTGATGGATACTCAGGTTGTTTCCAGATCTTAGCTTACAAACAGCTCCATAATAAACATGGGGGATGCCAACGCCACAATAGTGAAGGCAAAGATAAATAGATGGGACTACATCAAGTTAAAGAGCTTCTGTACAGCAAAAGAAACATTACTAAAAACAAGCAGAAAGATCACTAATTGGGAAAACATTTTCTCACACAAAAGTAGCGATAAAGGACTGATCACAAAAATATAC
>NW_004567131.1:7750640-7752821 GCF_000260355.1 Condylura cristata
AAAAAAAAATGTGCAAAATGATGTAAAAATAAGCTAAAAAAATAAATAAATAAATAAAAATAAACATGGGGGATGCATGTATTGCTCTGAATCAGTATTTTTGTACTTTTGGAGTATATACCCCCCAAATGGGACAACTGGTTGTATGGTTTTTGATTTTAATTTTTTGAATAATCTCCATACTGCTTTCCATAATTTACAGTACCACCAATAACATTAGGGGCTCCTTTCTCTCCACATCCTCTCTAACACTTGTTGTTTCTTGCCTTTTGAATAATAGCCATTCTCAGAAAAGCATTCTGTGTTCATGGACTGAAAAAAATTAGTATTGTTTAAAGGGCTGATCACAAAGATATACAAATAACTGATGAACTAAACAAAAAATAAATTAAACAAACCCATCCAAAGTAGGCCCTCCCTGGTGGCGCAGCAGGTTAAAGCACAGCACTGAGAAGCTAGAGCCACTTCAGCATGCATTTGATCCCCACCTGCCCCAGAGGTGATCCACATGGAGTGCAGACATCTCCTGTCCCACCCGCTGCTCCCCTCAGCATTGTACTTCGTCAATCAGCCTGTTCTGCTTCCCATTCTGTCTCTGGTGAATCCTCTCACCACTCCTGTACTTCTGGCCTGTACCCCCAGCTCTGTATGCATAAATAAATAAATCTTTAAAAAAAATTGGTAGAATTGCTAAAAAGACATTTCTCCAAAGAGGAAACGCAGACAGCCAACAAACATTTGAAAAAATGTTCAACATCCTTGTAATAAGGGAGCTTCAAATTAAACCACAATGAGATACAATACACCTCACCCCAGTGAGAAAGGCACATCCTAAAACAACTAGCAACAACAAACATTGGCGAGGATGTGAAGAAAAACGCTCTCCTGTGCTGCTGGTGGGAATGCAAACTAGTACAACCACTATGAAAAACTATTTGGAGGTTTCGCAAGCTGCTAAAAATGGAGCTTCTAGATGATCCAGCAGTCCCACTCCTAGGTATCTACCCAAAAGGCACAAAAACACTGATTCAAAAGGATACCTGCACCCCCATGTTTACTGCTGTTTTATTCACAATTGGAAAGACATGGAATCAACCCAAATGCCCAAAAGTAGGTAACTGGATTAAAAAGATGTGGTACATATACACAATGGAATATTACTCAGCAATCAAAAAGATAAAATCATGCCTTGGGCAACAACATGGATGGAGCTGGAAGGAATCATGCTTAGTGAAATAAGCCAGAGGAAAAGAAAGATACCGGTTTCACTCATAGCAGGAGCATAAAGGACCGGGGGAGGAAATAATAATAATGAACAACTATATACCAAAGACATTTTACAGGGGTGGAGTGGGGAATGGGATCAAAAATGGAAGGGGGGGATATGCACTGGACTATGGTGATGGCACATGGGTGATTTGGTGATGGGAAGCCCACGGGGATTACAAATGAGATGGAAAAAGCCATAAAATGATGTAAAAATAAACTATTATTTTATTTTAAAAAATAGTATCATTAGGCCCTCCCTGGTAGCGCAGCTGGTTAAAGCACAGCACTAAGAAGCTTAAGCCACTTCCACATGAGTTCAATCCCCGCCTTCCCCGGAAGTGACCACATGGTATGGCAGACCCCTCCTGACCCACCCACTGCTCCCTTCAGCAGTGTACTTCGATAGTCTGCCTGTTCTGCTCCCCACTCTGTCTCTGGTGGCTCTCCTACCCTCCATATCTCTGGCCTGTGCCTCAGTTCTGTATGAATAAATAAATAAATCTTTAAAAAAAATAGTATCATTAAGATGACTATGTTGTCTAAACCAATATATTAAACAGGGATTAAATATCATCTCTATTAAAATCCAAGCAGCATTCCTCAAAGACATGGAAAAAAATATCACAAAATTTATTTGGAACTAGGAAAGACTCCAAATAACAAAAGCACTCCTGAGGGGTTAAAAAAACAAAAATAGGCCCTCGCTGGTGGTGCAGCGTGTTAAAGCACAGCACAAAGAAGCTTAAGCCACTTCCGCATGAGTTCTATTCCCGCCTGCCCCTGAGGAGATCCACAAGGCGAGGCAGACCTCTCCTGACCCGCCCGTTGCTCCCCTCAGCAGTGTACTTCGTCGATCTGCCTGTTCTGCTCCCCACTCTGTCTCTGGTGAATCCTCTCACCCTCCGCATCTCT
>NW_004567131.1:7753101-7793970 GCF_000260355.1 Condylura cristata
CTTACCTTACCAGCACCTGTGTCAGACAGCCGAGGGCCAACTGGACACAACACTCAAGTTTTAGTTTTAAACCCTGAGCTGGTTCTGAAGTGGATCATATACATCCAAGCACCCACTGGCACAATTAAGGTCAAGCTGGCACCAGCACAATTAAGCCTTGGAAACAGCTGGTTTGGAAAATAGACCAATCAGATTTGAATGTGGGTGTCCTGAAGGGGGATAGAAGAAGCTTGCCTCAGCATGGGAATGATTGTTGGAAAAACCTGGGGCAGAAAACGCTGCCTGGGAAAAAAGCTGCTTGGAAGGCTGGAGTTGGTTGAGACGGTATGACTCAGCTTGGAAGAAGCTTCGGGAAGGGCCTTGACATTGGTTCAGGAGGAGACAGACGCTGGCCTCAGGAGAAATGCTGCTGCAGTGGGGCCACAGTGGCACTACCTTTGGCTACGCCCCGCAGCCAAGGTTAGCGGGATCCTGCTCCGCTGCTTACTGGTGCACCACCAGCTGCAAGGCATCTAGCATGAGCAGCTTTGGGTTTGGACTGGACGCCGTGAACACTACCTGGGGCAGGACGGCTGGCCACTTGTGGCCTTGGGAACTCTCCTTAGCCCAATCTCCCTTTGTAAATAAACCCTGTTGTGATAACACCCAGAGCTGAGCCACTTCTTATGATTGCGAGCACGTGGATGAAGAACCACAAACAGTGACCTGTTACACATTTTCAGTACCATCATTGCCAAATTTCAAATGAAACTGTAAAGCAATACTAATTCTTTTTGTACAACATTGCATTTAATTTAGGAAGCATAGTTTGTTTGTTTTTAATTTTTTAACTGGGGCAATATTAGGATTCCCTTATTAGGTATTGCCAACATAGTAAATGCACCAAGTCACCCAGGCACCATTATCCACTACCATAGTCCATTGTGAGAGAGACAGAGAGAGGGGAGGGAGAAAGGGAGGGGGGAGAGAGAGAGAGGGGAGAGAGAGAGATACTATAGTCCATATATACATACACACACACACACACACACACACACACACACACACACACACACACACACATATATATATATCAAGACATTTAAAATGACCAAGCAGATTTTTAAGCATCAAATACAATTTCTAGAAATGAAAAGAGAGCATATAAGCATGCATGTAGCCTATATTAAGTTTACCACCAGAAGTGATAGTAGTTAAAACAAATTGGTATTGGAATAAAAACAGACACATAGATCAACAGAACAGAATTGAGAACCCATAAACAGCCCCACACATGTATGGACAGTTAATCTATAACAAAGGATTCAAACACATACACTGGCACAAGGACAGCCTCTTTAACCGTGGTTTGGAAAAACTGGACAGCCACATGCAAAAGTCGGAAACTAGATTACTGCCTAACATCATACACAAAAATTCAGAATGGATTGAAACTTTGGGTATAAGACCTGAAACCATAAAATACTTAGGAGGGACATAGGGAACACTCTCTTTGACATTAGCCTTACAAATGTTTGAGATCTCAATCCAACGGCAAACGAGACAAAAACAAAAATAAATGGAGCTACATCAAACTGAAAAATTTCTGCCCAACAAAAGAGACTTGCATCAAATTTCCTACTACTTGGGGAAAGACATTTGCACATCATACAGCCAACAAAGGCTTAATATCCGAAGTATGAAAATAACTGATAAAATTCAACAATAAAAGAGTGAAAACCCCAATTAAAAAAATAGGCAGAGGATTGAAATCAGCATTTCTTCAAACATGAAAAGATCCCATCATATCTTATCACAGATATTGAAATCAAAACAACATTGAAGCTATACTCAGAAATCAGCAAAAGCTTCCTTTAATCAAATGTAAAGCACTCCAGTATTTTCTTTTTTTGCTCTACCAGAGACCTTTGGCACTGCTAACCACTTCTCCTTCTCATTTAAACCTCTCCAGTTCTTTGAAATCTTTGACAGCTTGTGACCAGTTTTTCTCTGGAGAAGTGTCCATCTTCTCTTGAACATTTCCCAAGACTTGGCTCTTGTCTCTAGACTTAATTCTTTCCATATTAACCTTGCCTTGTACTCCCTATCTTCAGCTGTCAACATTATTTATGTAATTCCCAGGTCCACAACTCCCACAGCAGCTTATATCTAAGTTCCCACCCAGTGCGTCATTACTGTCTGACCCATTTCATTTTGCAATTTGCTTTGCCTGGCACCTGAAACTCAAATCAAATGTCAAAATCACTTTCTTACCTCCAACTTCATCCCTTCTCTTGAGATCTTTCCCAACAGCACTATTGTTTCACTTTGAATCACTTCATCCCTTCTCTTGAGATCTCTCCCAACAGCACTATTGTTTCACTTTGAATCACAGCACTAGAAATCTCAGAGTCACCTCTGACTCCTTTCCTCAGACTTCAAACCCCTCAGGAAGCAAAGTTAGTGTCTATCTTTCCACCACCCTCTCCTTGAAGCCAGCATATAGTGTTTGACACCTAGGTAGGAACGCAATAAATATTGAAGTGTGATGAATTAAATGAATTCTCTTTTTCACTTTTTGTATTCCCTCAGTCATTCACCTCATGGATTCATCAACCAACCTAAAAATATGTATTTCAGGAAGCTGTGTCAATAGTGCACCGTTGGAGAAGGAGCTCTTGTGTCGGAGTCTCTGGGCCTGAATCTTGACTTGGCGGCTTCCTCGTTGTATTTCTTTGAGCATGTTGTTCAACTCTATACTTTAATTTTTGGCCTATAGAGTGAGACAAGTAATATATACCTACATGCATCGCTATATTAAAGATTAAATGAAATTACCTCTAGAAAAAAAACACATTGTAAGTGTTCAACGGATTCTGTGGCTGATGATGACATTGGTGATGGCAAAGATGGTGATGATAGTGATAGTGGTGATGAGGGTGGTAGTGGCAGAGGAGAAGCCTGGGATGGAAGCATCTGAGGTGCTTTGAGGACATCACATCAGAGGAAGGCAACTAGCAGCAGCATGATGCTAAGGCTTAATGTGTGTTTAGGGCAGGCCAAGAACTCTCAGGGGCATGAAAACAAGGGGAGAAAGGGCAGGTTGAAGTTGATCTCCTAGGGAAATGGGTAACTCAAGGCACTGGGATCCTCTGTGGGAAAAAATAAGGAGAGAGTGCAGTGGCTGAAGGACTGGAGACAAAAACATACAGTGGTCAGCCTGACTGTGTGGGAGAACGTGCTAGGTCTGTGTGTGGATTCCGTAGAGCTGCTCTCTTTTTATTGGCTTTGCATCTCAGTTTTCTTCATAAAATCACCTTTGAAGAGCCCTGTTGATTTCAGTAAAATAGGCAAATCATTGGTGCCAGCCTTGAATACAAGCTGAGGAGTTTGAACGTTATGCTGTAGGGATAGGGAGACTATAGATATTTGGAGGGAAAAGTAACAAGACTGAAGTGGTGTTTTATCGAAACTATTGATACACCTCATTCAGTGGTGGGGTGTGGAATCAGATGAAAGAGAACTAATGCATTCTCCAGGCAGGAAGGGTTCATGAAAAGGCTGTCTTCCTCCAATGACCTCCACCTCCAGCTGGGCTTCTCTCTGCCATCAACAGTTGTCCTAAATCAGGCAGCAGCCCCTACTCCTCTCCCTTCACACTGGTTCCATGTAGGCCAATACTCCAGAGCACTAATTCTGTCCTTCCACTCCATGTGCCAGAGCCAAATTGCTCTCAGACCCTACCAACTACCAGTCACACCTCTGTCCCCACCTGGATAAACTTCTTTCAGCAGCTGAGCTCCCCCCCACACACACACCCAAACATAGCATCTTTGTTTTCCCTTGTGTGTATCATATCATCGTCTGGTCCTGGAATGTTCCCTTCAACACCTTTGTGAATGTGTACACACAGATAACACACACATATACACATACACAAGGTGTTTACTACCCTTGTAAACTTTGTGCAAATTCCATCAGCCTTCTGGGGCCACACTTGGTTATACCTGTGTTTCCATGTACAAGTGGCCTGGGAGCCCTATTTCTTAAATCCTTGTCTGGCAGCAGTCAATATTTATTTTGCTTGTAAGTGTCGCTGAACATCAGTTGTATTGGGATCACTGCACCCCAACAATACAAAACAACATAATCTAACTGGGTAAGAACATTCAAATTATTTTACTTACAAACAGGAGGCACGTTTTTAGTCTCCTTTCAGGTCAGAGGCCACTAGTTAACTGCTCCTCCCTTTCCCCCTGCACCTCATCTCCCCACCTCTACTGTGATCACTCAGGGCTATTGTGCAGCTGCCTGTGATTTCAGAAGTGGCTCGAGGCCACAGCATTCCTTCTAAGCTGGGACTTTTTTTATGAAATGTCTTCTTGACAAATGTCAGTGTGACTGAGATTCACCGCAGTGCTTATTAAAGAAACGAAAGTCCTGCCCAGACAGGCCTGAGCAGCAGACCCAAGCTTCCCTGGGGGCAGGAAGGCCCAGCAGCTCTTGGGAGAAGCTGACCGGCCAAATGTTCTTTCTTTCTCCATGGCCTGCCCCACCCACAACTCCCAGGCAGCACCACACATGGAGACCTGTGCTTCTCACTGATGCCACTTTATCTATAAAAAGCTTTCTTTACCCTGCAAGTTGTCAACGTTCTAGTGAGAGACAGACTTTATAAACCTATGTCACCAACTTCCTCTTTCAAACACGGGAACCACAGCCCAGATTGGCTTTGCTGCCAGCCTGATGTGTAGTCCCAGGGAACATTCTCAGCTGTCTAGGCATAAGATGTACCAGCTATTAGATATTCTAATCCTTGGGCCTCCAAATATAGGTGGGATGATGGGAACTGCCAAAAAATACAATAAAAAATGTTTTCATCTTGCTCCAGTCTAACATCTGAGCTCAGAGTGAATTGGAGGAGATGAAAGTGAACACATCACTGTGATTCATTTATCAGCAGAGGGTCCAGAAGCAAGAATAGGAAGATCATGACCTTGACATTGAGAAAAGACTAGCCTGAGATCAGTGGAAGGAAGACTGGATTCTACCCCACTGTATTCAAGGTTAGGGAGGTCTCTCAACCTAGTTCTGAACTTGATGTGTGTTTTCTCTGAGTACAGAGAAGTTTCCTTTCATGCCAGCAGGCTTGTTGAGGGCTGACGGCTTTACAGAGAAGGGAGCAGAGTGTCCTATCAGAGGATGGAAGAGAAGGGACACAGGAAAGTCAGGGCTTTTCCTGGTCATACCACATACTTCTGGTTTCTGGCCACACATCCTGTGCAGAGGGGTGATCCAGAATTCAATGATGAAGGCAGATTTTGTAATAAATGTCAGGGTTTTTAGTGAAGATGGGACACTGTCCCCTCAACTGTCAGGTGAGCAGGTAAAGGAAGTTGACAGGGACAATATGTGAAAAGCAGCTGTCTAACAGAGAACAGCCTTTCCATTTTATTTGCTTTTCATGAAGAAAAATTCTGTATTTTTATGAGATGGTTATGCACAGTTTTCAATATTTCCAACATGTGGGAAAAAGAGCATGGAAAAACTCAGTGTAATCAGAATTCTCGGTCCCAAATTTCAGTAATGGTTTCCAATATCTTCCTCATAAAATTTCTGTGCAGAGCCATACAAAATGACAAAGTCCCTTTTTTTTATTTCCACATTATCTTTCTGTCTCCAATTAATATGTTGACTGACCTTAAATGGATCAATTTGTTGCTCATTCTTTCCAGTTGCATAATGAGGATGGCGCTAGTCTGGGAGTGCACAGTGGCTTCTTCCAATGCTAACATTTAATGATCTCTCCAAATAGCTACTCCCTCTGTCTTGCTTGTAAGTGGGGAAGTCAAGGAAAGAGGTTAGAACTTTGCTTTTAAAATTGAACAGTCTTGACATGCAACGGGACAGTCCCCAGGAAAAGGAGAGGTTCCAGAGTCCCTACCCCACCCAAAGGACGGTGTAGCTGAATACAGAAGAGAAGAATCTGGAGAGGAGACTAAAGGGTAGAGAGCCAGGAGACCTGAGGGGTCACATGGAACAGAAAGGCATGTGAAGAGCGGCTTTTGTTTCTTGACCCTGTGCTGATTGAAACAGATATGGTGAGAGACCATGGGGAGGTTCACTATGGCAGCATTTATCTTGACTTTGATTTTGCTCTTTTCTTCCCAGACTTGTCTGGCCATTTCTGACCCTTTTCTATGGGTCCCTGCTGGAAAGTGCTTTAGGCCTGTGACAAGCTTTCAGGCCTTGCTTTGGCCAGTCCCTTTTGGGTAGATTTTACCCACAAGGGGATGGGTAACTTTGGGTGTTTGATTTAGGAACTATATTCTTTGTCTTTTCTGTATTGCACACTCATTGTATTAAAATTCCTTTCCATGAAAGGTCTTAAATGTTTTGTCTTAATGCAGTGGATGGCAGGACCTATTTAGAGCAGGCAGGTTTGCGGGCTTAGGGGTGCCCCTCTCACTGCTCTGTAACAGGTATGGGGGTCAGCCCATCCCTGGGCTCAGTGTGCCTCTCTGATGGAGGCCAGTTGTGAGCACTCCATGAACTAATAAAGCATGTGAAATGTTGCATACAGCACTGGCACTCACAGTAAGTTAGTATGTTAACTATAGTGTAAATGAAAGTTCAGAGGGAAAAAACGAAGGTGGCCTGCATCAACCAAACACATTTACCAAGTCAGGTTTGAAGGAAATCAGTGTGAAGCTTGTTTCATGGATTGGGGATAGGATAGAGACTCAGCTGCCAACACTACTGAGAAAACCAAGAGGGTGTCAACATTCTTATCAAAATACCATCTATCATAAAAACAACACAAACCAGTCCTTCCTGTGTGGATTCAGCTGCAAGGGATGATGAGCACTTGCTGGCCTGCATGCTGACCTGGCACTCACGATGCCATTGGCTGGTGCTCAGGCCCCGGGCCTGGAGGACAGACTTCAGAAGAAACAGGAGTCTCCTAGTGGCCTGGAGAATGCGGGGAGGGAGGAGCGGATGTGAGGGGATGAGGAGCGAGATCCAAAACTGACCTCTGTTCAGTTATGCTGTATATGGGAGGCAGATGGTGTGGGAAGACATGATCTAAGAAATCTTTTTACTTTTCTATATAGAGAGAACCTTAAAGCTTAAAAGAAAGTTATCAACTTCTTTTTCTCCTAGCAGAGGATATATTTTTGAGATCTTGTCCTAAGCGTTCTTTCAAAATATTGGGTCTGAGGTCTTTCCCGGGGTCTTTGTTTAAATCTTTATTTGTGTGTTTTGTTTTGTTTTGTTTTGTTTTAGTGGGAATGGGCACTTTTATTAGCATTAAGAGCACAGGGAATTTCTGATTGTCCGGCTGTGGCTGTAAGCTGAAAGAGGCGATTCTACTTCTACAAGCCTGAGGCAATCTGGCTCCTTGCCGGGCTCCCGGACATGGCCACCCTGGCATTCAGTGGGGAGAGGAACAGACCCACAAACTGCCTCCTCAGGGCTTGGGCACACCCACTGAACCTGGCCCCAAGGTTTCTTTTTCAAAGCTTGACATTTTATTAGGGTTCCCCCTTATTTTATAGGGCAGCAGCTCCACTTATCTGTGTACCTCCTATCTCCTCCAATAAGAAGGGGGATGGGATTCTAGAGAACTTGATTGGGAGTCCATTGAGCCTGGACATTCCTGAGGGAGAATTTTGGTTTTAAGTTTCAAAACACAAAAGGGCCTGAGTCCCAGGAAGCCAACTCTGATGTGAATGAGCCCCCAAATGGCCAGACACTACTGTTACTTGTCTCAAAAATCCTAACTTGGAAAAGACTGGTCTTTATTATGCCTCTGCCTGTTACTTGCTTTGGTGTGGGAGCTTCAAGATGAGTTTCACTTATGTCAAGTTAAAACAAATTTGTTGATGGAAAACTCATGTTAACTAGCTTTCTTGCAAATGAGGTTGTATGGGAGAAGCAGCTCTTCTCTGGTTTGGCCCCCTGGCCAGGTGCAGGTGTGCCCTGGGGGGCCTCAGGGAGCCACAGAGCCCATCAGGGCTCTTCCACAGTGCCCATGGCCTTCCTGGGGCTGTGTCAGATATTCAGACTCAGAAACACTAGTGCGTGTCCAGGAACTGTTTTGCTTGCAAATGCATCAAGTTGGAATATGTTGGAAGAAAAACATCAGAGCCAGTGGGTGACACTCCAGACTACTGACATCTTGAGCAGGGGCCTCTGGGAACTTGTGGCAGAGAGGAACCACCTGGGAACTCAGAAAAGATGGAACTCAGTCTCTCTTCTTCCTTGCCACATGTGTGACTCCAGGTCCTTGCACAGAAGATCCTTGGTGGGCAGTTACTCTCCTTCCACTTTGACTGGTTCCCACATTCCCTCAGCTCCCAGGCAGTTGCATCTTCAAAGCATGGCTCCCACTTAGCACTGGCCTCTGGCTGCCGCCATCTTGCCACAGTGTAGCTTTGGTGTGGGCTGCAGTCTTCACTCAGCAGATGCCATCTGGAAGAGGACAGACAGCAGTCCATGTGCCAGATAATCATTTTCTTTCATCTTTTTCATTCTTCCCTTTCTCTCTTTCTCTCACTTCCTACATGAATAAGCCCTATCTTACTCTCTAGTGTCTTTGCTTCTGAGCTGTGTCCTACATTCTTTTTATTTTTTCTTAAAGATTTATTTATTTATACAGAACTGGGATATAGGCCAGAGGCACAGGGGGCCGTGAGAGGATTCACCAGAGACAGAGGGGGCAGAACAGGCAGAACAGGCAGCTTGAGGAAGTACACTGCTGAGGAGAGCGTGGGTGGGAAAGGAGAAATCTTGCGCACCCTGTGGATCACCTCCAGGCCGGGAATCAAACTGGCACTAAAGCGGCTGCAGTTTGCTTACAGTGCTGCACTTTAACCGGCTGCGCCACCAGGGAGGGCCCATGTTCTACATTCTTAAGCATGCAGGTGAGGACCCACTCACCTTGCCATAACTTTTTCCTGGTGTTTGTCCCTTTTCAAAAGTTGGTCACAGGCGTTTTTATCATGCTACAGCAAGTAGGGCCAACTTTTAGCAAACCCAGCAAGTTTCCAAGGTTCCATGACCCCCTGGTACCTGTTTGTGTTATAGGATTAACGTGGTCTTTGATCCCTTCCTGGTGTTGGAAACTTCATCAACTGGTTTGTGCTTTTGACACAAAAGCACAGGTAAAGACCCTGTGGATGTTTAAAGGTTCTGAAACCTTTAAGGAGCTAGTCAACCTCCAAGTCCAGCCAATTCCCTGCTTACAAAAGCCCAAAGTGTGAACTGGGCCACTTGTCTTTGGGGCCTCACCTGCACTTAAAATTCAGTTGTACTGCAGACACACACAAAAGGGTCAATAATGGGTTTTTTTACAAAAGGGGAAAAGAAAAGGAAACAACCCAGGGAAAGAGAGAGGAATGCAAAGCAACTGGAATATCTTACCAGCTGGGCTGACTTGGAGCTCCGGTAACAAACTAACTAAAAGCCCCAAGCCATGCTGTCCTGGTGGTCCTGGGAGCCCTGTTGCCTAGCAAGAATAGCAAGAACAGCAAGAACACCATAGGAAATGGCAACCTATTTATCCCCCAATATCCCAGAATGCCTGCTTAGCTCCGCCCTTGTGTCCTCACAGGTCTCTCCCTGGTACTGCTGGGAGTTGTAGTTTCCAATCACTGGAGTAGGGGGTGGAGTCCAGAAAGCTGGAGTAGGGGGTGGAGTCCACAAAACCCTGCAGAATTCCATTAGAACATCCTTCCCTTAACAAATACACTACTCTACCCTAGTGATCAACCCCATAAAACAATACAATACTCTACCATGGTGATCAACCCCATAAAACCAGGACCCCATGTGCTCAGCTCAGGTGTGGCTCAGGCCAATTGCCAACGCTCCCCTGTTCAATGATGTTTCCCTCTTGAAATCATTTATTAGCTTATGTCAAAATGTATGTGGGATTAAATGGCAGAAACTAGCCCAGCACCCTCCAAAATCAGTAACCGTGGAAACTCACTGGAGAAGTATATGCTTTTCACCCACCAGGCTGGATCAAGCATTTGTGGTGCTAACACTTACTTGATTTAAAAATAAGGACAAGATCACTAAATTATATTTGAAACTTCAGGGACAGGACTTTGGGGGAGGGGGTTGCCCAGGGCAGAGGTGCTGACACTCCTGCTTCCCTTAACTTCTTGCTGAAAGGTCTCTGCTGCTGTGGTTATCAACACAGAAGAGTCAGGCTATTCATGGCAAGCTGACCCTCTGAGCATGGGGTCAAGGCACACTTTGGGCAAACAATGGTTCCTGCGTGTGCAGGCTTTGGCACCCCCAACTGCTAAGGCTGTTTCTAGAATCTCCCTTACAGAGAACAAAGAAGGCCTGTATCCCACACCCTCCAAGAGCCAATCAGGCTCCTCCTGGGGTGCTTTCCTTGAGTCTCACCTCCAACTCATGATTGAACATACTGAACTAAAACATTAAACTAAAATAAACCAGAACCCTACCTGAAACTGAAATTTCCCAATGGGTTTCAAAGGTGAGGCCAAAATTCCCTTTACCCACCTGCATGACATGTATATTCCTGCTTTGCATGGATAGGGTAATTAATTCTTCTTGTTTGTGGAGGAAAGGGGGCTAGGCGAGTCTTCAAGGTCACGAGAAATCTTCAGTCCTAGAACTTTTGGCTAATTGGATTTTTTCTGTGATAATGTGTGGACCAAGAATTAGTCTGTGAGCTCACAGAATTGTGAGCGAAGCACCTCTAGTAAGCCAATGTGTGGAAGGAATGAGTATAGGCTTGTAGAAGATAAAAGGATTGATACTAATTCATGGGAGAGAAGAGAAATGTGTTGATTTTAGAACAGAAGCTTCAGGCAGAGCAAATCTCTGACAGCCAGCTGGGATGACTTAGAGTACTTCTGTGCTGGTCTCAAATGATGGATGAGACAGGACACTACCTCAGGGAGACCGTGTAGGAACAAAGCGTTTTGTGGCCAAATTGGTTTGGGAAACAGCATGCTCTCCCCCCTCTTGGAAATGAGGAAGAGGAGGACTCCTCACATGCCCTTCATGCGAGTTTGCCCAATAGGACCACCCAAGGATGATTTAATTATTAATAAGGTGTGGGTTTGGTTTGTTGATTAGGAAGGGGGATAAGAAGCTGAAGTTTTGTGTTAACTTACAGATTTTTGATAGAGATGCAAATTATGTGTATATAGTAGAAAAGATAACTTCACATATTATGATCTATTGTCCTGTAGGATATGAAAAACTTTTAAACCTAGTAGTCTTGTTCCAAAATTTTTTGTTCAATTTATAAAATCTTCATTACTTAAATATCCTTTTAATTGACTTTTACTATCCTGCAGTTTCCCTAAGTAAGTGAAATAAAGCTTTGATATACGTTTATTTTAAACTTTTTCCTGGATATATTTTTATTAGATTATATTATTTGGGGGCATAATTTATTCTCTTTTGAGGAATAATTTTGAAAATATTTTCCCTATATTTTATGTTAGGTTCAAACCCATCTCTTCCCATCATTCTGACAGTTTAGGCAGCCTTGTCTTTCTCACAGATTTATGAAGGTTTTAGATGTTCATTGTCAATCTGTAAAGAAAGTATTTGGGCTCAGGGGACATGCGTCAATTTCCAAGCTCACCATCCTTAACTCAGAATGTTGGGGCTCAATGGAATGTCCCCACCTCTCCTAGTTATAAAGTAAAGCTAAATGTGGAAGAGAATAGTGGTATAATAGATACCCTATAAGTAGTATAATTTATTTTCTGTTTCAATATATACATAATACTTCTTCCTGGCACTATATCTATTTTACATATGTTTGCATCTCAGATTATAGGTTCCACGGATATATTGGCCATATGTGTAATTTTTTTCACCTGAATCTTTGATGTTTCCCAGAGGTGAATGGGTGTCTTGTAAGTGCTTTTTGATGGGGATGAAACAAAGGAAGAAATGTTTCTGGAAGCAGACATTCTGGAAATTGCCAGAGAAAGCTGTTTGGAGGTCAGAGGGTGGCCATTCCCCTGCATGAAACTGCTTTAAAGAAATCCCCTTCCCTGGGGGATGATTCAGCATATCCCTGCCTTTACGCTCTATCCAGATGCTTCCCTGAGGCTCTGCATGTGGAGGAATTATCAGTGTCACTATCTCTAAAGATTTTTGCTGAGAGTAACAATTTTTGTTACTTTTGGCAGCTATAGCAAGAGAATGGCCAAGAAAGGATATGACATAAATTTAACAGTTTAATTCTGAAAACCCCGTAGTTTTACTGCTGATCATTTCTAGCTCGGGCTTTGCTTTTCCTCTTTGGTCACAACCACTGGACTTCCAGGGGATTATTTCTTCTAACAAACTAAGGAAATTTTCAGAGCCAAATTTCAGGTCTTTCCTGATTTAAAGAAAAAAAAAATGAACAATGAAAGGATAGTGCATTTGGCTTTGAATAGTGACTAGGGACACCAGGCACAAGAGATGACCGTGACTACATTTCCTAACAAAGCAATACTATTTTTTTTTTTAAGATTTATTTATTTGTGCATACAGAACTGGGGTACAGGCCAGAGGCTCAGGTGCAGTGAGAGGCTTCACCAGAGACAGAGCGGGGAACAGAACAGGCAGATCAACGAAGTACACTGCTGAGGGGAGCAGCGGGCGGGTCAGGAGAGGTCTGCCACGCCATGTGGTCACCTCCGGGGCAGGCGGGAACTGAACTCATGCGGAAGCGGCTTTAGATTCTCAGTGCTGTGCTTTAACCCGCTGCGCCACCAGGGAGGGCCCGCAATACTATTTTTTTAAAGAATTTTTTCTTGTTATAGAGGAAAATCTGAGACTTTTGTGGAAACGTCACTTGGAAATTCTCTTAATCATAATTTTCACTTTGAGAGGAGATGGGATTGGTGAGTTTTAAAGACTAGATTTCATTCTAAAGGAAGTTTGGGACCAAAGCTAGAGATGCATGTACAAGGCATTTGGCCTCGTCCTCTTCAATGAGCCTCCTGGTGCAAAAAACGTGACCCAGTTGTGCACGGCTTTGGAACCCTTGTGATCTAGGGGATGGCATCTCTTGAGCCTCAACTACTCTTTTGGTAAGGAGAGATAATTTTACTATACTCACTTGCAACACCATTAAGATCTGTTAATCAGGAGTGTAATAATTCCTAAAATTTTTGAGAACTTATAGTGGGCACTGTATTAAAACTAAAACATTTTATCATTTATGCCTCCCCACAACCTCTGATATAGGAACTATTTTTCTTCATCTTATATTTAGGGAGATTAAGACACTGTTGGTTAAGCTACCTGAACAAGATCTCCTAGCTAGCGGATGATAGAACTCTGGTCAAATCTGGGCCATCTGGCTGCAGGACTGGGGCTTCTAGGCACTATGTGTTCCAATAATACACAGATAAGTATTTAACACAATAGTAGCTATCAGTTTATTTTAATTGATCTAAACAATGCAACTGTACACCGAACCTTTCTTATAGCCCAAAGACTTTAGCAATTTAATGGTTTGCTATTAAACATGTTCACTGAAAAATATCTCAATTAAAAGTGTACATCATTAACATCAGATGGAGCCCTCTCTACTGGCTTGATTGCAACACCTGTATCCCTTCTTTCACTGTCACGCCTTCAATCATCTCAATAAATATGTGTCTTCAGTCATATATGCATTTCTGAGCATCCTTTTGGCTATTTACAGAATCAAATTGCTTCTCCTTTATTTGTCTTCCTTTTATTTTCTATCCTTTATATACAGGAAGTCATGTCTGCATAAACAGAGGATAAACCATGGCCAATGTGAAACATACATGTAGAGGTCTATGCGTAGAACTCAACATGCTAGGATATGCCTTCCTTGCAATCAATATAAATTTACCTAAGCTGAGTTACTCTTGAACATTGTGTTCCCCCTCTCTGAAAGCAGCTCCTATATTACAACCAAATGCCTTATAGTTCAGACTCTTTCCTAAAGATACCACTTCTTGTCTCTTGGGACTTTCTGAAAACACAAGGAAACACAAGGACTTAGTTGAGTTCAGCTGAATCTGCACTGTGACTATCTAAGAAATGCTGCTATTGTTTGGCCAGTCATTATTATCTACAATGCCCAAGCATTTCAGATACAGCAATAATCAAGCATTGCACCTTCCCACAAGAGGCCTACGGTTTATGGAAGGGGCGCAAATATTATGGCATGAGCTCAATTCACCTGTTTTAGCAAATGAAGATTTCAGGATTACACAACAGCCAATCATCTAAGGACTGGCTGCTTTTCATCCCACAACAGGGTTAAGTAGCGGAAACAGAGCTATGGCCTAGAAAGCCTAAATAGCCTTCTTCAGGAAAACATTTGCCAAATGCTAGGGAACAATTCTATGGGAAAGATTATTTAACAAGCATATTATGTCACTCTTATATTAAACAAGTAGGATTATTGAATATAATCACAATTTTGTTTTAAGATTTATTCAACGGGTAAATGTATTCTCCTTGCTACAATAAGACTTGAGTTGTCCCTTGACTTAACATCTATCATTGTTAAATAATAAAATTCTACAATCAATTTAAAGTGTAAAATGTGGTCCTCCTTCTAGGCATCCAATACCATGAAATAGTAAAAATGTCCAGTTTCATCTGGTTACATTTTCTTCCCAACAGCTGGTTGCCTGCTTCTTGGGAAATGGTTCCTTCTCTCAGTAGTGCCAGGTTCTGCCACTGTACAGGAACTCGCTCAGGGTTGGGAGTGTGGAGCACATGTCCCAGGAATAGGCAAGTTTCTGCTTCACTGTCATGATGGCTCTCTGTGCACTGGGGATGTCAGCAGCTGTTAAAAGCTCTTTACCTTGTGGGGCATTTATATACATTGTATGGAGACTCCTCTCCCCTCTGGCTTCACTCCAGAGAGCCAATACCTGTGTGGATGTTTCTCTGGTTTAACCTGTCATTTACTCCTTTCGCAGCCTCTAAAATATGGAATGAACCTACTTAACCTGACATAACTGGCTTCCTCTTATCAAATCCAAAGATACCAGTTACAATCTCTGAGGTGCTGCCTGGAGCCACCTACTTTCAATGTGAAGTGAAGGGAGAACAGCCAGACTTCCTGCTTAGGGTGGAGGGGACCTTTTAACACAGCTCTCTCTAAAGACAAGATTCCCAGAAATCCTTCCTCTTTTAATCTACTTTTGACTTACTTTATAGTCTCAAAGTGAAAGAAAGACATGAGTCCTGAAACCAGTTTTTTGTATATTCTTTCCACAAGTTTTCACTTGGAAACGGATATTTTTATCTATCTTGGTGACACTATCAAAACTTCCACTTTCATATACCGTACAATTAGATTGAAAACTTTTGAACAAAATATAAAACAGATAAAGTGAAGCTAGATCCAGACCTGATTCGGGTTTCTAAGGCAACAAAGAGAAATGATGAAAACTCTGGCTCTCTATCATGAGACTGTACGGCATTTTTTTTTACTGAAGGTCAGAGTGATTTCATCCTTCTAGTAGACTTGGGAAAACACAACCAAGGGAAAGACACTGAGTTAGGTTTTGCAGGCAGAACTTTTTAGGACATAACTTCTATATGTAACTCTATATGTCTTCTAATTTAGATTTATTTATTCATCCATTTCAACCCATTCCTGCCTTGTCCCCTGCACCAGAGTGAATAGCTGTCCTATGTCTCAGCTCAGTCTTATTTGTTTGTAATATCTTTATCTCCTTTCCCCACCACCGGCCTAGTGTGCCTTTCCCCTTTCCCCTCCCTCTGAGCCTCCGAGTCCTCAGGGTGTTTATAGAAGACCTGTGTGTGTTAAAAGTGTTTTATGTTATTGATTTGACTGCTGTGTAAGTGTCCAGTATTTGTTATTGCCTCCTGACTTACTTTGCTGTGCCTCCTTCTCTCAAATTCTCTCCATCTTTTTTTTTTTTCCTTTTTTGAAAATGGCTTTAGTGTGACTCTCTAATCCTCCATGGTTTATGTATACCTTCTTGATCAAGTCATCCATTGACATATATTTGGTCTGCATCCATTCTCATATATTTAGTCTGCCCTACTTTGTAAATAATGTTGCTATGAACATTGTGGAATATATAGGTTTTCTGTTGGTGGTTTCACATTCTGTGAATATTTGCCCAAGAGTGGGAGTGCTGGGTTTTATGGTATTTCCATTTTAGGGTTTTTTTAAATGGCAAATCCAAATGGTTTTTCATAATGATTGTACCAGTTTATATTCCTCCCAATGTTGTTATATAGTTACTTTTTCTCCACATTCTCCCCAATACTTGTTATTAGGGGTCTTTTTAATATGTGCCATTCTCACAGGTGTTTTTGTTTTAATAGTTTTTAGTTTTGTTTTGTAGTTTTAATATGCTTCTCTTTTATTAGATGTGATGATGACATTTTTCATATCTTTGACCTGGATATGCTCTGTAGTGAATTGTTTTTATATCTAATGCCCATTTATTAAATGGGTCATTTGTTGTAGAATTGTATGACTTTTTATATTTCTTTGATATTGATCTCTTATGAGTTATTTGTAAGTTTTCTGTTTAATCATTTTGTATTTTCTTTTGCTATAAAGGAACTTTATAATTTGAGGCAATCCCAATTGTTAAAAGGCAATAATTTCAGAAAATGATGATAAATTAGATGCTGAAAAAAAGAGTTCAAGGTGATCTCTGTCTCTAATTTGGCAACTGGGTAATTTTAATTCTTGCCACTGGACTTTAAAAGAGCAGATTTGTGGGGGAAAGTGTCTATTTCTTTTACTGCCAAGGAGTGGAGTTATGAGAAGAAAAGTAGAAAAAAGATCTTGGGTTGAGTTTACTAGAATAACTGAACCAAAATATCCAGAATGGAGGTAATGTTGAATAAGGCTTAAGTCCCACATTGGAGTCTGTACTACTTCCACATGCAAATATTTGCTTATTAAATTAAGCTTCCTTAATCTTCACCGAAGAACATAACCCTACTGTGGCACTGTTAATTACTATCAGTTCTTTAGTATTAATATTCTAGGTAGGACACTGGTGGTGGGGGAAATGACATCTAAAAATCAGACTACTAACCCCTCTACCTGCATTCTCTTCCCTTGCTTTTTTTCCTATATTCTTTTCATCTGCAAATTCATTTCCCCTTTTATATGCAGCAACAATTTAATTCCCTTGAGAGACTGTAAATTACTAAGGTTTCCCTCAACCCTCCATTCCATAGGGATAGGCACACAGTTTAGGACAGCCAAATAGAAGACACCTGCCCATTGACCCAGTGACTGGTTCAGGGACAAGCCACCATTTGTATTCTAGCCTTTGTTTACCCCAAGAATGTTGGGAAACAGCAGCGATCTTTTTACTCCACTTGCTAAATGCTGAGAGGGAATTTGTGGTTCCTAGGTGACATTTTGTCTCTTCTGGTGAGACTTTGAAACACACTGTCTCTATTTCCTGGTCATGCTAATCCATAAATTTCTCCTTTTAATATTTTTAAAATATAGTTTGAGACTTTTTTTGTTTGTTTTGCAGATTGAAAGCTCTGACAACCTCCCATAGTGTCCCTACACAAAGTCCATGGCCCTCTCATTGTCCCCTACAGCTTCATTGAGATAAAGTCGCATACAATACATTCGCTATCTTAATTACAAAGCAATGGTTTTAGTGTATTCACAGAGGTATGTGGCTGTTATCATGATTTCATTTTAGAACATTGTCTGTTTCCCAAAAAGCACTCTTATGCATATCAGCTGTCACTCCCCATTGTCTCCATTGGCAGACATTCATCTATTGTATGTCTCTATGGATTTTTCTATTCTGGACATTTTATACAAATGGAATCATACAATACGTGGCCTTTGTGTCTGGTTTCATTTAGCATGACTTTTTCGAAGTTCTTCCATTTTGCAGCCTGTATCATTACATCATTCCATTTTATAGCCAAATAATATTCCATATTTTTGTTATCTAGTCATCAGTTGATGGACTTTTTTGTTTTCTATTCATCAGTTTTGGTGACTGCCACTTTTGACTGTTACTACCAATGCTACTATGAATATTTTTTTACACATTTTTTTGTGAGGCCATATGCTTTTAATTCTTTTGGGTAAATATCTTAGAGTAGAAGTGCTGAATCAAATGGTTAGTCTAAATTTAGCCATTTGAGAAACTGCCAAAATACTTTCCAAAGTTGATGCATCATTTTATATTCCCTCCAGTTATGTTTGAGGAGTAAAAATGCTTTCCGCCACATTTTCATCAATAATTATTATTTGTCTTTTTGACTATGTCATCCTAGTGAATGTGAAATAGCATCTCATCATGGATTTAATTTGCATTTCCCTTGTGGCTAAAGATGTCAAGTACCTTTTTATATGCTTACGGACCATTTTTTAAAAATTCTTTCCAGAAATGTCTATTTTAATTCTTTGCCCATATTTTAACTGTTATTTATTTTTTTATTGTTGGGTTGTAATAATTCATATATTCTAGATACATGATTTGCAAATATGTTGTGTTACATTGGTTGCTTTTTGCTTTATTTATGAAGTTGTATGAAGGACGAAAGTCTTACATTTTGATAAATTTCAATTTATCTTTCTTTTGTCACTTGTGCTTTTAATATTAGAACTTTGAAACATCATTGCGTAACCCAAGATCATACAGATTTACATTTGGTCTTTCTTCTAAGAGTTTCACATAGCTTACGTGCTTTGATACCGTGTGACTTCATTTTTGTGCCTTGTTGCACTTTGCATTCCCATTTTTTTTCTCTTGCCCAACTGCACTGTGGTCCTAAGTATATTTTTCCTAAAAATATTAATAAATATGGGCAATCAAAAAGTAGTTTCAGTTCAAATAAATTTGGGGAAGTCTGCATAGAAATAGGTTCTTGAAGGTTCAGTACATATGTATACTTTAAAGACTCAAAGTAGAAGTAATAAAGAAACCTGTTTTGTTTCATTTAACCTAGTATTTATAAATACACAGTCTGGGGGGCCCTCCCCGGTGGCACAGTGGGTTGAGGCACAGCACTGGGAAGCTTGAGCCACTTCCGCATGGGTTGGCGAGGCCGACCTCTCCTGGCCCGCCCGCTGCTCCCCTCGGCGGTGTGCTTTGTTGATCTGCCTGTTCTGCTCCCCGTTCTGTCTCTGGGGAATCTTCTCGCCCTCCGCATCTCTGGCCTGTACCCCAGTTCTGTACGAATAAATAAATAAATCTTAAAAAAAATAATACACAGTCTGGGGGATGCTGTTATCTCCTCCCCACCCAAGATGCTCTATCAGGAGGAATAAGGAATTCATTGCCATAGTCCTTGATAACGTCCCTGGGAGCCACCCCAAAATCTTAGTCCCTTTGGGGATTGATTCAGTTGAATAGAGCTAACTTCTTCAAGGTTAGCCTGCCTTCCCAGAATGGAGCACATTTAAAAACTGACTGGTATAAGGATGCAGGTCTTGTTGTCATAGCCCAACTCAGGACAGCTTTGAAAGCTCATCTCATCCTCAGAATCCTTGCAGGGTCAGCTGTAGTTGCCACTAAGACTATCTAATTCTGTTTCCTCTCATATCCTCAGGTATATATAAGAGGATGCCCTGAGTTTCTTCTTCCATGTAAAACTGCATCTCCACATACGATTCTAGAAGAACCAAATCTCTGACAAAAAGAACTTACAAAACATACTAGAACATGGAGTATTAATTTCTGTGAAATATCTATTCTTTGTAGAAAAAGCACAGAACACAAATTTGGGAAATGTAATACAGCAGAGCATGACATGCAACCAGAAAAAAAACTGTGAATTCAAACTTGTCTATTGACGAGCTGTTTGATCTTAATCATGTGACCTACTTTGCTGGGATTACAGTTTATCATCAATAAGATGGGCAAAATAAAACCTACCCCACAGGACTGAGAATGTACTTAGAACAGTGCCTAGTTGATCTGTTTAAAAGAGCTTCCAAGAGAGCAGGATTCTTTGCCTGCTTTATATGCTGTCATATCTCAAGTGCTTTGAAGAGTACCTGGCATCCAGTAAAGATTTGGTAATTGCTTGAAATAGATAGCACATATCAAACCTTTTTACTAAGACATGTTTTCAGTCCATATTACTGTATAGAACACAGTCATCTGTGAAAAGGAATAAATGAGGATTAAGTTCAGTACAAATTGTTGAAGAACTATGTGCTGACCTTTTCCACACAGTGATTGGGAATTCATAAAAATATTGGCACTGTAAATCCTGAGATTTCTTGGGCAATGTCCCACAAACCTATTATTATAGTCCCCAATTTGTGTTGCTGACCTTTCTTATAACTTTTGGTATAGATCATATTCCCAAGCACATAAACCAGAAAATCACTTACACTGAAACTTGTGTAGATTAAAACAAGCTTCATAAAGTCTTAGTAAAATGATCTTTTAAAGCTCATTAATTTAAATTATAAAACAGCTTGAATCTTATTGAGAAGTATCAAAATGTCATGTCATTTTTCCCTGGTACAGCATGAACAGGATAAAGAAATTAAATTTAGTACAACCCAAGGCTTATGTTCCTCAGAGTAATTTCTTACTGGTAGTGACTTTGGAGAACAAGCATGAACAAAACTCCCCAAAGTGGCAAAGTTTGTGTTGGATGTTAGGCCTGATTATGCTGAAAGATATTGTTCCTTCCCATCTTTCAGTCAACACAGCAATAGTATCTTGTCCACAGTAGCCTTGTAGATGCAAGAGAGGTCAGGGGAATCACTCTTGCCTCTCAGGCAATATCCATCATACACTCCAAAGGATTTGAGTAAGAGAAGATCTCTTTGGAGAAGGCAATCAAGCAGAAAAAGGACACAAAGGAAGTTGATCATTGTCTTGGGAACTTATAAAGCTACCTTGAGGGAAGTATCATCTGAGTTGTATCTTGAAGATTAACTATAATTTATGATGGATGTGTCAGTAGGACGTTCTAGGGAAGCAGCAGCAAACCTGAAAAACTATCAATAACTGGACTTAAGAGCTAGAGAGATGGGTGATGAGATTGAAAAAATTGTGATGGGAATTATAGATTTAGAGACTCTTTATTATATGCTGTTGGTCTATGTTGCAAATTGTCTTCTCAAGTTCAAGTTCCCATGTGGCATTTCATGACCTAAGTCCTCAGCCAGATTTTAAACTTCTTGGGAGCAAATACAAAATCATGTAGAAATAACTTATCTGACAGTTGGACTTCTGGCAACTGTACCTCTCTGGGATGAAATCTTAAATGTCTCAATGAATGACAGTGAGAAGGTGGGAGTAGCCCAAACTAAATGGACCGACCAGGCTCAAGCTCTCCAGTTAGCACTCTATCTTCAGTGAATTATTCAGATTGAGAGAGGAAAGCAAGTTGACTGCTGTTAAATGGCCCAACCAGATACTTAGGATTGAAAATGGTTCAATCATGTTTGTGGGGCGGGGAACTCTGAAGGGAATATAAGACAGTGCAAGAGCCAGCAACTGACCTTCAAAGAGGAAGTATTCATCAGACCACCTTCAAAGGAAGATTCAGCAAATGGCCTTCAAAGGAAGAGAAACACTGAGCAGACAACCTCTGGGGGAGCCACTAGAAATCCATAAACTTCTAGACCATACACTGCATTCGCCTCTGAAACCACCTGAAAGGAGCACAGTCTGCCGGACTCTCAGAATCTGTTGAATCTGTTCACTGTTGATCTCTGCCAAGAGTTCACAAAGAGCAGCTCAGGGCTTTGGTTCTCTGGCACCACCTCCTGGTGCAGCTGAGTCCATAGCTCTCCCACCCAGCATCTGGCCCAACTTTTAGGCGGTAACTGTGGGCTTCTGCAGTGTCATTTCTTCTTCCACAAGTGGCCTTTGTTTGGGATTCCGGACACCACCAACAATATCTAAGGTGAGTCAACCAGTCACTTGTAACCTTAGGAACTCTGCTTTTCCCCAGTCTCCCGTTTGTTAAATAAACCTTGTTGGGGCCCTCCCTGGTGGTGCAAAGGGTTAAAGAGCAGCACTGCAAGCAAGTCACAGCCGCTCCACTGACTGTTCAAGCCCTAGCCCAGGAGGTGACCCACATGGCGCAGCAGACCTGCCCACTGCTCCCCTCAGCAGTGTACTTCATCAAGCTGCCTGTTCTGCTCCCCACTCTGTGTTTGGTGAATCCTCTCACCGCCCCTGCACCTCTGGCCTGCATTCATAAATAAATCAATCTTAAAAAAAGAAATAAATAAGCCTTTTTGTTGTGGGACCCTGAGCCTGAGTGGCCTTGTGATTGCACACACAGCTGATAACCCACTGACAGTGCCCTGCCCGCCACCTTGGCCACTGTCCCTTGGCACTCTTTTTGAGTACCAACTTAGCACAGTCCCAGGCATGTTGTAGCATTGTGCTTCGGTGTTATGTCTCAGTAGGTTTTTTTTTTTTTTTTATCAGTAAAAATGTGCTTTTTATTTTTTTCACTATATGTGTGTGTGTGTGTGTGTATTTTACATCATTCTTCATTTTGTACATTTTTTTCGTCTCAGTTGTAATCCTTATGGGCTAGTTTTAATTCTATTTATATAAAGTACAAAATTTAGCAAAACTCATATAGACTTGTCATAACACCTGGCAGTAATTACCTGCTGGATGGATGGTACCTAAAAAGAGGTTCTAGGGCCTCTGGATATTATTAATGCTGCCTGATTTGGTTGTTCATGCCCTCGGTGTCCATTTGTGAAAATGTATTATGTTTTACATTTATGATAGATGTCTATATAGTGCACTGCAATGGCAAGTTTCTTTAAAAAAAAACTCATATGAACTTTTAGAAAATATAAATAAATGGGGGGAAATAAAAGTCACCTGAATTCTGTGACCCACAGACATTATTAATATGTTTACTACATACTTCCTTTTAGTTCCCCATGTCTTTGCATTTTTAAACATCAATGGAAACACCAGGGTATATTTTTAGAAGAACTGAAACCTAAGTAACCAAACCAGTATGTGCCCATCCAAGACAACCCTGTCCAAAACAAGACACTGCATTAGAAGCATCTTTAAAAACAACAACAACAAAAAGGATTTATTTATTTATGCATAGAGAACTGGGGTACAGACCTAGGTGCAGGGGCGGTGAGAGGATTCACCAGAGATAGAGTGGGGAGCAGAACAGGCAGATCTCCTGAGATACACTGCTGAGGGGAGCAGCAGGCAAGACAGAAGGGGTCTACTATGCCATGTGGGTCACCTCCTGGGCGGGGGGATCAAACTCACGCTGGGGCGCGGTATGGGTGAGCTTCATAGCACTGCATTTTAATCCATTGCACCACCAGCGAGGGCTTGCATTAGAAGCATTTTCTACAGTTCTGTGGACTATCTTCAAAGACAAACTTCAAAATTGAATTGTGGTAAGGTACAACAAAAGGAATGAGAAAAGGCCCTAAATATCTGCAAAATGGAGGGGTTCGGGATAGTCACTCAAGTTGTCCTACACAAAAGACAGCACTGGAAACACAATGTAACATGATCACAATTTATACAGGAGCTTTTTTCTGTTTTTTTTTGTTGTTGTTGTTGTTTGTTTTTTTCTTTTTTGGTGACATATCGCATTCTTCTACAATTCCTTGAGGGCAGGGACCATATGTGATTATTTCCCACTGTATCCATAGAATCTACCACTGTTTTTGACACACACAAAAAGATACAGAACAAAAAAAAATTATAAATGAATGAATTGTTCAGTGAAAAACCACCTGGTAGTCAGCGATGTGTCACTGTAGCTTATCTAGTCAATCCCTTAATTTTGGATGTTTAAGATTTCTTTTTTCTCAGACCTCCCTGATGGCACCAGGGATTAAGTCTCAGCACTAGGAGACTATCCCCAGTCACTGCAACATGAGTTCAATCCAGGGTCAGGGAATTGACCCACAGAGCACACCAGACCTTGCCTGTCTCATCTGCTGCTTGCCACAGCAATGTATTTCTATAGATCCACCTCTTCTGCTCTTACTCTGTCTCTGGTGAATACTCTCACCCCTGTATCTCTGACCAACAGCCCAGCTCTTGTATGCATAAAAATAAAATAAATCTTAAAAAAATAAGAATTCTGTTTTCTCCTTTGAAAAATACTGTCATCAAAAACCTTTATCAGTTAACTAGAAACTAAACTAAGCTAACTAAAAACCTGTTACAATGGGTTAGATACACAAGGCTTTCTCTCTTTTGCAAAGGACTCCAGATGTGGGCAGCTCTGTAAAGTCTATAGAAAGGAAAACTGAGCTTATGTCAGAATAGGAATGGAGAAAGCCCATCTTGTTTTCAAAATCCCAGATGCCTTTGCTTCCCACTGAGGGCTGGGTGCTGTGCTCCTGGCCCCCTCCAGGTTCCACTATGGTGTCTCTTCCCTGGGGCTGTGGATTCTGTTTCTGTGAGGTTTTCCAAGTGTGCTTTAGGCTAGGACCAACCAAGTTCAGGAACAACACAATTCACTGATGCTGGGGCAATTCTTCCTATTGTGGGATTTACACATGTGCGGCTTCTGGTCAATGACAGTTAGGTTGTCACTGGAAAAATTAGCTGTAGCTTCTGAACAATAGAAGATAATTTCTTTTCTCTCAGTTTTTTTTTTGTTTTTTTAACAGTAAAGTTTGGTCACATAAATAAATGCCTTGGTGGTATTATATTTTTTTTTCCTGTTCTTTCTCACATCAGCCAACAAGAAAGAAAAAAGAACTGTGGGGTGAATGGAAGGTTTATAAAGACATTTAATTTTTCAAAATTTTCTAAAGCAGACTACAAATCAATCTAACTGATTCCAGTTGTGGGGTGAGTCTAGGTTTGGACCCTCTCCACCAAACAGATTGGGCAAAGTTTTAGCCAAGTCTCCATATGGCAGGTGTTCAATGCACAGTTTTGATGGATTGATTGAGCTCTGCTGTGCCAGATCAAGCAGTTTCCAAGGTGAAAAAAATAATTACAGCTTGTTCTTTTCTTGTGTTAAAATGCACAGTGTGTACAATATTTCGTAGGTCTCTGGGACTTGCTTGAGTATCTTCCAGTATAATCAATCACTGATGGCTCCCCACTTGGAGAATGGAGAAGGAAAAGTAGAAAATATAATGCCTTTGATTTGATTCTCACGCACTAAGTAGTCTCCCTAAATTCTACAGGTTCTCCTGCCTCCTTGTTACCTCACTTTACTTAGAGCATGAAGCCCTTTGCTTCACAAATAAACATCCATCTCCTATCAATCAACATTATTAAAAGGAACCATATATGCAGAAATATACTAAATGTATATTAAGTAACTGAAACATTTGGAAAACATAAGAACCAGGTTCGGGGACATAATTGCCATTTTTAAAAAATTATCTCATCAAACTCAGGACGGGAACCACTGTCTCTCTTGCTGATCTGGAGCTTACATGTTGCCCTGGCATCCTGGCTGACAACAGTCCTTCTCTGTCCCCTGGAATATTACTCAATTACCCAAATTACCACATTCAATTACTCAATTACCACTTCAGCAAGAGTGGTGACTTGGGTTCTTCCATGTTGCAGCTCTTGTCTTCAAGGCCCAGTATGGAAAGTGTCTGAAGGGTGAGGTCAAGGTCACATGCCCACAGTCTCAAGTGTGCACTCAAGGACATGCTGTCTTCTAGAGTCTTATTATTTAGAGTACGAACCTCAAAGGAAAACATGTGTCTGGCATTGTCTACCTCCCCACTGAGTTTCAAGAACTTGGGTTTGGGGACTTCTCCTCACACCCAAGGGGCTCAATGCCAAGTTGCCAAGAAGAATGACAATGTCCACACATTCCTTAGCTAGATACTGTAACAATGTCTTTATGTTCTGCCTTTCTTGGTCTAGTAACTCCTGCAGGAAGCAGTAAGGGTTACCCAGGTAAAGAAAGCTAAGAAGAGTAAGCTGGAAACAGAGTAAGAAAAGAGTACTGGGATAGAAACTGAGGAAGGAAAGAGCATGGTTCCCACATAGCTGTAGCCAGCTCCGGGGGATCTTGTTCAAAGTGCAGGTTTGGGGGTATGGGCTGCAATTCTACAGTTCTAACAAGTTCTGAAGCTCACTGATGCTATAGCTCATGGCCATACAAGGAAGAGCAAAGCACAGCATGTCATTACCAGTCACGCACCACTTAATGACAGGGATGAATTCTGAGAGTGCATCAGTAAGTGCTAATAGCATATCCTTTTGCAACCTACTCATCCTTGGAAATGATAGACCAACTTCTTAGGTGTCTTCTGCAGGTGCCACAGATATATACCTTAGTGGCATCACCCCTAGTCCAAGCGAGTTCTTGATGCAGTCAGAATACGGTTATTCTTCCAATGCAGTGTCAATATCTTCTCAGTGTCTTCCTCAGTGGCAGCATTAGCCTGGGCAAATGTCCTGTTCAAGTTGCACACCTTCAAAGTTGCTGCAACTCCATGATGAGTCATGGCTATATGGTGCATAACTAGAACTACAAGCTAGAAGACTAATTTAAAAAATCAGAGTGCCGTGGAGAATCTCTGAGGGAAAGCCCTGGGATTTAGGAGTTGAAGATAAGAAGACTTAATTTGACAAGTGCACAGGAGTTAAGTGTCTGTGTTGGGTCCATTTGCACATTACACCAAAGTGGCCTACTATTCTGATTTGCCCAGGGCTATCCTGGTTTTTTGTGGAAGGACTTTCTTGCATCCTGGGAGGGGGGATATTTTTTGGTGGTGTTTCTCCAGTAATGCTAAGCTAAAAGCACACAATAACTTTAGGCTATTATTTGTAAGGCTGGTCATGTTTGCATTTTGTGAAGACTAAAACATTCTAGGGTGCCCATTTCATCTGTGGTCTCATAGTAACAACGTAGAAAGAAAGCCATGCAGGTTTAATAAGGCAATTGTGTTTTTCTTAATATCATTCTGATATCAATCTTCACATCACAGTTTTACAGTAATACTTACTAAGCAGTCTTTCATTGCCCAGAAAAATTAGAATTTCTATACGTGTATTCTAATATGCTTTGTGAAATATCAGAAACATAGTTGGAGCCCACAGAAAAGCAAACCTTAGTGTTTCTTGAACTACGTTACCACATTTCAGGAAATCAGATGGACTGTGTTATTGCAAAAAGTCTGACTCCAACTTAGCTACAGGACTCGGTCGTATCCCCTGGGTCAAAGCCTAAGACACAGATTCCATAAACGGTCTTGCTCTTTACCCAGACGGTAGCCTGGCCTCACAGTTGATGCTTTTCCGAACGAAATTGGTTTACTTTTGCTTTAATCAACTTCCTTCTCACCCACGAGCATTTGGCAGTTCCCTCAAAAACTAAATAAAGCATTCTGTTTTCTGTCTTACCTGGTGAGCCAGAGAGATGCTCATTAAACTTGACATCCTGGTTGCCCTCGCAAGAAACTCAGGCATTCTCTAATCACCAGCAGCTGCCACTTTCCCCAGAGCAAACCCTCCAGCCAGCTGATAGTCATGTGTGACCTGGGCATTAGCTTGGGGCGGTAGCAGACCACCTGAATAAACAGCACCCGGGCGCTGGCCCTGCAAAGTTCTGCTCCTGCTATGTGAACTCCAAGTGCCTCCTGCTGGCAGATACAAGCTGCTCCTATTAGAACGGAGAGAGCATGAACCTCTCAGCCCCTCCTGCTCCCCCTCCTCCTTCTCCCCTCCCTCCTCCTCCCCTCCCCCTACTTCCTCAGCTTCCACTCCTTCCCTTGTCCTCCTCCTCCTCCTCCTCTTTCCCCGGGCCCTGCTGCTTCTCCGTTTCTGCACGACCTCCTGTTCTCCTCTCTGCACAATCTCTTTCCCTCTCCCTGCTCTTCCTCCTCTCCGCCTCCCCTTCTCCCCCCCCTTCCTACCTTTACTGCTGCTCTCCCTCCTCCTCTTCTCTCTGCACACATCTTCTCTCTCTGTGTGTGTGTGCTTTTTCCTCTCTTTTCTCTTCCAAACCTTGAGGGCACCATCTCGAGGCCTCAGAGCCTTCCTTATCTTCTCCAAACATGGCCCTTTAGGCGCAGAGTAGCCTTTTCTGGCCTGAAGCCTTACATCTCAGCATCTGTGGTGGCAAGGGTGCCAACCTACAGGCAGAGGGTAGGGAAGCCGTTTGTTTACAAATTGGAAAGTAGCACGAAGCCCGCAGTTAATGTGAGTTCTTCCCTGGGCTTAACACCTTTCCTATCTACTTTGGGAAGTACCCAAATAATTTCCTGCTTATTTTAAGATGATAGTGGGCAGGATTAGGGAATAAGGTGAGAGCAAAGTGCACAAATTGACTTTTGCTGCTTTGGGGAGTGTTAGAGTTAATGGTGCCCAGCCTGGGTGCCCTTACAACAAGGTCCTACCAGGCACTCCTCATATTAGGTCCTGGGCACTGAGCCATCAACCATGGGCGCTGTGCTGGTGATGGCCGTAGCCTGGAGTCCTTCGCGTTCGGAGCTTGCCACCGGTGGGCTGTCGGGGGACCTGGCAGGGACCTGGCGGTCCAGCGGCAGAGAGGGTGATTGGCAAAGGGGCCAACGTGCTGTGTGGATGTGCCCCAGAAAAGCAAGCCCGGTCAGCGGTGGTGCCCGTGGTCCCTAATGACTCCAGCAGTAGCTGGCAACAAGGTCCAGCCGGGGACTCAGCCTCGGCCTCTGCAGGATGCACGGTCCCCAGCAAGGTTCTCAGACACTGTCAGGGCTGCCAAGAGCTGCAGGCTTGGGCAACGGGCCTCCAGTCTTCACCTGACGCTGTCACCCTGGAGCCCCAGTCAAAATAGCCATTGCTGCTCCCACTTCTATTCCTATGTAATGGAAGGTGATATTGTGTCTCAAGGTAACTGTGGTGAGCACATAGAGAAAGTCTACTGTTCCTAACTGCACCTAGGCTCCACCTACAGTGTGTGCTCGATAATGAGGCAGATGAGAGAAAGCAGCAGGAAACAGTGAATAGTGCAGAGTAAGGGGAGGAAGTTGATAAGAATGCCAGCAAATAGATACAGGCCACTAGGCACTAAGGCCATGTCCCTTTACCTGAGATGGCCACAGCTGGATCTTTGGAGCAGCCTGGGAGCAGAATGGCTCCGAGGCAGGCATGCTTATGCTGGTCCCAGTAAGAACAAGCAGATGTGTTCTATTAAAAACATAACAAGCAGATATGTTTAAAAAAAAAAAAAGTCCAGGGTCCCTTTGTTTAAAAAAGAGAGCATCCCAGTCAACCCCTCCCCCCACCCCCCCATCCCATACACTGGAGCTGAGCTTCTTTCTCCAAGATGAGTAGCATTTTTCTCCATTTGGAACTTGAGGGGATGGCTGGGAATGACAGGGCCTTTGAAACATGTTTTTTTTCCCCTACATGGAGTGAATATTCCCATCTAACTGGAAAGCTCCCCTAGAAGAGGCCAGCCCTCTTGGAATCTGGCATAACAATTCCAAATATCCCAGCTGTCACTTCCAAGCACCACTATTTTCCAAACAAGGGTCAGGACTCTGATCAGGCAGAGACCCCATCACGGTGCAGATCACACACAGCAGCCTTGAAAATTCAAGCCCGAGGAACATTGTGTGTGTGTGGAGAGAGGGGTGTGGTGCTGCTCCTATAATCAGCATCCCCACTTTGCTCACTAAGATGTCTCTGTGGCTTTGGAATAGCTCTGTGAAGTGAGTTCATGCCTTAGGAAAGCATGGTCCCATGGGCAAAAATCACTCATCCGCTGTCTCCCTCTGACCCAGTGTAGTCTTCTTCAACTGATCTCAGTGAATAAATAAGGTTGAGTTTTAAGCCTACCCATTTATTTTCAGACAAATTCTTGTAGTGGCTTAGCGAGAACTTGTTATTCCTAAAGCACTATCTTGGGGTGGGGGTGGGGGAGCAGTAAGTAGGTGAAGGGGTATGTAGGGGTGTGACAATGATCTCTCCTTCCCTTCCTCTTTCCCTTCTAATTTGTATCTCCTTGGAACAAATACAGATGAGGGTGCAGCAAGCAAGCACGCACACACACCCATCATGTCTTCTCTTGAAAATTTCAAACACAACACTGCTATTTTTAAAAGGCACGTGGATCTTCGCTGTGGTTGAACAATGCAGAGCTATTTGTGCCTATTCGCAGCTTAACACATGCCTGCCTAGGATGTCAGCAATTTCACCTTCAATAAGAAAGTAAGTACTCGACCATAAATACTCGCAGAGGCCTGGAGAGAGTTCTCTCTACAATGGGAGCTGTGTGTACTCCTAGCTGAAATCTTGTCTTGGCAATGGAGGCCAAGAAAAACTCTTTGGCTCTGGTCATAGATAGGGAAACAAACAGGATGCAGCACGCAGTTTAGAGAATCTACAGAATCATGACAAAACTCAACAACATTTGCCCCTGTCCTGTTTTCTGCTTTCATTCCCAAGCCAGCCTCTATCTTCTGTCTTACTAAAAATAAGTGAGAATATCTTAGAATATCTCTCTGTCTCTCTGCACCGCCTCTTGTCAATATCACATCACGAAAACACAGGAGAGTTAGATTAGTTTGCAGGGCTGCCATAACAAAATGCTACAGATCAGGAGACTTAAACAACAGAAATTTATTTTCTCAGACTTTTAGGTTGGAAATTGAAGATCAAAGTGTTAGAAAGCTTAATTAATCCTGAAACCTCTGCCCTAGGCTTGCAGATGGCTGCCCTCTCATTGCGTCCTCACATGGCATAGGTGCCTACCTGGTGTTCTTACCTGCTTCTTCTGAGGACACTAGTCATACTGGATGGGGATCCCATCCTCATGTCGTTGTTTAACCTTAGTCATCTCCTTGGAGGCTTTATCTTGATATATAATCATGTTAGGGTTATAAGTTCAACAATGGTGGGGGTGGGTGGGAAGCACTATCCAGTTCACAATAGGTATGAAGTAGCAACCTCAAGTATGTACACAGGTATTCCTGAACTCAGCACAGGTACACTCGGACACAGCACAACCCATGGATGACACCTGCCCCCGAAAATGTGGGGGTGCTTATGTGGTGGCGACAACATGCCAAGACAGAGTCACTGGCGCATGATCACAGCCCACACAGTCACCACGTTGTTGATGGGTATATGTGACATGCTTTAGGAAGTTTATTAAACAATTGGGAGAATTTATTATATAACAGAAAATGAATATGGGGGCAAAGTTCACAGTGCCTGAATTCTTGAAAGCACTTAGTAAATTTCAAGTAATTTCCTCTTTTTGGTTCCTAAATATTTTACATATATACTGGGGTAGGAACAGTGTTCACCAAATACTCCATATGCTTTCTATGTTTCCCAGTCTTTCTTGCCACTGAGTTGAAGACAGTATGACTAATTTTGGCCAATGCACTATAGTTGGATGTGATATGTGCCATTTCTCAGCTGAGACAGTTAAAATCCATGGTCCTTTCTTCCTCTTTCTCCCTTCTCTGGAGACCATGTACTCCAGATGGTGCAGCTACAGAAACTAAGTGTCCAAGATCAGGCCCTGAATCCCTGCGTGGAGTCCGGTGCCTGTCAAACTACATCACCTGTGTTTTAGATTCATCACTACTGTAGCTAGTCCGAACCCAGTTGATACACATGTCCACCCTAATAGCACTGCTACTAAGCTTACAAAGTAGGGAATTACTCATTTCATACATTTCTTTAAATAACAACTTCTCTAGCAAAGTAAGTTTTTCCTTTACAGATCACTAGTGATTGATAAAGAAGGAAAAGGTCATTACAGAAACGTGTCTAGAAAGCATTGCTAATAGAAATATCCAACAATGAAAATAAAGTCATCGCTAAAATAAGTCAGTGGGGGAATACAGTTTTATAAAAGGTAGCTATAGATGTTTTCCTATTGCCCTGAACTTCTTCTAAAGACTCAGGGCCATTTCTAAAAACTGTGACAGTTTTGGCCTATCATTAATGTTTGGTGGCCAGAACTTTGGAAATGTTATTCACCACCCAAATTAACGTGTGCTGTTTACACTCTTGCCTTGGGTTTATTTGGCTGTCTCTGTCTCCACTCCTGTCCTTGTCACTCAGTTCTGTGCAATGGCCTTCTTGGCGGTCAACTGGTCAATGCACTCCCTCCTTGAAACTCTTGGGGAAAGTGTATGCTCCACAAAACACAAGGATTCATTTAGATAGTCACTGTTCTCCCATCTCATCTCAGACCATCATTCACTTTCCAGAGCCACATTCTCATTCCCACCCCAGAGCCACATGGGTATTTCTTCTGCTCTTCTCATATACCTCAGGATGTTGTGAATGTTTTCACTGCCCTGATCCCACCAAATCAGTCAGTGTCTCATTTGTAAGCCACAGAAACTGTCTTACTAGAACTACAACAGTCAAGCAGAGAGGTGCCTTTTCCAGAAACCCAAAAAGACCATAAAGGCTGGCAGTAGTTGTATAAGAAGGGATCTTCTTTATTGCCTTCCCTCATCTTGAAATTCCATTCTGGAATTTGTCTTGGCTTACTTTTGCCTGAAGAATGAAATGCAGTTTAATTTAAGCCTAACAGATGCAACAGGACAGTTTTCTCTGAGAGATCTTGAATTGTAGCATAAAACCATAATTTTAGAGACAACTTCTGTTTAAGAAATTCCAAGGTTAAGGAGGATACTGTGTAAAGGAGGGAGAGGTCATCACTGAGGGGAGTAGGGGAAACATGGCACCTGAAGAAATGGTGTTTATGTCGATTCTCTTTGGACATTCAGGTCGTCCAGCATGAGACTAACGTCTGACTATAAAAACTCTATCTATCCAGTCCCCCAGGTCCTACAGCCAATTAATCATGAAGGCTTCTTAGCCCTAAGTCCATCCCTCCTACCCAGTTCAGACCACATTTATCTCCCTCTTGGATGACTTCATTAACTTTCACTAGATTTCCCTGTTCCAATCCATAATTGGCCACACCTCAGCTTTGGAGGTCTTTAGAAAGTGCAGTTCTGATCTTGTTACTCCCCTTTATCAAACTTTTCCTATTTCTGTTAAGAAAAAGCTCTGACTTAAAATGATTTATGAGGTCCTCCTTTTCCCTCTGTTTCCTGCCTCTCCTAGCCCCTTTGTTTCAACCACAATATGTTTCTCTGTGTAAGGATTCTTTCTCAACCATTTTGGGGATATTTATGCTTTTCAGAATCTCAAGAAAAAAAAAATCAAGATATTATAGGGCCCTCCCTGGTGATGCAATGAGTTAAAGCACAGCACTATGAAGCTCTCACAGCCACTACAGCACAAGTTCGATCCCCAGCCAGGGAGGTGACCCACATGGCGCGACAGACCTCTCCTGATCCGCCCCCACTGCTCCCTTCAGCAGTTTGCTTTATTGATCTGCCTGTTCTGCTCCCCACTCTGTCTTTGGTGAATCCTTTTACCCCCCCCCACACACACACCTCTGGTCTGCACCCCAGTTCTTATATGTACAAATAAATAAATCTTAAAAAAAAAACACAGGACATTATAATTTTGCAAAATTTAGAGCTTAACAATCAACATAAGGATATTGCTGGATTGAAGGGATCTACTGCTAGCAAGTAGAAAGCAAGAAAGAGAACACTGGCAAGAAGCATTAACAGTTGGGGTCAACATTTCTGGGAACAAGTATAGAAGCTGGAATGGTAAAAGTGGAGACTACCCAATAGTCAAACTTTCTTGTGGTCTTCATGTGAAAAGTGTGTTCATAGCTCTGTCTTCCAACAATGGAGTAATTCTTAGGAAGAAATTATTAGCTTCCCTAAACATAATATACCTAATACAAATCTTATGAGAAGTGTTCTGAGAAATAACAAGTTGTAGGGTTGCTCAATAGGCAAAAACTGTGGACGTCCGGGACATGCTTACTCACCCTTCATGTCTCAGGTTCGTCTTTTACTTCAGGATCCTTAAATCTAAGTTAGTTCCCCTCCCATACACTCCTTTAGAACCACTCCAATAACATTCATCCCATGCAGAGGATTCATGGCTCTTGAAGGAATGGTATTTCCTGATTTTCATAAGCCGATGTGATCCCTTCCCATGTGGTCTGGGCTTGGATATGTGATTTGCTTTGGGTCATTAGTCAGAATGATGGAAGCAAATGATTGCTAGGACTTGCCCATGGAGACTTCAAAGACTCCCCCTTGGAAGCCAGCTATCACTTGCTTAAATAACCCAGACTAGGATACTGTGAGATGAGAGATTGGGGAGGGTGGGAGGCCATCTTGGACCTCCAGGTACCCACCAACATCTGAAGCAAAAGAATTCCCCAGCTGAGTCCAGTCTGCCCGCAGGATTGTAAGAGATAAAAACCTTTTTTTTTTTTTTAATAAACGGTGGACTGGAAAAAGCCCAGGGAGGGATGATCACAGAGCTGCAAAGGGGCAAGTGTTTGCCAGAATTTCAGGATTATATTTTTACACAGCAATAGATAACCAAAATACACTGCATTATAATTAGCTGCTATTACTCTGCCAATAAACTATTACTTCTAGGAAAACAGCTTCAGGGCTTGCCTTGTTCTAAGTAGGAGTGCAATAAATATTTTTTGACTGACTTTTCAAATCCCTCCATTAACTTGAACTTGTCAGCATTGCTGACTCATGATCAACTTACATTAATCAGGGGTTCATGCATTTTGATTCTACTTACATAAAAGTCATTAATGAAGAGAAAAGGTAGCAACCTGTGACTTTTAGCATCTCCTGCTAAACTAAGATACCACATCAAAATAAAAAAAGTATTACCTTAAAATGGTTACATTGTTGTTCTCTTTTCCTGTCCTCCCCAAGCCAGTTTGGGTTCAGCCCTCAGCTAGCAATTCTTTCTGCAGACTTTGCTTGGCAAATATCTCTACTTTCAAATATCCAGGAGAGATGGACAGGCTAGGAGTTAGAAGATGGTGAAAGGGAAGAAAGAGCTTAAATTGAACCCAAGCTAAAAACTTTTAATCAGATCTGCCTCCAACTCAGCACCCAGCATGAGGCCATCACTGCCTCTCTGAAGTGCAAGGAGATTTTTATCTTCCCCATCTGGCAGTTAATCACTTGCTCTCCCTGGTGTCTCCTCTTGTATTCTTTACACTTGGTTCTGCCATTTAATTTTTCATAGGGTTTATGTCTAACTTCTTTACTGAGTCAAGCACAATAAATAGCTCCCATGGAATGGTTTTTCTCCAAGCAAATCTACCAAAAGGTGAAACTGAAAAGACTTTAAACAGCCCAGGGCGGGATCGCAGAGAGCAAAGGAACGAACATTTGCCTGACAGACTATTTAATTTCTGCTTCTCTGTCTCAGTTGTTCCTGCTACTGTGAGGAGGCTGGCTTGAAGCTTGGTCTCTGGACGTATCCTACCTAAAGCTTGAGACTTTTTTAGCTTTATGATAAGGGATGGATGATATACGAGCTCTGTCTCTCTCTGCTTCTATACCTCTTTCTGTCTCTCTTTTCCTTGTCAGTCCACTCGGTTCCTTCCTAACTAGTAAAGGAAACTTGAAGGCAAGCCATCCTGCTATTGACTTCAGGCATCCGTGCTATGGGTGGGCTGCAGCTAGGACCTCAGGGTACCCTCCGGAAACTGAGAGCAACCCATGTTAACAGTTAGCAAGGAGTTGAGACCTCAGCCCTCCCACTGCAAGGAGCTGGATTCTGCCAACAACAGCCAGTCAACCCAGAAGAGGCACTGAGCCCTGGATGCAACCACAGCCCTTGTGGACCCCAGGCTTCAGGCTGGATATTCTCTGAGAAGAGGACCCAGCCCCTTGGCGTCTGAACACTGCTCCTCAGACACTAAGGAAGAAACTGTCTGGTGTTTTAAGTAACTGGTGATTGGTTGCTGGGAAAGAGAACATGAGTCTGACGCTTACTTCCCCTGACATTGCAGCTTAGCCTGCTAGGAGGAAGAACATGCCGAACTTTGTGCTGTTCCACTGAGGAGAACTGAAGTAGAGATATTTTCAGTCCTCTCTCCTTGCACCATTGTCTTCTCTTCTAAGCCCCAACTTTTCAGTGGGCACCTGACTGGAAGTCTCATGCATGCCTCATGAGGCTGCCTACAACTCCACAGGTTGTTGGCCCTGTGCCCCCCAAGTTGTGCCCTGGCCAAAAGTCAACACCCACAGAAGGGAAGATGGAGACTGGAAACCAGATTTCCCAGTTCTGAACTCCATGCTTTTTGTCCTGTGTGCTCTATGGAATTGCAGGTGTTCTTCCTCAAAGGCTGAGATAGGATGTGAGGAAAGGAGGGTCTTCCAAGTTCCAAACTAGACTGCAGGACCCTCTCTCAGAATCCATGGGTTGAGGGCAATGGCCTGAGGAAGAACAGTGGAAGGGGTGAGTCTCACAGTGGTTCTCCTTCTCCTTCTCCTGAGCTGACCTCCTCCCTTCCCTTCTCTCACACACACTCTTACTCTCTCTCTCTCTCTCACACACACAGGTAAGGAGACTCACCTTCACACTGGGTCCTCCGGGCTGTGCTTGCCTTCTGTGGCGTTGTCATCAGTTACAAGACCCAGCAGAGTCCTGGCTTGTGCAGGACTTTCTCACCACTATCAGGAAGCTCGCTGATCCTGTTTCTGTGAGGCAGCAAGCTCAAGTGAGAGGATCAGAGGGGAGGAAAGGGTGCTTCCTAGTAACCCCTTTCTTCATAATTGACACCATTTAAAAAGCAAACAAGAGAAAGAGAAACGGAATATTTGGGCGAATGTAAGGCAGAAAAAAATGTGCTTCTGACCTTAGTGTGAATAGGCATTGACTTTAGGACTGAAAAAAGGATGGACATTGCCAATAGTGACATGATCCAAATACCAGTGAGCAGTGTTTTTGTCATCAACCACTCACTGCGGGCATGGGCTAAGGGCAAACTGCATTGTTTTCTTTTTGCATAAAGATAAGAAGAAATAATATTTTATCGGTCAAAGTTCAAAATCAGTGGATTCTTTTTGAAGAATGCTGAAAACAAGTTAATGAAGTTTTAATTCCTGAAGAGATTAGCCTCCAGTGCTGGCTCAGGCATTATCTTTCCTCAGTACAGCTTGTCGCCACTGATAACATGAGCTAATCTTGTGTGAAGTTTGGGGTACACTTTTTTAGGCTGGTTTTTCCCAAAACTCCAGCAGGCTGTCTTTCTGTAGCTGCCATTAAAATATGCTTGAGTGGGCTCTCCCTGGTGGCACAGTGGGTTAAAACACCACATTATGAAGCTCTCTGAAGGTACCATAGCACGAGTTCAATCCCCAGCCAGGGAGCTGACCCACATGGTGTGGCAGACCTCTCCTGACCCGCCCACTGCTCCCCTCAGCAGTGTACTTTGTCAATCTGCCTGTTCTGCTCCCCACTCTGTGTCTGGTGAAACTTCTCACCAACCACATCTCTGGCCTGGACCCCAGTTCTCTAAGCATAAATAAATAAATCTTAAAGAAATATTCTTGAGCATCAGAGTATGGAAATCAAGAAGCTCCAGTGCCAAGCCCTGCTTCCCTGCTTCCCTGCTTCCCACCCAACCTTAAGGAGTATTGAAAGGAAAGCGAGGGTGGCTGGTCTCTTCTGCTCTGTCCTTACTCAGTTTTCCTCTTCCATTATTATGCAAATGTGCAAATGTACAGCAAAGCTGTACTCTTATCACGGACACCTCCCACCTAGGATGTGACGTTAACTTTTTACTGTGCCTGTTTTACATCTGTGCGTCTCTTTATCCACGCACTAATCGTCCTTAGCTTTTCACGATATGCTGAAAAATAAACTGCAGTCATCAAATACACGACCCCTAAATATCCTAGCTTACATATCACTAATGAGAGGTCAGTATATGATTGCAGATTTTTGTAATGTATATTTTACACATGGCGAGATGTACAAATCTTCTGTGCACACTGGCTGAGTTTGGGGACATGCAAGCACCTTTGTATGTGACCTTAAACAATAGAGAGAAATTTTTCTTCACTCTGGGTGATGGCTCTGCCTCCCTTACCAGACAGTTACTGCCCTTACCCCACCCACAGAACCTCTTTGTGAATTTTCCACTATAGATTTCGGTTTGTTTTTTCTTTTTTCTGTTTTAGAATGTCATGTGAGTGGAACAATACGATTTGTGCTTTTTCATACACAGCATCTTTCTCTCAACAATATGGTAAGATCCACCATATTGATTCTGTGTTTGGATTGCTAAGCTGTGTGCTCTTGCAAGACTGTGCCTCAGCTTGTTAACACATACTCCCATTGTTTCCATTCTGAGCATATGACTTACACGTGTTGAAGAGAAGATCAAATTGAAATTCCAAAAGATTAAACTAATGACAAGAATTAAACATAAAATACCACTATATACATGCATATACTCATGAATCTTAACTGTAGGCTAGTGAATTACTTCTTACATATAGTTACTAACAACAGGTATTATATATGTATACATTTTTTTTTTACATCATTCTTCATTTTTTTTTTTCATCTCGGTTGTAATCCATATGGACTTCCCACAACCAATTTACCCAACCATATGTATTTGTTAACACAATTTATAGAAAAGAAATTTTAATGGAATAGACAGTCTGGGATGTTATGCTATTTCCCTCCATTTTTATAGTTCTTTTATTAATGCCTAATTTAGCAGCAAGTCTCTCTCCTTTGTTTTTATGAAAACTGTTCTCTCCTGAGAACACATCACATCACCTGGTTGTTATGACTCATACAAGTGACAGAAATTAATCTGGTAGCAACCACCTAGGACTCTAGCACCCATGTAACTTAGCTGGTGGGGAGACAAGTCTCATAAATGCTGCTAACTGGCCCATGGTTGCTGAGGATTCTGCACTTTGGTTTCTGTTTTCCTGAGAAAAGGAACATCATGATTCATCTAGTAGCCTTGGGAAAGCTTGTTGAAGAATGTGCCCACCATAGTGGTAAGCTGCTTGGAGAGAGGGAAGAGAAAGAGTGTGCAGGTGGCTGTTGACCCATTCTTCTTGCAGACAATAGACAAATGACTAGAGAGGCCTTTTCTGTCATACCACAGCTGCATATCAGGTTAGTTATGGAACTGTTCCATAAAACAAATTTTCCAATGCAGCAAAAATATTGAGGTTCCAGAATAACCACTCTCTTTGCACTCTGGTTAAATTTGTGACATGAAGTAGGTCACCCCACAACACACAGAGTGACCAGGACACCGCCATGTGTTCCTCCTGTCTCTGGACTTTCTAGATGTGACCTGCTAGGCTTATTCTTTGGAAGGGAGACCACTAGGACCAGACAGAAATTTCTGGAGTGACTCGGGTATAGCATGTTTCCCTAGCACCTTTCCCAGTCAAAGCTAGGTGAAGAAGTAGCCCCAAATTATCCTGGCTTTGATTTGAAAGTCCATGTGCTAGAATCTCATCTTTATCTGATGTGTAATAAGTCATATCAAAATTTGAACATGGATGCTCTGTGTTCCATAGCCCAATCCACACCTACCTGTCAGCTCTTCCACAACCATGCTACAGGCGAACACTCCTCATTATCTAGATATTCATTGTTATCTTCCTTTCTTAATAAATAATGAATCCCTCGAAGGCAGGAGTTATATGTTTCCCTCCCTCTCCAGGAGACACTGGAGAAAAATTCAAAGTAAGGCATTTATTGAAAAAATAACATTAGAAATGTTGATCAGGGTCCATTCAACCATTTGGAACCACCCCCCAAATGATTTTTCTTTTAAATTTGGCAAGTGGCTTATTTTGATAAAGATGTGCTTAAATTTTTGTTTTAAAAAAACTTAGGTAAAAAAAAAAAACCTGAAAAACTTTTCAAGAAATAAATTTACCTCAGTCTATCTCATAGCTAGGATGTGCCAACTGAAGCAATGAAGTGTTGTGAAGTCTCTCATCTTTGCTAAAATAGAATAGAAATTTCTCTTAGCTGGATAATTGCTATATATCTGTATATAAGGTGGTGCTATATATGTATATATATAAGTAAAGGTGGATTTCAGTCCTTCTACCTCCTTGTCAAAGTGGTGGCAGGACAGGTCAGAGAAGGTCAGAGAAATAAAAATCTATCATGAGACATTCTCTTGCCTTGGATGCCTTAGCGATTGCAGCCTACTGAGAGGTATAACTCTGTAGAAGCAGTAGAATTGTCTTTCTAGAAAGGGGTAGTGAAGATCTCTCCATTGAGCAAAAGTCACTGTGGTAAATGAAGAACTCAGTTGACACAGTACAGAATGTTCTTACACAAGGACACATGTGGTGGAACACTGATTATGAAAGAGAGGATATGTCTCTGTGGAAAGCAGCTCAGTTGTTAACTGCAAGACTAGGTAAAAGGCCACCCCACCATCTCCTATTCAGTTGGAGGAGCCACTGCCTTAACTTTCACTGCGAGTTGGCAGTCAGAGCCCTTTTCTTGTGAGCTACACAAGGAGAGCCAGTGTAGACTGAGGCAAAGCAAGCTCACCAGAGACAGAAGCCTGGCCCTATGATGTAGACGCCCGGTTGAAAGGACACCAGCTGTTGCCACTTTGTCTATGCCTGGGAGTCACCCAGCATGATTCACCAGGCCTATTTGAGGCAGGTCTATTTGAGGCCTATTGGACTCAATGAAATGGGCAGTTTCCCTCATGCAACCGCAGCCCAAGCACTATCAAAGGGCAACCTCTGCTTGGATTTCCACAGGAAAGCATTTCCAGTCCTGGCTGCTGTCTTTCAGGTCCCCACACCTTGTGGTCCTAGCTGTGTTTTACATGGAGCCAACATTTTGCCAGAAGCCTAAGTTTAGCGACTAGGAAACCTATCTTGGTCTGCAGCTGTGGGCCTTGGGATAAACATAAGGCCCTGAGGCTGTCCACTTGCCAGGTGGGGGCAGCACTCTCACCAGGATCTGGTGGGAAGCCAATCCTTCCTAGTCTGCCAGGATTTCCTGGTTTTAGCACACTAGGCAAATGAGGATGATCGGTCTTTCTACTCGCAAGACCCTGGGCTTG
>NW_004567131.1:7794635-7797392 GCF_000260355.1 Condylura cristata
TTCAAAAGACTCCAAATTGTTAGACCTGTCTCAATGTCTCAACCCCTCACTGGAAATTTTCCCTAGTGTTCCATATACTTCTATGAATGCCCCTACACTGGCCAGATGTACATTTATAACAAAATAGACCTGATTTGAAGCAGGAGAATAATCATGTTCATGTTCTCACTACGTACAGAGGTATGTTCAGAAAACCTGAAAAATTCATAAGCTCAAGGTCAAGAAGAGTTCTTACCTAATCCTTAAAGAAAATGTGCTATCGAGCTAGAATTTCATAATTCATTCACTAATTCATTTCTAAGCCATTTCTCAGATGTCCTGAATCTGTCTCTGCGGCTCAGGGCACAAAATAGCATAGCCCTGAGCAAGATGGCTTCAGGTCAGGGCCGCTGCCACACACACAAACCCACGCTCACTCAGAGTCAACAATGCAGACACACCAGTGCATTCCATGGGCACATCTCTGGAATGTGAGAGCAACCTGAGTACTTAGTGAAAATCCACAGAAGCTTGGGGATGAAGATGATGGCAAACAGTGGCCTTGGCAGGAATTGGATCCTTTTCTTTCTCATATATCAGCATTAAAACAAAAAAATATTGAATCAAACAATATTTCTAGCAGGTCTGCTCTGTGTTATCGACAAATACATTGGAATATTATTTTGCCATGAAATCTTACATTTCTAACAACATGGGTAGACCTTGAAGGTACTATTCTGAGTGAAATTAGTCCATCAAAGAAAGACAAATACCACATGATCTCACGTCTGTGTGGCTCTACAAACAAAACTAGCCAAGCTCACAGATACAGTTATCAGAGGTGGGAAGAGGGGCAGGGATTGAGCGAAATGGGCAGAGGGTCAAAATGTACACACTTCAGTTAAAATATAAGGAAATTATGAGGATATAATGCACAGCATGGTGACTATAGTAAATAATACTACACAGTATTACAGTAAGCATCATTAAAAGTTGCTGAGAAAGTAGATCTTAAAAGTTGTGATCATGAGAAAAAAACTAGACATGGTGGTGATCATTTCATAATGTATACAAATTAGCGAATCATTATATTTTATAGCTAAGGCTAGCATAATGTTTATGTCAATTATACTTTAATAAAAGACATCAAAATAAAATAGAAAGAAAGAAGGTACCTCAGAAAGGACCTACCATATTCTGAATGTGCCTGAGAAGTTGTTCCCTCAAAGTGTAAAGATGAACGTCAGTCCATTTGCTACCACAAACTGTCAAGTTGGGTTTGGCACACACTAACTTCTGTTCCTTTAGAAAATAATAACTTTTACACACCGGAAATGCTAAGTACAGAGCCAGCCATTTAGGTATCTTGGGTTGGGCCAAATGCAACCAGCCACGGTCGGCTCTATGAAAATAGGACCGCAGCTGAAGGGCAGCTACTGTTGGCCTGGCTTTGACGAGGTGTGAGGAACACGAATTCCACAGGTCACCCTGCTTTCCAGAGGGGTGCCTGCCATACGCAGTGTCTATTTACACTTCGCTGCCCTTGTCTGTTCCATTCAGTCTGTGGGTTTCTTCTGGGCTGAATAACTTCCTCCTTGGGCACTCTCAGAGAAAATCCAGGCACTTTTCAGAGAAGGAATTTGGGAGTTTCTCAGAGTGAGATTTAGACCTAGGATCAGTGAATCTTGGAAAAATCACTTGGAAAATGTATCCTAGGTCTGTTTGCGAAAATCATTCCCTTTTCTCATTTACCTTCGCAGATGTTGGCTTCCTGCCTCCTAACACATTCAAATCACCGATCCATCTTTAGCCCATCATTTCTGAAAAAATGTGGACTGTGGCCACAGTGTATTGTTATCTGAAGTATCCAAATGCTCTGGAAAAAAGAAATTGAGGCTATTTGACTGATTTGCCTTACTTCCCAGACAGATTATGATTCATTCGGAAAATGTTCTCTGTGGTTTTTACAGCATTTTCAGAAACAGCCATGATGAAGAGGACTAGGAGCATAAGACTAGTTTCTAAATGACACATAATAAACCTTGTTGCTTTGTTGCTGGGCAAAAGTTTCTTTGTGAAATTTGAAACTTCAACTAGTTCCAGGTTCAAGCACAGCAGGGAAATTTATTATTTCACCAAAATCAATCCCAGACCTTTGACCTTTATTACAAATCGTTGTATTAAGCCTTTGCCCAGCTCACAAAATGACCTTTTTTCCCCGTGAAGCATTGCAGTTGTACAGAAAAATTTGGCCAAGGTATCAGGTTTATGTCCAATTTGCAATAAATGTTCCAGATATGATACCTCCAACATGATCTGTGGTTTCCTTTTCTTGAGAAATTTCTGTGATGGCTCTTTGAAACCTCACCAAGACATTATGCAGTGTGCCTAAGCCAAACCCAAACTCCTCTTAGCCTCTGCTGTTCCATTCTCCTGGTGGTTGAGTTGTGTCCATAACACAATAGGTACAAACTCCTATCAGCCATGCCAATGCCTACACGCTCCAGACTACAGGCAGGCAGTTCTTTTCCAATGAAGTTGATACAGTAGCAAAGTGTATGTCTTTCTCTCCATTCCACCAGAGAAGCTCTCCCATTTCCTTTTTTTCCAAACTCTAGACTTGATAAGCCATCTTTTTTTACATTCCAAGGGAAAAGAATGTCAATGCAAAGAGAACATCAGAGGGCCCTCCCTGTTGGTTCAGCAGGTTAAAGCACTGCACTAAGAAGATTAAGCCACTTCCTCATGAGTTCGATTTCCCCTGATCCTCGCCTGCCC
>NW_004567131.1:7798492-7849157 GCF_000260355.1 Condylura cristata
GAAAAACAAAGATGATTGTAATCTCTCAGCCCAGTTCGTGTGCTGATGTCATCCCACTGCTTGCTCCTAATGTATAAAATAAACCTCTGCTGAATGCAGAGCAGGAAGACTTGCACCCAATTCCGATTTCCGTGTCTCCCTTGCTCCCTTTGCCCCCTTTTTTCCCCTCTCCCCCTTTTTTAGGAATCTCCACTCGCCGACGCCTTCCCACCTTAGGGTCCTGCCTGTCTTGCCTCCAGACACCTCAATAGTTGGAGCTGGTCTCCAACAGACATGCTGACCCTTGCCTGGTTCCCCTTCTGCTCCCTTGCAACTCCAGATAAATGCCTCTATGCTCTGCCAAAGAGCAGGACAGTGGTCTTTCAGACACGAGTGTGCTGCCTCCTCAATTTGTCAATAAATTACACTATGATCCTTCTCCTCAAACTCTGTTCCTTTTATTGACCAAGGAAACAGAGACCAGCCAGCATTCCAGTGACAGAAGCCCAAGGGACTGAGTCTCCAGGGAAGAAAGACTGTACTGGAGAGTCATCTTAACCACATGAGGGGCTGGCCAGAGAGCCTCCAAATAATTAGCAAAGATGCTGGTGAGTGTGTGTTGGGGGAGGAAAGTGGAGGGTGGGAATGTTTTCCCCCAACCCAGGGCTTTTCAGGGATCAGGACCCTTATAGGAACATTAAAGAGTAGATTTATTGATGTCAGAGGTGGTATTATACTCACATGCACATGCTTTCTTGGGAGGCTGGATGGAAGAAAAGGAGGAATTTAAGCATACTTTCTGTGTTTAAGTGCCCAGAATTATTCTTCCAGATATGTAGCAATGAAGAGGGGGATTGGAATAGTTGGGAACAGGAGATAATTTGAGAACCAGAGAGGAGTCATTACTCACTTTTAAAGTGAAATAGAGTCACAATAGCTGAGGGATTTTGAAAGCTCTGTGCAAGATTGATTTTAATGGTAATAATTCATTACATCTTAATATTACATCTAGAATCTTAGTATTTTTCAAATTTCTTTTTAATGCATCTCCAAGCCATGAAATTGTTATAATTTCATCCATGAGTTGTCAAAGAATATCAGGATCCCCATTGTAAAGAGGAGTAAAACAAGGTTCTGTGGGTTTATTTGTCTGCTGGAAAACAGAACTCTATTTTCTCAGACTTTTTAACTCTGGAATTTTCATCAGCATTGGTCCTGCTTGCATCGAGCATATGATTTCCTTTTCTTTTCCTTCTTTCTCTTAGAAATGTGGACCTAAAGCCATTCCTACTGAGTGCCATTAACAGATGGATACTTTGGAAGGTGCTGAGTACGAAGGAACTTGGCTGCCTGTCAGTTAGTCTATTAAAATGATGAGAATTTGAAATATTAAACGATGAGTACCGTGTGGGATTTTTCTGATCCCTGAAATTTAGATGCATTTGCAATGCAGGAACAAAGATTTGCTCCTGCAGCCCTGTGATGAGAGAGTATTCATCCAGCCATGACTTTATTCCTGGCAGAGTAAATGCCCGGGAACAGACGAGAGCTGTCTAGACCAGAGCTGGGGCACGTGCCACCAGTGGGCACAGATGAGTCCACAGCTTGGCAGCTTTGACCTCCCTAAAGTGGGTGCTGTTGGAGGACTGCTCCATTGTTTGGGCCCCCTTACCTCTCCTCACTTTGACAGGAGCCTAGGAAAGCAGAGCATGGCAGGACATCCAATTCTTGAAAACAGTACTGTATGAAACCATATGTCACCAGCACTCCAATTTCCAAAATATAAAAACAGGTAAATTCCCCAGTTCTCCCTAGGTCTGTGTGGATTTTCTCTTGAGTGCTGTTTCCTCTCCGACTTTCCAAAAATGGGCAGGTGAAATTCATTGGCATGTTGCATCTAAGTGGGTGTGGGTTTGTGTGGGAGGGCCCTGCAATGGAAAACCATCCTGTCCAGGGACTGTGTGACCTTGTGTCCTGGAGCAAAGGTGCCACAATTCCTTCAGGGTCCACTAGATTATAATAAATATTTCCTTTTTTAAAGATTTATTTATTTATGCATACAAGAGTTGGGGTGTAGGCCTGAGGTGCGGGGGAGGGGTGAGAGGGTTCACCAGAGACAGTGGGGAGCAAGACAGGCAGATTGATGAAGTACACTACTGAGGGGAGCAGCAGATGAGACAGGAGAGGTCTACTGTGCCATGTGGGCCCCTTCCCTGGCTGGAGATAGAACTTGTGCTGCAGTGCTGCACATTAACCTGTTGCACACCAAGGAGGCCCATAAAGTAAATGTTTCTAAAGAGGCCAGCAAAACACTCAAACATGCCTTTGTGTGTAAGCAGTACATGCTACACTCAGTAGCATATGTATGTGTGTGTGTGTATATAATTACATATGTATATATGTGGTCGATTTATAATAGCATAAGTCACTAAATTGAGAAGATATAAAAATATATTTCAATTACACATAATTCATTGTGGTTGAATTCAGCAGCGTTCATATCATGTCCCTCCCCCCTGCCCTAGACCGCCTACATCACAAACAGCATAGGATCAAAAGTTGGGGAAACAAACACAACCAAGAATTACATCTGGTTTGGGATAAGCACATGCATGTGAATGTTTAAGAAGATGCAAAATCAGATAGTAACTGGCAGAAAATCCTGGGAGGTTTTCTTAATATGACACCATGACAATGATGGATTTTCATTCTTTAATACCACAGATCCAGTAACCTTGAATTCTGCAAAGTAACCGTTATCTTCCAAATTTTCTGCAGCATCCAAAGTCTTTTTGAAAGACTATGATCTCCCTTAAGTTGACACCTAACGATTTTTTTCAAAGGTTTAACTAATTGCAAAACACCAAGTTTCCAGAATAATGAGTGCTGTTCTTCCCTGGGGCCTTGGCCTGCTAGGGCCTGTCCTTCCTCCATGCAACTATTTAGACTCAAGCTCCAGGTGTACAGGGGCCTGTCAAACATCTCACTTGTGTAAAAGATGGCCCCAAGCTCTGAAAGGAAGGGAGAGAGTGCCCTTTGTGCTGGGATGTCCTCTTGGGTCACTGGATCACGCCACCCTGTGCTGCCACCTCAGTGACCTCTGGGAGCCCAACTGTGTGTCACACTCCTCAGAAGTTGCTCAACATCAGTGTCTGTGGTTCCCTCTTGTTTCCTAAGTAGCAGCATTGTCTTCCTCATTAGATTCCAACTGGGGTCCTTCGGAGCAGAGATCATGTCTAACACTAAAAATGGGGCCCTCCCTGGTGGCACAATGGTTAAAGCACAACACTATGAAGCTAGCTATAGCCTCTTCATCCTGAGTTCGATTCCTGGCCAGGAGGGGACCCACATGGCGCAGTAGAGCTCCGCTATCTCATCCGCTGCTCCCTTCAGCAGTGTACTTTGTCAATCTGCCTGTTCTGCTCCCCGCTCTGTCTCTGGTGAGTCCTCTCACCCGCCACACCTCTGACCTGAACCCCAGTTCTTGTATGCATAACTAAATAAATCTTTAAAAAAAAAAGTGAAAATGAAAAATCATTATAAAACAGTAATTTAAAGATATTTTAGTAATATAATATGTATTCATTGTAGAAAATGAGAATGTGCTAAAAAAAAAAAAGAAATGAAAAATCATCTAAAATCCAGAAATAACCATAGAAGAGGCTTTAACGCTCCCATTTATCCTTTTGGACTCCCTCGCAGTATCTCACCCAGAACCTGGTGAGGCCAGCAGTCTCTCCGTGTCAGTCTTCTCTGCAGTCCTTTGCAGCTGTTCCAAAGACCCTAACAGAGCAGATGCTTGGGTGTAAACACACGCGTGACTCCCTGGCATGTTTAGTGAGCAGACAGATAGGCTGTTCAAATTGGAAACTTTTCTTCTGAATGCCATGGACCTGTGTCATGGTCATGCTGAAGTTGGAGCTTAGAAATTTATTTCTCTTGTGCAAGGGGGACCATAGTTTTTTGAAAATACTCAAGAACTTGGCCCATATATTTGGATTTAATACCTGTCTCTTATGTTCTTCTTTTTTTACCTGGCTCTCTTATTCTATCCCTGAAGGAAAGGAAGATATAGCTGCTCGGAGGGTCCATGCTGGGGTCTCTGCATCCCTGGGTGGACCAGAGCCAGGCAGGGCTCAAGTTCGCTGAGAGCTACAGGGATACAGGGAAACAGCCCAGGAGCAGCAGGGCACCCCGGTTCCAGGGGGGTGGCTCTTCTCTTCCTCCCGGCAAATAGACGCAGTCTCTCTCATCTCAGGCAAAACATTTGTTAAGCTAGCTGGTACTGCTTGCCAGACGAGTGCCTTGGTCTTCATATAAATTCTGGCTGGTGAACACAATACAAGACAGGAAGATCTTGAAAGGGGGCAAGGGCAGCAGAAAATCAGCACTCGGCTGTGCAATGCACAGTCTGGATGACTTCAGAGTCCTTGAGTGATTCTTCTCAGAGATACCATGCTCAGAGATGGGGTGGCAGGCTTCTTGCAAGGCCATGTTCTCCCTCAATGTGATCAGTATAAAGTGAGTTGTCGGTTTGGTCAGTTCGGCTCAGTAACCACACAGAAAGGAGGGGGGTGACGTAGCAGTGAGGGCAAAGTAATGGGCGATGGTTAGCTTGGGCTCGATAAAGATGCAACTGTTTAACAAGCACCTGCTACACACAAAAGCTTCCTATTAGGCACAATAGGAGGAAAGAGGAGATAAAGAGGACCGCCTCTGGGCACCTAACATGCATGTTGCCATCAGAGAGAATGTTTTCAACTTTGGACACGTGCTTACAGTTTACTCAGAAAGTGCAAGGTTCGCCCACCTGGCACCAGGTGAGCTAGGCAGGTGCTGCCCACTGTGTCTCCACTTCCCTCTCGGCCCCTCACTGCCCTCAGAGACCACCCAAGTCTCCTCCCCTCCTAGGTCTCTCAGCTCTGTGGACCGAGCTTCCCAGCCCATCTCTACTTCAGGGTGCTGGAAGGAGGTTCTGAATATAAGATTCATATAAGAATTCTGTGTGCTGGGGATTACAACTGAGATGGGAAAATGCACAAAATGATGTAAAAATAAACTATTATATTATTTTTAAAAATTAAAAAAAAAAAGAATTCCGTGTGCTTCCCTAGTGCAACCAAAGCACATTTCTTAATTGTCTGAGCCTCAGTTTCCTAATTTTTCATATGAGGACAAAATTAGCTAGCTCAGTGAGAACATTAAAAAGGAGGCCTTATAGAAAAAAAAAGGAGGCCTCACCACCCCCCACCCCATGTGCCCTGCACACCCAAGTTACCCAGAGTCAGTCATTTCTTTCTGCCCTCCCTATTCTCCAAATTCCCTGGGCAGACTATTGTGCTTTCCCCCTCCTAGTGCAAAAATTTGGTGATATGGAAAGAATCCCTTATCCTATGATGATTTAATGAGCAAAAGCACAGTCGTTATTTTTAAATTTTGGATCTCAGTTTCATTTTCTCCCTGGCAGGGTGATTAATGCCATATCATATTTCCTCCTGCAGCCAGAGCAGCTTTCATTATGTCATCAATTATACATGGAGGAGGGTCTGTGTTCCTGGGCTCCTCCAGCTGAGCTCTTGGCTATCTGGAAGAGAGAAACAGTTCTCAGACAGCGACATATGGGGACCGGGAGAGATGCTGATTGTTTGGCCGGACCTGTGAATGTTATAGATTTCCTGTCCCATGCTCAAAGCTGCCAGCAATGTCAGCTGCATGGAGCTGGATTTGCCCTGAGGAAAGAGGCATCTAACCTCTAAGTTTTGGCATGGAGGGAAACAGACTGATTCCTGGAAGATCAATACAAAAGTGACCGTAGGCAGTTTTGCAGCTGCAAATACGGTCTGCAGCAGGTTGCTCAGAGTCAGGTCTCAGTGACAGGGGGAGGGAGGGTGAGGAGAGGATCCACTGTGGACTTAATAATAGTGGCTGTATGGAAGGGTCAGTCATGTCCACAGTGTGGTTGGCATTTTCTATAAATTGTCAGTAAGCCAGGGCACCTGGCTCTACGGAGGAAAGTCTCTGTCCCTCCCTGGACACCTCACAGTAATGCCAAGGATCCAGTGAAGTCCCAGGATGCTCCCATCCTGAATTAAAGGCTTTGGTTTTCTATAGGAAACCTCATTGCAGGGGGGAGGGGGGGGAGAGCCCTTGTGACAACCAGAGTCTTGTGACTCTTGTTAGAGACCTTTGAATGCAGTCACTCATTTTGTCCTGAGTGAAGATGCTCTCCGTGGGTAGGGGGCTCAGGGAATATCCTGGAACATATTCTTGCCCTTTAGGGGTGTTAGACTATTCCAAGATGTTTCTAGTCTACCATATGTCAGAGAGAACTGAGCCCAGTGGGGTGCTGTCTGACTTGGGGTGGATGCCAGCTCTGGGCAGGCTTTCTGGGGTTGGAATTCCTAGGTGGATCTGAGCAGACACTTCCTTCATTCCCTGCTCTGTATAAATGAGTGAAGAAAACAAAGCGTACGTGGAAGTTTAGTTACAATATGGACTAGAAAATGACAGAGATGCCAGAAGGCAGCGGGTGACAGATCTCAGGTAGGGGACAGGCAGTGGGCACTTGAGGACTTTTGGGGACAGGAGGATACAAAGTAGGGACAAGAGAAGCTGGTTGAGACCAGTCAGGGTTCTTTGGTAACCCCAGAGAGCCAGGTCTGGAAAACCAGATCAGGTTCTGAGGAAACATGTAGAAGAAGCAGGAATCAGGAAAATGGTTCTAGTCAGATTCTCCAGGATTTCAATCCAAGACAGAGGCAGCTTGGGGGAGTTCTCACTTCCTGCAGAAGGTGCCTGGTCCGCTGGATGGACTAGTGGCTGCCTAGGACCATCACCACACACAGTGGACATCCTGCACCAAGATCACAGGAGAAACCAGGCTAACCTGAATCTAATGGGGTGAAAGTTCAATAACAAAGCTTCAATCTGTAGCAGGTATGAGGGACACTCCCTAGGACCAATTGTAGGTCTAGAGTTTTTGATTATCTCTGCTTTCAAGTCCCAGCTGGTGGTAGCTGGTTAGTCTCTCTCCAGCCCCACTCATCAGCACACTGCCAGGCCTAGGGCATCATGGGGGAGCCACCAGTGAAGCAAGCAAAGGAAACAGAGTAGATGTTGGTAACACTTACAGGGGTTAGAGAAGGTGGTCAGAGCAATGTGGTGGGACATGGTCGAATATGCTCCTTAGAGTCATTCCTTGACAGGGCTCTTTTTAGCGTGGATAAAAAAAAAATAGCCGGCGGGTGGATCTGTAGAATAAAATGCCTTATTTTCTTTTTCTCTCTGCAAGTAGAATCTATTGTTTGTTTCTGAAACCATTACTATGTTCACATATATATGTTTCTTGTCTATGTGCACAGAATTTTTTCATTGTGTAGCGAAATTTGTTGGCCTTGTGAAATTTTTGTACATGTTATTGGCATTGTAAGCATTGCAATAAATTAGACATTTAAAAAATACGTATCTCTAAAAATAATTACTTGAGTTTTGGCTAACAAAGAGCCGTCCCCAAGAGAAACATCAATTTCTTTTGTTGGAGAAGAGGCAAACATTTTTATGACGACAATACTCATTCCACATAGTGGTACATGCAGGAGTGTACATCAGAGATGAGGAGGGTGCTTTTCCCATGCAGCTGAATTGAAAAACAAGACAAATATTTTGAACAGCTCATATGTCAAGGAGACATGTGTAGGCTCCACTTATTAAAATAATAGTGCTATGGTAGTGCACTGATGTGGTGCTTTTATCTTCAAAGCAATTTATGAGTGTTCATGAATCCACTTGGGACAAACGAGCAAAAATTGGCGGGAGGTCCTGGGTCTGTGATTTTGAGAAGAATGGATGGGAAGAGATCAAAGAGAGTCCCTCCAGCCACACTTGCTTTGTTAATGTATCCCTTTGGATCCTAAAAGGAAGCCTGCGGTTCTGTCCCAGGGAGTTGGTTTTTCTGGCCAGCAGAAGCTGATAATTCAATGGCAGCAAAAAATGTTGCACCAGCTTGCACCAAATCTCATTCCCTTATGCCTGGTTAGTCAGGTTCTAGAGCAAGCATGAACTCGATGTTTTCCATACCAGGGTCTCAAGGAACACCTGGCACCCAAAATAAATTTCAGACCCCACCACAATCTAACATCATTCCAGTCCTCTTGGTTTGAGATGCCCCCACAGTCCGAATCTGATGTAATGATGCTACTGGGAATTTATAATGAGCTAGACCTGTGCTACTTTTGATGTGCACTGTGCATTTAATCTGCACGACTTCTCTTTGAGGTACACACTCTAATTTCCCCCATTCTATATGTGAAGACATTGGCTCAAGGTATGCTGTCAAAAGGTCACTGGCTATAGGCAGGGCCCTCCTTGGTGGCACAACGTGTTAGAGCACCGCACTATGAAACTATCACAGCCACTGCAACACAAGTTCCATCCCCGCCAGGGAGCTGACCCACATGACTCAGCAGACCTCCCCTGACCTTCCCACTGCTTCCCTCAGCAGTGTAATTCAGTAGATCCACCTATTCTGTTTCCCACTCTGTCTCTGGTGAATCTCACCACCCCCCCCCACAAATCTGGCCTGTACCCCAGTCCTGTATGCATAAATAAATCTTTTTAAAAATAGCTATGAACAGTGGAGTTGGGATTCAGTCTCAGGCAGTCAGGCCTCGCACTATTCACCCTGCACCCCATTACTTCCAGATGACAGAGAAAGGAAACTAAATTTTTAAACTTCATTATTCTGCATAGAATAAGCTTCTGCCAAAATCTCAACTATATCTAGGATCAGGAAATTGAGCAGCAGACATTTGTTCTTAACCTACTAGGTCAGGAAATGACAAAAGAATGCCTTTGACTGGGCTGTGGTACGATGTGTCTTTTCTGGCTCTGCCTGCCCTGACATAAGTTTGGGGAGCTGTTCACACACCTGAGTGTTCACACACCTGAGTGTTCACACACCTGAGCTGCCGCTTGCTCTTCTTCTCTTCTGTGCAGTTTGCTTCATTGGCCTGAACTTCCTGGCCTTGTCTTTCCCTCTGCAGGCCATTGTCACTTTCTCCTCCCTTACCTTTGGCTGATGCACTCTCAGGTGCCTGGCCCACCTCCTGTGATTCCCTCATTCCTATCTACCTAACCTCAGGATGGGGTGAGGATTCCATTGACATGACCATGCCGTATGTGTTTTCTTGGGTTTTACTGAAGTGTTTCCAGAGCACCTGTTCTTTTTCAGGCTCTTTACTAGGTGCTGGGGACATAATTTGAATAAGAGGGTCATTGTCATCATATTCATAAAACTTAGGACCTCACAGGAGTCAACAAATGGATGCACAATATTTTCTCAATGGAAATGAACATGCTGAATGAGAATTCTACAGAACTGAGTGAACAAGTTATAGAGTCCTCGCCTCACCTGGGAGTGCAGAAAGAATCTCTTGAGAAAATGATATTTGAGGTGAATGCTGAGAAACTTACCAAAAGTAAAGAGGAATTGGGTTGGAGGGAAATCCCCAGAAGAGGAAACTTCTGTGAGAATCCCAGATATTGCTGGGAACCAGTGAGACAGGGGACTTTAGAAAGACCAGTGGAATATAATTGAGAGCTTGGGGAAGTAGGGGAGGGCGGGTAACTGGGCTGGATCAGAGCCATGGCTCAGAGGACAGATTTGGGTCTCAATGCTAAAAGCAGTGTCAAATCATCAAAAGATGTAGGGGAGACATTATGATGTGAATTACATTTTTTAAAGACTTATTCATTTATGCATACAGAACTGGGGTGCAAGCCAGAAGTGCAGGGGCAGTGAGAGGATTCACCAGAGACAGAGTGGGGAGAACAAATCAACGAAGGACACTGCTGAGGGAAGCAGCTGGTGGGTCAGGAAAAGTCTGCTGTGCCATGGGGTTGGGGATCGAACTCGCACTGAAGCAGCTGCAGCCAGCTTGCTGTGCTGATTCTAACCCGTTGTGCCTCCAGGGAGGAACCCTGATATGAATTACATTTTAAAAGCTCCCTTTGTCTTTTGTATAGAAATCTGACTAGACATGGCAAAAATGGTGGAAGGCTGCTCAGTGATGCTCTGGTGGTAGTAGACTCAGGTGTTTAGGGATGATTTTAAATGAGGAAGGTCAGAGGAGATGGAGCGTCTGGGTAACTGATAGTTTTCGCTGGACCAAGGCAGAAAAAATATGCTTGGTCAGCCATATCCTTCATCACTCATGCTATTGGTTCATGTATTGGGCTTGGAATAGATGATGAATTAGCAGCGCATCATTAAGTAAAAAGAAGCAGCATTCCAGAGGACTTGACAAACCATAGTTCATTTTGTGAGTCAAAGCTGGCCCACTGCCTGCTTTTATAAATAAAGTTTCATTGGACCATGGCCACACCCACTCATTTCCATATTGTTTATGACTGCTGGAAAGTGCGGGAGTTGTTAACAGAAACCACATGGACTTCAACGCTTAAAATTCTTACTATTTGAAATTTTACAGGAAAGTGTGCTGATCTCTGTTCTAGCTTATTATGCTTCTTGTTGGTGACACTGAATTTCATAACTCCTCTCTCTGGTTTTACCAGTCCTGAGGACCTCCAACTTCCTCTCTCACTTCTTTCTGCCCTAGAAGTAATGGCAACTGCCAGTCTTCCTAATTAAAAACAGTGCTGAAAATAAGCATCTACAACTTAGAGCTACAGTAATTCCCTCTACAACCTTTGCATTGCCCACAGCTTTGCTTCCTTGGTTTCAGTAACCTACTATCAATCCCAGTCTGAAAATGTTACTGACAATAGGTATTTTGAGAGAGGGAGCAAGAACACATTCCTACAATTTTTATTACAGTATATTATTATAATTGTTCTATTTTGATTACTAGCTATTGTTTTTTTTTTAAGATTTATTTATTTATCCATATAGAACTGGGGTACAGGCCAGAGATGCGGAGGGTGAGAGGATTCACCAGAGACAGAGTGGGGAGCAGAACAGGCAGATCGACGAAGTACACTGCTGAGGGGAGCAGCGGGCGGGTCAGGAGAGGTCTGCCACGCCATGTGGACTCCTCCGGGGCAGGCGGGGATCGAACTCATGCGGAAGTGGCTTTAGCTTCTCAGTGCAGTGCTTTAACCTGCTGCGCCACCAGGGAGGGCCTACTAGCTATTGTTTTTAATCCCCTACTGTACCTAGTTTGTAAGTTAAACACTAGCATATGTATGTATATGCAGACAAAAGCATAATGTATATGGGGTTCTTAACTACTGAAGGCTTAAGGTGTCTTGGAATGAGGGGTCTTGGAATATATCCCATGAGGGTAAATGTGCATGTGTGTTAGGGATACTGTGGTTATAATTCTATTTACTCTTCTTTTACAGAGTAAATGAGCACTTGTCCTAATACTATGTTTTATTTTGACATTCTAGGGAAATATACTTAGGATATTTTGATACTATCCCACAAAAGTCTGAGTTGCTGGTAATCACTCAACAGAGGAGCTGCCCCGACAGGTGGCCAGCAGCATGCTGCACAGTGCTTAGGAAAGTTCTTCAGGAAGACTGAAGGACTCAGGTCTGAAAACATTTTTCAAAGTGGAAGTGGAGGGATTGGCAGCTACCAGGAGTTTTAAAATAGTCAAATCCCACAAAATTTAAACAATCAAACAAAAATTACAAATGCATCCAATCACAGAGTGATTTTCTGTGAAGCAGCAACTGGCAATACCTATAGGCCACAGAAATTTCTAAGGGACAGAATTCTCAGCTTTATGTGACAATAAAAGGGAGTGAAGAACATAGAATTTGGAGTGAATGGTCTGAACTTCATTACTCATCAGTTGCATAAAGTAGGGTCTTTATCAAATTCTTCCAAAACCTTACTTTCTCATCTATAAAGTGAGAGTAGTAGCAGCACTAACCTCATCAGGTTTCTCTAATAAAATATTCACTGAATATCTACCAGGTGCCAGGAACTATCCTTATTTTGAGGATATAATGTGAGTGAATCAGACAACTCTCATGGAGCTTACAGAATGAGAAGTGCACAGGAGATACAAAGCACCCCATAAATTAAGCTAATAAGGATTTAAAAAGATTACTCATCACATTGAATCAATATCCTTAACTTTCTCTTTCCCCCAGCACCCTTCCTTATCATCCTTTCTCCACCCGTTACCCCTCTTATCCACAGCCACCCCCCACCATCACTCTTAACCACAAAATCCACACTTCATTTATTAGTGTCTGCTAGTTTTTTTAAGTCTTTTACTTAGTCAAATTATCCACCACAAAATTATCCAATATTTGTCTTTGTCATTCTGCTTGCTCAAACTCCTTTCATTTTGCTGTGAACAGCAACATTTTGTCTTTCCTTATGACAGAATAGTATTTCATAGTGTGGGTAAACCATATCTTCTTTAAGTTGCTTCCATGCTATTATCAAAAATAGTGCTGCAATAAACACTGTAGAGCAAACAGTTTTTAAGTTGATAGTTTCATGCCCTTTGGATAGCTGCCCAGGAGTGGGATTGCTAGGTCAGACAATATCTCCATTGTTATTTTTTTAAAGTAAGTCCAGATCACTTTCTAAAATGGTTGTACCAGTTTACCTTCCCACCAGCAGTATAATAGGGCTCCTCTTTCTCCACATCCTCACCAACACTTGTTATGTTTTAACACATGTTGTTGTCACAGGTGTGAGATGGTATCTCAAGGTGGTTTTCACCTGTATCTCCCTTACTAAAAACAATAATGAACATTCTCCAAGTATCTGCTGGTCTTGATATCCTCTTTGTTGAACTATCTATTCAGAGCTTATGTCCATTTATTAATTGGGTTGTGTTTTTCTATTAAATATTTTGGGGTTTTTTTAAATACTCATCAATCGCTTGTTGGTTGTATAATGAATAAATATTTTCTCCCATCTAATAAGATGTCTTTTTATTCTACTTACACTTTCTTTCACAATGAAAAACCATTTTAAGGAAATCCCAGTTTATTTTTGCTTGTGTTTCCCTTACCATAGTGGTTGAGTATCCCAAAACAGCTCTATTATTGATATCAAAAAACATTAATTACAATGTTTCTTCCATATATTTTATTGTTGTAGGTCATGTATCTAAACCTTTGATACATTTTTTTTTGTGCATGAGTTAGAAAGTGACCCAACTTCATGCTTTGACATTTAGTCATTCAATTTTTCCATCACCATTTGCTTTTCCCAATTGTATGGTCATGCTTGCTTTAACATAAATTAATTATTGACATGTACAGGATTTATTTCTGGAATTTCAATTCTATTCCATTGATACATGTGTCTGACTTTATTGGCCAACAACACACTGTTTTAATAACTATTGCTTTATAGCATAGTTTAAAGTCAGATAACAGGATGATTTTATTTTTCTTTTTTTCAGGGTCATTTTTGCTATTCAAAGACTTCTCTATTAATATCAATGCTTTTTGTTCAATTTTTTTAAAAAAATTTGGTAGTATTTTGGTAGGGGTTGCATTAAATATACATAACTTTAACTAGAATTATCATTTTAATTATTTCCTACACATTTTTAGTAACACAAGACTTGTGACTACCTAAGAATTGTACACAAGCTCAAAGCTGTACTAGGTTGAGAAAGGAGGCACTTATTCCGGAGCAAAATTCAATGGGGCACCAAAAAACTATAAGTTAACTCATACTTTTTTTTTGCAACATCATACAAATAAAAATCACTGCAAAAGAATTCACTGTGCATAAAATATCAAGATTTTAAATAAAGATGGACTCACCATTTCTTAATTTCCTTTGTCTTAGGATCCAAGCTGGCTAGCACTACAAACTCATCTCCACAAGTATAAGTTCACTTTTACTGATATATTACACTGTTCCGGGACACAGTCACATTTTCTCTCTGAGGCACAACTATTAGAGAAAATTCAAATGTTAAGCATATGGTCAGAAGCTCCCTTTTTCCTTCTACCTCTTTAATTGCCTCAGAAATTGAGTTTTTCCTTTTTTTTTTTAAACATTTTTCCAGAACACAAACCAGAGAACGTCCAATTGTTGTTGGCAGAGGTTAAGAGAGTAAAATAAATAATTAAAAGAACAGCACATCAATCTAGATATGCAGCTTTGAGGTTTGTGGGCCTGGACAGGATAGACTAGAAGAGCTGACAAATCAGGCAGAAAAGAACCCAGAATTCAGACCACTAGCAACAGACCCACTTCCTATCCATCCCCAGGCCTTGAGTAGATCTCTTCCTCCCCTTAAAGCATGTTCTCATGTACACACACAGAGACACATGCACAGATGTAAACTCACATGCACTCTCACTGCTGAGTATTTGTGATGGCAGAAAACTGAAACTCACCTTTTTAGGCAGTTAAAACAACAAAAGTCAAAATTACTTGTGTCACAAAGAAGATATATATTCACGTAGAAGATTGAACAAATGAAAGTATATGTGCATGTGCGTGTATGTGATAAAGAGAAACCTCCCAGGAACGCCGCAGGTCCTGATGAAGTCATCGCCTGATCCTAATGCAGTGCAGCTGTGGCAGCTCCGAGCGCCTGCTCCCCACCGCCTGATGACAGTGAGCGGCCTCCATATTGTTGCTGGCATTGCTAACAACAGCAGATGCTGCTAGGTTTCATATTTTACTCAGGCTGCAGGCTCAATTCATTAAAAGGAGATTTATGGGTGTTACAGTGTATTGCTATAGATTTTGTTTCCAGGAGTAAAGACTTCTGTGTTGCAGGCAGGGGAAAGGGAGGTGTTTAATTCATCAAATCCAAGCTGAGCTACGTGAAAACAAAGAACATTCAAACAGGTTAAGGGACCCTGGAAGAAAAATTTGGCTCATCAATTGCCTCAGGTATTGAAAAGTATATCTTAATAATTAGTAGGCAGTTTGGGAACTAACTTATCTTGGAAAATTATGTGTTTATTATTAACCAGCAGCCATTTGGTGTTTACTAGGCTTGGAAACTTTGCAGGAAAGGGATAAACATCATGCTTCCTGCTTTCAAAGGCTGACGGAAGAGTTGCCTGATTGTAAAATAATAGCAGTTTGGGGGAATGTTGGTGAAATCATTTTGGTGAATTGACATTGCTCCTTCCACACACTATCGTAGTTGGTTTGGGAAGTGGGACAGAAGGAACACTCGGCTTTGTTCTGCTACCCGACTACATATGACCTTACTGCTTCTCAAGCACCCTCATGAGCAGTAGCATCATTTCCCAGGAGTCTGAAAATTCTCCAGCCTACCACAGACCTACTAAGCCAGCAGCTGGGGGAGTGGAGTGCAGCAAACTTCCATGTGAACTTAAAGCAATTCACCTGGGAACCATGGCATCCAGCAAATTGAGAACCGTGGCTTTAGGCAAATCTCTTTGGTCTTATCTTTCTCATTTCCCCAAATGGTAAAAAAAATAGGGCATAGTCCACCCCATTAAATTGTGGGAATCACATAATTGAGAGATCTGAAAGATAAAAAGGAAGTTAACAAAATACCAGTGATTAACAATTCATTATCACCAATGTAAAGCAGAAAACATCTCTGAAGGGATCAGCAGCTTTTGGCAATGATTAAAGTTTTCTACTTCAAGAATGTTCTTCATTGTGGAAAATGTCCAAGAAATACCTCCTGAACCATATTTGAAATACCCACATCTTGATAAAAGCTATCACTCATCCTCAACCGGGCTGACTCAGTTATTCTGCATCGATATCATGTGGAGTAGGGAGAATTCCACAGCTTCAGATGCATGAGCCCAGCAGGTGTGGCTGCCAGGCCAGGTAACTTCAGTCCAGCCAGTTCGGAAACTTTTTCTTCAGAATTCCTGAGAAGGGAGTGGTAGTAAATCCAAGAGAGATTTAGGAGGGCTTAGGAGAAGTACCCTGTTACTTTGGAGGCAAATTAAATATACAATGACAAATAGAGGGAAATATCCTTTGCTTAGGCCATTGGGGAGAATATTTATAGATGATTCACAGAAAGCCATTTTTAGTCTTAAAAAAGTGTTACATGTGGCCCTTCCTGGTGGCACAACAGGTTGAGACGCAGCACTGTAAGCTAGCCGCAGCCACCTCAGTGCATATTTGATCCGTGGCGCCAGAGGTGACCCACATGGTGCAGCAGACCTCTCCTGTCTTCCCCACTGCTCCCCTCAGCAGTGTACTTAGCAAGTCTGTTCTGCTCCCCACTGTCTCTGGTGAGTCCTCTCACTGCCCCTGTACCTTTGGCCTGCACCCCCATTCTGTATGCATAAATAATTTTTTTTAAAAAAGTGTTACATGTACAGACAATAGAGTATCCCCCCAAAAAGGAATTTTTGATAGGTATTCCCAACATGATCAAATATGAAAGTCTCTTTGTGGTATCAATTTTCTCACAGGATCATTTTTTTTTAATCAAGCTATATCACATCACCATTTTTATATCACATAAAAATTACCATTTAGCCATTTTAAAGTGTACAGCTCTGCAGCATTAAATAGTCACACTGATGTTCAGTCCTCCCTACCCTTCATCTCCAGAACTCTTCATCTTTCCCAGCTGAAATCTGTTCCTGCTAAATACTAAATCCCACACCCCTTCCCCCAGCCCTTACAACCACCATTCCACTTTCTGTATCTATGACTCTTGTGGGTTCCTAGGAACTGGCTACTAGCTGACCACGTGTGGGCAACTGTGACCTCTTTGCTATCTGCAAAACACAGCAGAGTAGAGCCAAATCTTGATGTGGGCCCCGGGATGCCTCAGCTGCTGTTGACCTGATTACATGGCTGTCTCCATGGTGGTCTTGGGCTAACTCTGCCTGTGATAACATCAAATACATTTGCTGATGGAAGTGGTTCTCCATGTATGGTCCTGATATCCCCTTCTCTGTCCCTCATAAAACTTTGTCCCCCATTCCCATCCCACCCTCCAAACTGTATCCCTCATACCACTGTTGTATGATCAGCTCTTCCTAGCCTGTCTGCTTTCAACAAATGTCACGAGAACTTCTGCTCAAGTAGCAGAGTCTTGCCTTGCAAACCTGCTCCACAACTGCTGTGTCCCTCATTGCTTTCCCCCAGCAAAGCAGCAAACAAAGTTCCTGTCACAGCAGAATCTGATGACTCTAGCAATCTCATAGGAGAGGAATCATACAGTATTGTTTCAGGGGGCTGGCTTGTTTCACTGAGCATAATGTCTTCAAGTTTCATCCACTTTATGCATGTATCAGAATTCTTTTCCTTTTTAATGTTGAAAAATATTCCATTATATGGATAGACCAGATTTTGTGTTTCCATCCACCTACTGGTGGAAAGTATTTTCACTTCAAGTCTCCTATTTCCTAACTACTTCAAAAGACAGAGAATAATGAGACTGTTTGGAAAGCACTTAGCACAATGTCCAGAACCCAATGTGTGCTCAGAAAATAAACATTAGCATTGTTTAGTAGCTCTTGGGTGCAAAGCACATGGTGACATGGCCCAGCCGCTCAGCCCCAGGAGGGAATCAGCAGTGTCGCCACTCAGCCCCGCTTGAGAAAGTGATGGAAACTCACTAAGTGTTTATAGAACTAGAAATGGCCTAAATGTTTATAGAAAACCAAAAAGGATCTGGGCATGTGACCCCTCGTTATTAACTCTCCTGTAAAGAAGCTCCTTGCAGCAATTCCACATAGCAGAAATGATGTAACGTGCTATAGACTTTTCTGGCAGGTGCTCGTGTGCATCCTCTGAGCCTGTGTCCACTGTGAATGGCCACAATAGTTGATATTTGGTCAGTGTTGATAATTCTATTCTCAGGCTGGTAGTTCATGTTCAAGCAACAATCACTGCCTTTTAAGTGTTGCGTCAATTCTTTGAGGATGCGCATGTCCAAAATGCTGAACTTCGAAATAATATGTTATTATCTTTTTCTTCGTTCCAAAGTCTGCCTGTGAGGGCTTCGGAATTAAATTTTGTTCAACTCACAGGGAAGAGGCAAGGAAGAAGGGGGTGCTTGATGCTCCCCATCAGTGAGCACTGGTTAGAGAGTAGTACCCATCAACAAACCATAAGCATCACTATCTATTGAGCACAACTCCAGTCTCTGAAAGCCCCCAGCCCCTCCCTTGATAGGAGCAGAGGAGGATAAAAGCTGTCCTGTGGCTTCCATGCTACGCCCTGCCCAGGACGGCTCCAGACCCGCTTCTTTCCCCTTTGGCTCCGGTTGCAGAGTGAATAGGATGCAGGTGTCTTGCTAGTCCGGGTCTGCTTGCTAAGCAGAATAAAAGAAGAGAGGAAAAGTTCAACTCCACATGTGCAAGGGAAGCAAACGGTTCCCGAGGGGAGAGAGAAAGCCCCGGCCAGCATCTGTGTCGGCGGAGTGTGTGCGAGGTGAAATATTTCATTAATATGAGCTAGTGGGCCAGCAAGAGGTTGATTCACAAAATAGTGATATCAAATTAGCAACCCGAGGGACAGGGTGGGGGGGCTGATGAGAGGAGAGGGAGCAAACCCCTTTCCCTGCCTGACAGGAGGGAACATTCCTTTCATTTTCCTATGTGCATTGATGCTATGTTAATACAGAAGGGGACAAATACAGTCTCTCAGGGGTCTTATTCACTCCACCTGGGCCATGCAGGTGACTCGATTCCGTGCTCTCCCCCACTCAGGGAGACTTGGACATATAACTCATAATAAAAGTCTATACTCCTCTCACACTGGGGTTTCCTGGTGAAACTCAGGGAGAAGACACACGTCTCTCAGCTGGTATTTCACCAGAATTGCCAAGTGGTGTGACCATCAAGGACCATCAGACAAATCCAGAAGACAGGTGCACTGCAAGAAAGCTAGTCTGGCACTACAAAGTGTCACCACCTGATGTTCAATGTTATGAGAGACCAAAACAACAAGAAAGCCAAAGGGTTGCTCACAATGAAGGAGGTTCAAGCTGTGGTGACGGTGACGGCTGAGTTGGTGGTGGGAATTTCACAGGGAAACCATATACTGTACCAAAATGAAGGATGATGTCATGAATGTATTTTAAAAAAATAAGTTAAAAATTGCTAACTAAACAAAAAAACACATCAACCAAATGCACTGGAGTGGAAACTCCGATGACATAGCTCTAAGCCTATTGGGGAACTTTGAACATGGGTTCTAGAATAGATAACATTGACATTAAACATCCTTGTGGTGACCAGGGTTATTATGTAGAGAGATGTGCCTGTTCTTAGGAAATACTCTGTTCTTAGGTTGTAGTTCTGAGGAACAACGTTTTTGGTGTCTCTGATTTTCAAGTTGGACTAGAATATGTCCACAATGTTAACAATGTTAGCAGCTGGTGAAAGGATTTCAGGCATTTAGTATATAGTCCTTTAAATTTTCTGTATGACTGAGGTTTTTCAAATGAAAAGTTGAATGGGGAAAAATCATACTCTTTTCTAAGAAACTTTTTTATTTCAAAGGAAGGGAGTGGGCATACGCAGATTAGATCTAGGCCTGAAGGCCCCCACAGAATACCAGTTTAGCCAAAGAAAGGTGAGTAGCAGGCGAGAGGCACTGGCCAGCACCTGGTGGACACCTGCCAAGTCCACAGTGGGACTCAAACTGCCCTGGGCATGACTGTGAGACAGTCCCCTCTCTGCTGCTGCCAGCAACTCCTGGCCTCGAGGCCAAAAGAACGTGGAGTCCCAGACACAACTATAACTGACTCAATATGAGTCAAGAGACTACTGCTTAAAGCACTGTCTAATGTAACATGGTTCTTCCCCCATCCCTTCCTTTTCCAAAGTCAGAAACAAAGGATTGTTCTATTTCAGGGGGTTCAAGTGCCTCCTATGAAGTTGCTCACCACTTTCCCTGGAGTTTCCTGATTTAATTAGCATGGGAGTTAGATCCTTGAAGCATTTGTTCAATGATGATTCACTCCCAATTCTAATGCTAGAGCAGAAAACCTTTTTATCCATTATTGATGATGTTGTCTCTCTCTCTTTAGTCCCTAGAAGCAGGAGATGAAAGAATTTCCTTAAATAAGCTGTTGCTGAGGTGTGTCAATGTATTTGAAAGTCCTGTCCAGAGTGAAGACATGCCTGCTCTGTGCTTTTGTGTGTGCTGTTTCCTTTGATAGAAGTTTCCTCCCTTTCCCCTAAAGATCGCTTACTGTTAAAAATGCTTCTCAAACTCTATTCCCACTGTGAAGGCTTCTGAGTATTAAATTATATAGTCCTCCCTCATGCCACATCCACGTACTTATGTGGAACTCTACTCTACTCTAGGATCTTGCTCCATGAACTGAAACTCCTCTCTCTCTCTCTCTCTCTCTTACTAACTCTTCTTGCACATTTGGTAGTCAGGTCTTTGTTGAATGATCGAGCAATAAATCATCATGCATATCCAGAAAGACAATGTAGAATTGCAGAACGGCAGGACCCAGAGAGAATAACTCATTAATCCACCACTATCTACTACTGACTCATGGGATTAATTTATCAGGTTCACTGGCTGTCACCTGGCACAGAGCAGAGGCTGGGCAGAAGGGAGTGCTTTATACCTGGCCTTAGATCGACAGGTCCCGCAGGAGCACCTTAGCAGGAACCCTGTATGAGCAGGGCCAGGTGCCAGCAGAGTGCCACAGCACAGATAATCCCAGCTTCATCTTACCAGCTGCTTGCCAGTGGAAACTTACTGCAGGGCTGTCCAGCAGAAATATGGTGCAAGCTGCAAATACAAACCTCCCCTGTAATTAAAAATTTCCTAGGATGAACAGTAAAGGACTAAAAAGAAACAGGTGAACTTAATTGTAATATTCCTTGACTCACTATTTTAAAATATTATTTTACCTTGTTATCTATACAAATATCTAACAGATGTTTTCTTTTTTCCTCACTAAGCCTTTGAAACCCCGAGTATATTTATACTTAGAGCCCATCGCAATTCAGACGGCCATGTTTCAAGGACTCAGCAGCCACATGGGCCTCCAGAAATGGACAGAGGGCCTTCAGAAAGCACCGATAGCCACAGCAATTAGCTGTCAGCTTCTGGTTGGTCAAAAGAAAGTGAGCTGCAGAACAGAACAAGCCATTGTCCTGAAATAATCAGCTTTCAATTTGAAGAGCTCTTGGCTCCTACAAGAAGTTCAAGTTCCTTCCTGATGAGAGATGACAACAATAAGCACCAGAAGGAAAGAATTTTGGGCTTCACTTAGTTCAACTTAACAGATAATTACCACACTTCTATACTTGGAGAGTTTTTCCCTGCTTTTTCATTCCGTACACATGCTGTATGTTAGACCCTACTGACAGAGAACTGGGGAAGCAGAGCAGTATAGATGACAGAACCCCAGATGTGGGATATCTACAATGAATTCAATAATTTAAAAATGACTGTTCCCCTTCTCATATTCATATAAAACCTATAATTATTATGGAAGCAGAGACTTAAATGATAGAAAATAAAAATCAAAATGCAAAAGAAAAATTGTTTCCATAAAACACTATGTCACTGTATGAGAATTCTTGCTGTTTTGAAAATTGCCAACATTTCATATAAATAAAATAAATAAAACTCAATACTTTCTTAGCAAATGTCTTCTCATACCTATTCTTCACATTTATATTTTCTTCAGTGCACCCCTGGGCCATCTTCATGCAGCTATTCTGGCAAGCCCACTATTTTGGCCACACATTGCAAAATGTATTTTGCTCTTTTGGTTTGTTAAAAGGTCCTATCCTCTTAGAACCAGTAATGAGCCAGAATAAGCAGACATAAGGCAAATCATCACAGCCAGGTCCATATAGTCCTTGGTCCTTCTTGCCAGGCCACTGCAGCCTCGAAGAAATTGATCATGAGTTGGCTACCTCCTCCTCCTCTCTACCAGGTAGAATAAAAGCAAACTTTAGCCCAAATTTATCTCACAGAGAGATATTTATTAAACAAATATTTATCAGCTTGCAGTCCTAACATAATTTAGATGACTAATTAAAAACCTTGACGAAACCCATTTTGCTGTCTGTCAAGGTGTCCGAGTTATCCAGTTTGAATGAAAATTTTTTCTCCATTATGTGAACAGGATTCTGTTGACCTTCAGGTAACAAGCTAGTTGAAGCAGACCATTGGGGACAAAACCCAGGGCCATCCTTAAGGGTAAAAGCACTGTGCCTTCCTCATGAAAATTGACAAATGTTTCTAAGATACTTTCTCTTACCCACAAATCTTGAACTCTTTTAAATGTCACCAGTGACAGTTAATTGATGACATTTAACTTGCTTGTCAATAAGCCATTGTTTTCAACATTAAAAGTCCAACTGTTGGCAATAATTTGCTAATTAAAAGAATGAAGAGTTGATTAAGAATAGATCATGGCCCTCTCTGGTTGTGCAACAGGTTAGAATGCAGCACTGCAAGCCAGCCACAGCTGCTTCAGTGCGAGTTTGATCCCAGCCCCAAAGGTGATCCACATGGCACGGCAGACCTCTCCTGTCTCGCCTGCTGCTCCCCTCAACAGTGTACTTCATCAGTCAGCCTGTTCTGCTCCACACTTTATCTCTGGTGAATCCTCTCACCTCTCTGCACATCTGGCCTGTACCCTGTATGCATAAAATAAAAAATAAATCTTTTTTTTTTAAAAGAATAGATCACAAGTAATTATATTGGCCACCTTTGGACCAGGGCTTTTTCTGATTCTTTTGTTTTGATATATAATTGGCAATGAGAGTTGTATATTTTTTTAAAGATTTATTTATTTATGCTTACAGAACTGGGGTACAGGCCAGATTCACCAGAGACAGAGTGGGGAGCAGAACAGTCAGACTGACAAAATATACTGCGGAGGGTAGCAGCAGGCCGGTCAGGAGAGTCTGCTGCGCCATGTGGGTCACCTCTGAGGTAGGGATCGAATTTGTGCTGCAGTGGCTTCAGAGAGCTTCATAATGTGGTGCTTTAATTTGTTGGTCACCAGGGAGACCCCAAGAGAGTTGCATATATTTAAGTTGCACTATGTGATTATTTGATACCCACATACATTGTGAAATGATTATCACAATCATTTAGCACATTTTGCTTCAGAATTAGTTAAGGTGATGGAAACACAAGATCTACCCTCCCAGAAAAGGTTCAAGTGTATGATACACTATTATCACCTGTTGCCACCATGCTGGACATTAGAGCCCCCAAATGCTTCCCTCACTACCATCCCACTCCTACATGTAGCATGCACCAGTCTGTTCCTATAAGTTTGACATTTTTAGGTTCCATATATAAGTGAGGTTATATGGTATCTGTCATTTTCTATATGGTTTACTTCATGCCCTCCAGTTTCATTCATGTTATTACAAATAACTGGATTTGTTACAGGGTAGGGAGACAGGGGCACCCAGGAACCCCCAAACCTGCCTGCTCCAAATAGTTTCTGCCATCTGCCACATCAAGACAAAACATACAAGACTTTAATGAAAAGCGACTATAATACAGTGAATATACAATACAGAAGACAAAAAGAATATAATTTCTAAATCAAACACCTGAAATTACCCCTCCCCTCTTTTCCACCCAGAAAAGAGATTGGCACAAAGCAAGGCCTGAAAGCCTGCCACAACACTAAAGCACCTTCTGGCTGGGACCCATAGAAAAGCGTCAGAAAAAGCCAGACAAGTCTGGGAGGAAAAGAGCAAAATCAAACTCACTATAAACACTGCCATAGTCAACCTCCCACAGGTCTCTCACCCACATCTGTTTCAACTAATCCAGGGCCAAGAAATAAATACAGTTTCTTCACATATCTCCCTTTGCTCTATGTGGCTTCCTCAGGTCTCCTTCTGGTTCTCCATCCTGCTTCCTTCTTAGATTCCTTTTCTTTTTCTCCTTTTCTCTCCTCAGCTCCACCCTTCTTCTGGGAGGGGCAGGAACCTGGAACATCCCCTTTTCCTACAGATCATCCTGTTACAGATTGTCTCTTTATGGCTGAATAATATTGTACTATAAATATATATACTACACATTTTCTTTCTCTATGACTGTTCACTTGGATTGTTCTCATATCTTGGTGATTGGCAATAATACCACAGTGACATTGGGGTGCATATATCTGTTGAAGATACAGACTGCTCTTCCTGTTTTGACTTCTTGTATATACCCAGAAGAAGGGTAGCTGAATCTGGTCGTTCAGTTTGTACATTGCTCTCCATAGTGGCTGTACCAAGTTACATCCCACCAACAACAGTGCACAATCCCTTTTCTCCAGACCCTTTCATCATTTATCCCCTGTTGTCTTGATACTAGTAGTAGCCATAGTGACATCTCATTGTGGTAGTGATTTGCATTCCCCTGGAGATTAGCGATATCGAACCCCTTTTCATGTACTCATTGAGCAGTTGAATGCTTTCTTCGAAAAAGGGTTCATCCAGATCATGTGCTCATTTTAAAATCCTTTGTATCTGATGTGTTTGATAATTGGACCTGCTTAAGAGGAAAACTTCTAACGAGCTAGCAAAATAACTTTAAACTGACTCTGCTAACAGTTTTGAAGTAAATTACAGGCACTGTAATGTGTGTGCCGGGAACTAGAAAAGGGGACAGGAAGCTTGGGAAAGCTGAGCAAAGGAGTAGAAACTGATCTGGCAGCCACAGTTCATATGCGAGATGACTTAAATGCAGAATGGAATTAACAAGGATGAAGGAAGGAAGACACATTCAGGTGAAAACAGTGGGCAAACTCAGAGGTAGGACATTGTGATTATATAATCGCAGCATGTGAGGCAGGAGGAGCCATGAGGGAACTTCAGGACCCAGGACATGTGCACAGATTTCTACCTGCAAAAAGAAGCCTTAATTATGCCTGAGGGTTTAATTTCACTTCAGGGCCCTAACAACTTCCCCCCATTACTTATGATGATCAGCGTGGACTGTAATATCAACGTGAAAAGTAAGGGTTTAAAATACATTTATATTGCACCTTTGCTTTGAACCTTTGAATACCTGCTTTGTTTTATGTATTTTATCAACTGAGCCACTTTTTAAACTCTTTCATGAACCACTCATCTCTGACTTCCAAAAGCGATGCCTTTGGTTCTTGGAAAGAAATGATTTGGGGGACCCGAAATCTTTTGCACATAGCCACTGCTTCTGAATCTGATATTTCTTTTTTCAAAAATTCCAACCCAATGATCATTTTCCCTCCACATGGCATGAGGGATGAATGGGGAGTAGAGGCTGTAATTATCTGGAGGATAGAATTGCCTCCTATTTATTCAAAGGGAGCTGGCTTTACACAATGGGCTGAAATTGCTCCCCAGTCTCTCAGACCAACAACCAGATGTCTGACCTGCCCTTCACCATATTTCAATTCCAAAGACACAAGCATCTGCTCAAGACATTATGATCTGCTAGTCAATAGCCATTCACATCTTTTATTTTGTTTTCCAAATCAATAAGCACTGGGACAGATGGGAATCAGTGTAGTGGTCATCAGACTTTAGGACTGCTGAGGCTTCCCTGTAGTTGCCCTGCCGTGCTGAAGGAGAAGTGCCACATTGCAGCTCGTAAGAGCCAGGGAGCATGTTCTTGCTTAAACAGCAGCTGCTAGGCTCCATCCTTAGAGATTCTGATTCAACTGACCGACCAGAGCTCAAGAATTTGCCTTTCTAATGTGGAAATAGCTAATACTGTTGCTGCTTGTCCAGATACCACACTTAGACAAAAAGAAAGACAGACTTTGCAAAAACCCAGAAGCATCTGGGAGTAGATCTGTTTTCTCCTGGGATGAGTTTTGTCCCATGTAGAAGCTCACCAACCCCATTTGTTTCCAAGGACAGGTAACCCTAAGAAATGCTTAGAGTGATGAGGTGGAGACACAGGTTGGGCACCCAGACACCTGGCCCAAGCCTGGTAGGAGTGATGGAGCCTCCAGGCAGAAAGGGAATTTAGATGAAGCTGGGAAAGCAAGTCTGAGTCTCATGAAGAGATCTTGGAGCTCTAAAATGTGAATGAATCACTCTTTGGGTTTGTGAGCGAAGCAGATGCCTCTGGGGCGTAAGTAGGAACTGAGAGAAGTTTTAACAAGTTCCCAGGTGACTTTGATCCTGCTGGCTAGCAAACCACATTTACATAACCAGAGTGTGGATGGTACAGGTGAGAGCCCTCAGCATTAAATCCAAGATGCTGGCAGCAATTGGAAAGAGCCTAGAACAATAAACTTCATGTACTTAGGACACAACACATCACTGAAGGACCCAAGGCTACACACAAACATAAAGGCACAAGCGTGTACTTCTGTGTGTCTGTGTGTCTGTTACATGTTACTTTTTATGAGCCAATATTGATATATTATTAAAATCTAGCTTACATAGTTTACTGTAGGGTTCCCCCTTTGTTTTATACACACTGGATTTTGACAAATGCATAATGACATGTATCCATTGCAATGTCATATAGAATCATTTTGCTGCCTGAAAAGCTCTCTTGCTTTCCCGATTCATTCCTCCTTCTGTAACCGGCCCCCTAACCCCCACCCCTGGCAACCACTGATCTGTTTCCATAGTTTTGTCATCCTCAGAAGGTCACACAGCTAAAATAGCATTTAGCTTTTTCAGATTGGCTCCTTCACTTAGTAATATGCCTTTGTTGTTTCTCTGTGTCTTTCCATGGCTTCATAGTTCACATTTCTTTTTTTTTAGGATTTATTTACTTATGCATACAGAACTGGGGTACAGGCCAGAGGTGCAGGGGTGGTGAGAGGATTCACCAGACACAGAGGATTCACCAGACACAGAGGCTGATAGACGAAGTACACTGCTGAGGGGAGCAGCGGACTGGTGAGGAGAGGTCTGTCATGCCATGTGGGTCACCTCCAGGTCTGGGGATCAAACTTGCATTGAAGTGGCTGCAGCCAGCTTGCAGTGCTGCATTCTAACCCATTGCACCACCAGGGAGGGCCCATAGTTCACTTTTCAAAATAACATTTTTAAAAATGAATAACATTTCATTGTATGGACCTACTACATATGTTAAAGCTAGTCACCTATTGAAAAATACATTGCTTGCTTCCAAGTTTGGTTAATTATGGATTCTTGTGCAGGTTTTCTGTGGGCATACATTTCATACTTTTTCACTCACCTGGGTAAAGACCAAATGAGTAGAAGATGCCAACAAGTTGAACCAAGGAGCCCAGTTTCTGGGTTTTAGGGTAAAATGTTTAGTTTTATAACGCTGCCAAACTATATTTCCAAGTGTTTGTACCATTTTTCATTCCACCAGGATTGAATGAAAGTTCTTGCTGCTTGACTTTTATTTTTAAGTGTTACTTTGATCTAGTCATGACCTTGTTCAAAAACCTGCTGTGACAATTTGATACTTCAGTATAAAGCCCCAGTGTACTGGGGACGATCTCAAAACATTTAGCTCACAATTTATTTTTGGTAACATCTTCCTTCCATAACCTTGACTCCAAAATCTCCCCATTAACCCAATGGACTCTTTCACTGGGGTGGGAGGTAGAATCTGCTACAGGGCAGTGAGAGGGACACCTCTGAACCCAAACCTGCCCACTATAAATAGATTCTGCCATCTGCCGCATCAAGACAAAACATATAATAACTTTAGTGGGAAGGAACTTTAATACAACTAGTGTGCAATACAGAAAAGACAAAAAACATAGTTTCTAATCCATACATGCAAGTTCCCCATCCCCTCATGGGTAAAAAGTCCAACCAAAAGGGATTGGGGCCCTCCCTGGTGGCGCAGCGGGTTAAAGCCCAGCACTGAGAAGCTGAAGCCACTTGCACATGAGTTCGATTCCCACCTGCCCGGAGGTGACCACATGGCGTGGCAGACCTCTCCTGACCCGCCCGCTGCTCCCCTCAGCAGTGTACTTCATCCATCTGCCTGTTCTGTTCCCCGCTCTGTCTCTGGTGAAGCCTCTCACCACCCCTGAGCCTCTGACCTGTACCCCAGTTCTGTATGCACAAATAAATAAATCTTTGAAAAAAAAAAAAAAGGGATTGGCCCAAAACAAGGTCTGAAAGCCCTCCACAAGTATACAGCACTTTCTGGTGGGATCCATAGAAAAGGGTCAGAAATGGCCATACAAGTGTGGGAGGAAAAGAGCAAAATCAAAATCAAGATAAACGCTGCCATAAGGAAACTCCCCACAAGTCTCTCACCTGCATCTGTTTCAACCAGTCCAGGGCCAAGAAACATGAGCCACTTCTTCACATGTCTCTCTGCTCCATGTGCCTCCCTCGGGTCTCCTTCTAGCTCTCCATCCTGCTTCCTTCCTCTTCAGTCTTCTCTCCAGATTCTTCTCCTCCCTGTTCAGTTCTACTCTCCTCTGGGTAGGGCAGGGAACCTGGAACCTCTCCTTTTCCTGGGGACCACCCTGTTATAAAACTACCCCCGGGGAAAGATGACCCTGGAGACCCAGCACAGCTTTTCTTTCCATTTTCCCCTCCTTTGCTTAACAATTTCTGTTTATCTAATTTTACCATCCTTCAAGATAATTCTGAAATACCATTTCTCCCAGATTTCCCTAATTACTCTCTCTTCTGAGAGAGTGACTGACCTCCAGCATGTCCAGACATTCTGTGTGGCACCCTGATGATTATAAGTTTTTAGGAGTAACTACATTATTGAGTTTCTTAAGAAATTTCTCAAAATATGACCTTGCACTGGTGTCAAAACTCAAGTAATAGATTTCCTACAAGTATGTGCAAAAGATAAACACTTAAGTGAGAGTCATTTATCTCTGAGGGAATTACTTTGATGGTCCTCCTTGGGAATGTCTTCAGAGTTAATGTACTCATCCCTTGCACCCATGCCCCAGCGACTTTCAGAAAATTCCAGTATCATGGGAGTAATTGCATGATTCCTTTACAGGAAAATATTTATCTGATTATACTGATTAAGAAAGAACAATTTGATTTTTAGAATTAGTTCTATTTCTTTATGATGTTCTCTTAAAGTATTCAATGGATATTCTGCTGATTGAAGGTAGAAAGAAAAATTAAGAGAAAATAATTGATTAATACACATGAAAGGGAAGCCACTGAAGAATTTTAATACATCAAGATAGTTCCCTAAGAAGTTTAAAGTGTTTCTAAGTAAAAATGTCCTAAGATCCTGTAATATATCCACAAATACAAGAAATATTGTCATTCCTGTAATATATCCTGTAATATATCCACAAATACAAGAAATATTGTCATCTTCTACGTCTACAGTTAAAGCCATATTTGCATCTGTCTAAGAGAGAATCAAGATAAAACCCTGATCTTACTTTCAAATCCCATGACTTTTGAGGTCTGATATATTAACAAGGATAGTTGGAGCAGGCTCTGGTGTGCAGAGAACAGTTCCAGTGAATCACACGTGGAAGCACATTTCCCACACCTGAGAAAGAGACTCACTGAACCACAAATACTGTCTTCCTTGAGTGTGAATCTTATTTTTTTTATAGAAAAGGTAAACAAATATGAAGCTTTCTTAGAATTAGTTTCTGTGAGTCTATTCGAAGCTTGACTGTCAGATGTTTTCTAAAGGGAAATGAGAGTGTGCTCCTTAAAGAGGGCGATGAGACAGACAGACACACTGCAGGGAATGGAGCCTAGGAAGGGAGGGAGAGAACTACAAGTTTGTAATGGTCCCAGGCCTACAGATTCCTCTATATGGATGTCCACTGCTTTTTCCTAATCAGAGGCTGGAGGCTGGAGCTGCTGGTCCTGGGTGAAGAAGCTGTGTCTTCAGAAATGCGAGTAAGCCCCCATGAATCAGGCAGGCTGTTCCCCAAAACCAGGCTGACAGCCATTGAAGCTATCCCTCTAGTTTATAGAGCATGAATAATTAAAAAAACATGGTCTTTCCATGTGAACCATTAAAAATAAAACATCAGTAATACATATGGGGTAAAATATTAGAGAGTTCTCATTTATATATATGTCCACATATATTAATGGAAATACATATTTTTCCACAGTTTTGCTTTTCATAATGAGGTCATAATATATGCACAGCAACAGCTAATATTTAGGGGCTGGGGGGGGATGTTGCTGACACTGGTTACTGTTTCGAGCTTTGGACTATCTTTGCAATGTCTTTTGAGGTACATGTTAGGTTTCTACTGAAGAATAGAATTACTGGATCATGGGTTTCATATATGCTTGTTTTCTTTCTTTCTTTCTTTCTTTTTTAGTTGAAATATCATTGTTTTACATCATGGTTAGCATTTTGACAATGTAAGATTTCTCCTCAGGTATACTCACTATTATGCTCAGTTTTAGTAGATACTTCAAATAAGTTTTCAGCAAGTTTTCCTAAGTGGTTGTACTGTTACAGGGTAGCCTAGAGTGAATTTGGGCTGCCTGTCTGTAGGGCCTCACCTGCACACTCAAAATGTAATTTTCTGCAGACAGACACAAAAAAGGTAATGAGCTTATTTACAAAAAGGGGGAAGGAAAAGGAAACAACCTAGGGAAAAAGAGAGGAAAACAAAGTAATTGGAATATCTTACCAGCTCGACGAACTTGGAGCTCTAGTCCCAAACTAACACACTACCCCCCAGTCCCATGGTCTGAGACCTGTTGCTCCAGAGAGAGAGAACCATATCTCTCCTGCGCCACAGTTGGAAAACCGCTCCCTATTTATCCCCCAAAGCCCCAGAATGCCTGTTTAGCTCTGCCCTTAGGTCCGCCCAGCTCTCTCCTTGGTGCTGCTGGGAGTTGTAGTTTTCCAGTCACTGGAGTAGGGGGTGGAATCCAGAAAGCTGGTGTAGGGGTGGAGTCCACCAAACTGCAGAATTCTTTTAGGACATCCTTCCCCTTAACAATACCAATTTATGCTAACAGACTATGGAGGTAGTATTCATTCCTTCACTTCTCATCACTATATAGCCAATCTTTTAAAAATTTTGAAGCATTCTGGTATGCAAGTATGCAGATGCATCATTGAAGTTTTTTTTTTTAAGATTTATTTATTTATTCATACAGAACTCATGAGGAAGTGGCTTAAGCTTCTTAGTGCAGCGCTTTAATCCGCTGTACCACCAGGGAGGGCCACATCATTGAGGTTTTAATTTGCATTTCCTTGATGACAAATGAGATCGGACATCTTGTCCTAAATTAATGGTAATTTGGATATACTGTTACATTTTCAAGATTTTTGTAATGTTTGTTTTGGGTTTTCCCCCCTTTTTATTGATTTACATTAATACTTTATATATTTTAGATGTGACTTGTTGAAATATATATTTGAAATATCTTTCCCCATGAGGAAATATTTATCAAAAGATATTTGAGGCTTATCTTTGAATTATTTTTTTTTTGTGACATCCCATTTTCTTTCTCTGCTCTGTTTTTTTTCCCTTAAGCCATTATCACATTATCTTAATGACAGTACTAGGTAATAAATATTAATAAACTTGATATTTGGTAATGTGTAGCTTTTTTTTTCTTCTTTAAGTCTGTTATTCTTGACATTTTGCACTCCCACATAAAATTTAAAATCAGCTAATTTTCACCAAAACAATGGCTGAGGTTTTAATGGAATTACATTGAAATTATGGATTCAATTTGAATGAGAACTGAAATTTTTATGACATTAATTTTCTAATACACAAATATGAGATTTTCTTCCATTTATTTAGGTTTGTTTCACTGTTTTGTAGTTGTCAATACAGAGATGCTTAAAATGTTTGCTTTGACTTTTTAATCTACTCTAAATAACATTTTTAATTTAATTTTCTAATTATGTGCTATAAACACAATCGATTTTTAAAAAGTGCTCTTGAATCTAGTGCTTTGAGAAATTCACGTTTTTGTTCTAGTAGTTCCATCCCTATGCCCAAAATCATAACACCTGGCAGTAAACACTGCATCCTTTTTTTATCAATTTCATTTTTTTCTTGCCTCATTGTCCTAGCTAGATCCTTCAGTGCCAGAATGAATAAAGCTGTGTGAACATCCTCTTTGTCTTCTTCATCTCAAAAGGAAAAGCCTTTCATATTTGATCACTAAGTATGATGTTTTCTGAAGTTGTTCTTTAGCATGTCAAGGAATGTCTCTTTTATTCCGAGTTTTTGATTTACCACAGATGGGTGTTGACCTAAAGCACCAAAAATTTTGCTTATTTGATTTGTCTGTTTCCTTCACTGGGACACTGGCCCTCTGGAGTAGGGACATTTACCTGCCTTGCTTCCTATTGTCTCTCCAGTGCCTCGACCGGAGACCTGGAGTGAGGTGTGTGAGATAAGCAGCAAGCACAGTGCCCAAGCACAGGTGGAGCTCTGGAATAGTAGCTTTCAACCATGAAAACGCAGTGGCAGGTGACTTATCTCTGGCTCACATTCTATCCAGGCACATGGCTGGGATTGTCCACAAGCAAGGGCATCCACGAGAATTGTCTCTCTCTAGGGTCTCATTGGGCCTGAAAGCTCTCTGAAGCCTCCCGTCTTGCCTCATGCTGGCTTTCCTCCTCAGCCACCCTGAGTAGCACCAGAAAGCTCCCACACATCACACTGCACATTCGCTCATGGCACCTCACTACCAGGAAGGGCGGGTCCACTCGAGGGGCAGGGAAGTGCTGTCAGGGCAATGCGAAGGCTATTAAGAGCCAAAGACTCTGCCAGAGTCGTAACTATTTAATGTGGTGCAAGGCTGGAGTGAGGAAGATGTTCCTTGAAATATTTTGGATGAAAGGAATGAGAGAAGCTTTAAGACCTGCTATTTCAGAGAGTCCCTGACAACAAGAAGCAGGTCAGCAGAGCATTCTCTCAGCAGGAGAGTGGGAACCCACATTGCTTCAAAAATGAAAAATTAGACAAGATAAAGTACTCATAATTGTTATTAATGAAATTTCCTGAGTCAGCATGGAATTGGCCCAACAATTTTGGTCTGTTGAACAGCGGGACATAGAGGAATTGCCAGGGATCCATGAGTTGCTGTGGTTGTGCTGTCTGGCTCCAAGGAGCAGCAATAGCAAAATAGATAACTTCCTCAACTAAGATGAAAATAAACTGGAAGTTATACATACAACAACCTACCTTGCCATCTCTCTCAATAACCCTTTTGTATTTCAGCAGGGTTTCTTGGCTGTAGGGCAGAGCATGTAACTGATCAGATAGCTCTAACATGGGGACTATTGTGTGTGTATTTTAGACCATTTACTGGAATTTCTGCTCCCACTCACCTGATGCCACTAGCACATCTTCCCCAATCATAACAATCAAAAATGCCTCCAGTCATCACCAAGTGTCCCCCTGGTGGGCAAAATCATCTCTGGTTGCAAAGTAGCGCCCTATAGTGAGCTGACATGGGAATCTGTACTTGCTCTGTGCATCACGGACCGCAATCTCTCTCACTCTGCGAGCATCTTGCTACACTGAACCTGATTCAGTGATATTTCTTCTACTCCATGACTGGTGAATTGCAACCAGCCACTTTATCTGGGGTGGATAAAAGCTGGCCCATCTTGGGCTTACAGAAAGTTACTCTCACTCTCCAAGGATTCCTTCAATGCTGCAGGATTCTCACCTTATGCTTGAACTTCAGACCTCTAAAGGACGTTACTGTATTTAATACCCTCTGCCCCTCCTAAAACTATTGGAAGGAACTTATGGAAATTAAGGTATTTTGAAAATAGAAGTGTGCAAATTGCCATTCTGGAGAAGAGAGGAGTTAACAGTCATGCAAAGTGTGAGACTGAGCATGGAGTGCAGGATGCAGTCCATGGAACTTACCCAGCAAGTGAGAGTATTTGGGTACAGACTCAACTGATGTGATGAGGTGTTTTAGAGGTGACACCTTTATTTTCCTTCCACATGACTGTTCCTGCATTGGGGACCAGCTCTGTTAAGTGAGCTGGCTCTTTGAGCCTTACTGGCAAGGACTCCGATGTCTGTCACGTAGCCACGCCATCTCTAGTATGTAGCCCACAGCTGCAAGGCCAGGCTGGAACCAGACCAGGAGATGTCACAGGAGGGCTGAGAGGGGAATTCCTTCTTGAGCAAGTGAGGTGAGAGTGGCACATACTCCTGTTCCTATTCCACCCTGAAGATTTTGTCATGTGGCCGCACCCAGCCCCAAGGAGGCAGTGACATGGAGACTCAGCTGTGTGCTCACAGAACAGGAAGAAGGAGAAAACAGCAACCAGCATCTACCACATGAGAAACTTAAGTTCATATTCTCAAGTTGTGAATCTCCTTTCAGAAAACAATGAATGTGGTTTTTTTTGATGTAATCTTTCTAGACTGTACTTGATTTCCTCAAATGTTCTGCATGTTCCTTGATTTTAGATCAAAGACTGCTTAAAGACAAACATCTCACTTTCCCCGAACACTCACTCTTGAGAGTAGAGGTGTCTAAGCCACTGGAAGTTAACAGTTTTCTGGAAAGGAGGTGGGGAAATATTTCTCATTTGGGATACATCTTGGGGCTTCCCTAGAAAGACGAGGTCTTTTCTAGATGCCAGAAGGCCTGGTTGGCGGGAATATCAACAATAGGCAGATTGACATCTCTTCTACTTCCTGAATAATTTCTGTGCTGAGGGAATTATCTTTCCAACCTCTCCTCCTCCATCTCTGACATGAGACTGAGCGAACTATGCATAACCAAAGGCCATGGAACAAAACAAAAAGAAAGAGAAAAGGGCTCCTCTTGCTCTGGGTTTCTTGTACAGACACCCTGGCCAGGTCCTGGGACCTGTGCGTGACTAGGCTGGGAGGGAACAAAAAGAGCCCTTCTCCTTGCTCCTCTCTTGGGAAGCCTCAAAAAATGACAAGAAAAAGGAGACCAGGTTGGGTGGACAGAGGAAGCAGAATCTGAAGGGCCAGAGTAACCCAGGGCCATGCTCCCTGCCTTGCGGCCTGTGCTTCCTCTGGGGAGAACTGGTCCCTGTTCCGCCACTGACCTTGGCAGTATTGATACCATGCAAATCTTTCTCCCAAAGCCAGAGGACAATCAAATAGGAGATCTGTCCAGCATGTGACATTTGAGACGAGCCTAAATCTTGGGGAAGGGTGCGTTAACCTGAAAACACCGGGCGCCGTGGCGACTCCCTGGATCCCAAGGATGGCCAGTGGCTCTCTCCCAGCAGGGAGCCAGCTCCCGATGTCCCCTGAAGAGTCACCAGGGTTCCAGGAGGCGCTTCACCTGGGGAGCTGTGGCCATATAGAAGAAGCACCTGTAAAACTTTTTGTGAAAACATGGGTGTCTAATCCAAACACACTAATATTGACCTGGAGGCAGCCTCCCTAGGAGCAGCCAGGGAGAAGGCACCCTGCGGCCCAGCAGCTTGCATGCAGGACATGGATGCAGTCCCTGCTTTACACGTGTTTCCAGCGTGTGAACATCTGCACCACATGTCCGGGACTCTCTAGGAACTTGGCGTTTGGTATTCATGACTCCTTTTTCTTGTCTGACACAAGGACTTCCTCCACCATGGAGATTCTAAGACCCCACCCAACTACCCTCAATCATTCACTGCCACCACCACCAGGAAACATCACCCCTGGCCTGCAAGAAAGCGCTTTAACTTTGAGCACAGAACAGCTGAAGCACAAAACAGTCTTGAATCCTATTTCCTTCTTGAGACTTCTTGCGACCCACAGAGGATGTGTGTACACACTACCATGGGAGTAATTTGGCATTAAAGAAAGAAAACCATCACTGCAACAGACCCTCACTGGGCTCGGGGATCCGGATTTGGGAACGAGACTTTTCCTACTACTTGAGCTGTTTAGACCAGCAGCCCCAACCAAGGGCTGAGCAGGAGCTGGGCTAAGGGACACTGCTATCTTCCACTTGTTAAAGCAAATGCAAATATGCACTTGCATCCTCCCCTACCCCACCCCCAGAACACACATTATGCATAACACACACACATGCACACAAGCGATACCTACAGCACCAGCTACATCACCTGCACCACATCCAGGCAGTGTCCACACGCAGCAGTGTAGACACGTGCAGCATGCCACACCACACACACACATACACACACACAACTGCCCCCGCAACTAATGAGGGACTTCATGGAGCTTTTCCAATAACCAGCCAGCAGGGGACAGCATTGCCCAGGCTTTGAAGGACAAGAACTTCGCATGTAAGGCAAAAAGCAGCAAAGATTAATCAACTTCACAACCTGCATCAGGTGCCTGTTATATACCAGGCACTATGACAGGTGCTTCAGGGTATGAGCAATGAAGAAAATGTCTAATTTCCTTCGCAGTTTCTCAAGAGAGGACCTCATCCAGAGACAACATGTGGCCATCAGACCCCAGGGCATGGTAGCAGGGCTGCTACTGTAGATCCAGACTGAAGCCCAGTGGGTGTGTAATATTAAGCAAACCATGTGATTTCTGTCCCTTTTCTGGAAGATGAAATGGGCTGATAGAGCAGCATCACCCCACAGAAATATAATGTGAACTTCAAATGCGAGCCCTGGAACTTACTTGAAGGGGCCAGCTGGAGGCCCCAGCCACCTCCTGACACAGATGTCCAGGGAGGTGGCTGCTCCCATCCAGGGGATCAATGCAGGATGAATGGCAGAACAAAGACCCCCACGTGCTTTTGATCAAGACCCCTAGATCAACAGCATAATGGAGCAGAATCCCACTGGAACCACATTCTAGGGGACTGGATGTAAATTTACAAACACATACAACTCTTTAATAACCCCATCCAGGTTGGGGAAAAGAAGTTTGGAGAAAATGCTGGTTTTTATTTACAGAGCAGCTATTTCTTCTTTACCATGGTCACATTATTAAGAGATCTAGGAAATGTTCCTAACCTTCCTGAGCCTCTGTTGCCTCACCTGCAAAACGGAACTAAAAAGACCTCCCGTGCCTGACTCATGTTGTAAAGCTAGTAAGGAAACGTAGCTGAAACTTGTTCAGAGTGGTGAAGGGTCTGAGTCTGCTGTCTCTTTATAAGCAAGTAGCAGGTGACCCACAGTCCCAAGGCTCGTGCTAGAAGACTCACTGAACAGCAGAGCGCAGCGCCACAGTCATTTCCTCACACTGGATCTCTAAGCCCCTGTTCCCACAGGTGATGTAAGGACCACCAGTTGGAACGGCACACAGGATGGGAGCCACATGCTTAGAAAGCAGTTTTTTCTTTTTATTTATTTATCTATTAATTAATTAATTAATTAATTATACAGAACTGGAGTACAGGCCAGAGGTACAAGGGTGGTGAGAGGATTCACCAGAGACAGAGTAGGGAGCAGAACAGGCAGATCAACTAAGTACACTGCTGAGGGGAGCAGCGGGCGAGACAGGAGAGGTCTGCTGTGCCATGTGGGTCACATGGGGTCGGGGATTAAACTGGCACTGAAACAGGCTGCAGCCAGCTTTGCAGCACTGTGCCTTAACCCATTGCACCACCAGTGAGGGCCAGAAGCAGCTTTTTCAATTGCTGCAAACCTGTCTGAGCTTTGCCCAGAGGGAGATATTCTATCATCTACTGAGCAGTCGATAAGTTTGTGCCTTGCTCCAGAGACAGCCTGTTTTCCCAGGCTCTTCATTTTACAAGCATCCTTGGAAAGCTGATCTAAAGCAAAGTCTAGAACAAAAGCATTCATCTCCTCTCTAGGCACAATAAACAGCAAGTCAAGAGACCCCTGAAGAATTGTCTTCCCACTAAAGCACGATGTGAAGTGTACTGTGCAGACAGAAGGCGTGTCTTTTTCATTGATATGGGCATTGTTTGTGAGGAGGGAGAGGCAAATCAACACCTTCCTGGTGCTCAGTTGGGTAGAGTCTGGGACAGGCAGAGGTAGAGTAAGTACTTGCCTGAGGTCTCCCAGCTGCTTGGTGAGATGCCATCACTAACACTGAGAAATCTAGACTCTGAGCCACTAACAAGATGCTCTCTAAATTCACTCAAACCTCATTCCTCCCCACTACAACCTACAAATGCGAACACCCCAGGAGAACCCAGCAGTCGCTGCCATGAGAAACACTTCCAGACTGAGCTCACTTGAAAGCAGGTAAGCAGGCTTTGTTCCAGGCCATCGAAGTGCTCTTAGGATCCTCTCTGCCATGTCAGTGTGGGTTCTGGGGGAGCCCACAGACACCAGGAGTAGTGGGGACCCAGAGGATCTGCTGTGGCCAACTTCCAGAGCAGCAGCAACCCAGAACAGTCCACAGGGCTGCAGGCCTAGGGGCCAGGGGGTGGGAGTTGGATACGGCCCTCACCTGTGCTGCTGTTGCTTCTCTGTCCTCCCCAAGACCCCTAGCTGAAGGGTTCTTTCTGTGCAAAGAAGGGGGGCGGGCTCTGGAGGTCCTGTGGCCTGAGTCTCTCTTTGAGCTTCAGCAAGTATTGGTGAGGGGCTCTAACGGCATAGGGGACTCCCATTCCTGCCCTCTCTCCTCCTGGGCCCATCCCTGAGAGCCTCTTTTTCAGCCCATGAGTGTGACTGCCGAATGTCTTGTGTAATCCCCACAACTACCCTTCTACGTGATGGGCTTGAGTAACAGCAAGTGACAAGCCTCCAATTCAGCTCTAGGACCCCACAGGTGCTTCCATCAAAGGGCTTGTGAGGTGAGGCATTTTCACAAATAAAGCTGGGGCCCGGGGGTGGAATGCCTTAGAAGTCTTCCTTTCAGGTCAGCCCACTGCAGCAAAGTGCCTCCCCTCCTTCTACAGATAAGCAGTCTGTCAGTTCTGTTTGCAGGAAAAGCTGCACAGCATTGCCACAGCAGGCCTGATGGGCCAGTCTTTGGCATGAATGGAGAGTGCCCTCTAGTGTTTAAAAACCAGCAGACTCCTCCTCTGCTCTGGATTCAGGGCTGTCTGGCCCTCAGGTCCCTGGGCAGACTGAAGCCCACATCTTCCCTCTCTGAAGAATGGATCACTTCTTCTGGCTCCCACACAGATGCCAAGGGCCCTGCATGAAAACCTCGAGTTGGTGAGGTGTGTGGGGCTGCTGGCAACCTCCAGCAGACTCCACTCTACCAGAAGGGATGTTTTTTCCTCTGATGGAAAACTTAATGCTCCATCTGCTACAGTCAGTCACCCCCGGAGCCATGTGTCCCAGAAGCTAATCTCAAGTGTTGATAAGACTGCGTTTTCAACTTGGCGTCAAAGGATCTGAAATTCTCAAGCCTTTCCTATTTGCTCCCATGACACCATCCCTTTAAAAACCAAGGTCATTTCCAAAGAAATTAATCTTTACCAAAAGGCAAAAAAGCAACTCCATGTTAGGATTTTACAAAAGTGTTTGAATACACAAAAAGCAGAGGAGCCCAGTGACGATTTTTAGCCTTTGAAGAAGTATAAAATGAAAACGCTGAGTTCAACAAGACCCTCAGGAATGAATGGGATGGGGGTGAGCAGCAAGACCTCCTAAGGCAGGGCCGAGGTCACTCAGATGCTCACAGGACAGGCCCCAAGGGCAGAGATCATCCCCTCACCACACACCCTCTCAGAAGGCTCCTTATGCTCTTTAAGGCACACACTTCAGGCATTTGCAGGTCATAAAATTCATGGAGGACCTGAAAGTGTAAATTGTCCCCATAAATGCCGGAGCTTATAAATGAAGGTGTAACTGACCATGCCACAGCCTGCATTTGTCACTGTGATGCTGTGTAACAAGCAACCACAAACACATCAGGAGCACACTAAGACTTTGCTTTCCACACATACATCTGGGCATCGGCTGGAGCCATCTTACCTCAGCCTATGGTTCTGGAAGTTCACCTGGGGGATGCTTTCTCCATATGGCTCTATTTTTTTTCCCCCAGAATGGAGGCCGCTGTTCTCAGGGTAATGGGAGAAGCACAAGAAGGAAAGCGCAACCACATCGGACACATCATACCTTGGCTCAGGTGCTAACCTACCACTGGCCAAGTGAAGCCACGTGGCCGAGTCCCAAAGCAAGGAGCAATGGCTTATGCTCTGTCGTCCAAGTGCACCAGGAAGTGTAGTCGGGAGACGCATCCAAACGCAATGCAAATAAGCGCACCTCTACAGATCTAATGTGACTCTATACTAACCAGCGGGTGGCCCACACATGGCAGCAGGTATCAGACTTCATCACTGGTGAGTGATTCATTGCTACACACCAGCTTCAAATGGGAAGTTTATATGAAAATCTCAGAAGAATGACCAGTTGCTACTTTTCTTAAGGCTCACTCAGGAATAGACAAAACTTGCAGCTCAACTTGGCAAAAACTCCAGGACAGCCTCACTTGTGAAGGCCTGGAGTTCTCCCAGAGAGGGTCAGAGTGTTGTCTAGGTGGGGTGGCCTGGGGCTGGTTCCAGGGCTGGTCCCCGTTTGGGTTGTCCACAGAGCCTTCTGCATGCGTCAGGCGAGGCTTATTGAAGAAAACCACCCTAGGCAATCACCTTTTATTTTCATAAGAAAACATTTTCTCCTTATTATATGTGACACTAGGATTTATGCAACAGTTCTGTAACTTGAAACTTCTATGAATGAAGAAATGAAAACCTTCATAGCACCATCTATGGGGATGTCTCCAGACTTAATAAAAAAGGGCCTCTAGTGTAAGTGAAATAAATTCTGCTATGTTTCATTTCTTTTTCTTCACAGTATTAACCTTGTACCCATGGAATGGAATGAACCCAGTATCAGATGGGCACAGTTATTACTGACAGGGATTCTTCCTGTCAGTGACTATATAATAAATATAGTCACTTAAAAATACTCATATGAACTGTGTCGCACAATGTTGGTGCACTCAAACTCATATTCTGTCCAAATTTTGTGTGTAGGGCTTATGGACGGTAGAAAATGCTCTCTGGACTTGTTCTTCAGAGTTGAATGAAAAGGACAGAACTAATGGCGACAGCATGGTGCTATCAAGTTGAATCCTCCCAGGCCTATTTATTTCTTCAATCGAAGAAAAAGAAGTGAAACATTGCAGAATTTATTTCACTTACAAAAAAAAACCTCTTTCACTTTCTAATTTCCTCTCTAGGGTTTAAGGTCAAACCTCCAGAATAAATTTTCTATTTCTGCAAAACAAATCAACTTCCAAATGTAGCAGTTTAAATGAACAATAAATATTATTTTATATCGTTGCTGTGGGTCAGCACATAGGAGCAGCTGAACTGGGTGGTCCAGAAGCTCTGCTAAGTTTGCATTCACTAAGTCCGCTACAGTCTCGAGCAGACCACCTTAGCCTAGAAGTGCTACTCTCAAGGTGACACTCACCTGTTATGGTGACACACTCACCGGGCTGACAGGCAGGTGATAGATAGCAAGAGGCCTCAGCTGCTCACCACAGACTGCTTAAATGTCCTCCTGACGTGGTAACTGACTGCACAAGAGAGCAAGTTGGAAGCCATTGTTCTTTATGATCTAGCCTCAGAATTCCCACAGTCCCCTCATAATACTTGCAATGTTCTAGCTGGGCTACAGAGTTGACCTTTATTTAATGTAGGAGGAGATTCCACAAAGACATGAATCCCTTCCAGCTAGGACCCCTGAGCTCACATTGGAGGCTAGCCACATGCCTCCTGCTCACTTTCAGGGACCTTGTGAAGAGCAACTCCCCTCTTCTATTAAAAAGGAAAGCCACCTTATATCAATTACTTATATGGTTTCTTTGAGCAGTTAGGTTTCAGAGTGAATTTCCTTCAAGAGCAACATCCACCAGAGTTGGATTTTGTCCCTAATTGTAATAAAAGGCATTGTCCCCTGTGGGAAGAGTTGTAGCACGGATCCACAGAATGGGAGCCTGAAGTCACTATCTGTAGAAGGTCAGATTTCAGAGTGAAACCGCGGGTGAGAAAGAATGAGCCAGAAGAGGCCGTGTGCTCCTTGGGCTTTCTCCAGACTGCCTTTGCCTCATCCACATGGCCCACGTGTCAGGACAGTGAAGGCCCAGCCCAGGCTGTGGGAGGGAGCTCAGGCTCTGTGCCTAGGGCAGCATCTCAGCAGGCCGGAGAGCCTCCTGCACACAACTGCCCCCACCCTCTGCTCACCTCCCCTGAACGCTGGATACTAGGCCCGCTCTGTGTTGCCCATGAGTCTGAGACTCCCTCTCCCCTTCTCCCCCCTGAGGATCCCAACTACCCCATCATAACCTGTGGAACAACTGCCCACCCAGAACAAGGGATCCAGTTTAATTGACAGTCCATTTTTACCTTTTCTTCTTTTATAACTCCTTCTTTTTCTTTTCATGCAATGGTTGTTTTGTACAGAAAAAAAATCCACCCACACCCACAATTCCAGTTTCAGAGATAACTATTGTTAACATGTTGGTAGAAATAATTCAAGACTGTTTGACAGCTTTATTGACTTCCTGCCCCACCAAAATAAAACAGAGGATTTAGTGACCTCTATATCCCCTTCTTGTCTAACATCTGAATGTATATGTTCTTGCTTCAAAACTAAAACTAATGTCCACTGATAACTTTGTAAAAAGCCCACATTTGTGGAGCTTTTTTTTTTTTTTCCCATCACATGGAAACTGTATTACCTGTCTTGCCCAAACGGGGTCAAAGACTTGGACTGAGCCAAAAAGTAATTGCTGTAAGAAACAGTCATGCAAACAATTGCTTGAGCAGTCATCCAAATCAGGATTGGTGATTGTGGACTTTTTGGTCCCGGATTGAGTCAGAAACCAATTACATACAGCCAAGAGTAGTCTCTTTTCTGGAACCACTTACTTCATCTTCCCCTTCCTCTGCCATAAAGTGTCCCAACTTGCATTCCTCCTGGGACACATTTTGCATTCTACCTAAATCTGTGTACCTGAATTGCCTTTCTTTGAGCTCGAATCGACGTACAGTTTTTTTAAGTGCCTCCTGAATTTTAATTGCCTTCTACATTGTGGAGATGTGCTGTGCACTGCAGGCTCCGTGGACCCAAGGGATGTTCGCCTGAGAGGGGAGACGGTGGCCTCAGCCTTTACGTGTGGGCCACTGCAGTCACCCCAGAGTCGGCCCCAGCTCAGCACAGCCCACCACGCTGCTCCACCACATACTATAGACTGAGTGGTTTCAAAGCCACAGAAATGTGTTTCTCACAGTTCTGGAGGCTGAAGTTTGAAGTTAGGAAGCCAACATGCTGGGGCGAAGGCCATTTTCTGCTAGCAGACCTCTAGCTGTGTCCTGGGCTGAGGCACTTCCATTCGTGAGCTCTGGCCTCGTGACCTCAGCCCCTCCCAAAGGCCCTGCCTCTTCATACGACCCCATTGGGTGATAGGTTTCAGCATGTGTGTGGACTTTGAGGGGATCACCTTCAGACCACAGTACCAAGCTCGCTTGATCAGATCAGGGACATTCCTGCAGAACCTGATTGAGGCTTTGAAACCAGGACCCAAAGGGCAAATGGATGTTAGCCCGGAAAGAGATGGTGCTCCGAGCTGGTGGAGACAGGGACAAGATCTGATGTCTACTCTGTTGATTTACTGGGAAGGTTATGAAACAGTGGCCCAACATCACGTGTTGTACTAGAGAGAAGCGTCCCAATTCCCACGCCAGACACACTAAATCAAGCTCTTCTTTCTTTTGAAAAGTTGCAGGTGTTGGGATACACACCCAAGGTTAATCCCCACTGCTGTGCCCGGGACCCTGGAGGAGAGGTCCCTTTGCGTCACCCCAGAGCCAGCCTGTGGAGTGGAGGGAAGTTTGTGGAATCCGAGAAAGTGAATGAAAGCTAATTACCCTACCCCATTAACTATATGGATACATCTCTTTTCCACATTTTGATGTCTGAAATTGGGGTGCACTTATAATCAAAGGTAGGTAGTTTATTCCATAACGGTTTATTCCTTTTTAGGATGAAACAAATAATGGCTTGTGGTTTAGGTTTGTCAAAATATATTACGCATAGTGTCCCTTTTCCACAAGTCTTTCCTCCCTTGCTTAGCACAGTACACCCCCACAATCAGAGCTGAACTCTTTCCCCTCTTAAAAGACCTCCCGGGGCCTACTGTCTAACCTGCGGAATATTCGATGTCATGCTAATTTATATCTTGTGAACACTGCCACCTGCTACAACTTCTCTCCCCCTGGCATCTTTAAATATTTTCTTGTGGCTCCTGCTTCCTTTTTGCAATTAGTCATGACTAACAAAAAGGGAAAAAAGCATTCCTGGGGTGCATTCCTTCAGTAGATATATCTTTACATATAAAATCTGGGTAACCAGAAAAGAGGGCTCAGAGCCCTTCCCTGCTGCTGATGAGGGCTGAAATAATTAGAAAGACTGAGGCCTCGGCATTCCAGCCTGCTTTCCGAACTCCTCAGAGTTCTGCCCGGGTCTGTGTGGTGGCTGCAGGGGTCATGATGGGGAAGAAGGCACCGCCATAAGCCCTTGCCAGGGACTGCGAGACTGAGCTGAACACCCATCTACACATCATCCAGCCCAGCCCCCAACCACCCTGGGGTTTTCTTCCTGAAGACTGTTGGGACCCTCCACGTACACAGCCCAGAGTTCATAACCTCTGCCTCTGCCATCTCCACAGGGGAGCGGACAAGAGTCAACCAAGTCTGTTCTTGGAACCCAGGAACTGGACATTAGGACATGTCTGCCCTTCATGTCTGTCCCTACATTTCCCTGTTGAGGACCAAGGGTACCCATATGGCAACATCATTTTCCTCACGGGAAGGTGCATCTCCTGGAACATAAGGGCTTATGTCTGACAAATCCTAAGATGGGGCTGTAGAGGTAGCAGCTGGTAGTTGGTCATTATGCCTCATGGCTCCTGAGACAATAGTTGGAGATGACTGACAAACTTCCCATTCCTGTGGGGAGTTTTGGTGAGAGAAACTCTTCTGGGCTGCCCGTGTGTTCCCCAGCGAAAGTCTTCCACAGAGGCCCGGTGTGTGTTACCATGTTGTCAACTGGTAGCTTTCCAGCAGCAGAGGATACTGGTCAGTAACTATTGCCCCGTTTATTAGTAGTACAACTTCAGACCCACACTGTTGCCCACTTGAAAAGACTACTCTCCCAGTCTCCCTTGCTGCTACTTTGACCATGTGATTAAGTTCCAGCAAGTGGAATATAAACAGAAAATTGTATGACTTTTTGGAAGTTTCTTTAAAGTAAGTTAACACACTTAAGATGAGAAGTCCTTCTCCTGGAAGCTATGTGGAAAATGTCCCCAGTGGTTTGCACTCCAGCAGTTGTCTGGACTGTGAGGTTACGCTGAAAATGGAAACCCCATGTGAGCATGCCAGAGCAGAGCAATACCAGTCTGGCTCCCTGATTACCCAGGTGCTGACACAGGTAACTATCTCTGGACAGCTTCGAAGTGAGACAGAAATATGCTTCATGTCATCTAAGCTACTACTGTTTCCAATTTTATGACATAAGCAACTGGTCCCAAGAAATGCATTGAGCATTTTGTGCTGTTACCTTTGAATTCCCTCACGAACTGGATGCTCATTCTGTCACTTCATGGTGTATAGAGTACAAAAATAGATTTGAAGCCTTGCTCTGCAGCTGACTGTGTGTTACACGCAATTATCTTTATACCTATTTGACTTGTAAAATGGTGTGTATTAAGTTAAAAGTATGTAACTTCTCAGGGCACACAGTAGGGTCCACTCATGTTAGTTTCCTTGTCTTTCCCTCATTCCCAAATTGTGTGTGTGTGTGTGTTGTATTTTAAATGCCCCTAAGGAAATCCAGGTAGCACAAATGGGTTTATTTTTACGTAAGCAGCACCTACTTTAACCTTAGAAATACATGGAAGGGATTAGTCTAGTCTAGGTAGATTCTCCCAGTTAATGCAGCAGAAAGCTCAGAAAAGAGGGAGGTAGCCAGAGAAGAAACAGTAAATACAGCCTCTGTGTGATCAGCCCAAACTAGCTCAAATGGTGCTCTCCCCAGCTGAAACTCAAGGGACGAGTGGGCCTGGGTCTGGGAGGGCTGGCACTCACAGTTTTCCATGGAGTTGTCCCCAACATGCTGAGCAGTAGGGTGATGGAGCGCATTCCCAGCCTGTGAAATTCTAGCTGACCACTGGAAGAAAGATAGGTGTAGGGTAGAAACAGAAAGATTGACTTAGTTTGTGGGACACAAATATCTCTGAACCTAAGTACATTTAAATGAACCAGAAACAGCCAAATTGTGAGATAAGTAGTCTATGCAGACACTGTAGATTAATGCCAGAGGCTGACTGCCAGGCTCATAAACACCCTAGTGCCCTGTTCTAACGTTAAGAAAAATATGTTGGGAGAATTCAATCTTGTCAGTCTCTTGGCTGGTCCACAGCTATGGGAGAGGGAGAGAAGCATGAGAAGTTGTTGGAAGGGGGAATAGACCACCCTGGTGAAAGAAATAATGGCCAGGCTCCCTAACCTGGCAGTGACCCAACTCTCGATCAAGTACAATTGTAGTTTTCAAATTATTTTATTCTTGGACCCTTCTGACAGGGCAAAGGAACATACGGACTCCCAATTTTGCCAAAAAATAGTTATAGAGAGTTGGAAGAAACCAGTTAATTTAATTCAATCCCTCTTCTCTTATGAAGGGTTCCAGAGGGTGGGCAGGTAGCCTCGGTCACAGCTTGTTAATGCAGAGGCAGGCCCAACTCTGCGCCCCAGACTTTCTGGCTGTGTGTTTCATCTTGGAGCATTAATTTATTCTAGGGACTTCTTTTTCAGTCATATTTATGTGTGGACTCAATTATCAAGCAATGGGACTAGCTCTTACTTGAAAAACTACATCTCAACATGATCTGAAATTTCATACTCGGGGACCCTAGAGCCCTCAAGTTTTGAGACCCACACACAAGGAGCCAAGGAATGATGTCAAGAACCTGCGAAAGTCAGCTTAAGTGGAGTGAAGGACCACTGTTTAAAAAAAAAAAAAACTCAGAAACAGCAGCTTGTAAATTCACTGGGCTACTGCAAGCAACCAGGAGAAAGCATGATGAGGTACCAACCTGCACCTGCTTCCAGAATGGTGACACTCAAACAGGAGAATCATCCCCAAAAGGAAACCAAGGCCTGGATTTTAAAAAAACTAAGTTGGAGATAGACATGAGGTGGGGGTTGAAAATGATTTCCCATGTTGAACACCCACAGCATGGGGGAGTGGGGGTGAAGGGAAGAAGGGGAATGTGTTCCAGAAATTTGATTTTTAAGGTGATGCCTGAACAACATGAGGATCATGGGTGCAGATGCCTATCTGCTTATTCCTTTTGACTCAAGAAATTAACAGCAGTCGAATAAAAGTCTTATTACCACATTTTTAATGTTGTGTTGTAGATACCATATTGTAATAAATGTCAAGAAAATCATAAAATTCATTTGCATTGCTGTCACCCACTAAATGGGTGGTTCAAACCCATATTGTTCCAGGGTCAACTGTATATTTGAGTTATGAGAGGCCAATGGGGGAAACAGAAGCCAGGGAAGGTCTTTGAGGCCATACTTGATGAAACCAAAATTCAAACCCTGCCTCCAAGCTGATTGGATTCTCTTTCCACCAAGTCAGCAAGCCCTGCAGGAGAGTGTGGGCAACAGAACAGGATGACTAACACCCAGGTTGCTGGCAGTGGAGACCAAGAGGGCTGAGACTCCTCGGGCCACCTTCCTTGCCAACTGACATCATCCAAGCTCCGCCCAGTGCTACCTGCTGCCCTCGAAGGAGGAGATGCTAACAGGGCATCTCTTGTACCCACAGCCAAAGACAAGACCATAGGTACTTTCATGCAAAATCTTTTATTTGGAACATGTGTGTCACCAAATAAAACAGGTTAGCCATCCCCTCAAAAACTAGTCTTTACATTGTGCAGAGAATTACAGGCGTTCCTTGAACACATCAGTGCTTTGCTGTTGCCCTTACACCCTTGCGATCAAAGCCCGGGGGCTCTGACCCCAGCAGATGACAGGCCACTAACAGTGGGTCTTTTTCTGGCATCCTCTACCTGTGTGACATATTAGTTGTGCCCAAAGAAAAGGCGAGCAGATAAAAGCTCCTGTGGGTTTGCACAGCCTTGTCTTCACCAAATTTAGAAGTGGTGTTTAGTTTTTTGAGATGCTTCTGCTTAGCTTTCCTGATGGGTCTGAGTATGAGAGCTTGAATTTCAATTGACCCAGGTGAAGAGTTCTCAGTGATGTTTTAATCTGTTGGCTACTGCTTTTCTCCCTGGCCAAGACATGCGGTTTTCATTTCTAATTCCCACCACATGTTTCCTCAAATTGGACTTGCTTTTGCCTCCCTCGTGATTGTGACACTGGACACCACACATCTTGGTCCCGCCATGGAGTGAAGCTGAGGGAGGTAGGTGGAAGAGGTGCTGCCCCTGGCTCAGCTGCAAGCCCCAGCAGCCCGGCCTCCACACGGGAAACAAGACCCTCTAATGGAGAGCGCTTCCACCTCGCGACCAAGTAAGGCTCAGGACAGGCCTGACAACCGGGGCTTGCCTTTGGTTCAAGTTTCAGTCACTGAGCAGAGGCCACAGAACAAGGAGCTCCCTGTCCTCGGTGGAAAACACACTGTGGCAGGGGCTCGCAACAATCAAAGTCAGGAATCTGCAGGCGCTCTGCCCATCACCCCACACTGCTGACGAGCCCCACGGGCAGCTGGCTAGAACATACTGACCTTCTCGTGGGGCTTCAATCGGAATTATATTCTTAACTACTTATTATTATTATTTTGGTAACAAACAAGCAGGCTGGGGTCCTGCATCAAAAAACCTGCACTTTTTTATGATACTTTATGATCTCTCCTTAGCTTGGTGGGCCTCAGCACGGACCAGCCCACAGCCCCAGCGGACTTCCCACCATGCAGACTCCTAAAGGTCACTTGGAATGCATCCCTTAAGTCCTGTCCTGAGCAACAAGTCTCCTCCCACAAGCAGATGTACAGAATCTGCAGTTAAAAAGCAAAACAAAGAGAAAATGCCAAAGTTCCCCAGACTACAAAAGCTCAGTTTAAGAAACAGACTCACACTTTTCACTTCTTCCCCTAAGCCTCATCTCCCCTCACAGATACATCTGGCAGAAACACACTAATGTTGCTGCTAAACAGAATTGAGAAAATGAGAAGTATTTCTTTAAGCTCAGACATTTATATGGAGAGAATTCTGCTGCACTGGTCACTTTCCAAGAGGTGCTAACCTGACGCTGAAATGTGCATTATTTAATCATTTTAAATAACAACAAAAAATAGCTGAAGCACACAAACATAATCTTTGGGGGGTCACGGATGAAATGGTGGGTGAATCTTATTTTCCATCTTCTCTTCTGCTCAGAGCTGGGGAGCAGAGATGCCAACAGTGGAGCTATGTCGGCATCAGCCCTACACAATGCTGCTACAAACAGAGCCGCTTTGCTGTTGCAAAAAGCAGTTACAGGTATTTTGAGTTTAAACACTTGAACTTCCATTAACGGCAACCCTTGGCCATGAGTGTAGCAGAGAGGAAGTTCTACTCAGAATTTTCCTCTGAATCACAACCTCAACCTACACTTCTAGTAAGGAAACCAGGATCTCAGAGATCAGATACATTTTTAAGGAACTTATAAAAAAGAAATCCAAAAAGTTATAACAACATGGGAAAGAATTTTGAAAATGCAATCGGGGCTGCTGTATCTTTAGGGAGTTAACAAACTGTGGGGTTTGCAGGAACAAGGTTGAAAATTTTCAATCATTCAGAAAGTTTCTCCAGAGAAAGGTAATTAGAGTATATTACTATCATTTCCCTCTTCGTTTGTAAATTAATAAATATAAATATATTTCATTTGTAATTCCTCATACAAATTTTAGTACAAATGGTAAAAGTTAGAATTTTTAATTTTACAAGCCCAAATTACTAAACACCAATAGTCATACTGACAAAAACAATGACAAATGCAAAATGTGAAAACTTTTTTCCAGCCACAAATAATGAGAATTGTGGATAAAAAATAGAAATACTGAAATAGCATTAAATTTAAATCTGAGAAAGCTATTTTTGATTAGAGACTGTATTATTTACCTTAGAGTATGTTCTCACTTTCCCCTCAAAGACTTATATACAGGCTTTAATCCAAAAATGAAGTTTAACATATAAATATTGATAACTTCAGCTAAATTCAGAATAATTTCAGTAAGCTATCATACAATGATTTAGAATAAAACAAAACAGAAAAACATAGTATTCGGGTTTTTTGTAATATACATAAGGTACAACTTCCTCTTTTGGACTCCTCTCTCTTGAGGAATAAGCTAAAATTAATTCTCTGATTTAAAAAAAAACAAAACCCTTTAGATGGTATCAACAAAATTTAAGAGGAAGTCAAAACAGAGTTAATATATATATATATATATGTATATATGATTTGCATTTAAAGAGGAAAGCGCACCCCATAAAGACCTCCAGGTAGCCCCTTCATTTAGTTCTGCCAGATGACTTAAGTGATTTACTAACAGAGTAATTGACCTCTTCCCCACTAAATCTTTCCTGGGAAAAACAGTTTCAGCCATTCCGAGCAGAGACTTGGCTCATCTCATTGTATTATGAAAACTAGCGTCTACTATAACTTTTTACAAGAGCCAAAATTTAGAAAGAGGTGACTATGACTAATAGGTACGAACCAAGACTGCAGATAAGTACATTTGAAACAATTTTTCAGAATTACTTAGATTTTGTTTTGTTTATTACAGGCCAAATACATGACGTTCTTATGAAATAAAATCATATGGTACAGATAAAAACAGGCCATGAGAGCCCTGAGTTGGTGTAGGGCCAAATCGTAGACCACCCAATAGGTCACATTTTAGGAATTTGAAGCGTCTAAAAATAGATAAGCTGGTTTCTCAAAAGGGGGTGGGGTGGGGGGG
>NW_004567131.1:7849257-7876732 GCF_000260355.1 Condylura cristata
AAGACTGCCTTACTGAAAAAGTGGGACAAATGCATTAAAAAATACAAACTGTGTTCAGGTCGATGCAATAGTAAACGCAGAATACGTAGACCTCATAATTCTTTTGCAAATGCCATATATATAATGTCTCTAGCACTTTAAAATTATGCAGAGACGAGTTAACGATCACTCTAGATAAAAATACATATTTCTTTTAAGGGGATGGGGGACAAGACCAAACCTTCTTTTAAGGTACTATGCCAGGGCAGATCCCCATAGACATACAGAGATAAAACCATGGTATTTTTGGTAATTCTAGTGGATATGGCGGCAAAAATTCTGGTAAGGTCCTGACTAGCTTTGAGAGGGTTATTTTCAAATATAACCTTACAGATACATTTGTTAAAAAAAAAAAAAAACTATGAAATGTTCATTTTTATTAACCCTGTTAATATGACTATATTGACATTGCATTTGAAGATAAAAGTAGCAGAGTTCTGAATCAGTAAAGGGATATATATATATATATATATATATGCTCTAAAGCAAATATGAACCCTCTTCAGATTTCTCACACAAAGGGAATACACACTCTTAAATAAAATAATACTTCCTTAAAAATTTGCCACCTAACAATTGTTTACATCATAGAAAAATACTATTTTTGTAAAAAGAAATATACTTTGTTAAAATGGTCTATTTTAAACCAGCAATCATTTCTCATATAAAGACTTTCTAACCATCCATACAGAAAATTAAAATAGCTAATACTGAGTGCAAAGCAGACAATGGCATGTTTGCAAACAAAGTATTTCACTGCCAGATAAATAAGACTCTTAGATATTATAGTACAACTGTTCAGCTTTTGGGCAAAAGACATTGCTTTTATTCTCCGATGGAAGATGACTTATAGGTAAATTTACTCTGGCAGCTGCACATCAACTTGATTTGATTGGACCATACATATTCCTTCACATTTCCCCTAAACTCAAAGTGCTGAAACACAAGGCGGTGGTGCACGTTCCAAACTCCTTCACCCGAGTGTGGAGAGCAGGCCATGGAGATGCTAAGGAAACTGATGACATCCACAGGCCTTTCAAAATTATTCACTCCATTGTCCATGTTTAAGTTTTGCCATAGAACCAGGCTGGCACAAAATATTTACCAGCTGGCTTAACCCCATCCTTTGGGGCAGTCTGTGTGACTCTTCTACATCGGGGTTGCTCCTCGTGCTATAAAACCAGATGGTGTCAAGGGACTACAGCATTATTTCCACAAGGGACTCTGGAGGGATGATGAGATTCCTGGTGGCAGAGGCAAAGGGTGGAACAGTGCACTAGCGACCAGCACTTTCTGCCTCCCACACAGGCATGCCGGGCTGACAGACTCAAGACACTCCATGAGCCAGCAGTGGTCCACGCTTCTCAGACATCTCATCTGTCACACCCTCTCCACTCTGCTAGGGTCATAGGAATCTGCTTTTAAAAAGAGAGAAAGAAAAGAAAATTAGTGGTATTGTCACTGTTGTAACTCTCCAGCTATAAATAAATATGCTTAGGGAGCAAAATCACAAGTGTGCCAAAATTAATTTTTAGACATTTTAACAATCTTGTTTTCACTAAGGAGTAAAAAACTATCATCAAAAGACTGTTTTAAAGGAACATGAATGATCACTAAGTAATCACAGATGGAAAAATGCTGAGTTGCTTCTAATTTTGATGGTCCCTTCTTATTGTTCACAGTGCAACATAATTAATTGTAATGCAAAGTGTGTAAACCAGCAGTGGCATGCTTAGCTGACACTGAGGATTTCTGTGTTCATTTTTCTTAGTCTCATGAAAGCTTACTTTAGAAATGCACCTTTGTGGGCCCTCCCCAGGGGCACAAAGTGTTAAAGCCCAGCACTATGAAGCTGTCCACAGCCACTGCAGCACAAGTTCTATCCCCAGCCAGGGAGCTGACCCACATGATGCGGCAGACATCTCCTGAACTTTGCACTGCTCCCCTCAGCAGTGTATTTTGGTCAATCTGCCTGTTCCACTCCCCACTGTTTCTGGTGAATCCTCTCACCCCCCTCCCACTCTGGCATATACCCCAGTTCTTGTACACATAAATAAATAAATCTTTAAGGAAAAAAAAAAAAAAAAGACAGTATACCTTTGTGACCAAATGCTGTCCTCGCGGCTTGGCTGGCAGTAAGAGGACTCAGTCTCTGACCACCAGCCAGTAGGCTGGGCCAGGTGGAGACCCTGTTAATACAAGTCTTCCAGGTCTTTCCACGCACAGGTATGTAAGAACCTGGGTTGCCACACTCATGTCCATTCTACAGCCCACAGTGGGCCCAGACGACCTGGACCTCCCAAAAGTGACACGACCCGAAAAAATGATTGTCCCAGCTGCCATCAGCTCTACAGCTGGAGCAAACTAAATCTGATGACTTCAGGATTTATGGAATGCTAGGATTCAGGCAGCCCTGAAGCTATCTGTGTGCCTCCTATGGTTAGAATATCCTGCCCCAGAAACTCAAACGTTTTCTGACTCCTTAAGAGAAAATGCTGGACAAATGAAATCTGGAAGGAAGGTACAATTTGATAGTTATTTAAAAGCAATCTCTTCCCAATTCCTTCTAGACAGTTCAGCATGAGGGAGGATGCGTGAATCCCAATTTCCCTGGTGGCAACCTGTTTTCAGCTCTTCCCACCTTCTCAATTCAGCCATGATAAGTCGTGATGACACAGCAACTGTGCTGGCTAAGACAGAGTATAGAGCTCGCTGAGTTAGACGTGGTAAGATAGATGGGCGGTCTCTGCGCTAGGAGTCTGCTCCCCTCCAGCATCACTTACTGCCCCGTGTGCCCAGAATAAGTGAGGTCACACAAAGTCTGCTGCTTTCTGAAGTTTGCATCCGAACGACACTGATGTGACGACACAGGATACTAACAGCTGAGAACTATACCTGTGCTCACTGGCCTCACTGGGTGCTGATTCTAAGGGTCCTCCTGTGAGTAAAGATGTCTTTTTCTCCAGTGAGAATGAGAAGTGACTGTGGGGAACACTGAGGAAAGGGCATCCTCCTTTGCTGCTGAGACAGGAAGAGGCTGATTGTCTGCTAATCTTCAAATTCAGAGAGAGTATGCACTGGCCTGCTTACCAGGCACTTGGCAACACCACCACAGGATGTGACTGTACCCCAAAGTACCACGGTTGAAGCTCAGGGCCCAGAGGCAGGGAGCTATGGAAAGAATTCTGTAGAATGGGCTCTGCACTAGAGGGTCCCTCAAGGTTAGGTCACATCCAGAGGAATATAATGTGCCCCACAAAACATTTTACACTTTCTCCTAGCCACGTTAAAGCAAGTAAGAGAAAACATGTGAAATTAATTTTAATAATGGATTTTATTTTACCATTACATCCAAAATACTATCATTTCAAAAGGTGATGGATATAAAAAATGATTGTGCTTAGATTTTTTTTTTTTTTTTGTACTAAGTCTTTTGGCTCTGGTGTGTATTTTACATTTACAGGACATCTCGATTTGAAGGAGCCACGTTTGACAATGGCTACTATATTGGCCTACCCGCTCCTAGTAGAGGGGTTACCCTGGGTATTTAAATCCGGGTGTTTGTGGGCAATATTTCAAGTGAAGACACTCACTGTGACCCACTCTGGTGGGTATCTCACACAGGAAAAGGCTCTTTTGAGACTGTTCCCGACAACATGCCCAGCTCTCTAAGGGCTTATGTGGCATCATCAGACCTTCCCAGGCTGCTCCACTTGGGATCGTAATCATCTTCTGCCTCCTTCTATATTCATATTGAGAGAATATCCAACAGGTTGGTGGGACCAGAAAGTTCCACATATTTTCAATGCCTGGAATTGTACTTCTAAATTAGAACTTAACCCACTGGCGCTGGCACTGTCACCTGAATTAGTTTTGAGCTGCTGATTTCTTAAAACCCACAGGAAAATATTGCCGAAATGCCTTCTTTCATGTGAAATAAAGACACTTTGTGGAGTGTGAAGAGCAGGCGAGGACGGCCCCCACCACCACCAAACAAAGCCCAGCCTGACTGCATTCCTGCCTGAGCACCTAGGTCCCCCTGCAAGAGTAAGGCTGAAGGAGGCAGTGGGGCAAAGCCAAGGTGAAGGGCCAACCGAGAGACAGGCCACAAGGTCCTCTGCCCAATCTGCTCCTCCAAAGCCAGGGCCCAAACCGGAAAGGCTCCTGCGAGGAAGGGTGAGAAAGTACCCAAAGGGGAAAAGGGGCAAAGCAGATGCTGGCAGGGGCCGGAATAACCCTGCGGAAAAGGGCCTGCCCCGAGTGGGCACTGAAAGCTGAGGCGTGTGGATCCTGTGCTGGGAGTGCACTGTGGTGACTGTACGTCTGGTGACGACACAGTGAGAAATACGACTTCTTCAAGTTTTATAAAAATGTAGTATTTTTCCTTTACTTTTTTTTTAAAGCTTTGTTTTTAGCAGACAGAACATTTCATTGTTGTGTTTTGGGAAAGGGCAAATGTCACTAATAGAATGTCTGGATTGATGTAGGAGAGAAAGCTTTTTCTTCGAGTTCTGAGACTTCCTGGTTCCCAGGAGGAGGGACTCCATGACAGTGGCACCTTGACACAGGCATCATATAGCGGGAAACTAAAATTTGTTTTTATGTCCTCTTGTCCCTCTCTGCCTTTTGCACAGAGCTGATTCCCTTAGACCCTCTTCCTGTAGAAAGGTCCAGACCTGTGACCTGCCTACAAAAAATGTCCTGGCAATCTGGACTTTTAGTGTCACCGTTGAGATGTCAGCCCTCTAAAAACAGCAGTTCTATTTTTAGATTGTTGAGCTTCAGATTGATGTCTGCCATTTTCATTTTGTTACCTGGAAGTCAGAGTCAGCTTGTGAAAAGCTGTTAAATAATACGCTACATGTGAAATGTCAGTCCTTGCGCTGAACTTTCCCTGTTCAGAGCATCAGCTGAAGACTTCATTGGGTGGCTTTTTGATTTTGGTACCAAGTCCACCAAAGAGGAAAGCTTGAAAGTTGTATACTATCAATGACTGTCCATCTCTTGCTTGAAATAACATGATTGTTTATGAAAAGTATTTTTAATAAAACCGGATACAGTATGGCTTGGGGGGGAAAGGCACTTTATGATGCAATAAAAAAGTTCTAGAAAGGTATGTGCGTATGGTTAGGGGTAAGAAGAAAGTGTTTATATTCTACATTATATAACATTGCTTTAAAATTCCAAAAGAAAATCAGAATTTAAGTGGGCTGTGAATTCCAGAGCAATGAAGCATTTCCGGCACATTAGAGTGACAGGAACAGGGGTGGGGTGGAGATGGAGATGAGGATGTCTTGTGTTTAAAACGATAAAGAATATCAAAAGGAAAACAAAGTCCAAAAGTTAATAGCAGCAAAACTAGTATTTATTTTACTTCATGAAGCAACTGGAAAAGTTAATATGTCAGTAATTTTACTATCTTAATCGTATGACATATATTTCTCTCAAAATAACAGGCTTTGAATACTGAAAAACTGATAAGCACCACACAAAACGCTGGTGTTATGTGTGCAAGAAATGGTCTCCCCCCAACCCCACCCCTGCTAGCACCCTAAGTAGCTAAGGTAGCTGTCTACACACTTCTGATTTGGGGCCATTTTTTTTGTGCTTTAACAGATGAACCAAACAGAAAGGAGAAATAAGCAAAGTATCTACTTATTAGTAGTGATAACTGAAAAACAAGGTCATGTGGAAGGCATTTGTAATGGAAGCTAAACTTAAAATTGGCATTGTTTAGGTATTTCTAAATACCTGTGCAACCCCATTTAAAGACTAAAAACCCTACTCAAAAACTAAAAACTGAGTGCTCTACTAGCATTTTTGCTATAAATGTAACCTGAAAGATGTGGCTATAATGGAGACACAGAAATCTTCACAAACTGCTATTTTATTATAACAGGATGTGCCTTCTTTTGAAATCCTTGAAATTCTCAAGAAGAGCTAGGGCTGATAACATCCTCCTGGTTTACAATAAGTAACAATTTTCTTAAGGTAACACTTAAAAAGTGAGGGAGCATTTTTAAGAGGAGAGCAGGGAAGAGGGATCACAATGAAGCCTAATAAAATCCAACAGCTCAAAAATGGGTTATAATTCTTTTCCAACATAATAGTAAAAAGGCTTCCCATTCTCAGAATCCTCTCCAGAAAAAAAAACTTTGTCAATGCAGAGACTCTTAAGAGGATCCTGACAGGTGGATAACTTCTGCATTGCATTTTACATAAAGAACACAGTGCTACTGTGTAGGAAACATACAGAGTCTGTGGGAAATTTTTAGTTGCCAAGTAGATTATTTTAACAATTTTTGTATTCTTCTAGCTGAAACAGGAGATCTTTCCCATACATTTTCTAATCCAGGGATGTCAAAACAGAAAACAGAAAGGGGCACCCTGTTAGGGTTGCATGGTCTCAGAGCAGAACCTGGCTCCCCTGGCCAGACTGGTATCTTATCTGCCAGCAGCCCTGGGACATTCACCTCAAGGGGGCGCTATTTCCTCTTCCTGTAGAAAGGTCCAGCCTGAATGATTTAGGGTGACTTCTTAGCGGTTTATGATGTGGACCTCTTGAGACCTTTTATTTGAGAATAACTGATAATACCAGCCTTGTCTTGTCTGTGTCAAGAGCTGAGAAAGTGGAAATGTATTCAGGGAAAATCACTACTAATGTTATTGGAACTGCTTTGTGGATTCCTAAATCGAAAAGACTCTGAAATTAAGTTAGGGTGAGAAGACTGAGAGGAGCCAGAAGCCTGCAGGAGGCTACCTTCAAACTCTCTTCCCCCAGGACCAAGCAAACAAAACTCAGGAACCTTAAGAAACAGAGTTGTAGGTGAACTTTTTAAGGGTGAGGTGTTGATGAAGTTAATGCTGTCTAAACCTTCTAAAGCTTCATAAATGATACAGGAGTAAAAACCATTAACATGTGCGTGTGTGTGTGGGGAGCTGCATATGTCTTTGGAAGGTGAAATGTAAGATGGTAGAACGAGATAGGTAGTTTAATCAACCTGGTGTGTCTTTTCTTATTAGGTTAATAAAACACAATAAGGGTAACTAGTTCAGAGCGCCTAATATTTTAGGGAGAGAGTGTAGGATAAATGCTGTGGTCTCCTACAGGTTTTACCAATGTAGCTGCATCAAAGATGGGGTTAGATTGATTTACCTCTTCACAATAAAGGGTCCCAAAAGTTGTTTATATAACTCTATATAGTTGTTTACATGGGTAAAAATAAAATCCCTTTGGATAAAATCATTTAAAATACACTACACGATATTGATTGTTGAGGACAGCTTAGGAAAAATTCTTTGTAGTGCAAAGCATCATTTGGTAAAGTAATCCACAGGGTCAACTTTACCTTTTCTGATTGTGAGATTTCCACTGTCTACAACATTTCTTTTCTTTTTTTATGAGGAAAATAGGTTTTGTTACTGTGTGCTGAAAACTACAGGAGCACAAATCAAAGCACGCACCAGAGTAGTCATCTCCAGCAGGTGACGGTTCTGAGCCGCACAGATGGCAACAGGCTGGCACAGGAGGCCACGACTAGACGCTCACAGCCACACCAGAGCAGCAGGGAATTCCTTCCCTGCCTTTCTGCCATCCTCAAGTGACTAGTCCAAAATCATACTGCTAATGGCTAAGATTACCATGTGGAATAATGCAAATGATAAAAGATGTTGGTGTCTTTGAGACCAGAGGTTTTGTGGATTTCTGGAAATAGCTTTTGTCAATTATCTGTCCTATAAATATCTTCTCTGAGTTTGTAACTTGACTTTACCTTGTTTGACACTGTCTTCCAACTTTTAAACTTTATATGTTAGAAACTCTGAAACATAAAGAAAACCAGAAAGGATAGCACAATAATTTTTTAAAATATGCAAAACTGATACGATTAAGGAATATGTGAAATTGATGCAGTACAGTAAAAATCCGTATGTCTCAAAATGAATGCAAATCACCACGCTAACTTACATATCATGCATTTCTCTTTGGTAAAGCTTTTCTGGTTTTTCCCTAGAAAATGCCTACAAATAACCACAAATCCAATAGCTGTGACTTTCTCAAGCAAAGAGATTGTGGTTTGTACAAACAACTTTTGTATAGGCTTAGTTTAACGGTGATAGAAGCAACTGGGAGCTTTGTGTGCTCTTAGGGTGCCAAGTTAACCCCCAACATCTGCCCACTTGCCAGACTCCTCACCTGGGCACCAGAAGTCCTGCTCAGCATTCTTCTCCCTCTGTGCTCCTAGATGTCCATTTTCTTCCAGTGAGAGGGTGCCCTTGGAGAGGGGCGGTGAGTGCCCCACCTTCCAGGTGAGGCCCCCGGAGCTCAGAGACACCAGGCCTCCGGGCTGCAGCCTCTCTGCCTTCAGTTCCTCGGGCTCCTCTGTGGAGTCGGTGCTCCAGGAGCTCAGGAGCCTCATCCGGGACACAGAGTTTATCTCTTTCATCCTCATCAAACGGTCAGGGGCCGCTCTCCTAGGGGGGGATGCCAGTTTCTCTTGTAAACTTTCAATCACTTTGGAAGTACTCCTGAACTTCTTTTCTGAACCTGTCATGCTTGGGGTCCTCTCTATAAAATGGAACAAAGTGGACCTGAATGGTGGCTTTGTCCCTGCATCTTCGTGATTAAAGGACTGGGGCTCTCGGGGTTTGGGCTGAGAGTCAAGGTCCGACACCCTACTGGGGCCGGCCCCATCCACACCTGGGTGCTTAGACACCTGGGGAGCCCGTCTCGCACTGTCCCGTTCCCCAACAAAGAGAGGGCTTTCAGTCCAGCCACACTTTCTTCTTCCGTAAAAGGCATCAGTGGACACCGTGGGGTCATCCAACTGGACTGGAGTGGACACTGGCTCCTCGCTGGGAGACTCCAGCCTTCCAGCACTTTCTTCAGGCTCAGAATACATCATCTGTCCCTGCCTCCTGGCGCCAGGAAGCAGGGACTCCACGGCCACCTCGATGCCCAGGATCCTCGCAGCCCTTGCTTGAAGGGACTCATTTGGGGGGATTTCCACCGCGCTCGCCCCACCCAGAGGCCCGTCTAGCCTCGCGGCACTCTGTTCTTCTTCTGGGGTCAGACCCACAGACCTCAAGTCTGGAGCTGAAAGTCCTCGGGGTTTGTCAGCGAGAGAGAGAGGGGCGGCCACCACCGTGGCCCTCGCCCCGCCACTATCAGCTTCCAGAGGGAGGGCTTTGCTCGGCTCCACAGAAGTTAGTGTTCCAGGGGCGTTCTGCTGCTCCCGCGACTCCCTCAGCTCAGCGGGATCAAACTGAGGGACTGGTCTGGTGTCACTTAATCTAGAAGAGGTCATTCTTTTCACAGGACCTGGGCTGACTGCTAGCTGGTTTATTCTCTTCTCAACCTCCTTTCCCTTCTCTGTAATCAAGTTTCCAGCTGCTAACAGCAATGATTCACCTCTGCTGCTTCCCATCTGCCAGGGGCCCGGGGGTTGATGACAGGAGGGCGGGTGGCCAGGCTTCTGCTCCTCACTCCAGCTCTCAGATTTACTCTTAATTCTTTCTGATCTGCACGCAGGTTCCTCTAGCACCAGCATCCTTGGTAGCTCCTCAGCTCTGGTCTCCTGGCTGTTTTCAATGAAGCCCAAATTCCTGGGGATCGGATGAACATGGCCTTCTTGCAGCCCTTCTGTTTCACTGTCCTCGTCGCTGCTGACACTGCTGCTATCACCACTCTCTTCTTCTTCCTGAAGTTCCTTGTTAAAACTTTCTAACTGGCTTATTAGATCCCAGGGACGACGGCTAACTGGCTTCAAGAGAAACTGACCAAACAGCTGTTTACTGTTGCATGGGCCTGTGGGTTCCCCCTTCACCACCTCATCCTTGGGCCCGGGGCTGGCTCTGGGCCCACGGCCATCCACACAGGGTTGACTCTGGCTGGATTTAGACACAGGTGCATGATTTATGGATGAGGGAGTCCGTGAGAAAGCACTGTTGCTGGACAGGTTGAGGGACATTTGGCCTTTTAGGTGATGAATATTTGGCCTCTGTTTTGGGTCGCTGGAAGCCAATGCCAGGTGCATCATTTGGGCTTCAGAGGCAGCAGGATCCAAAAATTTGGCAGCCAGCACTGTATTAGGTGAGCCTCCCAGCTTTGCCCCTGGAAGGGGTTGTGAAGTTTTGGAACCTTCGCTGAAACTGGTCTGTGTTTGCTGGTCCCTGTACTGGTGCTCTGGCCAGGAGCCAGAATACTTGAGTTCTCTGTGTTGTGTCGGGTGAATGGAACTGAGGTCATTTGTTTGTTTGTCTTCTTCTGGTTCCCCCAGACCTTGTTTTTGGAACTCTGTTACCCCACCCATGCTTCCTGTGAGGGCTTGCAGCTCCAGGTCAGTGGAAGACATGCTCAACAGACTGTGCTCCTGCAGAGCCCTGCTCTTATCAAGCCCATTCTTTTCATCAGCACTCTGCTTTAAGTCATTGTTGTTCGTATCTATCTCTGGCAGATGGGACTCTGATTTAACTGGGATGGAAACCAAGCAAAATATTGTCTCGTTCGTTTTTTTCTTTGAACTTTTCTTGGTCTGAAGCCCAGTTTCAAACTTTTTGAGCTTGGTTCGCGTTTCACAGGTACTCGCGGACTGGGGGTGCAGGGAGGCGGCCTGGCCCCCCACCTGACCATGCTGGCTGCCTCTCATGTCAGGCCACTGTCCTCTCGTGACACCAAAAGAATCTCTTTGGTCAGGAAAGCCACCATTTTCTCCGCCCCTGGGGACCTGGCTCCACAGCCACTGGGAGCTGGGGTCAGAGGTGGGGCCTCTCTTGCTGCCTGATGGGGCTCCCCGGCTTTGTGGGTTCAAAACAGCACCATAGGGGTGCAGGCTCCCAGGAGCTGGCTCTGAGGGAGTGACAGGACCAGAGTCGTACAGCTTATCATCCAGCTTTGTTTCCTCACAGAAACCCTGGGGCTGAGCTAGTTTGATATGTCGGATCCGTGGATCATCAAAGGGGATATACAGAACAGAGCCATCATATGCAGTGGGGGGTCGAGGCTGTGGAGGGACCCCATGAGGAGAGCGTGGGGCTACGCCATATTCATTCCCAGTTCTGAGGGAAACAGCAGGAAGCTGATTACTGGCACTGGCCTTCACCATTGGATGCTGCTGTTGACCGCGGCCACCACTCACCAGCCTGGGTGTGGCCTCCTCCAAGTAGGGGTTTGTGATGGGCTGGGGCGGTGACCTGTATGATGGTGGAGGCACATACATGGGAGGCTCCAAACCATAGTCGGACATGAAGAGCTCCTGCCTGGGGTCGCTGCTTTTGGTCATGTAAGAAGCACACGGGTCTGTCTGCAGACTGTCCAGAGAGTCACTATTCTCCACAGGCCCCCTGGAGTGCTGGTGGGCGTCATAAGGAGGTGGCTTGAGAGGTCGCCCGAACTTAGGCCGAGGGAAAGGAGCGGAAGAGCCATCCTTTTCCAGGTTCCTTGTGGACTCCAAATGTGGCGCACAATTTGGAGGGTAAAACGGCATTTTAGGAACACCCGGTAAATGTGCATCGTTTAATGGGATGGGAATTTCCATGCAACTCATGCTCTCAGGGACAAGAACTCTAGGTAATGACTGGGATTTCCCTTTGCTTTGGGACGTGAGCACTTGATCTCCTTGCACAAATGGATACAGATCTTGAAACAGTTTCTCCCCATCACCATCTGACATATGCCTTCCTAATTTCCTTGGCTGGTTCCAGCTTTCGAGACTTATATCCCTCCATTTGGCAGGACCCGCCATTCTCAGTTCATCTTCCCAAACTGCCTTCTTCATCACATTCTCTATCCTTCCTCCAACTTCCCAGGGGCCCTCCCGCATGTGCACAGGCAGACTGTGGGCCTGAGCCATCTTTCTGATCTCCACGTCTTCAAGCTCCTGAGGACCCAGCACACCATGGACCTCCGGGCCTCTTTTTCTCCAGTAGACTTGCTCGTGACCGGTCTGGGGCTGAGAGGTCCACACGAGCACAGGTTGACTATAAAACCTACAAAATAAGGAGGGACAATGTTAGACCAGGGGAGCAAACACAAAGAAGATCCAGTGCTTCTCTACTTCTGTGACATGTATTCCAAGTCAAGAAGAGGCCAGGACTTTTGAAAAATAGATTCCCAGACACAGTAATTGCTGATTGTTTAAAGAAAACACACCCCCTCCTTGGGGTTGGAAGACAGCCATGTGTTTTTCCATCATGGACCCAGGAGTGGCCGCAAGAGACTGCCCGCAAGAACATCAGGATATTGGTGGTACTTGCCAGATGTCAAGGTCCTTCTAACTTTGAAGTGTCCACGAGAACAAGGGTAAACCTGAAAGCAGTGTTTCTTTAGAGTGGTCTTGGACCCCTGCCACTCTAGTTCCCGCTCAGTCCAGACCACTGAGCCATCTCTGGGTGTGAATCTGGAAGCCTTCTTTTAGCAACATTCTATAGCACAGTCCTTAAACGTTGTAAGATGTAAGAATCACACAGAGGGTTGCTAAGGAACACACTGCTGGGAGTCAACCTAGTCTCTGCTTCACTAGGTCATGGTGGGGTCCATAATACGCACTGCTGACCTGTCCCCAGGTGATGTGGATCTGCTGTCCCAGCACCCCACTTTGAGAACCATCGTCGCCAGTGTAGTCAAGCACAACTGCACATTAGAGTCCAGAGAGAATGGCACAACCCCTCATGCCCAGGCAGTGTCCTGGCTCCACCACACTTGACTCATGAAGCAGGTGGGGGACCTGGCATTAGTCTTTGTCCAGGTTGCCTATTTCTTCCAATGTGTGGCTGAGACAGTGCCCAGCTCTTAGAGCTCCCACACCTCCCTGATAGGAAGAATCACTCACTAGGCACATTAAATACACATACTACCAAGTCTCTTCACCTGCAAGTTCATACTCAGACCAGATCTGGGTTACAGTTCAGGCATCTGTATTAACAAGTGCCTTATCGAGCTTTTCTTCTGGTGATATGGGGGATACTGTCAGGGAAAACTGATAAGAAGAGGGGTCTGCTCATGGGGCAAGGCTTCACCAAGGAGGAGTGGTAGACCAAATGCCAGCCGAGTCCCAGGGCGTTTGTTCTACCTTGCTGCACAAGAATATTCCTTGTAAGCCTTTGAAAGATACCAACACCCCCAAATATTTGCAACTGAATACCCATATATTTCAAATTCTCTTCAAATGTTTAAGTCTTAATTCAGAGTTTACAGTCATTGAAGCAGTTAAGAAATCATCTGACTACTATCACGTCGAAACGTGAAACTACTGCTATAAATGACCAAACACTATAAGACTGTCACAGAGAAAAACATAGCTGCAACTCAACTATTTTTTAATAATATAATAGTTTATTTTTACTTCATCTTGTGCTTTTTTCCATCTCAGTTGTAATCCCCGTGGGCTTCCTATCACCAAATCACCCATGTGCCATCACCATAGTCCAGTGCATTTCCCTCCCCCACTGTTTTTAATCCCATTTCCCATTCCACTCCCAGAAAATGTTTCTGGTATATAGTTGTTCATTATTATTATTATTATTTTCTCCCCTGGTCCTTTATACTCCTGCTATGGGTGAAACCATCCGGTATTTTTCCTTTTCTTTCTGGTTTATTTCATTAAGCATGATCTTTTCCAACTCCATCCATGTTGCTGCAAAAGGCATATGTTTATTTTTTTGGTTGCTGAGTAATATTCTATTGTGTATATGTACCACATCTTTTTAATCCAGTCATCGACTTCGGGGCATTTGGGTTGATTCCCTATCTTTCCTATTGTGAATAAAGCAGGTGTCTTTTTGAATCAGTCTTTTGGGTAGATACCTAGGAGTGGGGTTGCTGGGTCAAATGGAAGCTCCATATTTAGCAGTTGGAGAAACCTCCAAACAGTTTTCCATAGTAGTTGTACTAGTTTGCATTCCCACCAGCAGCGCAAGAGAATTCCTTTTTCTCCACATCCTTGCCAACATTTGTTGTGCAACTTAACTATTTTGATTAATCAGGGTCTAAGCAGAAAATATCCAACTCTAAAACTGCTTATTCTTAAGCTTAAATATGTATTGATTTGTATTTATACAAAATGTTTTTGATACCAGCTGCTATATAAAAATGGCTGCTTTTTAGATTATGCATGTTCTGTGTAGTCATTGTTGAGAATCTGGAAAAATATAAGAAAAACCAAAACTTAGTTGTAATCTTTCCACTCAGAGATAAATATTTTGATACTGATTTTGTGGGTTTGATATATACTTTATATATTTATGTGAGGACATAAATTGCCAAATAGGCGTAGTGTAGCGCCGGTATGGGGTTTCAGGTGACATACCCCAATGCCTGCAGTACAAAGAACAGCTGGTATCACAGGGGAGTTACTGCATTATGTGCCGGGTTCTCACTAAACGCTTTCTCTACACTAACTCATTTGATCTCCAGCATCCTTCTGCGGATCCAAAAAGTGAAATTCCCTTTACAGAGGTGAAAACTGAGCTTCAAAAGTGAAGCAGCTCACCCAACACTAACATTTCTGGTGAATGCAATGGGGGCATGGGGGGGGGAGGTGAGGAGGGTGTGCAAATCATGCCAGGTGAAATTTTCATTTAGAGTTTACAACCACTATTATTTCTTCCTTTTTACAGATAAAAGAACTGAGGCAGAGTGGGTTAAACAACTTCTGCAAATCACAAGGCTTGTTAGCTGGGAAAAAATTCAAACCCATTAAGTGTGACCATAAATCTCCCTCAGTTCATCACAGATTTTAACTTCTCCCAATGTAATGAAAGGTTTTTCAAGTGGATGTTTTTAATGGACATGACTGACTTCACCTCTTTGTAACTCTGTTGGACACCTACATAGATGACATTTGAAAACTCCCTGAGGAACATTATTGTTCACAAACACTAAGCACATCTCAGATTACCGAATAAACCCTTAGAAAGGGAATTAGCAGACTGTGGACAATTTGTTATCTATTCTGTCAAATCCAACCTCAGGTTAATCAAGCATTCCAATTTACACTACTACCAGCATGTAGAGATCATATGGGCCTGGCTGAACCTTTCCCATCCCTCATTATTATAATGCTTTTCCTAATGAAGTAAGTGAATATAATGTCTCATTGTTTTTCATTTGTATTTCTTTGATTAGTGGTAAAATTTTTTGCCCCAGACTCAAGTGTCATCAAAATGCATTTTGTGGAGTCAAATGATTTCCTCAACACAGTTCATGTGGCAGCTGAGAGCACGAAGAGTGTAGATGGTAAGGAATGCCCCTAGATCCCTAAGTCTGTTAAAAACAAACAAACAAACAAAAAACCCAGCATATAAATAAGTGGAATCAAAGTAACTGCCAGAAATTGGGCTGAAAAAAAACCAATTCTAACCTGCAGTTGTACAGGAGTCTGGGTGGTAAATAAAAGTAAAAGTGTATTATTATCTCATGATAGATTTATTTCTTTGCCCTAAGTGAAGGTAACTCTTCAACTGCTGGCTCTCGGCCTTTTAAGTAGCTATTTAAAGCAAAGTTGAAAAATGGGTTCAAAAAATAGAAACTATTTCAAAGCAATTAAGGTAAAATACTTGCCACAGGGCAGTGGACATGCTCCTGTGTTTACTACTCATACATTGTGCAAGTTGTCTTCACACAGGACATGGCCGGAGGTCACTCTCTTTGCTGCTTTTATTGTTATCAAATCATGTTTTGAGCTTTAAGGCTTTGAATGTTCAGCAGAGCATCCCTTGGGTCAGACTCTGTAAGGATTAGTTGTCATGGAAGTTGTCACCTCTGGCCCTTGCACATCTCCCCACCACCCCACTTCCAGGAGAACCTGCAAAGAGCCTGCCAGCTCTGAAGTCAACAGTATAGTCCCTGTGTGACAGCCCACCGTGAAAAAACACTGTGGAAGATGAACTATTTAAAAGCCCTCAGCAGTTACTGGCTATATAGGATCTCAGACTCTAATCAAAGCCAAGGGCAATACTTGGAAGTTGTAACTTAATGACAAGTTACATTCATCATAGACCCAATTAAGGAAATAAATCATGAGGAAATATGCAGCTGATGCCCCGCACCAGAGAGCACGGACTTTTTGTCTCTATTTCTTGGCAGATGGTGAGTAGGTTTTATTCCACAGACTTTAATTAGCACCATCTTACTCCTTGCTGTTCTATAAACATTTTCAGGGGTGCCTGCCTACAGGAAAAAACCACATGATAGGGCTTTTGCTCATTTTCTCAATGGATCTTCTGTTTTCTATTAAATGTATGTATGGTACGCTCAAATACCACAAGGTGGCTATATCTCCAAGGTGCTGTTTGTCTTGTAGATGCCATGAGCAGATTCAGAAGACAAATAAAAAAAGGCACAAATAGGACAAGAATGTAAACAGATTGCAACTACTTTCAGAAATAATGTGGTCCATTTTCTTCCCCCCTTGACAAATGTTTGTTGCACTCTCACCCTAACTTTGTAAAAGTTTTGTTTGCTAAACTTTGTTTAAACTAATCAAAATGCTTAAGCACTCCGGATTAAACTTTTTTCCTATGTACATAATACACCGATTTAAGGAAAGATGGGAAATTTAAAATCATCTATCTAAAATATAGTTCACACAACAGAAAAAACTATAAAGCACTTATTTACAAACTTCTCTTTTATTCTAAATGTGAGCCTGGTTCTGACAGGCACAAGCTGGACCCACGTGTTGACAGTTCTAGTGAACGTCTTCCCACCGAAGCGCACAGGTGTGGCTAATCGAACAGCTTCCGGAGATAGCAGCTATCATCAGCTGAAATATGCGCTACCTGCTGTGCCTTCAAAGCAAACAATTTGCTTTCCAATACCTTTGAGGAGTCCATTTCTTATTTTTTTTAAGGAGATTTTATTTATAATTTACATTTTTCAAAATGTGATCAATAGGATGTTTTACAAAAACATGCTACACCTATGAATAAAGGGTGGGGAACTGTCAGGACAGTGAAGTGGAATGCGGTAGCCCAAATCAATTGTGTTGACAAGTTTAATTATTCAGCAGGGTCTTTATACAGATTCCTAGAAAACAGGACAAAAACTAGCAGTTATACTGCTCATAGTACTTTGAAACATGAACATGTGAATAGCCTGTTTGCAGAATATACAAAAAAGCTAATGATAAAAAAATTAGGAGCTATTTCTGTTAGTTCACATGACTCATTCCCAATTACAACAGAAAATGCTTCCCTTCTTTTAAAAAGTAAAAGCCTAATTGGAATGACAATACTTGCAATAACTTTTTTTTAAGATTTATTTATTTATTCATATAGAACTGGGGTACAGGCCAGAGATGCAGAGGGTGAGAGGATTCACCAGAGACAGAGCGGGGAGCAGAACAGGCAGATCAACGAAGTACACTGCTGAGGGGAGCAGCGGGTGGGTCAGAAGAGGTCTGCCTCACCCTGTGGATCTCCTCCAGGGCAGGTGGGAATCAAAACTCATGCGGAAGTGGCTCAAGCTTCTCAGTGCTGTGCTTTTAACCCACTGAGCCACCAGGGAGGGCCCTACTTGCAATAACTTTTAACCACTATTTCACATGCTCCAGGATTATAACCTTGGTGGATTCCAAGGTCTTTATGGGCTGCACTAGTTTGTTATCATCTGGGCATGCTACAATCTAGCTCTGTAGGGTGGTCACAGGATACACAGGCAGTTTAATACAAAAGACAAAAATTCAGTAGCCTTATTACCTGACTGAACTGGGGGTTCAGTAGGAAATGCAGGCATTGTAGACACCCCTTCTGCCTCCATGAACAAAATCCTGACTCCATAGCAGGTCTCAAAGTGTAGTCAGCTGTACTTCCCTGCAGAGATTGGGTGGAGGGTGACAGGCCCCAGCAGGTCAGCGAGTTCTGGTTGGCAGGGTCTACCAGATGCTAGTGCTGCCTGCTGATCACCTCCTGACCTGGAACAACATTTGGGGCCAGAGGATGGCCACGACACTCAGCAGCAGCTATTCCTTCAGACGCCACTTTCTCCTCCAAATGGATCAGGCATTCTTACCCACATGCACAACCTAAGAATGAGGGCAGTGCTGCTGATCTTGAACAACACAGGTTTGAACTGCATGGGTCAACTAATATTCAGATTGTGTCCTATCCAGAGTGATTATTAGTTGAGTTCTCAGCTCTGTAATCCAGCAACAGAGCGCCAACTATAAATTACATGCATTTTTTGTCTCTGAGGTCTGATGCCACTAATCCCTGTATTCTTCAAAGGTCAAATACATGTGTCACTCGAAGATTGCCACATTCCATGAAGGAGAAGTTCTTCCTCTCTATTGGCAGAGGTATCTGGAGCTTCTCTTTGAAGTGAGTCTTATTGACCAGCTCCTCCGTCAGATGACTGACATGTTTCTGACATGGAATCAGCATTGGATCACTACAGAATGTTCCTGTAATGTTCTTTGGGCCTGCAAGGCTGCAATTTTATTTTTCAGCATGACTTTGTAGATTTACTCCACTACTATGAAAAACCCTCTAACATCCTCTAACAGGGGAGCAAACAGGTTAATATGGGGAAGGGGAAATACAAGGTCAAGAACTAAGGTAAAGAAAGAGGTTAGCTCAAATGAAAGGTCAACTAGAAAAGGTAAGTATACCCCAGACATATAAGCGATAAGTATCACTCTTCAGCAAAGTTGAATGTGAACAAGAATCATAAACTGCATTGGCAGAAGTGTAACGAAAATATACAATTGCCTGGTCAGACTATTAACAGACATTATGCTTGCTTTGTACAATGTAACAACAACAGAGTAGAAATGATAAATAATGTACACACAAGCCTAAATAATGGGTCTAGCAGAAGTAGCACCAATTATTGCACTTGCAAATGAAGTCGAATTGAGAAGCTGAGCAAGGGCGATAGGAAGGCCAGACACAGCACTCGCAGAGAGTCAACCACACAGTGGTGCCGATGCACAGTCACCTAGAGCTTTGAACATCTGCACTTGGCTTCTGCCTCCACAAATATCAGATAAGGATAGAAACTGAGTGGAAGCCATCCCCGCTGCATTGCCAACTAGTTCTATCATAGGGCTATAATATTTAGACAATTCAGTGATTAGACAGACACAGATTGTTCTTTTGTGGTGCCAGCAGTTTTTTGGCTCGTCCATCTTTGGGGTAGGACTTCAATAGACTTTCGCAAGGTCTAGTAAAGGAGGTGTATCTATAGGGTAAGGCAGAGAACCGAGAGGCCCTGTCTCAAAGAGAAAGCTCTACTGTTGCTTCTCACAATGTAGCCAATGTACAGCAGGTGCTATGTGAAAGACTGCACCATCTTCGAAACCATAGTGAAAATTCTAGTAGTTAGGTCTTTTGAGTGCCTGTAACAAAATCAGAGGCTGGGAAAACTACTCTCAAAGAGGATCTTTCTGGGTTAAGTCTCCATGTGGACCAATGACAAACATATGCAGAAAGATGAGCAAAGCAGAAGGGAACAGGGCCAGCTACAGAGATGTCTATGCTAATGCCAGGGCTTTCTAATGGAAACGCTTCTGTAACTTACTTCATCTCTGTGCCTCTGACTCCCGTCAGTATCCAGGGGGAGCTAACAGAGCAGTCCCTCTGACCTGAGGATGCCTGAAGCCAGAGACAGTACAGAGCCCTGCGTGTACTACGTCTCTTCCCATACAGAACACCTATTATAAGGTGAATTGACAAATGAGGCATAGTAAGAGGTGAAAAACAGTAGCTAAGAGTAAAACAGTGATCATAATAAAAGTTATATGAATGTGATTTCTTTCTCCCAAAATACACACATAATATTTTTTAACTGCATTTGATGGCGAGTAATTGGAATGTTGGAAAGCGAAACCATGGATGGGGGTGGGGTTACTGTAGTTCCTTCCTTTTTGAATGGGGGAGGGAGTAATGAGGTCATAGATTTAAACTGTTTAGCAGAGTGTCTAATACACAGGACAGAATGCCTGAAAGCTAAAAATTGTTTTTAGCTATTATTATCATACAATTAAAAGAAACCGCCTATGTCATAGATAACGTCAAAATCCTTTTTCTAAAGGATGGGTACAGGGCATAAAGGAAAGAGAAGAACTGTTTGTCTTAACATGATTATTTTAGACCTGTATTGTCTTTTTCTAAGTTGTGATCAATAGGCCTTGACAATAACAGGAAATAATGATATAGCTAACTGTCATAACAAGGCCCTTCCCCTCTGGTAAGGACCAGTCTCTAAGGAAGAAGCTACACCCCTTTCCATAATGGTGATGTACAAGCCGATATTTAGCAGGGAAAGCAAGCTCTGATCTATTTTCACTCACATATATCCAACAAGTAAATTGGATTTTTTCAATACAGCCCAGCCCTACTTTTTCCTTAATAAGGATATATTAGACATTTATCAAGTTAAAGAATCCTCACTAGTGCAGTTCACACACTGCCACCACTGACACACACGCACACAAAAAACAAAATCCAAAAGTCCAGTAACTCACCCTTCCCTTCCCTTTCACGTTTCAATCACTACCCATGACTTTCACATATCTTCATTATTCAATAAACACACAAGGAGTATTCTCTGTGCTGTAAACCTTCTTTCTTAGTTAAGGAAGTTAAGGTTAGAGTGGTGAAGAGGAGGGCATCTGGGAAGTGCAAACCAGAAAGGGGGGCCGTGGGCCAATAATGAACCTCTAGTCCCAGAGACAGACCAGGGACGAGGCGGCACCACCATATTTGGTACAAGTGCCATATTTGACAAGTGAGAATGTCCTCTGGGCTCTAGTCTGGGCTCTTTGTACTTTGCAAAGAATGTGGAGGTCTAGTCAGCTTGAAAACACAGGGCCTGGTTCTCAGGTCTGTTTTGATCCAGGCTGCATCCAGTGTCTCTCCTTAGGAACTTTCTACTTTGGGAACTAATCCATTTCTCCAGCTGAAGAAGAAACTCGATAGTAACAATTCTCTTGGTGATGACATGGCTACAAAGATAAATGAAGTTCTAGGCTGTGCTGCTGTGGAACTCTGCACATTAATTCTAGAAGTGCTTCCTCCTCATGGCTCTTTCAGCAGGCTCATGTTCACAGGGCCCAACCTGCTGCTTGCTGGGGAAAAAAGGCAACAGTGAAGCATCATATGAGTGTGTGCTGGAGAGAAGAATGGTACTTGGCTCTACTGGAAGGTTCCACGGCTAATGAACAAGAACACAGCACCTCAGAGGAAGGGCTTCAAAGAGACATGAGGGAGAGCAGGAGGGTTGCGCTTCTGCTGTGCTCACTGGCAGACCAGCTCGAACCACACAGGCTTTTCCTTGTGAAGACGTCAAGGAACAATGCCTCACACTTAGGATACAAAGCAAGCAGCTAAAATATAAATAATGTTTGTGGAAGTATAATTGCATAAAGAGAAAGAGGCACAGAAACAGATGTTAAACTTGAAGCATTCCTTTTTTGGAAAACCATTGTAAGCAGGATATGACTAGAGAGAAGCTTAAAAAGTCCCTGAAAATTAACTGTTTACCATATCCAGAAGCACTACCTAGGATGGATGTTTACTGATAGAATATAAACCTCCCAAGATGAGGGCCCAGACAGCCACATCAGAGATTCGCCTAGATTTTCTAAGTCTCTAATTAGTTACAACTGCCACTGATGACAAGAGATAATTACAAGTCATTCTCAGGGATAACAGAAATTTTTGCCAGAATTCCTGGGGCTAAACATAGACAAGCCCATAATGCGGCAACTTTCAGATCCAAACCTCTGCTATTTTACGTTATTTTACAGCTTCCTCTGATTATAATACTTCAGAGGAAACACATTTAGGAAACCGTGAATGTCTGAAACAATCCTTGACTTTTTGTTAATTGTAGCTCTGTATTATTCACTCACGGCTACTTGTATTTTAAGTGCTCAGTTTAATCCGCATATAGATAACAGCTGTATGGCTGCCTCTCCCTTTGTCATCTCCTCTTCCCGCCCTCATCAGTGTGTGTGTGTGTGTGTGTGTGTGTGTGTTAAGACAGTATGTACACAATCTTGGTGCAAACTGAATAACTCAAAGAATACTTCTCATTATAATCATTACATTTACATAGATATAAATAGAAGCTTTCAAAAATCACCCTTCTCATATTGCCAGAAGAAGGACAGAGCAGCCACATGTAAGAGGCACTTAAGAAGTGCATATTAGTGACACGTCAAAAATTAGGACATAATAAAAATGCATTATCACATGAGTTGACATCCTGAGCACTGGCTGCAGTTTGACAGCATGCATTGGTTCCTAGTTGTGACCTGTGAACACTGTAGAGACAGTTGACAAACCCTGTGAGATTTGCGGGTGACTTTCATGCAAAGCCTGATTCATTATCACAACCTGTTAACTGAGACCACTGAGGAATGGTTTACATCTAGATGAGTTTTCTGTGAAGTAAATTACTTTAAGGGAAAATGTCAAGTCTTTATAGAGTTACTAAATGAATGGTCTGTGAAGAGAAGAGAAAATGTTTTGGGGTGCATGGTCAGCCTTACCCTCCAGACCTGAAGACTGTACCCATAGAGGGTGAAGCTCAGACACCCAGGCCTGGTCATTCCCTCTGCCCCTCCTAACCCCCTTTCCTAACCATCTCCTCTTCTACTGACTGGTATAATGTTGACATGCTAATCAGGGCCCAAACACTCACTGGATGCCCAACATTATTGCCTCTCTCAAATTTCAAAAGGACACATGCAATCATCATCAGGGGGTTCTGAAAAATGAAGGTCCTCAGCCATCACGTTGAGGTAAGAGCAGGACAAAGGTGTAGGGTAAATGACAGTGATCAGGTGTTTGCACCCTCCCGCTATTAGCATCAATGATCCACACCTGTGGTCTTACACGTGTGCCTGATGGGGGGACAGCTGGAGCACGGTGTGGGTGTGCGTGAGTGGGCTCCCTTGAGCTGGGAGACTGATCATGTAAGAGCGTGGTGGCAGAGGCCAGTGCAGCATGGTGTATTAGAGACCAGAGAAGAGCCTGCGAGGGAACGCCAGAGCCAAGAAAGCATGAAGATTCACTGGGGTAGCAGGCCTGCCAGTCTCCTGGCCCCTGGGCCCCGTCTGGTCGCTGCACTACAAATGGTGTAGGGAGATCATTAAAAAACAAAAAGGCCGGCCCTCCCTGGTGGAGCAGCGGGTTAAAGCACAGCACTGAGAATCTAAAGCCCCTTCTGCATGAGTTCGATTCCCGCTTGCCCTGGAGGTGACCACATGGCGTGGCAGACCTCTCCTGACCTGCCCACTGCTCCCCTCAGCAGTGTACTTCATAGATCTGCCTGTTCTGCTCCCCACTCTGTCTCTGGTGAAGCCTCTCACCGCCCCTGAGCCTCTGGCCTTGTACCCCAGTTCTGTATGCACAAATAAATAAATCTTTAAAAAAAAAAAAAAAAAAAAAAGGCCACTGAGGGTCCTGGACTCCTCCTTTACCTGTCTGCCTGGATCACAGAAAACCTGCTCCGTGCCTTCCTGGCTCTATAAAAGGTCACTGTGCGTCAATTGCTGGGAAGTAATAACTGACCGTGACGGGAAGAAGCTGGTCATCAGAGTAGGGAGCGGAGGTACGGAGATGCTGTGACAGGCTCCAAGGTGCCACAGAAGCTGAGAGTCCCCAGGGAAAGACCTCTGACAGGCTCACCTTGGTTCTCAGCTCTCTCATTCCCACACAGAACGAGGCCCCTGAGTCTTCATTTGCCACCTATGGGTGGCCCGTGAGCTGCTACTCTATTCTCACAACAGCATCCCCCTTTTCATTCAAGTGGTTCCAGTCTGTTGCACGTGTAAAATTGCAAAGGGAGGAAATGTTACTCCTGGGGAATATCCGCCCTGGGAGATTTGCTGAGTCTGTGCTGTTATTTTCTTCTCCCCCCTGGTGCTTGTTTTCCAGGAGTTAACATGGATGGGCAAAGCCAGCAACAGTGCTGCCGCTACTGCCCAGCACAGCGCGCAGATGCCCTCCTTCTACAACAGACCCTTCCCAAACCAGCGTCACGCGTAGGTCCTCTCACGGGCAAGCTTCTCCACTTCCCATCCCATTCTAGCCCAACAGGGCTGAAATACCAAGCACTCGCCAACTGCCTCAGCATATAAATAATAGGTATGATCCAATTTATTGAGATTTTTTCTTTAATTAATGCAAAATTCTGTTAAAAAAAAACAAGCAAAATCAGAGATGAATTTGAAGTGGTATCGGACTTCAAGATGCTGACAATCCCGCAGACCTTCAGAAGACTGCCAATGTGTACCACACTTTCAACTGGAGAAAGCTGCAGAAGGCAAGTGGATAAGATGGGGCTTCCGAGAGAAGACGGGTAGCACACGGCTGCCGCATGTGGCTGGAGCCCAGGAATGGAGAGGGTACGAAAGGGAGGCTTGGGCTCAGGAGAGGCCTGTGAGGAACCCTGAGGAGTTTCATGTTGACAAAGCAGGCAACGGAGATCCAAGAAGGCCCCTGGGCAGTGAGTCGCATGGACTCAGGGTTCTGACTCCATCTTCTGGCCTTTAACTGCTACTAAAGTTACCAGTCCTGAAACTAATACTGCAATACACTGAATGGGAACACTGCTGCTCTCCAGGTGATCATCTACGTGCGAACGAGAACCATGTTCAACTCCCGAACACAACCCCTCTTCAGCAAATTCAGTTGCTCCTTCACCTCTCCTCACAGTGGAAATATCTATCTTTCTATCACGGGTGCTTAGTGTCACGTGACCTACAGTGGAAAAACCCAAAGAGCCATCTCGCCAGTCAGGACACAGGTACCCAGTATATTCAGAAGTCCAGCCAAGGTTCCACATTTGTGGGATTTTTAAAGTTTTATTGGCTGCAGTCAACCCTTACCTTCTTAGGAAGCTCTAACTTAGGCTGCTGTTACTCATCAAAGGGAAAGAAATAGTCCTGGATCATTCTCACGAGAGAATCCTGAAGCTCTGCATACCCCAGATAATGGGCAGTACCACCTCCCATTTATGTTGCCCCTTAACAAAGCACACAGAGAAGCAGCATTATGCTTACTTAGGTGCGACAGGATGCAGACCTCCTGCAGTCCCGACAGGAAGGGGACGCAGCTGTGCTGGGGAGCTGCTCCAGTGCATGAGGGTTTAGGGAGCCGGAGGACAGGAAGTCAGGGAGGAAAGTTCAGCACTGGGCAGCCATGCCAGGAGCTCAGAGACCCGACTGCCTTTCAAACTGGGATGACCTCACATGAGAAGAGCGCGGGCAGGCATGATGCTGCCACAGAACCACAGCCTGCCTGGCAGCCCAGGCCAGTGCCCAAGCCAGGCTTCCCTCCACTGCTTCCAGTGGCCCTCGCTCAGTCACCAACATTCTCTCAGTGTCATGTTCTTTGGCTATAAAATAATGGCACTGTTGACAAGTCTCTGTCTCCATCATTATGTCAGAATCATAATAAAAAAAAAATTCTCCCTGTGGTCTTCCCTAAGATTTCAGTGGGGTGCTACAGACTGGCCCTAGATGTGGGGACACATTCTCAGCAGACCTCAATCCCCCCACGAAACTGCAAAGTGGGGCCCTCTTCCTTCCCAGACACTCTAATGGCTTGGCGAGGGCCATCCTGGACTCAGCTAACCTCCAGACCCAGAGATCAGCACAGCATGGCCAACAGGTGACCAGGGACAGGCCAAATGGCTGCACTTGAAGTGCAGGCTGGGGGCTGGCAGAAAACCAGTTATTCATCCAGATTCATAACCCACAGAATTCATACATCTTATTACTAGGTTTTCCTTTTCTTACTCCAATTTTTAGCTATTAGCATCTACCTATATCCTTAATTTCAGATGTGGGAAAAAAATTCTCCTGCCTACCTTTCTGTTGATCTACTGCTTTCAGCTTCTATAAAATGGGGAGAAGGTGGGAGAAAGTCTTTTCATTGCACCCCAGGAAGGCTGGCAGCTGTTCTCTGAGGCTTTGGGCACTGGCATAGTGTTACACACATGTTTACATTTTCCCTTTCTAGCGTACAAAGCAACCTTCAATCCAAAAGCTATGGTACACCCCCAAGTTAATCCATCAACCTCAGAAACAAGGAGGAGGACAGATCTGTCATTTATCTGAACACTTCTCAGTGCTATGTAATGCCATTTATCTGAGCAGCTCACTCAAGACAAGAAAAAAGACCACCTGCAAACAAGAGTGTGTCTACCCCAACACCATGCTGGTGGGCCCTCATGGTCCTCAGGAACCTGTTGCCACAGGAGGGGCTACGAAGACGTGAGCAAGTAGTGGACAAGGCTGGGAGCCCTAGAGCCCACATACAATTCTTTTTTTTTTTTTAATTATTGCTTTAATATATTCGCTATTGGTTGTTCTGTGAAATTCCCACCACCAATTCACTGGTACATCATCACTTTAGTCCCTTGTGCTCTTCCAGCCCCTGTCCTGGTCCTTCTCTCTCCTACTCCCCTACAGACTCTCTGATCTACAGCTGCCTGATGATTTTGATTTTTACTTTATTATAGTTACTTTTTTTTCCTGATTCCTTTTTTGTTTTGTCTACACTCCTCCTATAAGTAGAAATGTTTTTCTTTTTCTTTCTGGCTTATTTTGCTGAGCATGATCCTTTCCAGCTCCATTCATGTTTCTGCGAAGGTCATGAGTTTATCCTTTTTGATTGTTGGGTAATATTTCACTATGTAAATATACCATGCCTTCCATTTGGGGGCATCTGGGTTGCTTCCATAGCTTACCTTGTAAATTGTGCAGCAGTAAACATAGGGGTGCAGGTGTCCGTCCGAGTTAATGTTTTCCATTCTAATTGGGACTCCCTGTCTCCCACTCTGAGACCCAACTATGATCTCTACTCCAGGCAGCAAGACTAAAGGAGAGATCGCTAAGAGCACAGGGATTCATCAGAAATCTCAAGGCCACTGTCTTTACCTTGTTGGAAAATGAGCCTTCTGCACTCCACCAGTTGTTACAGAGGTGGGAAGAAGGAACTGAATCCATAAGCATGTGTGAAACACAATGTGTGCCCAGCACTGTAACACTCTCTCTAAGAAATACAAAAAAAGAAGAGGCAATTATAGCTCCAGAAATCCTCAGTGGTAGGTTTGAATGCACTCAGCCCAAAGCCAGAAGCAATCGAAGGCAGGATCAAGTACCGTTTTGTTCCAAAATCCATGGTGGGTTGTGTTTCAGAAAACACAGCTGGAAGGAAGATAAGCCCATGACAGTAGGGGACCCAGTAACAATTTAAAGGTAAGGTTAAATAAAGGCAATTTCTTTGACAACGGAGCAAAGAAGATACAATGGAACAAAGAAAATTTGTTCAGCAAGTGGTGGTGGGAAAACTGGGAAGCTACATGAAAAAAAAAATGAAACTAGATCACTGCCTCACTCCAGTCACAAAAATCAACTCGAAGTAGATTAAAGACCTAGACATAAGAACGGAAACCATAAAATACCTAGAAGCAAAGATGGGT
>NW_004567131.1:7877634-7893595 GCF_000260355.1 Condylura cristata
GGGGGTGGAGTGGGGAATGGGATCAAAAACAGGGGGATGGGGAGGGAAGTGCACAGGATTATGGTGATGGCACACAGGTGACTTGGTGATGGGAAACCCGTGGGGATTACAATTGAGATGGATAAAAAAAAAATGTACAAAATGATGTAAAAATAAACTGTTAGGGAAAAAAATAAAGGCAATTTCAAGTCCTTCCTCCATTCTGGGCTCCTGTAGCTGGTCATCAATGATACTCTTGGTCCTTGCCAGAGCAGCATTCCTTCCTGGGTGACACAAACCAGCTTCTCCACCACTGGGCATGAATATTGGCTACCACCTTCACTTTCACCAATTGCCATAGTTTTGAATGCGATCAATGATAAGCACAATCCCTTCCACCTTTGCCTGAAAACCACCAGCCAACAGGAAGATTCTTTCTGTGAAAAGGTACCTTTGAACCACGCAAGGTTAGTCCACTCCCTTAAGATTTAAGTCAGTCCCTTTTCTGTTCACTTGCTTGTGTGTTTCCCTTAAAAATGGGCCCCTGCCTCCAGTTGTCACCTCAGTCCATTTCTCGCCAGCCACACAGTACGCGCTACACAGGCAGTCCCCCCCCACCCCACCTTCCGCCTGAGCCCAACCCAATATGGCACTAAAGGTAAACACAGTTTTACGAAGTGATGACAAAGGTTTCCTCTAGGTTGGAACTGCTTGGATGAGAGTTGCAGGACTCCTCTCCCATTCTGGCTCTGTGGCAGGCTGCTGAAATTCCCTCTTCTTTAACCCTCGGGTTCCCCCAGTCAGCCAACCTTTTTTTGTTGTTGTTGTTGTAAGAAAACATGCACAGACACAGCTGTATTCAGATGGGACACCCACATTAGGGCCACTGTGTGTGCACAGGAAAGGCAGAGTGGGAACCAGGGGAATGAGATGAGTACACGAGAAGAAAGGAAAATACATGTCTCTTTCAACTCTGAAATGTAAAAATTATTGAAACATAATAATAAGAAAGCCCAAGTACTAGGAATGTGTGTCTGATGTAAACTAACTTTACAGAGTTTTTAAGTGATTCCTAGCTGAGGCAGCTTATAAAGGAACAAAGAAACAGTACTAAAATGCAGCATTTAGCATGACAGAATTATTTATTTACTCACCACTAATAAGTCTGGAGAAGGCCTGCCCTGACCAGGCCCTATGCTAAAGTGCTAATGGAACAACCTAACTACCCCTATGGAAGGAAATGTTCTTGTGTCTTGGCCCCTTTCTCCTTCCCTGGCCCCCTGGGGTTATACTAGGAGTAAAGGATTTTATTGTTCCTGCTGCAAGACCCCCAAGTCAAAAAAAAAAGAAGAAGAAGAATGGCAGGTTCACAGTGGAGCTTACCCTGCCTCAGAAGTTCTAGAAGCAGACGCGCCCTGGGGCTCTCCGTGGACTCTCAGAATGCGGCTGTTCTTTTCAGTCTCACTCACACGCCCTTTCCCCAGTGCTTTCTTACTCTGTGGTGAGGCTTTGGGGCGATCCTCACAGCCATTCAGCAGTGCAGGGCCAGCTCGTGCTCTCGATCGTGCTTGCTGGCGCCCCTCGTAGCTCTCCTTTGGTGCTGGGACATTCCTGGACAGTTTGTATCCATGAGAGATCAGGAGGTCTTCTACGCTGTACATACTGCACCGGCCTCATCCAAGCTCAGCCACTCGGACCGTCGTGGTGGCAGGACCCACACTGAGGGAACACCAGAGAGCATGAAGGGTTACTAATTCTCCTGGGACCTGCGTCTGATCGCTCCTCTGGCGATCACCAAACAAACACAACTCAGTGCCTGCATCAAAAGTAAAGAAAAGTAGATTGTTGTAACACCTGATATTATTCCTATCTTATGCAAACAGAGGGTGGGTGCAGAATGAGCTCTGCAGAAGGTGGTGGTGACTCTGGGGTCACTACCCTCTGATGGTTGCCTTTTATAGAACAGTCTGGAATTGTATTATGCAATGGCATGATAAAGAGTGCCCACTATTCCCTTACCCGAGTCATCTGCTAACAACAGGCACAAGGAGCAGGACAAAACAAATACAGACTTGGAGGCTACAATTACTACTTCATGCTTCTAAAAAGAGAAACTACCAGTGTCTAGCTTAACCTTATTATACTTTCTTGCTTTCATCTTGCAGACATAACCTTTGCACTAAAAAGGCAGAATAAGATCTTTAATCAACACACAGCCAAGAGACATTTCAGCGTAGCAATCCGGATGGTAAGTGCAGGGGCAACCCACCAGGTTAACCAGCTACTACTGAAAATAGGCCTTCAGTCACTAGTTCATAATGAGAAAACAAAGGACACAGTGATGAAGCACACAACCCCAAACTTCTTCTCACATGAACCTTAAAGAGTCAAGTTTCTTCTCAATGAATCCTGTAGAACAGTTTGCGTCCCCAAGCCAAGGATGTCCACAGCCTAATCCTGTGATGTTATAATCATTCAACAACAGCAATTTCCCTAAGTAAACTGCTCAGAGGCAATCGAACCAACAAAGAATCAAAATGGACAAGAGCGCACACATGTGGCAACAAGAGAGGCTACCATGATTGTATACAAGAGGCTGTCCTTTCCCAGGCTCTCCAGAGTCTGTTCAGTCAGATCTGCCCGTGCCTGTACAGAGGCTGATGCTGGCCTGGAAGCGCTCACCCAGCTCCAGTCTACTTCACTGGAGGACAGAAACAGCGCCAAGGCAGCCCGGGTGAACAATGGCCAGGAAATGCCTGTGGGCCCATGTGCAGGTGAAAGGGAGACGCACGTGCTTCCTGTCAGGGGGTGCTGCTACATGGGCACATCACACCATGCTGCTGACTGTGCAAGTCCTTGCTCTTCATCGCATGCTAGGTTAGGCAGCAGGAAAGCCTTGGTAGGCAGCATGGAGAATATCAAAATTTAGAAGTCTAGAATTTTCTATCAGGTGCCTATGTTTTACAGAAAGTCGACAAATGCTGGCAATTACTGTACTAGCATAGAAAATCTCCATAGCAACTCTGACTTTTTTGCCCCTCCTACTCTATGTCTTTGAGAGTCAACTCAGGTCATAAATTCAGATAGAAGTGTAAAGACTAGAGAAGCAAGCATTTGATCTTTGGTTCCACGAAGCAAGGCATTAGGCAGGGGTTGTGGGGAATGACACTCCATCGCTAAGAGAGGGCTATAAGAATCCAGCTCTGAGGACTTGGTCTTTGCTTTGCTCAATGCTATTCCCCCAATATCTAGCACTTGGTGTGCTCTCAATATATATTTGGTGCTTGAAAGCACAAGTGAGAAAAAGGGGCATTTATGCTAGGTTTTAAGGATGATTGGTAGTTCACTATGTGTGTAAGAGGGGGCGATGACATTCAAAGTAGACTTCAAGAGCAATTATCTCATGACTAAAAACAATGACCTTGCCAACAGAATCCAGGATGCTGAGACAAGGGAACTCGGACCCACTGGGCTCACGTCACACAGCCAGACAGCACCATAGTTCAAACTAGAGTTTAGGTCTTATGAAAACTCAGTTTCTCTCCCTTGCTACATCAGGCTCTTTAAAAGCAGTACACTCCAAGGGGCCGAGGTGCAGGTCAGTGTTCAGCAGGAGCTGCCATCATTTGTTAAGGGTACTGAAAAGAAAGACCAGGTACATGGGTCCTGGTCTGCCTGGGGTTGGTCCATTCTGACTACAGCTGTCTGGCAGTTCTATTTAGCAAAGGCCTGGCCATCTTTCAAAAAAGACTTAAATTATAAGAGTCATAATTTCATTTTAAAGGTCTGAAATCAAAAGTGTATAGTGATTATTGGAAACTCCTGACTTATTTAATCTCTCAAAGCTGGCAGATGGGGAGAACAGAAGCACAAAGTATAACTATTTCACCACTGGGGACTTGAAGACAAGGAGAGGTAGGAGAGGGAATGACACACAGCATCCAGCCCAAGTAAGTGCTCCTGCACCATCCAACCCCTAGAGGACTTCTCTCCCTTAGGGCTACATCTCCACCTCCACTATCCCAGAGACTAAGCTTCTACCTCATTTGCAAACCCATGTTAAATATCAATCTCTCTATACATACAGATTTCTAATTCCTACCGTACTCAGCATCCTTTCATTAACATCCTTATCTATTAAGAGGAACAGGCCACCTCAAGAGGTAGCAAGCATCCTATCACTGCCATGTCTGACAGCAGCACCCAGGATGGGAGGCCGAGCTACCAAGGAGACTCGCCCTTTGAAAGTCTCTTTCAAACCCAGTGATAGCCCATTCTAAATCAATAGCATTTAATTCCATCAGTATCTGCAAAGGTAGACACAAATGCATACCAATATTTCACATGACTGCAAGTTACTAAAACATTGAATTTTGCAACTTGGAAAAATGTGTATTTAGTTAAAATAGCACACTATGGTATATCTATGGTCCTTTCAGTGCAACATGAGTGCTAATAGCCAGTTGCTGAAATGATGCTTAGAACAAAGTGGCATCAAAACTGTTTTCTAGCTTGCAAGACTGGGAAACGCTACTATCTTCCTATCTTACTAAACAGTTTTGTGAATGCAACTTGAATATGTAAAAGTATAAATCACCACATGGATGTAATATAGCAGGTTTATCATGCAATGCTACAATGATTCCATTGTCTCTAAAGGCTTACTTGTCTTACAGAAATTTTACTTTAGCTATTAATTTTCACCTTATAAGTTTAGAACATGTTCCAATTTCTTTTCTGTCATCTGGTAAGTAAGTTTTGATTTTCAAAGTGATGTCCACTTTAATCACCCCATATATCTTGTCTTTTGTAAATCGATTTCTATCTCCATAAAAATCACTTGAAACAGTAAATATTATTTTATATAGTTCAAAACATAAAAACATAATTCCTGATTGTCTATAATGCACAGTCACTGAAACTATAGTAATAAGACAATGTTCTCTGGCCTTGCAAAATCTTGTTTTGCAGCAGACACAGCTGGAAAACAGGCGATCACAGTATAGTGACAGGCGCCTGCCACCTCTCTGCAGAGTGACAGAACTGAGACATGGATGGGAAGGGGATAACACAGTTGATTTAACAACTACTTTCCAGAAGTATTCCTGACCCTTAATCCTGACTGTGTTGCTAAATCAAATAATCCACCGCAGGTTTGCATAGTAACTTCACCCTGTTAATAAGTATGATTTCCTATCTAGTCCAATAAAGACAGTTTTTCCTTTACTACTTTTCTATGTTTGTTTCACTGACTCAGAGTCACAGTGGAACACCCAAGAAAAGTAGTCAAGACTGTGGGTATTGGTTGGACCTAGACAGAAAGTCAAGGAACAAATGAAATAGATTTTTTTCAATCTGTGAATATGTATACAGCATTATTACAGAGGAAACACTGAACATAACAGTTTAACAGAACAGTCCACAGAGCTTCTCAAAGTGGGTGTCCCTACTTGGGAAATTCTTAAGCAGAGTCTAAGGCAACAGGTTTGTAAAACTTTCGGTTCTTAGAGTAATACTAAGTATGTGCAAACACATCAGTCAAAACTTAAAAGGGAAAACGCTATTTCATTTTTTAAAAAGATGTATTTACTTATGCATACAAGAACTGGGGTACAGGCTAGCAGTGCAGGGAGGTGAGAGGATTCACCAGACAAAGCAGGGAGCAGAACAGGCAGATGGATGAAGTACATTGCTGAGGGGAGCAGCAGCGGGTCAGGGGAGGTCTGCCATGCCTGAGTCACCTCCCTGGCCGGGGATCAAACTGGGGCACAGTGGCTGACTGCTGTATAGTGCTGTGCCTTAACCTACTGCACCACCAGGAAGGGCCCTATTTCTTTCTTTCTTTCTTTTTTTAACACTGGTCATTGCCCACCAAATTTCATGGCCTAGTGGGTCACCACCTACAGTTTGAAAAGTACTAATGTAGAAATCATTCCTGTGCAGGTCAGGATACTGAACTAGATAACCTCTGAATATTTTTCAATGACCCTATCAATCTATGAGAAATTCTTTGGTCTACCAAGGTCATTACTCTGTTCACAACAGCCAACACAGCAGTTCTAGCAAATACTTTTCTCTACAAATACAGAAGTAGGGAGTGAAGCTACTTTCCTATTCTTAAAAGCATAAAATGAAAAAGAAGTAAATCTCATGAAGGGGAAGTGCCATCTTCTGCCTCCTTCCTCTCATTACCTCTGACCTACAAGGGGACCCCACACCTGAGACACTGCCTCCTTCACTGACAGACAAACCCAGCATGGAGGAAGCAGAGGAAGTCAAGGCCTCTGAAAATGAGCTGGATCTGCAGTGCTGCCACTTTTCTCAGTCTCTTTGACTGGAGAAAGTCAAGAAGGAAGCAGTTTACTTCTTTCGATATCTCTGTTCTTTTCCATTTTTCCTACTATTCTCTGAACCATGAATTCCAGGAATCAAAACATCATTTCAAAGACAAAATGTATAAAGCAGTTGAAAAATTCTACCACCGCAATAAAAACGGACACCCCAATAAAAGTAACAGAATCCAAGCGGATTGACTTCTCAGGGCAGCATGTCTCAGGAGAAAGTTGCTTGCAGACTTTCTCCTGCTTGAACACAGAAGGAGCAAAAGGTAGAAGGCTATGAGCCTGGGCGCTGTCAGGAATAGCTTTGTTCTGGCTGCCACTTGGTAGGTGGCCTTTATGAGATTACTTAACTTGTAAAAGGCAGTTTTCTCGTCTATAAACAGGTGCACCTGCCAAAGAAATTATGTGGCTTCTAGGAGCTGTTATGATGTCAGGATGGTCATGTCTACTAGACTGTGTGGCACTGCTAGGTTTCACTACAGAGAAAGCAGAGCTAGATGCAGTCACCTGGCTCAGAGACCTGCTCATCTGTATGTGCAACTACGATGGAGCGAGGTAAGTGATTTGATTAAAATCAGCTATGTAAGGCAATATATAGAAAGGCTAAACCCTGGATTTAAAACCATTTCTAATTCAAGGAAGAGTTCTGTACTGATGTACAGCACAGAAGAAGAAGTTAAGATAAATGTAAACTTTTTTCCTATCTTGTTATTAAAATCCGTACTTAAAACTTTGAAACAATAAAGGACACAAAAAAAATAACACTTAGTTGAGTGGGAAGATGGGGTTCACATAACAATTCTCTTGTTCACCCCTATGAAAGGGATTTAAGTTGGACATTCAAAAAGAAACGCTCATTGCACCAACTTAGGTAGTTAAAAGAGGCAGGGGTGGTGGAATAACTATGCCGAACAGCCAAGTTTTCCTGGGGTAGGTTTTCTGACTGACTGAACACATCACTAGGTTAATATTCTACTACTTTTTTTTCCCTTTAGGATGTTTGTGATGGATGGTAAAATACTCTCCAGTAGATGCATAACATATCCCCAAGAATAGCTTCTAATCTGTGGTTAATTTAAACTTCAATGCAAACCAAAAGGAAGCCCTGCTCTCCAAGTTCAAACAGCAATACACCTGAAAGATAAGATCAGCCATCACCAGCATCTGCCAACTGCCAGGTACTGTCAGTTACTTGGCATACCTGTTTTCATTATATACTCCTAGCAACTTTCTGGTGTAGATAGGTGTCTATATTTTACAGACAAGAAAACTAAGGCTGAGTGTGCAGTTACACACTTGCAAAGGTAGATTCAAAGTTCAAGCCAGGGTCTGCCAGTTTCAAAGGCCATGTAGCTATTTTAGGCCCATGCTTCTGTACTCCCTTAATAGCAACAAAAAAGATCTAATTTATCAAATTATGCATAAGTATAAACAAAGAAGGTATGATTACGTTGAAATGAAAAGCTGAAGGTTTAAAGGGAAAGTATTCCCTTTTTTCTAGGATTAAGATGGTCCTTCTAGAGCACTCCTGAGATGCACTAAGTACATACGCACCATGCACACTGGCATGCAGTCACCTGACTGCAATATCTTGATGGCAATTCTAGCATTAATTTCTAACTCCACAGACATGTGACTCATTCACAGATATACTGTGCAATTGCTTCAAGAACTTCTTCAGCAGACCTCTTCACTGGTGCAGCTTTACTCAGCAAATGACAACTTTGGGGGGCTTCAGGCACTTCATCAGTAACATGGAGCAATCACAAAACCTACTATGTGAAATGGAAAAGCAAATAAACTACAACTATGAGAAATAGCAGTAACTGAGGGGGAAAGGAAAAACTCAATTCTAAAAAAAAAACAAAACTATCTTCTATTTAGAAATAGCCACCATCTACAGAAACAGCACCCCTGCAACATTAATGAAACATGGACTTCATTTGAGTAGACAAAGGAGAACCACAGGAGTTAGGCAAACAGGGACATAGTTGTTTTATAGCGAATCTTGCAGGAAAACTGGTTAGAGTCAAGACAGATGGAGGTACAAATCCCTTCAATTGTTAACCACATGAGTGGTGCTGGAGGTGATAAGAAAGAAAAGCAATTTTCAAGGGATGACGTACAATATACTTCATTTTAGGTGATTAAGACAATAATTGTTTCATTAAGAAAAATACAGAAATTAGCAGTAACTAATTGCTGGCGAAGATGACAAGTGGAATAGGCTGACTTAACCAACCTATTCCCACATTTTCTTCTCCCAAAATCATTTTGAAGTTGGTTTTCAATGGATGATTCTCCCCTTCCAAAGAATCTGAATGAGACCACTTAAAATGTTATATAGTGTGGTAGAATGATGAGTTCTTTAAATATTAGCAATATCATTTATACTCAGACAGAGGGGTTATGAAACCAGAAGATTGTTAACAATCCATTGATACTTAAGTGTGGCGTCAACCACCCTCACTGCAGGGATGGATTTCTAGTTCCCTGTGCTGCTGGACGTATCATCTGCTGCATTGCACTAGCCTGAAAGGCAGCACAAGACAAAATCAAAGAACCTTTTTGGCTTTAATCCTGAAAAAGTGAAACAAGAAAATTGAACTAGAGGTTCTTCGGAGTCCTTCTAGCTTGCCTGCTCTCTAACCTGTTCTCGCTGTGACGAAGTGCATGAATTTCTATGTCATCCGGTTACAGTAAAGAACACAGCTTGTGACCATGACACAGAACAAAGCTAAATAGGTCATAGGAAGACACCACCTCTGACCTTGGCCTCATTAGCACCCACACGGAGGCCAACCAAACGAGCACAGCTAAACGAATACAGGCATAGAAAAGGGAGGCTACGGAGGGTGATCAGGCCAGGGACATACCTGTCAGCACTTCTCCAGGTTAATTCCAACTTAAAACACACTTGTTTTGCACAGGACACACTGGGCACTTGGCTCTGTGCTAGAGAACACGAAAACACGGACAACCCATATGCACCCTCTCCATGGAAGTTACAGTGTAAGTGGCATTATTTTAATCATGGACTTCTCATCATTAAAGACTGAAACTCACAGATGAATGCTTTTTAACCAGTACCATTTCCTTCTTCCTTTCCATTTATTAAAATATGAACATTTTTTATTCCCATATTTCCAGTTAGAAGACTCCCAAGATAGTGGAATGTAACAAAATACTAAAATCAACCAGAATAGTTCCTCCCTTATAAAATTTGCCTAGAACATGAACTGAAGATAAAGAAACAAATTTTCAAATATAGAAACAAATTTTCACCCTCTTCTCTAATCAAGAGATGCTTTGTAAATTAAATCAAAAAGTCATTATTCACTTATCAAATCATTGAAGCTTTTATAAAGCAGTATTTGTTGTTAGTGAGTGGTGAGTTTGATTAGGACTCCTCTTTGTGGGTGCATGAATGTGTATGGGGGCCTTTCCATTAAGAAGGAAATGGTTATTTCCCTTCTTAAAGTGACAGCATTTGGTGGTGGGAATGCAAACTAGTACAACCACTATGGAAAACTGTTTGGAGGCTCCTCAAACTGCTAAACATGGAGCTTCCCTATGACCCAGCAATCCCACTCCTAGGTATCTATCCAAAAGACACAAAAACACTGATTGAAAAAGATACTTGTACCCCCATGTTTATTGCTGCTTTATTTACAATTGGAAAAACATGGAAGCAGCCCAAATGCCCAAAAGTAGATGACTGGATTAGAAAGATGTGGTACATATATACAATGGAATATTACTCAGCAACCAAAAAAGAGAAATACATGTCTTTTGCAGCAACTTGGATGGAGCTGGAAAAGATCATGCTTAGTGAGATAAGCCAGAAAGAGAAAAAAAAATACTGGATGGTTTCACTCATAGCAGGAGTATAATGGACCAGGCGAGAAAATAACAAAAATAATGAACAACCATAGACCAGAGACATTCTGTGGGGGTGGAGTGGGGAATGGGATCAAAAACGGGGGGGGGGGGAGGGGGGGGAAATGCACGGGACTATGGTGGTGGCACAGGGGTGATTTGGTGATGGGAAACCCGTGGGGATTACAATTGAGATAAAAAAAAAATGTGCAAAATGATGTAAAAATAAACATTTTAATAAAAAAAAAAAGTGACAGCATTTGGGCCCTCCCTGGTAGCACAGCCAGCTGGAGCACTGTACTGCAAAGCTAAGCCAAGCTGTGGCTGCTTCAATGCTAGTTCAATCCCCACCCCAGAGGTGACCCACATGGCGCACAGACCTCTCCTGTCTTGCCCGCTGCTCCCTTCAGCAGTGTACTTTGTCAATCTGCCTGTTCTGTTCCCCATTCTGTTTTTGGTGAATCCTCTCGTACCCCTGTACCTCTGACCTGTACTCCATTTCTATATGCATAAATAAATAAAATCTTTTCTTAAAAAAAGTGAAAAAGTAACAGTGTTCTACTAATATGTTGTGACTTTTTTTAATTTTTAAAATCTGAAACACTATAATAATCTCATTGGAAACACAAAGTTTATAAATACATACATGGGAGGTATAAAACACCACATGGGAGCATCAAAATACCAAAAGTAATGTTAGATTCTGTTTTTTCTCCTTAAAGTCCCTATCTATACTTTGCTCTATTTTATGATGTTCCATCATGACAAGTATTAGGTGTAACCATATGTAAAAAGGGCCAACTATTGGTACAGTTAAGTGCTTTAACTTAATTCATCATCAGGAAAAAACACTTTCATAAAGAAAGAGTTGCTTAATAGGATTTGGACAATGTGTCTTTCAAAACATCTTACATATTTGGAAGGGTCAGTGAAAATAAAATACTGAAGAACAGAAAAAATGAATAGAAAAACCACACAATGTTGTAGGGTAAGGCATATGTGTGTTACTGGCTATAAAGAATCTGAACACACTCCCCCAGAAGCCTAAAGTCATATGTTCTATTGATAAAATCTAATACAAGGTTAAAAACAGCATAGTAAAGTTCTTGATTAGATATTGGTATTCCTCTAGAAAGCTGAAATCTTCCCAGTTGTATTCCCTAACATTCCATACTTAAGATGTAACTGGTCCCTCAAATTATTGTTAGTTAACTGTAAATATTTCTTCAACTGACAACTTTCTGGTCCAATGTTATGATTAATATAAAACAAAACATTTTCTTTAAACAAGAGGTAAATAGCCAAGATATAAAACAAACCAGAGTAAAGGATATTGTTGATAAATGGATTTTTAATACTTTCTATAGCCCTTTTTTTAATGGTAAGATAAGTTTTATTATGAGCAATAAGGATGCCTTTTCCCTTTCAGTCTTAATTATAAAAAAAGAACTCCACGGTTCTAGTTAAAGTTCTTTGACAGTAAGTCCTCACACATGTCATCCTGCCTGGTCCTCAAATTGTTAAATTTCAGGCATAAAAAGCATTTCTAACCCGGCCCTCCCTGGTGGCACAGCGGGTTAAAGCACTGCACTAAGAAGCTAAAGCCACTTCTGCATGAGTTCGATTCCCGCCTGCCCCGGAGGTGACCATATGGCGCGGCAGACCTCTCCTGACCAGCCCGCTGCTCCCCTCAGCAGTGTACTTCGTCGATCTGCCTGTTCTGCTCCCCACTCTGTCTCTGGTGAAGCCTCTCGCCGCCCCTGGGCCTCTCGCCTGTACCCCAGTTCTGTATGCACAAATAAATAAGTCTTTAAAAAAAAAAAAAAGCATATATAATCCATGAAGTAATCATTTTAGTAGGACACTGTCACTGAGTTAAGTTTCTTTAAAGTAATGGAAAAAAAATAACATTGGGTCTAAGATCAAAAGACTCCTGGAACACCAGTCTTGTGGGTTGGGTTAATGTAAAGGTATTGATTCAAAAAGAGAAAATGAGAAGAAAATAAAGTACCAAATATTTTGTGCTTTTTCCCCCCCATGAATCTCTTTCAACTTTTTTTTGTCTTTTCCCCTATTACTTGTGTGAACACACACATACACACACGCACACACACACACACACACTTCTGTTTTTCTCACTATCAAATGCTGCTATGCAAAATTACTGTTTTAGTGAACTTACCCCATTTTTATGCGATGTTAAGTACCTCAGTAACATTGCTGAAAGATTAGTCATCATTAAGAAAGGATATCAGATAAGACTTTTTTCAAATCTTATGGAATTTTTGATTATTTGGAAGAATAACTGTAAAACTTATAATAGCTTAGAATTTAATTCTGCTATAGTCATATATATCAAACACCATAAGATTCCTAAAATTATCTATTAAACTTATACTAGTTTTGTTTTTATTATCTTCAGAATAAAAGTTTTTATTAAAATGCTAATGTTTAATTTTTCATCTAGCTTTTAAAATTTTTTTCTAGCTAATGAAATCATCTAAAGTTATTCTAGAAGTAAACATGACAAAACTCACTACTTAAGTAAAATGTAAAAGTTCTCAATAAATCCACTCTGCCAAGAGAACACTAGCAGTTAGTTTGGTTTCTATTTCTCCAACTATTCCCCCAGTATATACAGCTGCTTTTTTCCCCCTTCTGCGAAATATAAATTGTTTTCTCTTCATAACAGTATCTAAGGTATCATTTACCTAAGAAGAAACAAGCTAAATAGGTGAGTTATCGAATGAATAATAACTACAAATAGCATACGAGGAGGGCGTTTACTAATCTGATAATAGATGTCTGCCAGTTTGATCAAACTATGCTCAACTGTATTATATATAGAAAGTTTTGGGGAAATATATTTAAAGAAAGTAGAGATAATCCAAATTTTTAAAAAAGATATCACAAATTCAAGACAATTACGGTTTTAGAATTTGGGTGGTTCACATACTGTTTAAATGACATTTATTGTCTAAAGCACAGAAATATTGGAAACTGACCTAGCCTCCCTTAAGCGTCTGGTCTTAGAGGAGTACCCCTCAGCATTTCTTAAGTCAGCAGACTCTTGAAACAAAGCACAATAGGCAGGGTTTTAATGAGTGAGATAAGCCTTCCCATCCAAAAGGTGAAAAACAACATCTGTTTTAAAAAACCAATAAACTGTAGTCATGGGTTAAGCAACAGGCCTACAGGATTTAGAGATATAGCCCTGGCTTATCAAAATAAAAACCACAACAGAACAATTGTTTCAGTCCTATGCTCTGTGTTCTAAAACTCTCCCTAGATTAATTAGCGTGGAGTCTTGCCAAACTCATTAAAGTAGAAACTCTGGTCTCCTACAGCATTTCTCCCAAACTAGAGGACTCTCCCAGCAAGGACTATGAGGACTTGGCAGAACAAGAGGCTCCGGGGTTTGCATGCTGACAGTATTTCTAGGATTTCTTAAAATTGCATTCTAAAAAGCAGACTCCAAGGATCTTTTCACATTTGCTTTTAAAAAAAACTGATGTTTATTTACTTTCCTTGTTTATCCCCAAATTCCGGTTTACATTTTATAGCTATTGAACAATGTACATCACTGGGATCAGCGACCCTTCTGATGGGTTACTAGATAACACTGATCCCTTTGTCAAGCTCCTCAGAACTGTGGACACTCAGGCATTTTAAGTTATGTTTCAAGGAGGTGGAGAGACAAAAAAAAAAATTTCTTTTTTGGCCCAGGCTTACTCCACCCACTCCCACCCCTCCAAATCTCTAGGGCCTGCCAAAGGGCTTGACCTTCCAGTCTCAGCAGCAACAGAGGGTGAAGTTTGGCGGGAAGAAGGCCCAGCAGATTAAGGCCTGTTCAACAAATATTTGCTCATCCACTCCAGTGGGTGTGAAACAATTTGCTACATGCTGCCTGCCCAAAGTAACACTTAGGGACCTTCAGCTTGTTCAGCTGGTAGCTAAAAATTAGACACCTAAAATCAAGGTAAATGCAATTAAGTTCCAACCTAAAGAACATTGTAGGAAACCAAATGAATTTACTAAAGTCTTAATTTCACAAGGACAAACACACCAATCCCCCAAAATAGAATTGGTGGGTGGATGATTTCCAAAAAACTTCACACACTCATGCCTTGCTGGTCTCACTTAATCCAGTCATTTTAAATTCTAAAACTACCTGACATAAAGCACTGTTTTCCTTAGATTTTACCATACACACTGTGACCACTCTGCTTGTATTACTGATTTTTCCATTTTTGTCAAGGCATTCTTGGCTGTCTGAACTCCATGTCCTACATCTACCACTCCCATGTTCCAATCCTCAACTCAAATACCTGGTATATCTATTCTTTGCAAATCTGGGGTGGTGGGGGGAAGGAGAGCAAAGAAAGACAAGCTGTAGGGTAAACCTTGAAGCTGTGTGGTCCACACTTATCCACCCTCTTCCCAAGAATGGCCAGGAAACTGGACTTGGGGAGGAGAATCCCAGCATGGGGAGGGAAGGTGTGGCGGAGGGTGTGGGGGGCAGGAGTAAGGGGCTGGGGCCTCGCCCAAACTAATTCCCCAAAGTCTTCTGCTCTAGAGAGATTGAATGAGCAGGATTAGAGCATGACCTGGTTGCGCTGGCGTAGTTTACGTTTTTATCTTTTTTCTTCAGTAGTGAAATCACAACTTCTTTTTCAAATCCCCCGAAGGTTCCAGACTCTGGACTGCTATTGTCATTGACAAGGGGTCGGTTAAGAGCAGCACTCTCAGCTAAGAGTACAGAACCTCAGCGTGTTCTGGGCACCTGGGAAATCCAGGCTTGGGGATAAGCTGATAGTTCTTGTGGGAGGGGGGGGGGGTGGTGGGAGGGGAACCGGGGTAGCTAGAGAAGATCTGAGCGCTCAGACCCGGGCGGGCAAGCAGGCAGGCGGGCGGGCAGGCAGGCAGGCAGGCAGGCAGGCAGGCAGGCTCCAGATCCCATAAACGGGCTGATTAAGGAGATTTACAGCACTCTCAGCCCAGGCTCCTTCCTTTCTCCCACCCTTCTTTTTTTCCTTTTTGCTTAACCACAAGCAGCTAGGGGCAGGGCTGCCCCAGGCACTTGCTGGGAGGCAGTGGCGATTAGCGCCTTAATCTACAGTCCTGACGCTGCTGGGCGTGTGGGCTCGCAGAGCAGGGCGGTGATTGGGAGGTGGGGGAGGGGGGTGCCAACGTCCCGCAGGCAGGTCGTACTGCCCGGGAGGGGCGGTAGCGGGAGGGGGCACCGTGAGAACCCGGAGCCTCCTGGACTCTGAGCAGCGGCTGTCAGATCCTGGGGTGGGGATGGCCGCGGAAGTCCGGGCGCGCAGACTAGGGAGAAGGGTGGCTAAACCCGAGCTGTGGCTGGGACTACGCGCACAAGAGACCGCTACTCCCGCCCTCCGGCATCGCCAAGGGGCAAGGCGAGCGCCCTGGCACCAGACCCGGGAGCCCCGCGCCCCACGCCCGCGCCCGCGCCCGCGCCAGGGGCTGGGCACCTGAGGGGACGTGCTCCCTCACCCGAGGCTGCCGGTGTGGGGCCAGAGGCGGCCGGGCTGGGGAGCCCCAGCACCGCGCGGGGGGCTCAGGGTGGGGTGTTGACATCCTCTAACGCCAGGGAAGGCTCGGACAGAAGCAACGTCCGGGCTGAAGTTGGGGGACGAGCGCAGGAGGGTGAGGGCGAGACTCGTGGGCCAAATGGACCACGAATGTGAGGAAGGGAGAGAGATGCTGGGACTTACTGAGCGGCTCCTTCATGCTGTCTG
>NW_004567131.1:7893868-7911248 GCF_000260355.1 Condylura cristata
GCCGGCCCCGCCCCGCCCACCGCCGGCCCCGCCCCTCTAAACAGCCTGGAGGCTCTGGCTCTTTTGGCGGGAGGGCAGCACCAGGATTTGGGCCTCCTTGGGCCTTGCTGGATTGTGTGTGTTGAAGGCACCTGTAATCTGGGAACCTCTCCTTCTCTTTTTATCACTTAGGTTTGGATGGCTTCAACCCTTACAAATGTCCACACACACTAATATAAAGACATAAGCAAAACAAAAATATTCATATACAAGCACACACACCAACAGAAATACACTCATATCCAGTCACACACAAAGTCACATGCATACATGCACATGCACAAACACCTGTAGACACAGACATGCACACAACTATACATTCATGCACACAAACATACTTTGATGAACAGAAAGCAGGACAATGACAGCATCTTAGTGCTTGGAATTTTCTTCTTTAAAGCAGATATCCAATATTGCAGTCTCTTGCAACAGATTAAGTAACTGAAGCCACACGTAGGAGGAGGTCAGTGCACAGTTCAGGACAGAGTGAACATTTGCTGACCCTCAACCTCTCCATGTTTCTTTGTGGCTATTACTAGTTCTGTTGCCAGGTCTGCACTGAGGCAAAGGTCCTTCAACTTTGGAGGGCGTAGAAAGACATGAAATGTTCAATCCTGTTCATGAGCAGGTGAGAGGGTGTTGGCTCAATCCACAGAGAGAAAAATGGTTGACAGAGCAGACTGGTATCTTTATGGAAGAAATTTTAGAAAACTATTTAGCTACACCATGGATTTACACTGTGCTTGTTGTCATAACACCAATAATAGCCTATGCTCTTGGGCCCTGTCCATCTGAGCTGTTCATGTGTATTATTTTCTTTAAATATTCTCCAATATCAGTTCTATGATGTGAGTGCCTTTGGAAACTTAGGTGCAAGAAGGCACAAGAAACAAGTTGCAGAAATTGCCCCAAGACTCTGTTCTGAACCCTAACCATGAGTAGTGTACAGTCTAAAAGAGCAAAGAAGCTCAACACCCTGAAAAAAGAAAATAACATAACCACGTGCAGTGTGATGTATTATCAGTGCATCAGAGGAAACCAGATGTCGGAAATGGGACAGGACATCATCATCAGGGGTTCAAACATTGGAAGGCTTGGGTCCTGATCTTGGGATCTGCCACTTTCTGATGTATGCTTTACTTCTTTTCCGTTTCCTCACTAACAAAAAGCAGATAATGACTGTGCTTATCTTACAGGAAAGTTAGAATTAAATGAGATGATGCCTTCTGAGTATTCAACATAGTACTGGCATCTAGTAAGAATACAGAAAATGTTCCTACCACTGAAACTTGTACTAAGAGGGCTCTATGTTCTGGAGCCACCAGAAAAGACTTTGTGGTGAGTTCCTGAGGGCAGAAGGTTATGGTTAGGCAGCGACAACAGGTATCATCTCCAGGTTGGGGAATAGGATGGGAAAAAAAAGGAAAAGAAAATGAAATGGAGATGCTTTCCTGGGAAATCAGAGTTATTAGCAGTGATGACATTACTTCTTGTCATAAAAGCATTTTTCAGGGATAAATTGCTTCAATGACATACAATTCCCATTTCTCCTCAATTTGTCAACTCAACGAAATAACTTTTTGTTGCTGTGAAACACTCATATGTGCCCAGCATAATGCAGACAGATAAGGAGCCAAATGCTTCCACAAGATCACTTATCAGTCAGTAAATTAAGATTAGAATATGTTCCCCATAGAACGATGTTAGATTGTTGAGTTTCTGGGTTAATCCAACAGAAGTTAAATCATGATAATGTAGCTGAAATTCTATATAGTTGCAATAGAAAGATATGCAGGCAGTGCTGGATCTAACTAAACCCATGCAAATAAAGCTTAATAAGAAAGTATGTTATAGGAGAAAAGTTGGTAAAGTAGATTTAATTAGAAGAAAACAAGATTGAGATATCAGAGGTTATGAAGATGACTTCACAATTTCAAAGATTGCTGTGGGTTTTTTGACACTGGCTTTTATCGTGATGACCTGATTTCATGTTTGACTTTTCTCCTTCTTTAGTACCAACATGTATTGCTAGCCTTGCTCTAATGCTTTCCAGCCATGACTATAGTCATTTCAAATGAACAAGCAGAATGAAAAAGAAATTAGACTGGAAGTTAGTAGGGAGTTGGGGGACAAGAAAAAGGTGAAAGGTTTTTTGAAGAGTTGGGAAGACAATTGCAAAGAAGAAGGAGGTTGACATTGAAAAAATATTTGAGCTGGTAATGGTCTGAATTATAATGTAAGGAAACAAAATGAAGGGGGTATGCAGATGATGGTAAAAAATGATGAGGAGGCCCTCCCTGGTGGCGCAGCGGGTTAAAGCACAGCACTGAGAATCTGAAGCCACTTCCGCATGAGTTCGATTCCCGCCTGCCGCCTGCCCCGGAGGAGACCACATGGCGAGCCAGACCTCTCCTGACCCGCCCGCTGCTCCCCTCAGCAGTGTACTTCGTCAATCTGCCTGTTCTGCTCCCCACTCTGTCTCTGGTGAAGCCTCTCACCGTCCCTGAGCCTCTGGCCTGTACCCCAGTTCTGTATGAATAAATAAATAAATCTTTAAAAAAAAAAAAATGATGAGGAAAATTCATGGGGCCAATTCTCATACTATTTACTGTGCATTATCATAGTTGCTATCAACATGAGATGTGAGAAACCAGCATATAGATGGATGGGTAGATAGAGATAGAGACATTCTGATGTGCCTTATACATACATACATATGTATACACACATATTTTCTATTATATTTATCTGTCAGCTCTCTGTAACTCCAGAAGCATATGCATTAGTTTTGTTTTTGACCATAAGAAATAGAGTCCTCCTCCTAATCACCACCCACTTCCACTTTTGTACAACTTAGGCCCTTTCTCCCAGATGCTTGATTTTGGATAAAAATGTCTCTGCCTCTCTTTGAGTCCTGAAAAAGGATTTTGTAGATTTAGAAAGGAAGGAACATGGATTATTGAGTTCAGGGCAGTTGTTCAATGATCAGAGAAAGAATGCTTAATGATCTTCTTTTAATAAAAAGACAAAACCCTTGTTGATTTAACTTGCTGCCTTACTAAGGACCTAAGCATAATCCTTCCTCTTCTTTACTTTAGGATTCTTTTGTGATGACCTACTGTAAGGCCAAACTTGGATAGTCTTTGATCTTTTTCTTAGTTTGTAAAAATACTATTGGTTCTCTCTCTCTCCCACTTTCTCTCTCTCTCCCACTTTCTCTCTCTTTTAAAGATGAATAAAACCTTGAATCCTTCTTGTTGACTTGTTCTAGAAATCAGACAGTAGTGGTTATACAACAATTAGAAATGATTTTATATCAACAGGTTTGTTTTTAGGTATTAACATGCTTTAACTGCATAATGTTATGTATATAATATATATATACACATATACATATACATACATACATATATACACACACATATATATATCATTGTTCATTTTTCTACAGCATTTAATTTCTCCTCTCAGGTGTAGTCCTCATAAAAATTGGTTTACAGGTGAATTGATAGTAGAAATTTTATGGGAATGCATAACTGTTTTTAATCATGAACTGTGTTTCTTGAGATATACACCATCTACCACCTACTACCTCATAAGCAGGGGTGATGGGAGTTGGGGGAGTGACTAAAAGCCAGATTTTCCTGGGCTACCTTAACAGCAGACAAAATCAGAATTTCTAATTCATGCAGTTGAGACCCTGAAATTTGTACCCGCATGATTCTTAGATACAATAAAGTCTGAAAACCAGAGCACAAGAAACAAAAATAGTTTATTAAGAGCCAAACAGATTGATTGGCACATAATAAACAATGAAATAAAACAGTAGCCAGTGACATCATTAATAATGAAGAATAGTATAGCAATGTCTCTCGGGAATAAAGTACAGTAGGTGGCCAGTAATTACTGACTTAGAGTATTTGACACTAACCCAAACAAAATTTACAACCCTGGGAATTATGAAAAGAATAACAAACCTTTTTCATTAGTATACTTTCAGTTTAAAGAAAATAAATCTTTAATATTATTGCAAGAGAAGAATTCTTTCTAATTATTTGCTATCTCTCTAAGCTTCTTTCTCCAGAAGGTTGATCACTTTAATGGAAAACAGCCTCTCAACCTCCCTGTCAAGCCCTGTCACTACTCACCCAAGCAAACGGTTGTTCTTTACTAGGGGTTGACAGAACATCCCAAGCATCCCCTTGCCAGCAGCCTACAGTTCTTCTCCAAGTTCATAAAGAAAATTCTATTTTCCTGTCTTCTAGGTGACAGTAGCTGGCTGGGATCTCACTGGATGGCAGTCGGGTTGCCTGCACCAGGGTGACCCAGACCTGGGCACATACAGGCTTCCTCTCTTGCCATCATGCATCAACTAATCAAGAATCACCCAAAATTAATGCTAGAATTTCTTTAACCCTGCATCCCTCTTAATTTCTAAAGTGGACAATAGTAAATAACTATGAGCCAGATTGATTACCAACATTAATTGCCAATAGAATAAAAAAGTTTCATGTAGGGAATGACAGATCAGATTTTTTAAGTCAGTGATGGCTAGCTATATACACACAAAAACACTGGTAATAGAGAGAGGTAAGAATTGCCTGTTATTTAATATGTTTTATCAGTATAATCGAGGCACTTGCAAGGCTTTTACTGATGTTCTTCCCCATAAATGAAGGTAGCATTTGTTAACAAGTTTACATAGTTTTGAAGCAGTGATTCTAGTTGAATATTGAGGAGAATGTAAATTTCCCCCCAAAAAATCTTTCTCCTTCATTACTCATTTGCCTCTTTAAAACCCATATAGCATTTTGATTAAGTTGCCAGTATAGCACTTTTGATGGTATACTTGGATTTGCTCTATCAGCATACATATTTAGTTCAGCTACTAGATTCTGAGTTCCTGGTTGAAGGGACTATTCATCACTGTCATAGCTCTTTCTCAGGTTCTACATTTGTCTACTTAGCACTTATTAGTATTATTACAGAGCCTAACTAAAGAGCACAGTTGTTTACAACCCCCTGCAAACACATACCATGAACTACCTTATCTAGCTCACTCACCAAGTCGATATTTTCCCTGCCCTCTATTGATGCAGACAACTAGGCCAGTCCCTAGGCTCGAACACCACCAGGTTATTGAAACCAGATAGTCCTGACTTCCTCCCTTGCCCCATTGTGTCTTTTCTACAAAGAGCCCAATAAAGTCTGTCGTCTCTGCTTCCCTGTGCTTCATTCTTGCCCCTGAATGCACCCTGTGCCCCGCCTGTGGCCCCAACATGTTGTTTCTGTCACACCCCCTCCCCAGCTCCCATGATGATCTAGTCCATTTTTCCCAACTTGTGCTGATAAAGCCAACAGGACTCGCCACTTCTGCATATGCCCTTGCCAAAGCCTGCACTTCCCAGTGAGAACCAGAGGCACACATCCTTGTAAGAGAATGAATTGAGTGGGGTTTTCAAGTCAGCAGGGAACTGCATGTACTTTCTAGTCTCTCAAACTACTGCATATATTAATTCTTTGTCTAAATATTTTTACAGTCTTTCCTATAGTTCTTGATGCCTGGAATGTGTATTAGAACTTTTGCTGAAACCACCAAATACCTGAAGGTTACCATAACTAACTAGTCACAGATGTAATATTAAATCCACTCCTACTTTTTCCTTCTCTATAGAGCCTACGCTGGGACCATAATATTATACATTCTTGGAACAGATGCTATTCATAAACAAAACTAATATCTTTTCCAGAGAACACTGCTTTAGTTGTGATCAGGGGCCACCTGTTTATCAGCAGGAAAATCTAAATAAGAGCTATGATGGATTATATACACTGAAGAATCAACTTCAATGTAGAACATTTCCTAGTTACTCTTTGCTGCTGCCTCACAATAAATTGCCCCAACACTATCATTGTTTTTACTTTCCCCAGTTTTCCTCCAGCACACAGGGAAAGGAAATGGAGACAGACTGAGGAATATAAGAACAAAATATTCTAATAATGAATCCATTGCAGGCTGGCAAAGCTGATATTCACCAATTTGATATAAGTCGTTGGAATAGTCATAGCTATGTTTAACCTCAGAACTATTTTTAATTATATTTTAGAGTTCAAAACAGGTAGATTTTCTTAGTGGTTGATTAGATACATTAATAAAAGAAGACAATACGGAACTCTACAGATATTTACTGCTTTGGGAAATCAAAATACTTTCCTCTTTCTCATAAGGTGGGTGACCCAAAACTTGTAACATAAGAACTTAGCTGGCATTTAAATTAAAGGCCATGAAAAATCACATTTAACTCCCACTGATACTCAGTAAAGTATATTTCTATAATGTTCCTATTTTCCAGGCTGCATGTCATATTTTGTGTTTTGTGCTATAGAGGACACCACTTATGCTAATATCTCAAAACAAATGGCTATCTTCCTGCGGCATTCCTACATGCCCAAAGGCCTTGTAAGTTTCTTAATAGCAAGATGCCTACTGACAACTGCCATTCATAGTGTAGGTCACCAAAACTAGAGATTTCATACTCTGAATCGATCAAGGCATATATTGGTAAAGGTCATTTGCCAAAAAAAAAAAAAAAAATGTATTAGTCGGCTATCAATAAGAACCTAGAGTTAGGGCTTAGATGTCTGCATTTTAGACAAGTTCCTGATCCTAGTGAGTAATACAGTTTCAGCCCCAGCTTGTGATCTGCCCTAATGTTAACTTGCTACTGACAGGTCTTCGTAATAATTCTTCCCTTGCTCTATAGAGTTCATTAACTACAAAGCAATTGGCTAGCCCATTTGGGGAACTGAATGCATTCACAGTATTGCTTCTCAATTCCCCTGCTTGTCAGGAGGTAGCATAATCTCAAGGAAGTAGTTTGTAGGCTCTGAAGTCAGAAAGATTTGGGTTGGATCACCATCTATTAATTGCACATCCTTAGGCAAATCACTTCCCTTCTCTGAACCTCAGTTTTTTAATATGATAACAAATCATTCTGGTTGTGAGGATTAAATGAGATATCTTGTGGAAGCAATCAATGTAGAGTCAATACTCCATAAATGTTCATTGTTCTTATACTTCATCCTTCCTGGGGTTTATGTAAGAATGAATGAAAGAAATGCAAAGTAGCTGGTACCTTGCAGCACTCTGCAAACAAGGACTATTAATCTCTTCACTTTCTGGTGACTAAATATAACTTATGAACACAGTTATCTTATTGAGAATCAGCCTGGAAATTACTTCTATATTTGCTTTTGGTGTGAAAAACTTTACAGAAAAGTAAATGAACAAATTTGGGGTAAGAACTTTTCCCTTAGCCTTTTAATTCGAAAGCAAGATTGTGGTTTTCTTCCTTCCATCCTTTTTGCTTCCCAGAGAAGAGGATGGTATTGCAAAGAGCATATATGTTTTGGGTTAAAACAAAGTGTCAGAGCTTTTTAAAGCTACTGGATTACTGCAGAGTTTAGTTCAAATCCCTGTAAAGCAGGATATTTAGAGCAACCTTCATTTTACTAGGGAATCCACATGTTACAAGATTCCAAGAGAACACTTTAACGAGAGGATTCTTATCTAATGTGAAATATAAAGCCTCAGAGTTTAATCTGAGCATATGGCTCTGTGGTGTGTGTGTGTGTGTGTGTGTGTGTGTGTGTGTGTGTGTGTGTGTGTGTGTGAGAAGAAGGTAATAAAAGAAGTAAGTTTCAGGATTTACAAGAGTAGCTCTCATCCAATGACAAGAGGCTGAATAAATGTGTTGGAAATCTTGACAAAAATACTATGGACAAAATAGCTATCTGATACTAAATCAAGTATATCTTTGAGTCATACATACATTAACAAGATGACTCTTTCTTTGGATATTAATGCATGTTGTACCTGTGGCTAGACCATCACTGACTTTCTCCCTTTTCTTCCAGATGTAATGGGAGGGTGCCAAGCAGGCAGCTGGCCAAGGTGAGAGTAATGTGACCCCGTTATAAACTTCCCAAAAGTTTCAGTGATTCCCAGTTCAAGTACTCTTTATGTATTTTCAGCCAAATTCTCTGATCTGATTTCAGAAAGATTAAGCTTGGCTGTGTGGGCTGGCTTCCATATGTTTTCTGGGCTGATACTATCTCCCCTCAAACACAGGTGGATCAGAAGGGGTGATGCTGATACACACATCTCTGCATCCACCCAACATACAACAGCACGGGTTTCCAGCCATTGCCACAGGATCTGCAGCTGTGCTGCTCCAGTTGCCAGCCATCCCTACAAGGAGACTCTAGCTAGGATGTTGAAGGCATGCACGACAAGAAGCCACAGAACAGCGTGGGTATAGGTGACATAGGAAGCTCACAGAGTGCATATGCTCTACGGCATGTCTTCAACATGTGATGCCTTCAGACATAAAAAGTAATACCTGCTAACTCTTAAAAGATAGAGCTTCTTCCTTCCCTTTCCCATGTCAGACTATTTTTAAAGGTTTTAATTATTTTAAGTTGTGACTGCACAAAACTGTTTTACATAACACACACACACACACACACATATATTCTTACTCTTTCATGGGGATAAAGGCCTTGGAATCTAGAATGGAATTGGGTCAGAGGTCATCCTCATCTCTGAAGGGCATACATGTAACTTGGTCATTGAAGGTATAAAGCAATCATCATTTCCCTCTGCCACCATGGAAAATGCCATACAAAAAAAAAACTCTGCTATACATAGCCTGCAATGTTTTAGTGGGATTCTTTAGAGACAACATGCTCTTCTCATTAAACCTGTTAGTTTGGTGACATTTCACACAGCTCTATCCCAGCACTGTGGAATGGCCTAATTGATTTAACATTCTCATCGGAACCAATGACTGTTATATAATAAATAAGTGAGCCAATGGCCAGCTTAGAAGACTGAGTGCCCAGGCTTTGTTCTGACTTTGTTGGCCCTTGAGCAAAGCTGTACCCTGAACCCACCCTAGGAACTTTCACTCAGGATTAAAATTCTGACATAAAATAAGGCCAATATCACATCAAAAATGCCAAACACCAAACAACAGCAGGTGCCAAGTTATCAAAATCATGCCATCAGATTGTGAAGCAGCACAGTGGAAAAATTTGAAGTGAGCAGGAAGGGGTAAAATACAATTGAAATTGGGGCAGTTTGTTTTTGTTTTACTAATAGCCGCGGACAGGGGAAGAGGTTCCTTGAAAGAATTAGGGTTCAAAAGCAAAGGAAACATCATGTGTCCACATCCACTGTTTTCCAGTACCTGCTACTACTGTATCCTCATTACACTGCAGCACACACTTCCAGACATTGTCATTTGTATTGAATCTTCACAACTGAAGTGACAAATGCGTTGGCCATGCTTCCAGGGTGTACATGTTTTCACTTCTAGTTTATAAATACAGTTCAAACAGGAACTTTTTGAGCATTTGGTTCTACCTAGAAATTGGAGTTATTTCTTTCTAGAATTAGAACTTTTCCATTTTTATTTTACTCAAATAGTTACACTGAACAGGTGTTGGCTGCTCATAGAAACCACAGCTGTACCTGAGTTTCAGAATCATTCTCCAAAAGGTGGGTCTCACTCAGCCAGATACAAAAACAGGATGGCCTCATTGAGTAAAAGATATCATCCCTGGGATGTCTAGTTATCATCCCTTTTATAACTTTATGGTGAAATTAAGCAGGGTCATCTATGTACATTCTGTGGTCACAGAGAGACATTCATGGCTGATCATTAGTATATAAATTGAACTCTGGTCTAATGGGACTGATAGATGGACTCAACTTCACAGGAATAAAAGTCAACAGAAAAGCAAACCACCACGTTTGCCAAGGATAGAAGAAACAAATGACAAACTATAAGCTAGTGAGAACCAGCTGCAAAGACTGAATGGCCCTGGCCCATGTTTTATTCATTTTAAAAGGGATCCAGGGAGAGAAAAAGGCACATTCTCCAGCAGAACTCACTTGCCCAGAATGGTAGGTAGGAAAATGGACATATACTTAATTAAAATGGAAGACATTTGGAATAGCAGGGAAAATTGTGGCCAGAGAAAATTGTGGCTAGTGTGTGCAGCAAAATGGGCCAGTGAAACTTGCCGCTCACAAATCAGAGCTTCTCCTCCATCTTCTCCTTGGCATAGCAATGCATAGGGTGTAGAATTCTTTTACAAACCTCTGGGCCAAACATGGAATATACCATTGAGCTGTCTACACCCTTCGCAAACAAATGAATAAAAAGAAATTTACTTTACATACTTTATTTGTTAACTACTTTAACCATTTTTAAATGCACAGTTAAGTGCCTTTTTGTCCCTAACAGAAACTCTGTAGTGAAAATTAACACCTCTATTCTCCCCTCTCCTTCCTTTAGTCTCTGGTAACCTCTATTCTATTGTTTGTCTATAACTTTACCTTTTATTTATCCATCCCTCATAGAACTAGTTCTCATTTTATGTCTTGCTTATTTCAGCTAGCATAGAGTTTTTATGGTTCATACATGCTGCAACATGTACCAGAATGCCCTCCCTGTTCGAAGCTGAGTAATATTCCACCGCATCTGTGTGCTGCATCTTGTTTATCCATTTGTCTATAGATGGACACTTGGTTCTTCCCACCTTTTGGCAATTGGGAATTATGATGCTATGAATACTTGTGTAGAAATACTTGTTTGAATCCTTGCTTTCAATTCTTTTGAGTTTCTACTTATGAGTAGATTTGCAGATCACATGGAATTTTTGTCAACCTTATGAAGAACTGCCAAACAATTTTCCATAATGGCTGTGCCATTTTACATTCTTACCAGCAATAAACAAATATTCTGATTTCTCCACATTCTCACTAGCACTTGTTATTTTCTCTTCTAAAAAATAGCCATCATAATAGGTGTGAAGTGCTAGCTCATGGTAATTTTGTTTGCATTCCTAAATTTGAATAATTTCATTACTACAGACAAGTAGCTCCCCCTGGTCAAACTGATATAAAGAATAATATTCCTGGCAAATATTAGAGCATCTCTGCAGGAAATCCATCGTGTTACTGTCACAACGACACAGCACACAGCGATTGACTGGAATTACAGAGGAGCAAACTTCTGAACCAACAAGGGAACTTTACAGTCCCTGTGGGATGCTGAAGTTCTTCGTTTTCCTTTCTTTTTTAATATAGTAGCATCATTTAGTAAAAATCAGGCAATTCACCTGGTCAAGACTATGAAGATTGTTGAAATGGATGGTCTAAGATGATCATTGCAGGGTTGACTGCTCTTGAAAGAAAAGCTGGTTGTTCTAATCCATCAATACGACCAGGAAATTACACCTATGCAGTTGGGAAGAGCTGGATCTGGAAGGATTGAGAAGTTGCTTCTCAAATGATAGTTAACAGCAGCAAGCCTCCTTTATACAATTGCATAAAAAAGACATAAAAGTATGTTCCTCTTTAGAAGTAGAAATATCAGAGCTGCGTCAGATGCTCCTCCTCAATGATGCTGAAGTCTGCATGCCCCTGGCACGCAGGGACTGGTGCTGGGATGGTTCAGGAAAGGAGGGTCGTGGCTGTGTTCTTCACTAACCTTGGTATTGTATGGTCATCTTCTATGGGTGCTTGAGACAAGAAACTTTATTTGAGGTGGCGGTAAGGGCCCCACAAATCTAGCCCAGGGACTCTCAATCATTGTCAGACCCTATAAAGCTACACAGTCAATATCCATGAAACTCCTGTTGGTGATGCTGGTCTATGGGTCTGACTTACATTATTAGTCAAAAAAAGTAGTAATTGGAGGAACTTTTGGTGAGCTGGCAGCACAGAACACAAAGGCACAGGGAAACTATAGTGTGATAGAGATATTACTGTTTTAGATGGGCTCTTTGAATTTCTAGAGAATGATACTTCCAAGCAAAAGAATCTGATTAGTCTACTTAATCACTGTTTACTCTGGGCAACGTTTTGTTGTTAAACCTCTTCCTTGATTTCTGGCCCTGGACTAGCTTTGTATCAACTCCTCCACCAGGTCCTGATCAGCGGTGGCTGGTGGCTGGGCCCCACGCCATGCAACATGGGACAGTAAGCAACTTGGGGCTGAAGCTGGGACTGTGAATGCACCTGTTTGATGGGTTTAATATTTCATGCTTAGACACAACTCTGAACTTGTGAAAGCCAATTACTATGACTTCACACTTAGCCCTCTGCTTGAAAATTAGAACAATATCTGTATTTCATGAGAATATTTATACAAAAGACTTTAGCTCAGATCTTACATGCACACACAATTATTTCTAATCATTATTACTCATTTATTTCTTTTTCAAACAAACTCTTTTTCTCAAAGAAAGAGCAAGAATGAAGAATGTCTATGTAATTATCTTGGCAGAAAAACTCCATGACAAGGTTTCCTTAATGAGTTACCTAAGCTGGTTAGCTTAGCTGTTTTCTAGAGTAAGTCCAGATGGAACTCATTTCTTTCTGTCAAATAGTTTTATCTGGTCATCATTAATTAAAAAAAGTTCACCCCCTTTTCGAAATTCTCATCTTAGATGAAACACCAAGTTTCACAGTGTTGTTTACTGCTTAAAGATTCAGTGTTGTTTCCTTCCTTCCCACCTTCAAACGTCTTCCCTAGTGGTGCTTCTCTCACAGTCCCTGGGATTCAGAGCTCTGAGTCAGTCACTCTCTCTCTCCTCGTCTCTCTTTCCCCAGCAGCCACACATCACTGGGGCCTGTCTCTGTGTCTTTTCAGTTCATCCTTTGCAAAATATTATTGCAATTTGGGCAATAGCATGCAGTCTGGGCCTCTGTCGTTCACCTTCTTACCTTCCTCAGATTTCCTATACAGAGCTTGGAGAACAATCCAACACAAATCTCATCTGGGTCACCCAAACCTCTGTCTGAACTATGGCAAAACCTTTGTCAAATTCAAAGCCTGCATCGCACACTTCCTATATAAAAGTTCCAAATGATGTGCTTCATGGAGCACTGACCTCTCGACCTCTAACCCCTCTGCATCTATTGTACCAGGAATGCTTCCTATAGAACATTGCCTCCCTAAAGATGCCCTCCACCACCACGCCCCTGGTGCAACACAATTCATTCCCAGCTGCACTCACCCAGGCTTATCCACAGCCTCACCCTCCTGTTGGTTCTACCTGCATCTTCTTGTGCATGATGACTGTTGGCCACCCCACTCCCTGAGCTGTTCTCCCAGGTGAGACAAGGAGTCTCCCAAGACTTGTCCTCAGATTTCAAAATTCTCTTTTCATACATGTAGTTCAGTTTTAGAATCACCAGGTATCATTTGTTTTCCAGACTCACTGAAGAACAATGAAACATGTTCTCACCCTGAAAGAAAAAAGGTTTTGCTATTGTCCAGCCATGGCTCCCCATATAAAGGTAAATGCTTCCTAAGGTCAACTTTAAGAGGTTCTCATGTCATTTGTGAGAGCTAAGGCATTACTGGCTTCATGACCCCATGTACTTGTGCCATGTAGTCTATTGGGTTAGGAAGCAGATGAGGAACAAAGGTCTAGACCAAAGAGCTACAGCTACTTTGGCATTTTATACAAAAATTAAGTTTTGCTATTTTATAAAACAATCCCCCCCAACAAATCAAGATTTGTTGTTGTTTAAAATGGCAAAAACCGGGCCTCCATGGTGGCGCAAGGAGTTAAGAACAATACTATGACGTTATCCACAGTCACTATAGCACGAGTTCAATACCAACCAGGGAGCGGGCCCACATGGCATGGCAGACCTCTCCTGACCTGCCCACTGCTTCCCTCAGCAGTATATGTCAGTCATTCTGCTTGTTCTGCTTGCCACTATATCTCTAGTGAATGTTCTCACTCCATGCACCTCTGGACTATACCCCAGTTCTTGTATGCATAGATAAATAAAGCTTAAAAAAAATGGCAAAAAACCCATTTGAACTAGCGGAGTCAGGGAGATTTAATTGGCTCACAGATTTGAACTGCTTATTTGTCGAACAAACATGTTGGCTAAGTTAAGACATGGCCTTGCATTAGGGTTTTGAGGGCAGCAGGTATATGGCAGTGCTACCTCTGATGAGAAAGGAAACCAGACCTGTGAGAAGCCCCTGAGGAGATCACACACATCTCTGCATAGCAGCTCCTGGAGCTGGTAGCTAGCTGTGTGTGATACGATTACTGCCAGCATTGCCTGAAATTCTGTTGCAATGAGATGGGCCTACAATTTTAAAAGGTATCAAATGTGTATATAACTAGAGGCTCAGCAGATATTTCATATTCCTTTATTTGCTGAAATATCAATTTAGCCGCATTTGTTTAAATAGTAGATCTTTTTAATTTTGTGTTTTTACCTTTTTCTTAGAAAATGAATAATTATGAATATATTTATATATCTCACACATAACAGTGATGATAGAAACTTTTAAAAGTGCCTTGGAACAGATGGTAGCTTTAGAACAAAACAGATCCATTAGCTGTCAAATTCAGCTTCCCATAGGATGAAAAAAAAGTCAGGTAGTTCTAAGAAAAGCTCTCCTGTACTCTAATATCTTAGGGTATGTGTTCCTTTGTAAAAACTTTGCAACAGAAAGACTATGCTAACTCACTGCTAATGAATATCACAACCTGGAACAAGGGAGTCTCTGATTAGGTGATGTGAAATCTCATCCAAAGTGTATTTTAAAGATGATGTGTTTGATTCCAGACCAACTAGTGTGAATTCCTAGGGTTTTCCCAAAAAGCAGTTTTCCTGTCTCCATTTGCAGAAACTTTTATCTCTTGTTAGCCATAAGTAGAAGGAAGGAATAATCTATTTTACAAAAGTAGAGTATTACAAAACTGGAGAAATTCTTACAAGATAGTACAGTTGGAACAAATTACTTTTCCAAGGTCAAACAATTATTTAGAGTCAGAGCAGGAGCTAGAATCAAGTCTCTTCTCCACTGTCTCCCCACCATCTCCACTGAATGCTAAGCACTCATTTTCTCTCTCTTTTACTTTCACTTTAAATTTCTTTTAATGAAGTGCATTGCTTAACATCCTTGTTAATATCTTTATGGTATAGGACCGTCCCTCAGGTGTGATTAACATAGCTCCCCGACCACCAAGGCACCCATAGCCCTCTAGGATAGTTCATTAGAAACACTCATTTTCTGAAGAACTTTTCTGTACGTAGTTATTTATATTAGATTTCTGTGTATATACTGCGTGTGTTTATATATACACTATGTGTGTGTGTGTGTGTGTTTATGTGGCTCTACTAAGTGATTTGATAAAATATTTGTGAGCAACATTTTACATGACCACAAACAGTTTTCTGGCTAAATTTATTTATGGGTGCCTTGGTTTACTCAGTAGAAACAGCCGAGTTCTTTGTATTCCCCAGCATATGGGTTCCAGAGACAGTGAGGAGAACCTTAGTAGTTAAAGCTTGAAGGCCTATTTACAAGGTTATTCAATCTGTGTTTAAACAACTTAATCTGTAATTTTAATAGCAAATGAAATTTAAACCATAAGAAAGGAATCATGCATACAAGCAAAAAAAATTTTTTCCAAAGTTTTATTTATTCATGCATACAAGAACTGGGGTACAGGCCAGAGGTGTGAAGACTCACCATTGACAGAGTGGGGAGCAGAACAGGCAGACCCACCAAAATACACTGTTGAGGTGGGCCAGGAGAGGTCTGCCACACCGTGTGGGTCAGATGCCTGGTTGGGGTCGAACTAAGGCTGCAGAGACTGCAGACAGCCTCACAGCACTGCGCCCCAACCTGCTGTGCAGAGAGGGCCCACAAAAAAAGATTTTAAAGCTCATGAAAATGTCCACTATCTGTGATACAGGGGAGTAAACTAAATTAACTTAATATAAAATACATCAATGATTTGCACTCTAAGGAACTCATCAGTCACCCAGACCCTAGTCATTTTGGTTTCTACTTTAATGCAGTTTTGAGATTGACTTGCCCCAGACAAAAATTCTAGACCAAATAGTGCAAATTTCCATAACAATCTTGTTCCTAGACTTAGGAGAATACTTGAATTCTGACACTACAAGACTGGCGGGTAGCAGGTATTCTGCTATTTACCAGTGTATTTAGACAACCTTTTTGATTTTGATCTTTGGGTTCCTTTATAAGCTCACATTTAGTTTTTAATTTTTTTTTCTATTTCAGAGGAGTAATTTGATTATTTTTTGGTGAGACTTATAGCTTTGGTATTAAAGTGTGTCCCTCAAGAGAGCACAGGAAACTGGTGATGGTGCACAGGTGAATTGGTGGTGGAAATTCTATGTGGACTACACCTGAGAAAAGAAAGCAAGCACTGTTAAAAAATAAACAATGAAATACACACACACACACACACACACACACACACACGAAGGAAAAAAGCATGGCCCTCAAACTGCTAAAGGAGAGGACAATCAAGGCTTAAATAAAATGACCCCCAGTAAAATGACATGCATTGATTCTTATCACACATCATCTCAATTTGATTTTCTCTCTGTTTATGCAAACTTTATTAGTCTTTACATTTCAAAAGTAGTTCTACATTCTAAGATTAACATGTGTCTATTAATCTTGCCATAAAATTCCTACTAGCTCAATAATTCTTTAATGAATGAATCATGGTTCTTGCTTTCAATAAAGCTACCACTGAATTAGAGAAAAGATGTGCTACATTCCAAGAGTGGACAAGGGTTTCGCAGAAACCGAGGAAATAGAGACCTAGCAGCTGCATAATCACAAAGGCCTGGGGGATGAAATGCCCTTACAGGAAGGGAAGAAGGAAGGCTAATACTTGAGGGGCAATATGAGCCATATGTCAAAGAGTTTCAGGAGCCAAAGATGTACGTTAAAAATTGTGTGTGAGGGCACAAAGTTAGCGATAAAGGACTAATCACAAAAATATATGGAGAACTGATGAAACTCAACAAAAATAAAGTAAACAACCCCATGAAAAAATGGGCAGTAGAGCTAAAAAGACACTGCTCCAAAGAGTAAATGCAGATGGCCAACAGGCATATGAAAAAATGTTCAACATCACTCGTAATAAGGGAGATGCAAATTAAAACCACAATGAGATAGCACCTCACCCCAGGGAGAATGGCACATCTTCAAACAACTAGCAACAACAAATGTTGGCGAGGATGTGGAGAAAAAGGAACTTTCCTACACTGCTGGTGGGAATGCAAACTAGTACAACCACTATGGAAAACTGTTTGGAGATTCCTCAAACTGCTAAACATGGAGCTTCCCTACAACCCAGCAATCCCACTCCTAGGTTTCTACCCAAAAGACACAAAAACACTGATTGAAAAAGATACTTGCACCCCCATGTTTATTGCTGCTTTATTTACAATTGGAAAAACATG
>NW_004567131.1:7911878-7935914 GCF_000260355.1 Condylura cristata
CCACTCTGTCTCTGGTGAAGCCTCTCACCACCCCTGCACCTCTGGCCTGTACCCCAGTTCTGTATGCATAAATAAATAAATCTTTAAAAAAATTGTGAGCAGGGACAGTGATGGGTAACCCTGAAGATCCCCTCCAGTCATGTCGTAACTAGTCTGAGAGTCCAATGATTAGCACTGCCTATTTTATTTTTTAAGTATCCATGGGTTTGTGGTGATGTTATCTAGCCTATTGATTTCTAACTGTATGCCCTGCTTAAATGCACCATAGGAATTGACAGGATCAGAGTTTTACTTAGTCAAATTCTAGCAACAATGTAGTACTTCCTTTAGAAAGTTTGTTTGTTATAAACTCCTTTCAAATATCAAAAATGGAAATTATGTGACAAGTTGGATGGGATTTCATAGACAAAATTTATAAAATTTTATCATTACCAACTTCTTTGAAATGTGGAAATTTAGAAAGTTTCTGCATTAAACTGTCAGCAGAAAATAAAGCAATAACATTAATTTTTAAAAAATGATAATGTGCAAAGTACACTAAAGATAAACTGCTCAGAAAAAAATAATTAGAGCCAAAGTTATTTACCTTCTGCTTCTCTCTAGATATTGAACTTTTCCCCTTCACAAAGGACTCATCTGTCCTTTGGCTGATAAAGCAGTATAATGTGTATCTGTCATGCCGAGCATAAAACCAAAGGGTGCATGGATGGGCAGAAAACAGTCTGCTAATGAGTTTGAAATGAGCTACATTTGGACAGTCCAAATAGGAGCTGCCTTCCTTTCACTTATCTGCAGGAGGAAGTCAGTAGGTCAAGGTGGAAAGTTCTGTCTGTGTTTGCACCCTACCAGTGACCTTAGCTTTTTACTTTTGACAGTGAATTTTGAGTGCAGAGAGCCACACTAAAAATCTAGAACATTAATTACTACGTACCCTTGGTGGTATAAGTTAGTCCTACTATTGAAAAAAGTTGTTCAAGGCTTTATACCAACAGGCAAAATGTGTCCTCGCTTTTGTGACTATGGTACTCCCCACTGAGCATACACTGGATAAAGAGGTAGGACGGTGGTCACTAGCTTTTCCTAACTGGTAGAGCTGAATGCTCCAGTCTGAAGCGTATGATTTGAAAATGTTCCATATTTCTTATAAGAAAAGACATTACCTCAACCTAGGATATCAGAAATAGTGTTTTAAAAGGTTTGAGTAGATTTTTATTTCTTACTGAAGAAATTTCTTCCTAAGCCAGAAAGAAAAGGAAAAAATACCAGATGTTTCACTGAAAGCTGGAGTATAACAGATCAGGTGAGAAAATAACAATAATAATGAACAGTTATATACCAGAGACATTTTATGGGGGTAGAATGAGAAATGGATCCAAAAAAGGGGGGGTGGGCAAGGAGGGAAATGCACTGGACTATAGTGATGACCACAGGTGATTTGGTGATGGGAAGCCCATGGGGATTACAACTGAAATGAAAATATGCACAAAATGATGTAAAAATAAACTATTACATTATTTTAAAGAGATAAATAAAATAAAATAAAATAAAATAAAATAAAAAAGAATGTGCACTATTTCCTGTCAGATGAGATAAACCAGTATGATTTAGTAAGATAATTTAGAATGAACCCCAACCTTGAGTCTGGAGACTTGAGCAGGAATCCCAGCTCTTCTGTGTGATGAAGGAAGCACTTAGTGCCCATTAGTGACACGGTCACCTCCAAGCTCTACACCCCCTTTACACACTCTACCTTGGGCATGAGGCAAAATAGTATCTGATTATTAAGTTTGGGAGGAATAAACACATCACCCTCCCTCTGCACCTGCCAGTTGGCACGCTCTTGTCAGTTCTCAACTACCCTGTGGTTGTCTACCAATCTGACTGGGAAAGTATATCTAATTTAGCATGGGATTAGCCAGCCAGCTTGGCCAACAGACTAAAACACATAATCCAATATTATTTTGCTAGAAATACAACTGACAGACTCAACTGGTTTTGAATGTGGGAGGGGAAGGGACAGGAGAGTGTTACTTACTTATACCTAGAATAGCACCTGAACCACCTCTGTACTTCAATATATTTTTACTTAAAATTAATAAAGATGAGAAGAGTGGACCTGGTTGGAAAATTAAGCTGAATGCAAAAATTACAAATATAGCAATCTACTGTCTGCTGCAGGAATATGTTCCAAAATCGCTAGCAGAGAACTGAAATTGTCAATAGTGCCAAACCCTGTAATATGTTTTATTTTGTTTTGTTTTCCTAAATATACACATAGTGAGAGATTATCAACAATAATAACAGTACAATAGAACAATTGTAAGAATACACTACTACAAAAGTTATGTGAATGAGTATCTCTGAAAATATCCTATTGCACACAATATTTTCAGAACCTGGTTGACCGTAGGCAACTGAAACCACAGATGGAGAAGACATGGGAAGGGGGAGATTTCTGTAGGCAGTTAGAAGTAGTTGATCCAGTTTCATATTTCCAAAGACAGATCAATAATATTAGGATAGAAAATCACCATAGTTTACCCCAAGTGAAGTTCAGGATAAACGGTCACCTTCAGGCGTTCCAGAATGCACTACTTTTCTCCAAATCCACTGGTCTCAGAGTCACTGGTCTCAGTCAAGCTGGGAGACTCCTCCCTGAAAGCTTCTTTGTCCATTTGTTTACTTAGAGCAAGTGCTCATGGCTGCCAACACAGTGCTCAGGCTGTAAATCAACTAGTTTGGGAGCTAGCAAGATAAAGCCTGATTCAATTTCTGTTTCTTTCTCTAAAAAATAAAAAGGTTTAGAAATAAAATACAATTATCCCAAAGTAAGAGCTGGATGTGGTCGATTTGGGTTCCAGGTCTTGATATGGTACGAAGTGCACACCACTGACCTCTATCCCAGGGAAGGAGGTGATGTACCCATTCCCCACCCCCTCCCAATGAGTATTAGCCAAAAGAGAGAGGTTGTTGTCCCCCCCCCCGCCATCAAGGCAACTTTAGTCCTTGATTTCAGAAAGGCTTTTAGTCCCTAACCCTCTTTAGCTTCCACAATGGAAATGATGCATTGGGGAATGACAGACTGGCCCCCGGACTGGGAGTCCAGAGACAGGAGGAGTCCTACAATGCACTTCCTCTCTCTGACAAGTCACTTTCCCTCCCTGTGTCAAGGTTTCCCTGACAGTAACAGTAAGGACTGGGTGGCCAGGGTGGGCTTCCTGGCTCCTACCACCTGTCTGGTGAATGGAGCTAAACTCCGGGGGTGCTGGGAATGGCGACCTGCGAGAAAACAGGAGCTCGGAGAAGAGCATCCATCTCTCAGTATCGTGTATTGCACCTTTTCTTTCCCTGCCTCGTCTGGCTGCCCTATTTGGCAGCCACTTGCAAAACTACCGCTGTACTTCCATCTGTCAAATCTCAGTGGAACATCAGGGATGAGGTCTGTGAAATGTAGATGCGTCTTCCATATTTTTGTCATTGCTGCTAATGGCTGTCTAGGGACAGAAATGTTGGAAGGCCTCTCTGAAAGTCCCTTCTGAAATGCATAAGGCTATCTCGAGCTCACTGGGTAATTGTTTCATGGAATTTAGGATGGCTGCCTCCATTCTTATAGCTAGTGACACTGTCTGATTTATCTAAGGGGTGAGGAGTCATCGTAGATGAGTTAATCACTTGGAATAGAGCAGCAGATGCCAGCTGCCTAGCGAACAGCAAGGCTTTTCTATGTTTTGAGGTTTTAAAATACACACACACACACAACACTCGACTGTAAAAAGGTTATTTACAACACATGAAAACACAATTGTTCCAAAATAAATTTGAAATGGCTACTTTGTTTTATTCTAAATTATGTTCATGAAAATGGTCCAAAAATCTCTCTGTCCTTGTAAATCACAATAATCTATAACCTGGTTAACTCTCACAGTGGCTGGACAGTGTGTTAGCATTTTCCATCTCAACTTTATTGATGCTTATTTAATTAGAAGTTATCATCTTTAATTTAGGAATTATCACCCAGAAAGCTGCTAGCTTACCAATGTAATAAATAGTGTTTTGTAAATTTCCTTTTGCTTCTAAATCTAATGACTCTAAAAATATTCTAATAGTACACCGAGGTCCAAAAGTCATCATGAAACACTATCTGATTATTTACTGATTGCATTTTTAGAAGAAATATTTGTACAAGGAATCAGCAAGCACTGGGGGCAGGTGAATAGATAGAAGTAGTTAAGAGGAAAAAAGAACTGAACATTCTAGATCTTATCCTCGTATAATCCTAAGTCCTGTTCTGTTTGGGGCCAGAGGTCCTGTCAGACCCTAGAAGCTAAAAGTCAAATAACCATAGGGAATGCGGTATACATAGGCCTCTGGAGACAGCTGTCCTCAGAAGGTGGCAGGAAAGACAAGCCATGTTCAACCACTGTCCATGTGGCCGCTTCTGCTCTAATTCACATGCTATTGATAAATAAGATGGGGAGCACGGCAGGGAATTACAGTCAACTCCCCACGGCAATATTAGAGATGGCAGCTTGATGCAGACCCAGTCTTAGAAAATCTAGGAGCACTAGCCAGGCCTGGCTGAGCTCATTAATCTCCTTTCAGGCCCACTGATGTATTCAGTCCACAGATGCATAGGCTGGTCTTCGTCTTTGTGGCTAAATTAGACCGTTAAAACTCTGGAGGAGTAACAATATGGTGACTTAACGACAACTGACTGGTACATTTGTGGAAAGCTCTGCAATCTGATTTCTGACAGTTGTTTGGCATAATTAAAAGATCACTAAACAGAGCTGAGAAAAACTTTTCAAAAATAGATATGATTCTGGATGAGATTCTAATAGCATGATGGAATTTCTGTTTAAATTTATCTTTAAAGGAAGTTCCTGTCAAAAGCAGGGCTGAGAGAATAGTTAAAGTAGGTGGCACCAACACATGGTGCCTGACGTCACGTCTCAATGGGATGTAGGCGGTAAGAAGGTGGAAAGGCCTGAAAAGATGACTTTATCAACTATTTAAATTTCTTCATGGCAATAATTATACTTTAAGCTCTTAATGTGTTTAAAGTAAATCTCCTTTAGGCCTAAAATCAAATAACACATTTTCTATAACACATAGGGAGCCTCTGGAGGGAGAAAGAGTAGAAAACGGAAATAGGGCTGGGTAGGGCTTGCAAATGGGGGGCTAGAGGTGGGGGAAGGGTGCAGGTAAAGTTGTGAGCAGCAAGGAAGGTTGGAGATAAATACTGTATGACTGCCGGCCCCCAGCCGCTGGCATATGGTAGCAGGTAAATTGAACAAGCTGGAAGATTCCATGGTTGTCAAAACATCCCACTCCCCTTTCAAACCTTGAGGATTGACTAATAGCTGCAAGGAGGCCAAGCCCAGCCTTTCCTTATCAAGCTGGGAAAAAAATTTCCTGGGGATTCTCAGAACCTAAAGTTGTGGGCAACAATCTGGGCAAAAGGGTCATCTCAGAGCCCAAAGGCAATAATATATGTCATGTGGCGCTATAGTGAGGGGCTCAGCTGCTCCAGAAAGAATTCTCCCTTCAAGCAGGATTAATGGCAGCACAGGGCCAACATATTGGATGCTTGGCATTGGCATGTGTAACTTGAAGATTCCTGGTTTTGACTATTCATGAACAACTCCAGTGCCTGTGATGAACATGTTTCTTCTATTGAGGCACAGACTAGAAGGTGTGAGAGGGATTTTTGAGGATGAGAGTGAGCTATGTAGCTCACAAAAGAGCTTAGCTCACTGCTGAACATTACCATCATTGTTTTAACTCAGGTTTTGCCATTTTTCTGCTCAACAACCCCTATGAGATGTTATTGAAAAATAAAGTGTTCTGTTATGGAAATGGTCTTTAAAGAAAGCCAATTTTTTAAGTGAAAAAGGAAAGTAGTAAGCTTAAGTAAGTCTTGGGTTTCAGGCAGAAAATAGAAATTTTTGATAAATTTTAAAATATAGGGGAAAGGAAGTAAAGGAATCAACATCTATCGAAATGCTAAGGTCCTGGATGTTTCTTCTACTGCCGTTCGATTTTGAGGTGTGGAAGAGCTGTGCTCTCCATGTAGTACTGAGACCAGTAATAAAAAGGAGCTAGCTTCAACCCAAAACAAGGGTTGACTCATACTGGTTTGGTTTCAATGTTGATAGAACCTTCAGATGGTCTCCCAGCTCTTCTGCGTGGATCCCATGTGGATTCAATCTATGACAACTTGTTGGAGTCTATGTGTTAGGGTTGCTCATAAGCCCATTGTTATCTGGGCACCCATGTCAGCTTGAATCATTTGGAGTTGACAAGTAGTGAAGCAGTTGGTGCATTCAAGCTGCTTATGGAGAGGTGTGAGACAGACATAAGGCCCACAGCTGGCCCCCTTCAGAGGTGCAAAACAAACAGAGAAAGAGGATGGGCAGTTTGCTGAGACAATGATGAGCATCTGTTTGTGGGTACCTTGCATCCCTGAGTTCTTGCAAAACCCTTCTGTGTATTAGCTTAGCATATTAGTACTTGTATCAGGGCCCTAAGGCTAGTTGACAGTATTGAAGCTAAGGGAACCCCAAGGACAGAATATAGCTTACAGATTTAGCAACTATTGGAAAGTCAAAGACTTGTAATAAGCACCTCCAAAATAAACACTAAATTCTTTGGTTGTATAGAATGCTGGTTATTGATATTACTTGCAATAATCAGACCCTCATCTGAGAGCTTGGGCATCTTGTTGGAGGAGCTGGGAACGTGGTAGGCATCTGTTTTTATTGCATAGCACATTTCTAGACCCTGAGGACTTACTGAGAATGACAGGATTACTACCTATGAAAGGAAGAAGTGTGATACTTCATTTTCTGTGCTGCAAAAAGTCATCAGGAACTTACCTTCCCACTTTGTCATTACTCATATTGAAGTCAAGGTGAAAATTCACAAACAGAATACCAGAGAGCTTACTGTGAATTGTGGAAGATAACAAAGGAACAATGTAGACCCCCAGAGGGGGGTCACTGTCACTGCCTTAAAAGGCTATATAGAGTATTTACCTTCTTGTTGAAGGTGGGGGAGCTTTCCCACTGCCGCCTTCTCCCTTATGCATTCTTGGGGGAGACAGATGGTGGCTTTATGGAACGAAAAAAGTTTTCATACTGCTTTAAACTGAAGCGCCATTCTTGCCTTTGTAAAGGTCAGCCACCCACTCCTCGCTTATTTCTTGTCCACACATCGCACAGATTTAGTCTACCAGTTCTCCATCACTCACTACCCAATCTCCTGCCCCAGCTTTTCTCTCCCTCATTCCCTAAGGGTCACTTCCCAACTTTCCCTCCTCTCACACTCTCTCTGAAACAAGCATACCCAGTACCCCTGCAGAAGTGCAAAGGAGAACACTGAGTTCTCACCAGCAGTGAATTCCAACCATATTGTCTGAGGAAGGACAAGTAACTGAGATTTCAGTCTAGGCTGAGCCTGGGTTGGTTCATAATAAATGATGGTATGGTTCTGAGTTCCATTGATCACTTTATCCTATTTCTCCTAGTCTTCTTGGTGATCCCAGGACAGAATTTATGTCCATCCTCTGTGCTCTAGCACTTCAAGCTTTCAATTCTTCCTCGATAGATGAATCATGGTTCCATCACTTGAAGTAATATTCTGATCCCTGACCATTTCTTCACCTAGCTCAGTATTGCTCATAGACATTTACTATTTACATATGCACATTTATTAAAGCTAATTCTATTCTTGAGTGAACCATTGCTTTTAAACTGTTTTCTAAATTAAGTTCTGGGCCAGCCTTACTAGTGACCCTGTGACCTTGATAATAAGTGCCACGTACCTTGAGTGTACCATCTCAGCCCAAACCAGTAGCCTGGAGCTTTCTCCATCTTATTCCATTTCTAAGCTTGCATTACCATTCAACCTGACATAACTTGGAATCTGGGGCTGGAAGTGTTCTTTTACACTTCACATGGTCTGGAATCCTAGTGTTTATCTTTTCTGAGTTATAATTAGTTGCTTACCTGTTCTGCCAGTACAGGATACCAATTCTGCTGGGGCAAGGACTGCATTTCTCTCATCTTTGAAATATTGGTGCCTGGCACATGGCAGGTGGTCAGAAAATATTCCCAAGTCACTGAGGTTCTCTAGGGGGGAAACTGTACAAAACCCCATAATCTCCATCTCACCAAGGAGAGTGCTTTATGCTTGAAGCAGTGGTCATAATAAATGACAAAATTAGCAAAGAAAAAGGCTGTTTTCATTGGCCATAAAGACTTTGAAGTTTCTTGCTTGTTTCTGTTTTTTGTTTTTTTTTGTTGTTGTTGTTGTTGTTTTAATGAAATAAAGCTCCTGTCTGAAGCTTGTCATGTTGAATCAGTTGGCTAAAAAATTTAAGGGGGAATGTTTCACTTTGTTTTTCATTGTCAGTAAAAAGCCAAGGCTCAGTGCACATAAGCCACACCATCACCAGAGGAAATAAAGTGCAAGGAAGCTTCCAGAAGGACTATACCAATCTCCATTAAGGATCCCTCTCCCTGTCACTCCACCTTGCTGCAGCTTCTAGCCTACCTCCTCCAGCCTTCCCATAACCCAGAGAAAGAAGAGTGTGCCTCTGAGAACAGAACAATGGGGGGCTCTCTTAAGGGAGGGAAAGATGCAAAGTCACATCTGCCTAGAACTAGACAACCCCTGAGGCTCTCTGAGCCTCAGTTTACACATCTGTAAGATGTGAAAATTGCTACCTAGCTTGCAGAGTTGTTAGAGGGATTAGTAACAATGCTTGCTATTATTATGGTGATCATTATGGAAACTTCTGGGCACAGACCACATTCCAAGTTGGCACATAATGAAAATCAAGGAACTGCTAATGCATTATTCATCACACCTTGACATGACTTTTTATATAACAGTCAGCCAGAATATCTTCTGTTTCCTTTTCATTTGCTATTCTGAGCTCAGAACATAGGATAACTAGCTCATCAGTTCAACAAGCTGATTTATTATTTTTTTTAAATGAGCACCGATTTTTGCCAAGGTCTCAGATTCTTGAATATACCTGGGGTTGAGGTATATAAACTGACAAAGGTTCAGGTGGTGTAGTGAAATTTCTCAAATACATTTTAAAGCCACATGACACATATGTGACTTGTATCTATTTGGAGACACTGGGAAGGTGAATCAAACAAGAGCTCAGATTTTTCCAGTGAGCAACTGTAGAATTTTAATTAGTTTTGAGTCCATTTCTCTGCTGGAAATAGCAAATCTCAGAGCATTTCTTCAATAGCATTACAGTAATTGTAAGAATTCTGAAAGGAATAATTTACTGAATGTGTTTGTGAATGCTTACAGGAATAGGCAAGGCCACTTCTAGTTCTGTGTTTAATATCTGCCAACTCACATGTCAGGTAGATTCTTAAAAATATTGATGGCATGGCCCTCCCTGGTGGCGAAGCGGGTTAAAGCACAGCACTGAGAAGCTAAAGCCACTTCCGCATGAGTTCGATTCCCGCCTGCCCTGGAGGTGACCACATGGCGCGGCAGACCTCTCCTGACCCGCCTGCTGCTCCCCTCAGCAGTGTACTTCGTCGATCTGCTTGTTCTGCTCCCCATTCTGTCTCTGGCGAAGCCTCTTGCCGCTCCTGAGCCTCTGGCCTGTACCCCTGTTCTGTATGCGCAAATAAATAAATCTTTAAAAAAAATATTGATGGCAATAATGTAGATTTGCTTCATGTTCTCCATCTATACTCTTAAGACATACTGTCCATCCAGTTCAATAGAAATTTTTAGATCTGTGCTGGCTCGTATGATAGGCACCAGCCACAAGTTGGCCTTGAGTACTTGAAACATGGCTTCTGTGACCTCAGCCTGTATTTCTAATATTATTTAATTTTAACTAACTGAAATTTAAATAAATGCATGTTGTAAGTGGTTCACAGCAGCTGTCCTGCCACATAGAGCATCAGGGGGGATAAGAAGAAACCCAAAAGGTACCCAGGGAGCATTAATGTCCACTTATATTTCAAGCTCAACTGAAGCCTACGGATTTGATTTTCTGGGTTGTCATTCCACAAGTGTAGCAGCAATTAGAGAAAGTGCAGATACAATGGCAAAAACTAGAAATGAGAAGGTTAAAAATAAGTCTCTAAAGAGAAAAGCAGTCTCAAGTTACTGAGTGTAAGGGCAACAGCCTTTTAGCTCAAAAGTATAGTGTTTGGTACCATGAGCCACTGAGAAAATGTTACAGGTTCAGAGGCATAAGCGTCAGAAAGATAAAGAAAATGGGCAACCCCTATCCAGATCATTGTCCATGAGAAATGGCAAAAACACCAAGTTTTGATGCACAGATGGGTGAGTTTTGGTATCTTGGGCGTCAATAATAGGTCCTTCTCACTCCTCCTATAAGCAAAAAATTGTGGCAATAGTTAAATGTCCTAGTGACTTAGGTGAAACCCCCAAATAGTTACCATGACTCCTGAGATCCCTGATGGAGTTTTCTCCATGGTTCCTGCCTCAGTTTCCTGAAGGTGACTTCATTCTTCCTTCAGAGGACCCCAGTACCTGGTTGAGGCTCAAGACTTGTAAATGAAAAAAGGAATGAATTCTGATTTAAGATTTTCAGTAATCTAAGTACCCTCTAATATCTAACACTTTGATTTCTTTTTATGAATTCTCTTTAGTCTCTGAGATAACTTAAGTTCTCTTTGAGTGCGATTCCAAAGTCCTTTCTGTCCAATAACTTTTTGTCATTTGTCTTTTGACTTTAAAATTCTACCTACCTCCACTTACTACATTGGCTCCCAAAACTTTGTTTCCTTTAAACTGCTGGATCTCATCCTGGCCAGTGGAATTGGTTCTTTCCTTAGCTAGGCAATTGCCTTTATCAGTTTCCTTTACTTGATTTCACAGTCTTTGAATTCCTTGCTTACTGCTGGGATTGCTGGGATAGTAGCTTCAGTGTCTTTTGAGAGGTTTTTTTTTTTTTTTCCTCAACCCAGTTTTGTTTCTATTATCTTTTCCATGAATAGCCTCTAAATTTTTAATCTTTCCATTCCTTAGTTTTTCCCTTTAAATAAAAGTATTAAAAAGTGGGGGGGGGGGGAATAGGATCTACCCTTATTCTCAACTCTCCTTTCCTTGTATCTTTGAAATGTAAACAACATTACAAAAGAAAGGTCTCAGGTATTATTTCCAAAATCTTCAGGGGATTCCCAACTTTCTACTGTGTCCCATTCCATTTTTTCCCCAAACAAATCAGGAATAAAAATCTCCTTTTCATCCTATTCCCCCTCTCCTACCCAATCAAGTATTTATGTTTCAAGTTTCATTCTCATTTGTCTTGCTTCAATTTTCAAGACATTTGCTTTATGACACAGGAGCTAGAATTCAAAGTGAGTGTGATAAGTGCTAGGTAGAGGCACAAAGAAAGTATCATGGGAATGTGTGACTATAAATGAATTTTTGCTTGAATAAGTCTGACTGGACATAGTCCAGAGGCAGAGATGGAGAAGAAAAGGCACCAGCAATCAGAGGCTAATTCACAGAAGCCTGTGGCATGGGGCTCACTCAGGCAAAGGGGGAAGATTTTAAAGGTCTTGTGGTGTACGATGCACAAGGGCTAGAAAGGGTCACAGGCAAGAAGGGAGAAAAAACCCCCTGCATGAGAGACTCCCCATGTTATGCTCAAGGACTTTGGGCTTAGTTTAATCACTTGTTATGGGTAGAGGAGTAACTTCATTAGAATTGTGCCTCATGGGGGCCCTCTCTGGTGGTGCAGTGGGTTGGAGCGCTGCACTGTGCAGCTTCCCCGAACTGTGGTGGCTTCAGTGCAAGCTCTATCCCCGCCCGGAGGTGATCCACATGGCTCAGCAGACCTCTCCTGCTCACCCGCTGCTCCCCTCAGCAGTGTACTTGGTCTGTTCTGCTCCCCACTCTGTCTCTGGTGAGTCCTCTCACCGCCCCTACACCTCTGGCTGTACCCTGTTTCTGTATGAATAAGTAAATAAATCTTTAAAAAATAATAAAAGAACTGTGCCTCATGATTAAATTCACAGGAGAGAGAAAAGTGGCAGGGTGGTGGCTGGCTGCAAAAACAGCAGTTCAATCCTGTTACTCACATGTAACCTGTGTTAATAATAGTTAACAGTGATTGAATGTACTAAGAGCTTTGCATACATTAGTTCACTTCATTGTCACAACATTCCTGTGGGCTAGGAACTTTTATTATCTTGATTTTACAGCTCAAGGAAACTGAAGCGGAGAGAGCTATGTACTAGAAAAAGGCAGGTTTCAGAACTATCCAGATCACCCCCACCCCAGACAAATCCATCTTCTAAACTGCAACTTTCTATTGCCCTGTATTGCTAACCCTAGTTAGCAACAATTTTGATGAGGGGGGTACATGGTAGAGAAGTGAAAATAATTTTTTGACACCCCAACTATGTCTGGTTTTGAAAATAAGAAAACAAACCTTGAGCTTGACTGAATTTGTCACCAACCCAGCATTGTAGGTGACATTTAACCTCTCAGGATCTCCTTTTCTTAGATTTGTATTTACTGAAAAACTACATGTAATTTTAGTTGAATTAGGAAAACCCACATACTTCTTTCCAAAGCCTAATGCCAACGGAGTAGTCATTTTATATTTATCATCTGCTATTGTAACTTAGCCTTGACACTACCCGATACAACTACATTGACATTGATATGACTACTTTTAGTACACATAAAAGATCAAAGGCTGATTTTACAGTTTATGTATACAAACATCCAGACTGGTGATTTTATATCCTATATCCTGAAATGGTTTAGACCCAGTGCTAACCTAACTGTCTTAACTTCTCCAATCATTTCTTTCCTAGACATAACATCTAGAAAACTCCCTTCAGTACAAGGGAGTCCTTATGGTACTAGTATGTCTGTTGCACTGCAATTCCAGAGCAATTACAATAATTGTTATAGATGATGCTTTTACATTATCTATCATGTTAGAGCGTGATTTACAGTAGGGAAGGTTGCATCAAGAAAAGCAGGTGCACGCCCTGTAGGATTCTGCACTGTGAAGGTTAATCTGGATGAACACAGAGGACTGTGCATCTTTGAGCCTGGATGTCCACTTTCCTTTTTGACTTCTCTCTTATCCTCTTATGCTAATGAGGTAGCCTCCAGCTCCAAGTCCACACACACCTGCCTTCCAATACCAGAAGCCTTACACACCTGCTCCTCTCCTCCCCCACGGCCACTTCTCAGCTCCACGATAGTCCTGTCTCCATGAAAATGTCTCCTTCCAGGTGGGACTGTTAATGGGCTTCTACAAATACTTGTTAGGTAAGTATTTAAATAACTGATTGAATAAAATCACAAAACATATCATCCAAGGAGATCAGTCTCAAAACATCATTATTACAGGGTGAAAACAAAACTTAATGGTTTTTTAGTTGCACAAGGGACAAATTCCTAAATTTTTAAACATTTTTCTAGCCATATCATTTAATAAAACATGCACCCCTATCCTTCTGTGTCCTTTTCCAATTAGACACCATTGTCAATAACATATTCTCCAGAAATATACCAACAACCCTCGCCTGTGGTAGCAGTCACCACATAGAGGGTGGTCGCTGGGGCTGTAGGACAGGCTACTTGGCCCACAGAGGCTTTTTCTGAGTTCAGCACAGTAATGGGTAAGTAGAGACTGCGCTGCAATGTGGATACGGCAACTTTAGCAGTGAGAAAGACTCAGGATCTCCACTCAAGTGAAAAGCTCACAGAAGGGACCACACCACTGCCATCACTGAGCTGTCCACAGCCAGGAGGGTGACAGCAGGTTACAGGAAGATGTCAGCCTCTGGGCGATCCCAGCCACTAAACAGTCTTTCTCAAGTCAAAGCTTCCCCCCAGGCAGTCAGCATCCTCTTCATAAACTCATTTATCAGCCTGCACATCCCGCCCTCTCACATCCTCCTCAATTCTATTTCTTTCTCCCTCTTTTACTTTCTTCTGAGCAGGTGGAAAGTATTCTGGGATACCAACTCCCCACTGCTTTCCGTTTCTCCTAAAGCCCTCACTCCCCTGTTTTCTCTCTCCCCTTCTTTCTCTCTCCTCTTTCCTTCTTAGTTCTCATTCTTGTCCATGTGCTACCCCCTCCTCACCTACCTTCTGCTCCATCACTGCTCTGTTCCGGGTTCTTCCTGTAACCCCGCCCACTCTCCTCTCCTTCCTTCACTTACTCTTCTCTGCCCAACCCCTTACCACAGAAATGTTGCAGAAATGTTCAGTGTTAATTCTCCTCTTTTATCCTCCCTCCATCCCTACTCTCTCTCTCTTCCCCCCTTTCCTTGAATTTCACCATTTCCTTGATCCTTCACTTTCCCTTTCAAACCAAGTCCTCCTTCCTTCTGGTCTTCTCAAGTTCTACTTTTCTGTTTTTAGCTCCAGGGCTTTATCTCCTCTATACCCAGGGTGTATATAATCAGAGTTCTTGCTTTTCAAATTAAATATGAAACCAGCCTCTCCACACCCTCCCTGAAAACAGACTGTTTCCCAACTTCCTTTTATAGTTAATGGTGCCACCACTTTCCCAACCTTCCACATTCAAAATTTGAGGTTAACTTGATTGACATCTCTGCCAGTCACCTTGTCTTATTGATTTTTCCTTAAATATCTCCCTCAAATCTATTCCTCCCACTCTCCACTCTCTGCTGCTGCCTTAGCTCCAGCTCTAATTACGTCAAACCTTGGTCCTCTCTGTGTCTACTTTGCTGTTCTGGCTTCTCTCACACAGTCCGAGGGGTGAGTGGGTGGCAGAAGCCACCACTGTCCTTTGCCTTAATGACATGGCCTGCAGTAGGGAGATGGGAACATGGTGAGAGACTGATATGAGGACCATGTGGCCCCCCTCAAATGCTGCCTCACTGTCATCCATCTGCAGGCAGGGGAGGTCCTAGACCCACGGCTGGAGGACAACCACCACTTAATCTTCAATTATTCTGCAAATATGTACTCAATATGTACAATAGCAAATCCTGTCCTAGGTACTGAGATACAATAATGAGCAACACAGAGTCCCTGCACTCATGGAGCCTACAGGAGGCAAAAGCTAGGAAACAAATAAAGATGGTTGTCATAGGAAGTGATCAATCATAAACCTTATGTATAAAGAAAAATAGAATAAAGGGAGTAAAAAGTGAATGGGAGAAATGACCAACCAACTCATAGAAACAAATGCTTGATGTCATGAGGGAAATGCAAATCAAAACCACAATGACATACCACTTCACACCCACGAGGATGACTATAATAGAAAATAACAAATGTTGGCGAGAATGTGGAGAAATGAAAATTCTCATGCACTGCTGACGGGAATGTAAGATGGTGCAGCTGCTGTGGAGAGCAGCAGTTTGATGGTTCCTTGAAAAATTAAACATAGACTTACCATGTGGTCTAGCAATTCCACTCCTACTTAGATGCACAAGAGAAGTGAAACATGTGTTCAAACAGAAACTCAAATATGAATGTACAGGCAGCACTAATCACAGCTACCAAAGGGGGAAAACTAATAAAATTTAATAAAACAAAAGTTAATAAAAATTTAAAATCCCTAGTGAGACAACTGAGAGGTCACAGAGCAGCATGTGGCTGTTTTTTTTAAAAACTGCTCAAAAACAAAGCTATGCCACTGAGAGGGTCTGAGAGGTGGAGGGGAGGAAAAAACTCTGGGATGGGTTTCAGACACAACATCCAGGCAGGCAAAGAGGTTCAGGGATGGCTTGGTAGGAAGGAAGGGGTCACTTAATGTCCATTAAGTGAGTAAACAAATAAATAAATGCCCAGCAAGTGGTGAAGGGATAAACCAAATGTGGGTTACACAGCCAACAGAGTCTCATCCAGCCCTACGGAGGAAGGAGTGTCCATGCACGGCACGTCATGGATGAACCTTAGGAACATTCTAAGTGAATGAAGCCAAATAGAGAAGACGACATCCGACTTACATGAACTGTCCAGGGTAGAGAGATCCATAAGGAGAAAAACAGGTCAGAGTTTCCCATTGGCCTTAGGATGGCGGAAGGAGCGTGCTTATCTTGTGAGTGTAGGGTTTTAAGGAGTTCCTTTGTGGGATGGTAACATATTCTGGAATTGGTGGTGGTGATGATCACATAGCACTGGAAAGGTACTAAAGTCCACCAACTGTATACTTTCAAAGTGGTTAAAAGGGGAACTTTTATGATATATGCCTTTTACAACAATAAAATATGAAAATAGGGATAGTCCTGGGGTGCTCCTTGAGTGGGGTCACGGAAACCTCTTCTTAGATGAGATGCGATTTGGGCAGAGACCTGAGGAGGGCTTGAGCCTTGCAGTCGGCCAAGCAGAAAGTCTTTCGGGCGGGGACAATGATGCACACAGCTGACTCTGTGCACCATTCCCCACGGTCTGACACTGCTGTCCTCATTGTGCTCCTCTGCCCAGAAGCCACAGATGGCTCCTTTGTGCCCAGCCCTCTGCTTCTCGCCACCTAGCACATCCCTTCCTGCCTCTTGTCAGGACCTGCATTGCTGTGCTGTCCCCTGATACAGTGGCCCTTACCACCCAACCCCTCACCTGCAGAATGGCTCTCTCTGGCCTTTGGCTGCCAAATGCCCTTTGGGCCCCAGCTCAGGGCCCACCTCTTCCTGGACACATTTTCTGGCACCTGCCAGTGTGTGAGCACTGGCCCCAGACCCAGAGCTGGAGCACTAAAGTTGCCACATGTCAGCTGCATGGCTCAGACCCCTCTGAGCCTCTCATCCCTTATGCCCAAAATGAGCACTGGTAAAAGAATAAAGCATAGTGACTGCAAAGTGCTTAGCTCTCTGCCTCATTTATTGTTGGCTCTGTGGCAGTGGTAGGCAGTGTTACTTCAATCTGACCTATAATCTGAAGCTCAAAATTTAGTACTTCATTTTGCATTTTTTAATATTATAATATTTGGTTATGACTTAATGAAGGCAGGAGTCAAAATGCATGATAAACACCAGTGAAGACAGCTGAATTCTTTGGGACAGCCTTCCCTCAACCCCAACTATTCCAACATAGGACAGGCAGAATGTGTGAGAATAAATGTTTGACCAAGGATTGATTGATTGATTGGCACTATCACCAAATCAGAATCTAAGTTTCTTCAAATCAAAATTTTAAAAGAAATATAACCATATCTTGAGAGTAAAGGGAAGAAACACAGAAACAGAGTTATAGACTAGCGAGTAAATATCTCATCTTACCATGGTGTGATGTATTTTAAAATTTTATAGACATGAATGTTTGCAAAAAAAAAATTGTGCACACAGAAGGAATGTGGCAAGTTTTTCAGAAAAAAAAAGGCTCACTGTTATTTTATTTCAAGTTATTGAAATAGTTATTGGCATTCAAAGAAAATGTTAACACATTTTGCAAGTAGGTATAAGACAAATCTTTACTGGAGAAAGGCATGGATTAAAAATATGAAAATAAGAGTAGATCCATATCCCACAAAAATTTAGAAGTGGGTGATAAATATAAGATAGAGAGACAGACGACAGATAGACATATACATGTGCATAGTGTGAACGAACTCAAGAACCAGAAGGGATAGCAGCAAGGGAAAGAAACCCAGTTTAGTTTTAGTGAATAAGAAGGCAAATGACGCTAAAGGCATCTCCCGAGTGAGATGAACACAACCAGTCTCAAAGCAGCTGCACTGGAGAGTGAGTGACAGTGACCCGCATGGCCTCTGCCTCCTGACCTGTCCACACGAGGCATGGCTGGGTCCCTCCACCAACGTATATCTAGTCCCGAAAAACCCAGCCCTTTCTCCACAACCAGAAAATTGCCACCCCTGTTTCTCTTCATGAGATTCTTGTTTTACCACTTTATTCCTGTTTCAGAGAAACAGAAGCAAGCTCTGTTCAATGTAAAAAGCTAGAAAGCAGCTGGCTTTTTTCAGTGCTTACTGACACAATTTTCTAATCATCTTTTCAATTCAACAATGAAAAAGGAAAGAAAATGTTTACCTGAAGAGAGTCCTGCTGTCTTCCTGAGAGTCTAAACTTGAATATTCAAAAAGCAACTTGGATGTATCTCTTGAGGGCTCCTTAAATCCAAAATCTGTCCCTGAAGCAGCTCGAAGTTTGAGCTCTGAATAGAGGCTGTGTGTTATTTTAACCACAAGGTTTCTAGTCAGTAGGGAGGAGAGATGGAAACGAGGTAGGTTGGCAAGCAGAAGTGCCATCCACCTCAGTGAAATGAGCTCTGAGATCTGCTGTAAGAAGAACTCAGGGACATTTGAAGAATCCTCACACAGGCTTTTCCTAAACTAGAGGTTAAGTAACTGGAAAATTCCAAAGGAGTAAGATAAGACACTTATAGTCTTTTCTAAAAAAAGACACGTTGGTATGCCCAGCCTGATACTGCCTGCTGGGAAGCTCAGCATGGAGCTATGTGGTCCTGGGCCTTGGACAGAATTATACCTGTGGATGAGAGATTCAGCAGCTACACCTGTGCACAGCTTTGCTCCCCAAAGTAAGGAGTCCTTCTAGGGGTTAAAAGTACAGAATAACAAGAACCATGACCAAGTGAAATCTTTTATGTAAAAGCAAAACTAACACAGTGAGAATCCATAGGAAGTTATAGGATGAGGGAATAGCTGTTCTGGAACATGTTACTATGGAAAACTAACATGTATGATTAAGTGGATGAATGTGTGTGTCCGAAAGAGTGTGTAAACATGTTGTCAGTGTGGTGTGTGAATGTTATGTGTGTGTGTTCCTCATTTCCCAAACAACATAAAAATCAAAGACTCAGTCTCAGCTTGGACTGTTTAGAGAGCCTACTTCTCAGCATGTTGGCAAATACAAACGCCGCCCTTGCACTTGCAGGAGGAGACTGATTTATCACAGAGAATCAACAGCAAATCTAGAATTCCTGAAGAGGCCAATGGTCCTTTACAGCCAGCTCTTTATAGATGCCAAAGGGTTTAATTCCATTTTTGGAAAAACTCAGCAATACTCCTATTAAGCAGGGTCGTAACTCAGTTTTATATAGTTGCTTTCATCTCAAAGGAGCTCAAGTTGAGTTTACATCAAAATATAAATTATTCTATGCATAGTTACCTCAGGGACAAAAACGCAGCTCCTGTCTAGCTGGCGGGAAACAGCCAGTCAATTCAGAACCACAGTTAGACAGCAGGATGGCAGCCAGGAGTTGCTCAGTGCAGGAGAATCAATGGGACCTGTCCTTTCCATCCTGAACTAAAGAGACCTCTCAGATCTACCCCTCACTTTTCTTCCTGGTGCCTTTTTCTGGTGACTTCTTCATCCACTGACTTCTCCTGGTGACTTCTTCCCTCTCTGTCTTCTCCCAGTGACTTCTTTACCTAGTCCCACCTAAATACAATCTCAAAATGGACCTCAAAAATCACAATCACAAGGAGTAACATAGTGACTGCATTTTCAATTTTTTGATCATATGTACCGGGGGTGGCACAAGATTGCCCCTTTGAGCCAAATCCGGATTGCTAGCTATTTTTGTAAATAAAGATTTATTGGTACACAGTCATATTTACTCAGGTGTGTACTGTCTATGGCTGCTTTTGTATTACAACAAGTGGGGTAGATGAGAGAGAGAGAACATATGTAGAATTTTTGTTTCGTTCTGCATGGTTTTATGTTTTTGAGGTAGAGAAAAAGAACAAAGCTCTTTCAATCATCTCTAAAAATCACACTATGGAAAAAAGACCTGCTCATCCCACCAACCCAATATTTAGGCACTAAGTCTCTAAGGTCATATTCCCTTAGAGAAGCTCTTGCTCATGTACTGTCTGTCCCTGCTTAGCCACACTGCCCTAGCTTGCTAGATTCATCCCCAACATATTGCCACATCTGTGTCCAACTGGTCACTCAAATAGAAGCTTTGGAAGCGCCCTCAAGGCCCTATCCATGTTACCCCCAAATGTACCTTGTGTTTGAAACCCACTCTGGTTCTCTCCAGGGAGTTAGCTGGTCTGTCCTTCAGGTTTTTATCATACTTTGTTTACTGCTTATAATTTTTATACTTATATCACAATTATCTCTATATTTACCTTTCTTATTAGACTAGAAGTTTACTGAAAGCAAGGCCTATTTTTTACTTTTTAAACCCAGAACCTAATAATAAAAGATACATAAAGGCACACATCAGTAATGATTATTGCAAAAATAACTCAAATCAACCTTATACCATCAGAACATAATCTCAGAGGAAATGACCCTGGCCTTTTCCTTCTAACCCTTCCTCTGAGTGGAGCTGACTTTTGCACATTATTTGGTCATTTACTTTTGAAATTGTTGGAGAGGAGCCTCATTGCAGGAATTTATATGAACTCTAGTGAGAAAAATAAAAAAACTTTCAAACAATAAGAGACCTCACAGACTCTAGGTATTCTGGAAGTTTCTAGAGCAAGTAGATGATTTGGAAGTATCTGCATTGGGTGTAAAGGAGGTTGAGTGATCTCTAAATTCCTGAAGACTCTAAGTTTTGCTAAGAGCTTTATTTCTCTGGTGTGACTCTGTCATGGGTCTGTCGGATACAGAGCTGCCTCCATCAGCCTTGGATAATTAAAGGAATCTGCCCTCTACTATGCAAGTGGCATTGGCATTCCCATTGTTTGTATCCTTTTCAATGGCCACAAAATTTTGTAGTGAGCCAACATTGGTAACAGGTGAACAGGACATCTATCACAGAGGGGCCACTCAGCACCTCATGAGCAGTCTTCTTCTGATGAACTTGGACTTCAGACTTTGAGCCTTTATCTTAGTCTTCTCAGGCTACCATAACAAAATACATAAGCTGGATGACTGAAACAACAGGAACCTATTTTCTCATGGTCCTGGAGGCTAGAAGTCTGAGCCCAGGCTGTCAGCACGGTCATTTCCCAGTGAGAGCTCTCTTTCCGCCGTGCAGACTGGCTGGGCCTCACTCTGTGCTCACATGGCATTTTCCTGGTGGTGATTGTGGCGATATTTCTCTGCTCTTCCCACTCCCTCTAATCCCATATTTCCCTCTCCCTCTGTCTTTGCCCCACTCTCTCCAATCCTGTCAGATTAGGACCCTACCTTTATGAGCTCATTTAACTACCATTACCTTCTAAAATCCTTACCCTCAAATATATTCCCCTCAAGGGTTAGGATTTCAACAAAAGAATGTGAGAAGGGAGACACAGTTCAGTCATAGCAGTTACATTCCCCAGGTAGAAATCAGACTCTCTCTTTCAGCCTTCCTTGCAGCAGGATAGAGGCCCCTGTCACTGGCTGAGCAGTCAGATGCCTTCAACTCACAGAAACCAGGAGTCAGGACAAAGACTAAATTTACTTCACAGTGTTGGTGGCCTTTGGCAAGGAGACTCCAGCTCTCAGAAGCAACCTCAGGGAGGGCCAGTTTTAAGGTCTAGTACAGATTGTTCCTGGAGTGAATCTGTGGCAACAGCTGGTCCCAGTGTCACTTGTATTGTGTTGCTGATCATGAGGCTTCCACACCCGACCCTGGTATCCTGAAGCTTCTGTGACCTACTCATAGTCTTTAATAACTTATCCCTTAGCTCAAACTAGCTAGAGCTACCACTTGTAACTGAGAATGGAAATGTATGTAGCTGGTGTGCATACTTCAAATTAACATGTTTAGTTCCTTTTTATTTTCTTGATCTACTCTTCCAGAATTTTTCTATCTTGCCATAGTGCTATTTTGAATGAATACTTGGCAACATGACTTTGTACTGATTCTTGGCTTATACTGATTCTTTGCCCTTGGCTCCCTCCTCATCCCTTCTCTACTTCAGTTGTGATCATATTCATAGAAAGTGGGAGGATGAGGGCTCACCCCTGCAAGTTGTGTCACACACTCTCATGATACCTATTTCCTGTCAGGTTCAATGAGAGGCCATAATGGGAGACTGGAAGGCAGGGAGAAGGCCTCCAGCTCTCCCCACCTCCCTCTGGGAGCATCTCAGCAGGGCTCATCTTCTCTTCCGTGACTTCAGTTCTGCCAGGCCAGGCTCTCTGGGGCCAGCTTGTGACTGCTCTGTCCTTCAGCCTAGGGGGAACCGTGGCTTCCTCCTACGACTGCACCGTCTCCATGTAGTTTCTTGGCTTTTCCATCATCTGTGTTGCCATCAAACCAGATTACTTGCCCCATATTTCAAAGGCATAGATGGTTCTTGCTTTCCTGGTTGGACTCCGTTTGATACAGCTCTCCCTTCCACTTCTCCTAGGTCACAGAACAACCACACTACCATCAGCTGGAGATAGAAATCTCCCTGTTGCATAGAATTCCCCTTCCTGCTTTGGACAAGATCATTTCAGCATAGTTAACAAGCATGAGGCAGGTATTATCAGAGCATCTATGAAATTCTTCTGGCTTTTCAGAGAACAAGAAACAGTGTTCAAAGAGACTTGTTGATGGGAAAACTCATGATTAGGAGCAGCAGCTAAATTCTTGCCTCACTGATCAGAAGATCCCATGAAGATAAAGCAAGATAAAACAGAGATGGGTCAGGGAAGCTGATAAATACTCAGCTTGTGCAGAATTTATAAAAATGTGCCTGATTTTTAGAAAAAAAAATGTGAATGTTTCCTCCTAGTTCACAAGGCTGGGGAAGGCAAGACTGTTCATTATGACAAAACTTATTTTGCCGTCTGAGAAAACAATGATATTGTTTAGGTATTCAACAATAACTTTATTATTTTCATCATGAGATGTTCTCTCCCACAAAATAGTTTATGATAAGTAGCAAAAATAATTTTGAAAGTGATGTAGCAACTTGAAATTTGCATTTTAAGTCACATAGAACTAGAAGAACCAGGTAATGTGTCTACCCTGCAACCACAGCCATTTGAAAATCATAATTGCATAGAGACACACTAGAAGTGATATGGGGAAATGATGACTTGGTGCATGAAGATGATACTAGGAAAGTTGTTTTTTAAACATAAACTTGCCTTTTAAAAAATGAAAAGTAATAATAAATGTTCTTCCCTTTCCTATTTTTCCTTTCCCTTTTCTCTAGGGTCATGTAAGACTAAGGGGTGATAAAAGGACATGCAAGACTAAGAAGCCAATTGCTATGAGGGATTTGGGGTACAATGAAGGGGCACAGAAGTAGTAGAAAACAAAGAAGACTAGAATAAGAAATCCTGAGAAAACAGTGATAAAAATTTTTAGTGATTCTCAGCATGTGATTCTCAGAATCAAGAACATACATTATTTTAAATTAGGACTGAATATACATTGTAGCTTGCATTTCCATTACTATACTCTCACATCCTTTCCTATACAATTAGCATAAGAGATGCTAGAACGCCTCCTCCACCACTAATAGAAGATGGAGCAACTGCACGTGATGATGAGAGATGTGGAGAGACACACTCAGATTATCTCAGCTGACAGTGGCGGAACAGGTCTGCAAAAGACTCCGTCAGATTGACCTTCACACCATAATGACTTCTAGACAACTAAGATGGCAGTTGGTTCAAACCAGTATCTCCAGTGACTAAAGATGGCTGTTCCCTTGCTCATTCTTGAAACCTCCTAAGTCTCCTGGTGCTATCTCTAGATAGCAGTTGTCTCTGAAGTGGAATTTTCTTATCTACCATTATTGAGCAGGCTTCCTGTCAGCTGCAGCTGATTGCACTCTGGAGTTGATTCCCAGGCTGGGGAAGACCTGCTCCCACAGAGCTTCTGTCTGCCTTTGGGTGGGCTGCACACAGGAAAGGGCTGCCTGTACTGGGCGGGTTATAGGACTGCTCATAGGGCAGTTGTAGGGCTCATTTTGTTTAATGTGTGCAATGCTTCACACATGAAACATCATGGGTTAGCTGCTAGCTGATAGTGAGAGTTCTATGAGTAGCAAAAATAGGGATAGCAGTGCTTTGGTACGGGGGTGGGGTGGTAGAGCTCTGTGAAAAAAATATCTTTCAGAGATACTTGTACCCCCATGTTTATTGCTGCTTTATTTACAATTGGAAAAACATGGAAGCAGCCCAAATGCCCAAAAGTAGATGACTGGATTAG
>NW_004567131.1:7936214-8035451 GCF_000260355.1 Condylura cristata
GATTTGGTGATGGGAAACCCGCGGGGATTACAATCGAGATGGGAAAAAAAATGTGCAAAATGATGTAAAAATAAACTTTGTAATAAAAAAAAATATCTTTCAGAAACTGGAACCAAGGATAAAAGTTTCCCCTTTTTTCTGCACCTATGAATTTAATTCAATCCCTACTTCTTGATAATGAGTGTTCTCTTTAACCCCAGCTTCAAGAAGATGCAATTAGTCCAGCCTCTTTAAATTTATTTTTCCTGTCCAATTCTTCACCTCTTTCTATCTCACTTCCTATCTTGGGTCTTGTAAATTGTTTGATGTCAAATCTGTTTTGGGACAAGATGGAATATCAATTATGTGGCTACAAACTAAATCAGATAGTTACCATATATAACTCAATTGTTGAATAGGCATCTCCCTCATCACCTTTTATATTCTGAAACAATGAATTTATAGAGCAAGTGTTGAATCTATATACTGAAAATAAGTACCATTTAGTTACTACCCAACAAATGAGCACCATCAATAATATGAAGATTAACCTAACAAAGCAGAGCATTTCAGTCAATCTACTTGTTCAGCTTCCCACTCTGTCTCTGGTGAATTGTCTCCACAACCCCAACAAACCTCTGACCTATACCCCAGCTCTTGTATGTGTAAATAAATAATATTTTTTAAAAGTGAAATGTGATACTTCTAGATTTAAAGGAATTTGTCATGTGGACATATTAAAGCATAACTATCACCTGAAATTAACGACTGATGAAACAGTCTGAGACAAAGACCACAAGGCTGCAGGCAAAGATCTCGGCAAATGTATGAAGGAGGAAGCCTGCTGCCAAGCATATGACTGAATAAGTGAGTGGAGGCCCCATTCCAACACCACATTTAAATAATTACAGCTGAGAAAATTGTGATGAATGGGTTGACAATATCTGGAGGATTGTGCCTTCTGAGAATGGACAAGTCTGTCATGAATAAAGTCTTTATTAAGCACTAAGTTGAGTAGAGTTAATGTGGCATGTTGGCCAAGGAAGAGCCATCTTTCAAGTCAGAGAGATGAAATTATAGTTGCCAAGCAAAGCCTTATTTATCTCCTTGCAAAACTAGTTAACTGGTAAGAGCAGTGGTATTTAGTTTGGAGGTGGATATAATGCGAGATATAAAAATAGGTAAAACACGAATATCTCCAGGGAGTGAAAGCCAATGTTTGGATGTGTCATAGCTGCCTGATGTTCCCATGGGCTCCAATGGTAAGGACCAACAGAGCAACTCTTAGGAAAATGGGTTTGGTTTGCTGGAACAATCCCAAGTCTCAGCAACTCTACTACCTAAGCACCAACTCTACATTCATTCCTTTCCCACTGTGCTAGTTCTCAAACTTGACCTGCCATCAGACTTACCTCCTGAAACTTTATTAAAAGCAGATTCTTGGGTCTTATTTCTGGAGACTTTGATTCAATAGATTTTTTATAAAACCTTCCAGGTGATTCTGGAAATTGGCTGGGTTTGGGAACAACTGGTCTAGAGTTTTTTCTTTGGCACTGCACTCTGCTGGAAACTAAGATTGGAAAAGAAGTGTATCCCTGTTTCACCTCCAGGGATACATTACTGGGAAGACAAAACCTGTATCAAAGAATAGGACAGAATAATGTCAGTGAAAAGGGAGAGCCCAGGGTGGACTTAAATGCTGCAGAAGATGTCCCTAGGCTGAAGGAGAGACAATAAAAACATTGGCAAAGCCACTGCAATAAGACTAAGTGGGTAGCAGGGCTGGCTGACTGAGGTAGAAGGGATATATTGGACTGGGTGGAAAGAAATCTGACTTATGGATATGTAGCAAATGACTGTGCTGCTCTTTGATGAAGCTACTCACGGACAATAATCCAGTGGAAAGTGTGACTTAAACCAATAATTCCTAACCAAGTTGGAGTTTTAAGACATTGTATTTGTTGGTTTGATTTCACAATGTTCCAATTCTCCCCTTCATATCTCTCCAAAGAGCTCATCAGAATGGCATTCATGCCCTAAGCACATCAAGTTTTCCCTTGATGAGGCTTTGCAAAGGCGTCTCAAGAATTTCCAACTCCAAGATAAAATAGCACTTGGATTAAAAATCTAAGACCCACATTACCATGAGGGCATATACTGCTTGAGAGAAGTCACATCTATTACACATTCTGCAGTCATGTTCCTGTGGGGATATAAGAGAGAGAAAGCCTATCAGGGAAGGTTATCTTAGGGTCTACCTTAGTCGTAAAAAGGCGTGGCACCTCCTGTTGTTACTAATTCCTTAGGAAGTGTATCTCATCATGTATTCTAGAACTCGATCATGAACCAGACATCATTATGAATACTGGAATATAGAGTTCTACCTCAAGGTGCTTATCTGGCTCATCAGGTTGAAGAAAGAGCCTGAATTTGGATGTGAGTTTTGTAGCTTGAACAGGCTCAAAATATGCTAAAATTCAAAAATGGTAAGTGACAAGTAAAAGCCAAGAGATGAGATTTTGAAGGGCAAGCAGGGTCCTCTCAGCTGAGCGGTGGGTTTCATTCATTATATTCTGTGATCGTGACCATGAAAATAACTGTGATATCAAGACTGAATAGGAATAAAATGGGCAAGAATTACAAAGTTACTTCTGTATTGCCTGGGGCATCAGGAAGAATTGTCATATTTACTCATTTTAGTTGTGACTTTGGTTTTTAAGTGATGCACAGAAAACAAGAAGGGAGGAACAAGAATAATTCAAGTAGCTAATAGAAACAAACCCTAGAGAAACATTAAATGAGTCTAATTCTTTTCAGGAGAAGAAAAGCTAGAAGAGGGAGTTAATAGAGTATTTAAATATAGGAGCGTTATTTTAAGGAGAAAAGCTCTTTCTATCTTAAAGTGGCTTAAATGAGAGGAAATGACTTTAGTTTCAAGAGGAGAGGTTAATTTACTTATAAGGAAAACATTCTGACTAGCAAGGTTGTTATAGATCAGATAACTGAGGAATTGGTGAGCTCTTTTCTCTTAGAGAACTTTAGGAAGAGCTGAAATGGTACAGTTCTGGCAGGGAAAACAGGAGTGGTTGGATTGCCCCCAGAAAGACCTAGTGATTCAGATGCTGGCATCCTACAGAAGGAACAGGTGATTTTTTACCATAGCAGCAGCAACAGCAGCAATGATCATAACTAACTTTATCTAGTTTTTACTCTGAGCCAATTTTGCCTCTAGTCACTTGACATATTAATTCCATTATCACAGCAACCACATAAGGCAGGCTGCGCACATTACAGATAAGGAAACTGAGGCATGTAGCCATTACGTTACTTGTTGAAGTTGACATATCAGCAAGGGGCAGAATCAAATTGTCAGTGTCCAGAAAGGAATTTCCGAGTGTCTCATGCTTACAAACTGGGAGAACATACTTGCCTTTTGTGATTCTAAGTAAGCAATACCCTCTTCTATCTCTGACTTACAGTTCTTCAAGAGGCAGGAATAAGCAGTACTTTATTTTAACTGTTCTACTTTATAAATTTTAAAACTTGTGGTTGAAGTAAGTCATTCTTTCAAGACCAGGCTTTTTCCCAGGATCTTTCTGCTTCTATCCAAACAAACTGCCAATAGCAGTTCGTGCCCCAGGACACACGGCCGCCTCCTCTCCTGGCCTTGGCTCAGGATCCACTTCCGCTTAGGAACGAGGATCCAAACCCTTTATTAGTTTACTGCCACATGCCTTATTCCAGAAACGACTCAAGGCAGCTCAAGGCTAAAATCAATTCTTAGGTTTAGAAGTTTAAACTAGTCCCCCTGCTATTCTAGTCTACCAATGGATTTTTTAGATAAATTTACTCATTGTTACCCAGATGTTGTGAGTAATTAGCTCTCATCCAGTTTTGGGCACAACCAGACTAATCAAACAAAAGACTATTATGACCCTATTTTGGTGATTTTATAGAGGTATAATAGATGACCTTATCCCACCCAAGAAAGTCTACTTCCAGATTGGGAATGGATGGAAATGAAAAATAAAGTTATTAAAAAGGATTTTGTTTGCCAACTATTAAGAACAACTTTCCTCAACCAAAGGTAAATGGAAAAATTGCTTTTAGTTTTGAGCACTTTCTGAGAAAGGTGGTGAACTGGAACTCAGCTGGAACTCAGAGGTTCAGCGCTTTGCTGCGGAAAAGATTTTTGGGGGTGAATTCCAGGTTTTTGTCAATCCTGGATGCATTGGATTTATGAGGGTCCATAATTCAAGGGCTCTTTTTCTGACCTGACCTCTTTTCAGAAGACTACATGTCATTTAGGAACAGTTAGCATTCGAGATGCTCGTCTCTATACCCCCTGACCCTGGCTCAAGTAACACCATTTAGATTTGTTCCATGTGAGAATTCAAATTTCAGTTCTCACTTCAGGAAAATGAGTCAGAAAGACCAAGGTGCAGTCTGTTCCTACCTCTCCCATCTTCTCTCAGCTTACCAGTTTTTTGGAGGACTCCCAAATTCAAGATACTACCCAAAGGAGTGGGGGAGGGGCAAGGTCATCTATGATTTCAACTGAAGTTTCCAGGGAGAGTCCAGCAGAGGGAGACAGGGACCCCAGACTCAGTTGCCATAGGGGGCCACCTGCTTTTTACACCAGTAACACCAACACTCACGCCCTTTTGAAAATCCCCTCTAAGGAGGCTGGCAAGGCTGCTCCTCAGGGTCTGTGCCCCCTGTCACCACTCAGGGGTGATCCAGGATCAACAAAGTATTATAGCACGTGAGAAGGAAAGTGGTGGCTGGGCAGGCCTGCTCCCACTGAGAGTTAGGGTTCTTCACTCACCTCATGCCACCATCATATAAGATCTGGATTAGATTACTAGTGATATAACAAAATGGGGTAATAGCAGGGATGGGGAGGGGAAAAGAAAATCTAGAAGAGGGCAGACATGGTGACAAATTAACGTGACTCTACATCACTATTCTGAGTTCTTAAAATTTTGGGGAGCACCAAGCCTTCAAAAAGCTCCAAAATATTGCATCCTTTTTCAGAAAATAAAACAGCATTACACATATACACATCTTATACACAATTACAGTGGAGGTTCCATATGTACTCTGAAGCCCAGCTATTGGATATAATCAGTGTCCCAAAAAAGACTCCCCACCCAAAACACAGTGGGGAAAGGGAAATGCACTAGACCATGGTGACGGCACACTGATGATTTGGTGACAGGAATCCCACAAGGATTACAACTGAGATGGAAAAATGCACAAAATGATGTAAAAATAAACAATTATATATATACATATATATGTATACATGTGTGTATACATACATATATACACATATATATGTGTATACATATATATACATATACATATATATATATAAAAGAATCCCCACCCAATATGCCTTCTTCTCTTCATGAAGTCAGGGAAGGGCTGCCTGGCCCTGTCAATCCCATTCTTCCCATTTTAGAAGTTTATTTTGGGGTTTTGCCATAGGAAGTAATAGAATACTCTGGTTCTGGTCACACCTAGTTGGAGTTCTAGCTCACCATTAACAGTCTGTGTGACATTAGCCAAGATATTTAACCTCTCTGAGTTTCAGTTCCCTCATCTGAAAAATAAGGATAATAATGTTGAGATTGTTGGGCTGTTTGAAGATTAAATGAGAAAGTACACACTAACTGCTCGACGCTGCGCTTAGTGTGCTAAGTGCTCAGAATATATTAGCTAGGACTACTCCTGTCAAAATCTATGCCAGCCATGAGCATTGATGGTCAAGACTTGTGAGCTTGAGACAATGTCACCGAAGGTGACACCCATGGGTGACAGGAGCCATGGGACTCACCTCCCCAGTAGCCTTCACATGTATCACAACCTCCTGCGCCATTTTGTGAGGAAGCAGAAGAGGTAAGGACAAGCGTGTGTACTCAGGTGAGCCTGAGTGAGTGTGTCAGGAAACCTCATATCTGTCTATTTTGCATCACTGAAAACCAAGAAACACAAAGTGTAGCAATAGGATACACAATATACTTAGATACAGTAGAAGTGCCTGAGACCTTCACTGCAGCCCCAGGGTTTAATTTGCTGGGAGAGCAAATGAAAAGGCAAGATGTGCTGTAATGAGATTCTCCTCAGCATCTGGGTAATGGCATCTCCCGAGCCCCACACTGCCATGGCTCCATGGCTCCCAGGCTCCACCTTGCTCATCTTGTAACCTCAGTCAGCAAGGAAATTTCAGTTCAAACCAGTAAGACCTTTTCCACAAATACAACTGATTATATTCCATTTTTAAATATCTTCTTGACAGCTCCTTTCAAAACAAGCCAGGTTTCTCTCATTTGCTCTTTGTTTTTAAGACAATCACGAGTCAGATATTAGAGAGGGGAGAGGGGGGGGGGTGGGAGAGCAGGGCAGGAAAGGGTAGGGGTCCAAAAAGGCCTTGTACCCCTCCTATTTGGCAGTTTGGATATAGGATGTTCATTTCCTAGTTTAGAGAGAGTTGTGATTTTGTGCTTGTGGTGCAGATTCAACAGTGATATCCTTGGACTTTAAGTACCTGTAAAACAATTTCAGGCTGGAACTAAATTAATCTGCCTTATAGTGAGCAGAGCCATTCCTCCTTGCAGTCAGCAGGAATGGAATAAGGCTGAGGCCCGGTTAATGCCAAAATCCGTGCCTGAGAAGGTGCTTCCAGCTGGAGGCTCACAGGCAGGCCACTGATTAGGAGAGAGAAAGCATATGGCCTGACACTAATAAAGGAGCAGGGAGAGAACTCATCAAAACTTGCATTTAATTCCGGAGTCTCCATTCCAAACCTATATGCAATCTACTTTCCTACATCAAAAGTAACTATGGGGCAAAGCCATCAAAGGAGAAAAAAAGCAGCTGTTGCTGTGAATTTTTAACCACAAACCCCTTAGTATTGATAGTAATACAGAACAAAAATAGAAAAGAAAAATGCAGGCATCATGGTACATGAATTTAAACTATATGATGCATATATATATACACACACACACACACACAGAGCAGATACACGTAGTACATATACACAAGCATATTATACACATTCCACATCAGATATAAACACACATACACACAGTACACCATATAACACACATACCATAAACACCACACACACTTCATGAATAGCTAAAGCAATTGTGAGAAAAAAAGAAGAAAAATACAGGCATCATGGTATCACTGTTAAATTGAAGTAAACTTGCAATATTGGCATGTTTGGTCCCCACCTAGAGAAAATATGAATTTGAATATTCTTGCTGTTTGGCTGTAAAACCCACCTACATTTCAAATTACACTCTAAGGATAAATCATTCACAAAAGGCTAGTGATCACAGACAGAGTTCTTTAATATGGAGAACTTGTGGGACATCAGACAGGAAAGAGAGCCAAGTTCATCTTTAAGCACTACCTCAGTCTGCACAATGGGTTGTCTGGGAGCAGGGAAAGGTGGGCAAGTCACAGACTTGGATACCATATTCTGCAGCTGTAAAAAGGTTTAAGTGGAGACAGCTTGACTGAAGTCACTGAATACTTGAGAAAATGGAGTAAACACTTGGGTCAGGAAAAGGTGGGGTTTCTCATTGTGGAGTTCAGGAAAGGCTGGTCTGCTTTGAAGCAAGGAATGCTGTTGGCATTTTCCTATCTTAGAGCAAAGCCTAAGTTCTCTCCAAGATGCTGATCTAAAATCAAAGACACAGGTGCCAAGGGCTAAAGCCCTTAAGCAAGGCTGAAAGACTGACTGCCATATCCAAATTCAAGTTAAAAAAAAAAAAAACTCAGGAAATGCCCCTTCTGCACAAAGCTAAGAATATCAAATGCACACAATCATATACACACACACACATCACATGAGACTCATATATACCACATATATACGTATATAGAGCAGATATACGTAGCACATATACACAAGCATATACATTCCACATCAGATATAAACACACACATACACATAGCACACCCTACAACACACATACCATAAACACCACACACACACACAGGTCCAAGATCTACTTCATGAATAGCTAAAGCAATTGTGAGGAAAAAAAAAAAAGAAGAAAAATGCAGGCATCATGGTACATGAATTTAAGCTATATTATTAAGCAACAGTAAATAAAACTATATGGTATAACAATAAAGAGACATAGATGAGTGGAATGGAATCAAGACTCCAGGAATAAATCAAAATACATGTTGACTCCTAATTTATGACAAAGGAGCCATGACCAAAATGGATATGTTCCATGACACTAGTGATATAGGTGTCTTTGGAAACTCTACCCCAGTAGCTAAGGGAAATGAAAGCAAAAATAATCAATTTGTAATGACATCAAATTAAAAAGGTTTTGCAAAGTGAAAATAAATATCAACAGACTAAAAAGACAGCGTACTGAGCCAGAGAATATATTTGTACATCACAGTCCAATAAGGGGTTAATATAAAAGATACATAAATAATTCATTCAATTTAATAACAACAGTAAAAAAAAAAAAAACACAAACAACACAATTAAAAAATGGGCAGATGCCTCCTTGGTGGTGCAGTGGGTTAAAGCACTGCACTGAGAAGCTAAAGCCACTTCTGCATGAGTTCGATTCCCACCTGCTCAGGAGTGACCACATGGCGTGGCAGACCTCTCCTGACCCGCCCGCTGCTCCCCTCAGCAGTGTACTCCATCCATCTGCCTGTTCTGCTCCCCACTGTCTCTGGTGAATCCTCTCACCGCCCCTGAGCCTGTGGCCTGTACCCCAGTTCTGTATGCACAAATAAATAAATCTTTAAAAAAAAATGGGCAGATGATCTAAATAAACACTTTCCCAAAGAGAATATGCAAATGGCTAACAGACATATGAAACTATTCAGTATCACTTCTTATTAGGGAAATGCAAATCAAAACTATAATGAGATATAACCTCATATTTGTGAGATGAGCTTGCATCAAAAAGACTGCTAACAACAAATATTGCAAGGATGCAGAAAAATAGGAGCCACTATATACTATTGGTGGGGAAGTAAATTGTAGTCATTTTGCAAATTGGTACGGGTCTTCCTAAAAAAAATAATTAAAAATAGAACTGCCATATACCACTGATAGCCATCTGAAGAATATGAAATCACCAACTAGAAGAATTTAATGCCTCACAATATTTATTGCAATGTTATTTACAATTGTTAAGATATGAAAGCAATTAAGCGCCCACTGATGATTAGATAAAAATGTGGTATACCATTCAGCTATAAAGGAAGCTGAAGCTTTGGTATCTGCAGCCACATGTAAGGAACTTGAGATTATGCAAACTGAAATTAGTTAGAACGATAAAGGCAAATATGGAGCGATTCACCTATATGTGCAATATGGGAGAAACTAGGTGGATAAATGGACATAACAAAAGAAAAATAAACTAGTGGACATTGAAAACTAAAGTGAAGTTACCAGAGGTGAAGAGAGTAAGGGTGGAAGAAGCAGTGGAACCAATTTATGCATGGTGGGAAGTGTTTGTTTTTCTAAACTGTAAAGTAAAATGAAATAAAATAATAAAAAGCAGTTTCTCCATGGTTCTCCCTGGTGGCTCAAAGGGTTAAAGCGCAGCACTACAAAGTTGGCTGCAGCCACTTCAGTAAGAGCTCCATCCCAGGCGTGGCAGCCCTCTCCTGACCCTCCCACTGCTCCCTCAGCAGTGTACTTGTCAATCTGTCAGTCTGCCTGTTCTGCTCCCCGCTCTGTCTCTGGTGAATTCTCTCACTACCCCTGCACTTCTGTACCCCAGTTCTGTATAAATAAAGAAATAATTTTTTTTTTAAAGCAGGTTCTCCAAGTGGAAGGTCCCCAGGGGTTGGCAGACTCCTGCCCTTAGTTTATTTGCTGCAAATTTGAGCCCAAAGAGCACAGGCTTCTCAGAGAGTGTAATTCACAAGAGAACTGCCACATCCCGCCTCCTTCAGCCCCAAGGACACCCTCTTGCAGCCGCGCATGTGGATCATGCTAAGGGTCTGCCTGAAGGAGGCTGAGATATGGGGGGTTAGAAGGGGAAGAGGGGAGCAGAGAGTGACCATGAACGCTGAACACTTTCTATCTCCTGGGTTGCTAAGGAAATTGAAAGTTTGTATTAATTACATGGATGGTTAACATTTATTTTCAAAAGTAGCTTTTGTTATTTGTCAAACCACCACCCCACCACCCCCGACCCCCATTATAGGCCAAGAAGTTCACTAGTACTTAGGGCTGGACGATGAGCAGATTTCACAGATTCAGAAATAAGGGCTAAGGGTGCCTAAGATATAGGCACAAGGGATAAAAGCAGGCTTGCCCAGTTTATGTCTGAACTACTATTGGTTTGGGGGATTTTGATTGTTCTTGGGGATAAAAGTGTAATGAAATATACCACTGGAGTCTCAGGGGTGAGACCAAGCACATGCATGTGGTATAAAATTTGTTTCTAATTAAATCTGATACAATATTTTAGAGTATATTATCATGCACTGAATTACAAAACAAAAGAATGTTTCCAAATGCCAGCCACAACCACCAATTTACCAGAGTCATAAAAATACAAGCTGCCTTTGTAGATATGTAAATGTAGAAACCCAGCTACAGCAAAGAATTCTCCTGGTGCTTCTCATTGCTGCTTTAGTCAGAAACCTGGGAGAGGTCACCCTGCACAGTGGAGGCCATTTGTCTGAAAAATATCCGTTTGTTGGAAGAGCAATGGAATGGTTTCTTAAGTCAACTTAAAACTTAAATGTGGGGCACTCGCTGGTGGCGCAGCAGGTTAAAGCACAGCGCTAAGAAGCTTAAGCCACTTCAGCATGAGTTCGATCCCTGCCTGCCCAGGAGGAGATCCACATGGCGCGGTAGACCTCTCCTGACACGCCCGCTGCTCCCCTCAGCAGTGTACTTTATCAGTCAGCCTGTTCTGCTCCCCACTCTGTCTCTGGTGAATCCTCTCACCCATCGCATCTCTGGCCTGTACCCCAGGTCTGTATAAATAAATAAATAAATAAATCTTGAAAACAAAAAAACTTAAACGTGAGTGTTAAGGAAGCTGTACCAGGAAACTGTCTTACCCATAAATAATACCCTGTATTCTCAGTCTGGCCATCCAACCTGAGGACAACCAAATGTACGTGTGTAGCATGTTTCCAAAGTGGTTGGCATCAATCCTGCCCCTGCATGGCTCCATCTCCCACCCCCCACACCCCACATCCACCTTCCTCATCCCCCAAAGCCAGTGGTTGGCTTACCACAATCAGACGTCGAAGGCTGGCTCAAGTGAATGCCCTGTGCATGCTTTCCTAAACTGCAGCATCGCAGTTGACGCTAAAGTGCAGAAAGTAATGGTCAGGATGGTCAAAGATTACATGGCAAGACAAAATTTTGTCATTGCTTTAAAAGCAAATATTGAACCAATGAAATAAGATTTTCTTAGGACAACTGGGACACTCCTGAAGTCATTTGCCTTTGGTGACATCTTCAAGACAGTCTTCAAGGACCCACTGTTCTCTAAGACTTTAAGCCAAATCCTGGGACAAACATTTCCCAGTCACTCCCTACAACACAGTTGCAACACCCTACAACACAGTTGCAACAGGACTGCATAGTAAACTGATAAAGGTTTATGGATACAAACGGGAAATAAAAAAAGAAATGAATATACAACCAAACCACCTGGCATTAAAATCCTGTCATATCATTCCTTTTATTCTCTTCTGCTTCTTCTTTTTCCTGCTTCCTTCCTGCTTGCTTCCATGGAGCCAAGATCATCTACAATTGGCCTGGGAGCATCCTCAATGGTGTTTGCATACCTCAAAATCCATGTAGAGACCTTCAGCTCCAAGGTCCTCTTGCTTGCACCCAGATGATCAAATAATTCACTTCTTTGCTCATCAAATATTTATTGCACATTTACTATGTGCTAAACATTTAGATGGACTGCAGATTAAATGAACAAAGCAAGTCCCTGCCACCATGGAGCTGCATTTAATGATCTCTAGGGTTCCTGCACAAGTCACTGGAGGGTCATGCTTCAGTGATGAGTAATTTTGATGTTTTTAAAGAAGCTTTCCCTGGCTACTGACTCACTCACTTCCATTCATTTCAGCCTTTGCCTGAAGGGTCTTCTTGAGTTTAATCCTCAGTCACTTGTTTGATTGGACTGAGTCTGATGGGTAGCTGGTGACCTGCATTTCCTTGGTTCTAAGTAACAACAACATAGATAAGGCCGACACACTGACATATTCACTGAGATTTTTTTTTTTAAGTATGTTTTCTGATCCCTCATTGCAATCTGTTGGGCATCACAGCCATCCATATCCCACACAACTACTCTCTAGGTATCCTGAGGTACCAAAATAATCCTTTTTTCACTAAAACATGTTGCTAAAAGTACTAGACCCTATGGTGTTGACACTGGTACTCAAACACCACACGGTCCAGGCAGTCTGGCCAAGGTCAAGACCAAGGAAGCACTGAATCTAATTCAAGTCTGTGACCAGGGATTAAATTTATGCAGGGAAAGGAGGAATGAAAGGGTCTGGAGCCAGCAGAATCAAGTCCAGCCTGAGCACTGCTTACTGTAGAGCTATTCAACCAATGGCAAATCAGAGGTTAGGAGGACAGGAGTTAAGAACAGGGGTCTCAAGCTTCAATGTCAGGTGAAGACAAGGAAATGTAGGATGTGGGGCTGAAATGGCTGACACCTCAGAATTGCAGGAATAGCTGTGACTCAGAGGCTAGACTCTGCTGCTCTCAGCTCTGTCACTAGTCTGGAGTGGTGACACCCTGTAGCAGAGGATGAGTGCAATGTGCAGAGGGTAGCCAGGCTCAGCGGCAAGACTTCTTTAATTTAAGTGGAACTCATGCTTCCTCCTTCCCTAGAGGACTCCCTTAAGCCCTGCTTCTGTACTTGGTTTCGCCCCTACCTCAGTTGTGTTTCAGGTTCCTAGTTATGTTCCATATGTCCACCAAACATAAACAACAGAATCATAGACAACCTTGCATTCCATTCTTTAAAAGTTCTTCATGATAGTTCCTATATACTTACAGCAAGTTCAAGCCTATATTTTCATGTATATTCTAGAGTGCACTGTATTCATTATCTGACTGCCAAGAGTATAGCTCCCTGATGGATTACTAATTACTATTTTTATTACATTTCAAGAGACCTTACTTATTTTTTGGTGATTTGTTTTGCCTGGTAATTAGATGTTCTGAATAAATTAGAAGAGTTTTAATGTAATCTTGGGATTTTTTTAAACATCATACTGAAAGATGAAAGGATCAAAGAGGCAGCAAGATAAAAATATACCATGTGGTCGTTACCTCAGTCTCCTAAGATACTGGTTCTCAATTTGTGGTCCATGAATCTCTGGAGTCTAAACTTTTTCCAGGGAGTCCATGGAGTCTATGCTATTTTTCTAGTAATATTAAAGTGTTAGGTACCTATTCTTCTTTCTTGACATTCATAGGGGAGCAATAGTGAGTAAAACTACATAGCACAAACAAATGCAATGACACAAAATTTTACTAGTGCTCATGTTCATTTCACCCAAACTCAGAGGGAAAAATAAAAGTCTTAGTTAAGTGCAAACTAGATGAAGATACAAATAATGATTTTTGTGTGTCTTGAACATTGAATGTGAAGAAAGATTTGTTCAAAGTACAATAAAAATCAATATATTTTAATGTAACCATAGCTTGAATTGTCTATTGATAAGTTTTGTATTCTGCATTTCAACTAAACTTTCAGAAACTATCACTTTTAAGAATGTTGTACAGGCCCTACCTGGTGGTGCAGCAGGTTAAAGCACAGCATTAAGACTCTAAGCCTCTTCAGCATGAGTTCTATCCCTGCCCCAGAGGTGACCCACATGGCACGGCAGACCTCTCCTGACACGCCCGCTGCTCCCCTCAGCAGTGTACTTCATCAATCAGCCTGTTCTGCTCCCCACTCTGGTTCAGGTGAAACCTCTCACCGCCCCTGCACCTCTGGCCTCTACCCCAGCTCTGTATGCATAAATAAATAAATCTTAAAAAAAAAAAAGAATGTTGTATAGTTTTTATCAGACAGATCTTTCACCTCCTTATTAGGTTAATTTCTAGGTATTCAATTCTTTTTGTTGAGGTTGAAAATGTGATTGTGTTCTTGATTTCATTCTCTTCTAGTTTACTGTTTGCATATAGGAGTGCAACAGACTTTGTATATTAATTTTATAGAACACCATTTCACTGTATTCATTTATTGTTTCTAGTAGTTTTTAATTCAGCCTGTAGAGTTTTCTATATGTACTATTATGGCATCTGCAAATAGTGATGGATTTACTTCTTTCCTAACTTGGATTCCTTTTACACTTTCTCTTGCTTAACTCTCGTAGCTAAGACCTCCAACATACTATTGAATAACAGTGGTGAAAGTGGGCATTCTTGTCCTGTACCTCATCTTAGAGTTTTCCAGTTTTTCACCATTGAATATAACAAAGCGAGATAGCAAGAATCCACTGAGGTAGTTCTTACATGTCATTCCTCAGAGGTTGTGAGCTATGTAGAGAGTGAGAACAGATCTGAAAGGGCATTTGGAAGAGCACTGGCACAGGGTCTCAGGGAGCACCTAGTCTAAGACTTTCTCATTCTATCATTATTTCTATAATTAGATTCAAATAGTACTGAAACTTATATGAATTTACCAAAGATTCCAAATAGCCAAAGCAATCCTGACAGAAAGATTGAAGGTATAATAGTCCCATATTTCAAACTATATTAAAATCTAGAGTTATCAAAACAGCATGGTATTGGATTAAAAATAGATACATAGACCAACAGCCTTTAGATTTGAGAGCCAGGAAATAAACACATTCTTACATGGACAGTTAATTTACAACAGAGGGGCCAAGAATATATAATTGAACAAGGAAAGTCTCTTCAATAAACAGTGTAGAAGACTTGACAACCACATGTAAAAGAATAAAAATAGACTGCTCGCTCACACCATATACAAAAATTAACTCAGAATGAATTAAATAATTTGATGTTGAACCAAAAGCCATAAAATACATAGAAAACAACATAGGCAAAACACTGCATGATATTAGTTGCTGTGATGTCTTTGGGGACTCAACTACAAGGGAATACAACATTAAACTAAAAAGCTTATGCACAATAAAAAAAACTATCATAAAAACAGGAAGTAACCCTACTAAATGGGAGAAAATATTTGCACTCCTACATATGGCAACGGACTGATATCTAAGATCTACAAAGAACTCATACAACTCAACAACAAAAACAGTGAATCAGCAGCATCATGACCAAGTGTGATTTGGAACCAGCAATACAAAGATGGTCTATATAGGAAAATTGATGTGTAATTCACCACATAGCAAAATGAAAGATAAATTGATATGATTGTATAGTCATATCAATAAATGTAGAAAAAGCATCCTTTTTGATAAAACCCTCAAAAATGGGGTATAACTCAACATAACAAAAAATATGACCAAACACAGTTATACACAAAGGTGCAAACTGAAACATTTCCTCTAAGATCTGGCATAAGACAAGTATGTTCACATTTACCACTATTATTGCATCTATTTTTAAATTACTTAATAAATAATTTAAACATTTCTCAGCTTTAATTTCTAATGTAATAAATATTGATAGCAATAACCTACATAAACCAAAGCTCTTTCGGGTACTCAACAAATTTTAAGATTATAAAGTGATTCTTACAGTGGAATAATTGGAAACTGGTTTCTAAAGGCACATACATACACATTGTTTCATTCTTAAAAGGAAAATTTTTTGCCAGACTCATTAACAAGGAGAATCCATTTCAAGTAATGAAAGCCAGAGTGGCACCCATGTCCCCACCACGGCGCCAGCGGTCCCCCGGGGCAGTTTGGAGGAATATGTCAAAGATCAGGAACTTAGACTCAAAGATTAGATGTTGCCAGAATCTTGACAATATTAATACTGCTCTGAATTATAAGGACTTTTCTTGGGCCTCTCTAGTGGCCTAGGTTAGGTTTCAGTGTTGTTATCACTACGGCCTGAGTTCAACCTCCGGCCACAGATGGTGCAGCAGACCTCTCCTGCCTTGCACACTACTCCACCCAGCAGTGTATTTCAGTAGATCTGCCTGTTCTACCCCCACTCTGTCTCCTCACTCTGTCTCTAGAGAATCCTCTCACTCCCTCCTTCCCCACTGCATCTCTGGCCTACACCCTAGTTCTTCTATGAAATACATAAATAAATCTTAAAGAGAAAAATAAGGACTGTTGTACAATCCATTCTTAGCTAGTGCTAAGGACAACTGTGACTGACCATTCTCTTTAATCTCTAGAGGAAAATTCCACTAACATCCCTTATGCATAAAACTATTGTCCGAGGCAAGGGATAAGTTCTGTAGTATTCTAGAGAGTCAAAACAGGAAAAGAAACCTGATTTCCTTCCTTTCTTCCAATATTTACCCCCACTTATAAAGATTGTAAGTAGGTTTGTAAAACAGATGCTATGAGATGTGTTTATTAGTAAATAGCAGGTCTTTTGAGGTCCCCTGTTCTTTGACACAGGATTCTGGATAGTGGTTCTCCAAGTGTGGTGCCTGTAACATCAGCCACTCCTGGGAACTTGTTAGAAATGCAAATTCTTGGTCCAACCCAGATTTACTGAGTCAGAACTCTGAAGGCAGAGTCATGAACCTGTGTGGGAAACTTCAGTGCACTCTGATGCACACTCAATTAGGGGAGCTTTGCTCTAGATCAACCTCCTGGCTACCATTTCTGGGAACTGTATCTCTTTCCCAGTTGCATTCTTCAACTCCCATCCATTTCTTCTACTTCACACTGTGACATGACCTCATTGTTATCTCCCTACCAACATTCACAAATTGAAATGCAAGCGAAGAAGGTTGAAAGTATCTAGTTTCATTTCCTCTTTTTGAAAGTGTTAATCTTTAATCTCTCTTTAGTGTAAGTATAACTCATAGAAACATTCAGGACTGGGCACACTAACCTTGCACCTTTACCCTAATCCCTCTGCCAATTGTAAGGCAAGATTTAGAAAGATTCCTTTACATTGTAACAGTGAGGAAAAGGAGGGACCTGCTGGCTCACTTGGCTGGGGTGCTGTCAGCACATGCTGAGGACTTCTGAGGCTAGTTCTGTATCCAAACTACAACAAGTAAGCTTGGTCAGTCGTGTAAACTATATGTGCAGCCTGTCAAATATTTTATCTTTTCTAGAAGAACAACTTTCATGTTTTGGATTCTCCTGTTGGAGAATCAGAAGTCTCATTCACATGGGAAACACAGGAGTTCCCTGCACTATATAGAAGAGCAAGGGCAGAATTGAGGAGCGCCTCCAAGCCATCCTCAGGGGTGGGTACTGCTGAATCTTCCTGCAGTGATGGCTGATGCTGTGTAATTAACATGGGCATTGAGCAAGACTCACCCTAGGAGCTGTCATATATTAACATTTCCTGTAAGATGTGCTAGGGAAGCAGCCCAGATGGCCAAAAATAGATGACTAGATCAAGATATGGTATATTTATACAATGGAATATTACTCAGCAATCAAGAAGAATAAACTCATGCCCTTCACTGCAACACGGATGGAGCTGGAAGGGATTATGCTCAGTGAAATAAGCCAGAAAGAAAAAAAAATATTGAATATTCTCACCTACAGGAGAAATGTAGAGAAAATAAAAAAGGAATCAGAAAAAAAGATGTAACTGTAGTTATTTCATCAGGCAACTATAGATCAGAGACATTCTGTAGGAGAGAGAAGGACTCAGGACAGGGACAGGTAGAGCACAAGGGACTACGGTGATGGTGCATGGGTGAATTGGTGGTGAGAATTTCATGAGGAAACCATATATTGCACAAAAAATGACGGATGATATAAGGAATATGTTTTTAAAATAAATAAATGAATGAAAGAAGTTCTATTGATTGCCACTTCTGTTTTGCCTGTTGCCATTAAATATGAAATGAAAATGCCCAGGATAATTTTATCAGCAGAGGTGTCATTTTTGAGTGCCAATTAAATGTATACACACACCTTACCACCTTCTTCCAATTTCATGTCCTCCTATCACCATGATGTTGCCAAGAAAAAAGTATTAATATGTATGATTTTCTGCAAGGAGGGGGAGTTTTTGATATAGCAAGGCTAAGCTATCTACAGAACCTTGAACGGAAGCTTAATTTAAAAGTATCAAACCAATCTGCCTTTCTCCCTTTAGGTGTCTCAAGGAGAAGAGAGGAAGGAACCAATTTATAAAGAGACTTCTATGCTCTTAACTTGCACTATCCGGTTGAACTTCTGTAGCACACCTAACTTGGGGAAAAGAATGTCTAAAAGGTGACCCCTATTATCTTTCTACCCTTTGGCAGGAACACTCTGTCAGATGTAACATCATCTAGTTCTTAAAGATCTCCAAAAAATATTCCATTCTTTATCTCTTTACTCCAATGACAAAGAAGAGGAAAGTTGAGGGCACCACTTACCCCTTTGAAACACCATAGAATGAACCAGGGCTTTTGGTAGCAAGTAATAGAAACTAGCTCTGGCTCTTTAAAGCAATAAAGGTATATTATCCTCAGCTCAGAATTGATAGAAAGCTGATAAAAAGGTTTTTTGGACCACAAGAACCAGGAAGTAACTGGAGAAGAGTCACCATATCTAAAACAAGGCAACAACCCTAATGTAGATGCATTTAGCCCCTAAAGCTCCCCTTCCAGTGGTCACAAACACACAATCCAAAGCCCCCAAGTGCAAACTCAACTCCTGATTGGTTAAGCTTAAGTTATTGGCCTAACCTGGCTGTAGCAAGAGGTAAATGGAAGAAGCATTTGGCTCTCTAGACCGCCAAGGAGGGTGGGGGGAGGAAGGAATTAGGATGTTCTTCTATCCAGAAAATGACATCCTCAAGAAGAGGATGTAATTCCAACAAAGAACTCAAGTAGCTGTTGGGAAGGAAAATGCATATGTTAAAACAGGCAGGGGCAAGATAGTGATCTTTCTCCCAAAGGGATGATTGAATGCTATGGTTACAATCAAATTCTGGCATGGGCACTGTGAACTCACAGAGAGTAGCCAGGGTCTCACTACGTTTGACTTTGCTGATCTTTGCCACATTTTCTCATCACACACTTTTCCTACTTTTCTCAAGGCTGCTGGCCAAGCAATGATCTACTTAAAAGTCCTCCCCTGCATCATCAGGGTAAACACTGGCAGATGTTTTATACTTTGACAGATTTTTCACTCTTCCACTCTGAGCTTGGCTTCTGACAGAGCACAGTAATTTCTTAAAAAACAAAACAAAACAAAAACTATCAACCTATATTTTAATGAAGATACTTATTATGAATGTCTTGAGATGGAGCACATAGGGAATGTTCTATAATCACAACTAATCAGTCTTCAGAATTCAGAGCAGAAGGAAGCAGAAGGAAATTGTTTCACATCCCTCCTGAATCCTCCCCATCCTCCCATAACACTCAAAAGGAGAACCAGTGAGCTTTAAGGCAGGACAAAATGCCTTCTACTTCTCTGACTCACATCTGATGGGTGGAGAGCCACTTTCTGTAAAATGCGCACTGCCTGGCCCTCCCTGGTGGAGCAACAGGTTAAAGCACAGTACTTTGAAGCTATCCGAAGCCAGTTTGTATGAGTTCAACTCCCGGCCAGGGAGCTGACCCACATGGTGTGGCAGACCTCTCCTGACCCGCCCGCTGCTCCCCTCAGCAGTGTACTTTGTCCATCTACCTGTTCTGCTCCCCACTCTGTCTCTGGTGAACTCTCTCAGCCCCACTCCTCTAGCCTGCACCCCAGTTCTTGTAAGCATAAAAAAAATTGCACTGCCAAACTGTGAGATAATGTGTTCTTAGCATAGAGACTTTTCATCTTACGTGTATTTAAAGAAATGTTTGCCTTACTCAGATGCAGATTCTATAATATATATGTACATATAAAAAGGAAAATCCAGGAGAAGTCAGTGAGAAACAACTTCACATTCATACTGACTCGAATTGCTTTTTGATTCAGAGTTGCTGGAAGCTGTTGTTTTTCTGCATAAACTAATGTCTGTGCCATAAAGACTTTTAATGCTGTATGTTTCTTAACAGAGTCCATCAAAGGCCTATAAGCCCCAGTGCCAAATTTAGTCTGCCTTCTTCTGACTTCCACTTGAAGAACTGCCAAGCCAATCTGATTCACTATCTTTTCCTCTCCTCCTACCCCACCAAAGAATGTGGTATCTAGAAGTTATAAGATGATTGTCTCTGGGACTTTTTCAGCTGCTCTTACCCATGCTGCGACTGTTAAAAATCAATATAGTATGTGATGCAAAGGTGCTCTTTAAACTCAGAAATGAAGTTTAAACAACAAAATGAAGAACATCATAAACGCTGGCTTGTAGGAGGCTTTGTCCGGCAGGACATGGCAGCAGGAGGGCATTGTTTTTCAAAGATTTTATTTTTCTATTTGAGCATAGAAGAACTGGGTTGTAGAGCAGAAGTGCAGCAGTAAGAGGATGCACCAGAGACAGATGGGGAGCAGAACAGTGGATCTCCTGAAATATACTGCTGAGGGGAGCAGTGGGCGAGATAGCAGAGGTCGGGTGCGCCATACGTGGGTCAGCTCTCTGGCTGAAACAAATTTGGCCTATTTGAGACTTAGTCCTGAGGCCATCGGAGTGCATTTTTTAAAAGGTGTCATTTCACTCTGTTACGTTGGTAAGATTATTTTGAAATCCACACATATGTTAGAGACTTAATTACACCACTGATTATCCATCATCACATCATTACACTATACATTATTAGGAAATGCAACAGACACTTTTTCCCATCTCCCTACTTCCCATCCTCCTAAGAGTCTAATCCTTTACTCCACTCTTCCCCTAAGCTTGAGCTTCACCTTTAAGGAAGGAGGAATAAAGTAAAGAATGGGGTAAAATGACTTGATATGAAAAGCTGAAATCAGTGGGCTAGTGGCCTTTGGATATCAGTGGGCCCTGTGCCTGGAAAAGAACCAGAATGGGCTCCATAGTTAAAAGTTTAGGATTAAGAAGAATGTGACAACCTAAGATAAATAACAGACCAGAATACAGGTGGTTGAGCCAAGGACTAGGCAGTTTACGTGGGGAAAGAAAAAAATGGGTGTCCAGAAAGTTAAGCAAATCAAACCACATGCAGCACCAATTATCAGAACACAATGAATCAGCAGGTCTTGGTTAAAGATTTCAGATACACCTTCCTGCCAGAGCAGATGCTGGGTATGGCCTAGGCTGGCCCAGGTCTTGGAAATGGAAAGTAATGAACTAGATGAGGTGAAAAGAACAGGGCCATGGTAGCATCTGATTACTCCCAGGACACGTGTGGTTGGCACATAATCTAATATTCTTTGAGCCTCTTGGTCCCATGAAGAGTCCTTTCTCTGGCTCTTGGGATGTTTTCCTCATCATTTTCTATAGTATTCCCTGGAGTTGTCTGACTAACCTCAGTGGGACAGTTAAGTTCCATATGTGGGAACACCCAGGGAGGTATATTCATCTAATGTTATGGAACCCAGTAAAAGATTATCACAACATTGGACAAAAATGAAACCTTCTTTAAGGCATGGTCACCCCACCTCCACAGGCGCAGCTGGAGTTTCCTGCTAACGTGATGCTTGAGTATCTAGGCATCCTGGCCAACTGACAAAGCAATTTGCTCATGATGGTGGATTAATGACAAAAAGGAAATCTCTTATAGACTGCTGGGGCACAAAAAAGTGTCCAAAGAACACAGCTTTATGTTATCGTTACCACAGGGAACAACAGGGCTAGGGATACCTTGATTTTCCACTGTGAATGTTCCAAAGATGACAAGCTCTGCAGGAAATCCTGGGGAGAAAAAATACACACACATACACACATACACACATTTATATATCATGGATGTGTGTGTGTATATATATATATATATGCCCGTCCTGTTCAGGCCTAATCAAATCCTACATCACCAATGAGCTTAGCCACAATGGAAAAGAAGAAAAACAAGACCCAGGTTACAAAATCCTGCATACAACTTGCTTTTGACAGCATTTCCCAGCACTCTCCAGGAGATAGGAAGTTACGGAAATGTTTGTACAAGCAGCAGCAGGACAGAGAACTAGCAGGAAGCTTAGAGTTAAAGGAGTTTTTATTTTCATAGTTCAGTGTAGTTCATTGTGGTTACACCTTTTGGTCTGATCAAAAGGTAAAGATTTTCAAATTTAAGTTCCTTTTTTTTTTAAGAGTTAAAGATAAAGGACACAATGTACTGAGAAACGCCCAATTGCTTTTTCTAATCTCCTCTGAAATAAACTACATTCATAAGCAAAGAAAAAAGAATTATCAAAGGTGTGTTTGCTTCATACCAGAATAACTTCTATCACTTATTATTAGCTCTCTTGATTTTATTCACATTTGCTATACAGGATGGTGACACCCTTGAATACATCATTGAATATCTAGCCCTACCTTAGCCTAATCTCCTGAGATATTTCCTGCTGACCTGCAGCGATGTGAGGAGGCCACAGGGCAGGGAACTGAGGCAACCAGAGGAACGGAGTGCAGTCCCAACTGGCAGCCACAAGACACCGATACCACAGTCCCACAAGCTCCAGAAGCTGAATTCTGTGCAAGCTTGGAGAGGACTCAGAGCTCCAGAAAGCGAAGCAGCCCAGCTGACATCTTGATGGCATTTATTTTACAAATATAGCAGGAACCACCTTCTACACACACATACACGTGTTTCTGAAGGGCATATTATAGAAAGTGACTTTTGCTAATAGCTGTTGCCAGCTTGGTCTCCATGGCCATACCAGTTTACATGCCCACCATCAGGGGTGACTAACCCACACCACCCCCTCAGCAGCACTTGCCACGCACATGTCAATGAAGTGGCGCATCTTTTCATACATTATTGTTGGATTATTTGTCCTTTTTTGCAGATTAATAGAAATTTATTATATGTTCTGAATATTAATCCTTTTTCTATCATACATATTATACAACTCTGTCATATTTACATATCAAACTACATAGCTCATTTCCCCCTAAAATTTGTCTACTTTTTTTTTTTTAAGATTTATTTATTTATTTATTTATGCAGACAGAACTGGGGTACAGGCCAGAGGTGCTGGGACAGTGAGAGGATTCGCCAGAGACAGAGTGGGGAGCAGAACAGGCAGATCCATGAAATATACTGCTGAGGGGAGCCACGTGGGTCACCTCCAGGGCAGGGATCGAACTCATGCTGAAGTGGATTTAGCTTCTTAGTGCTGTGCTTTAACCAGCTGCGCCACCAGAGAGGGCCCCTATTATCTATTTTTTTAATTATACAAGTCTGTAATTAATGTGAGGTCTAATTTACTAGCATTTCTGTGTTTTGACTTTGTGTTACTTGTAAAAATGGTTTCTCTTATATTTTCTTACAATACTTTTACATTCCATCTGCAACTTATTTTGAGTCATCCATTATCCTACCCTCCCCAGTCTGGATTCCACCCTTACCAGTCATGGGCTAGTGCTTTGGACAAGATCTGTAGGGTCCTATATTGCTGAATCAAAAAGACAGTTTTGTGTCCTCACTTTGACTTCTCAGCTGTGTTAGTAAGAGTCAAGAACTAACTCAACTCCTTTCTTTAAAAATGTGGCCTCTAGCACAGCTGACTTTCCCAGATCTCTCCATCTCCTTTATTGGGTCATCTTCCTACTTCTAATCTCTAAATGATATTTTTTCAAGATTTGCTTCTGAGCTATTTTCTCTGTCTCTCCCTTGGGAATTCAAACTTTATATAATTTCAATAATGATTCCTTAGTTATATCTGTTACCTAGCTGTAGCTGTATGTTTTAGGGTACTTACCCTACATTTCTTTTCAGATAATCCACAGCTATCTCGAACTTCCCAAATTCAAGACCAAACCCTCGATTCTCATTCTCTTTGAAAACTAGCTTCTCTCTAGACTTTACTATCCACTTCCTTAACTCAGACCAGACACCTAAGCGGTGTCTGGCTTCTCCCTTTCCTTTACCCCCATACCCAACTCATCAAGCAAGCCCTGTCAGCTCCATGTAACAGATTCTTGATTTGATCTGCCACCTCTACCGGCAGACACCCGCTACCCAGGGCACTGTTGGCTCACTCAGCTTCTGTGGCAGTTCCAAAGTTCCCTTCTCCCTCCGCACATGGACCGTTTCCTTTTAAAAAAGTCATTATCGTGCCTCTGTAAACTTTTCTATTGCTTCCCATTGTACTTAGAAAATACCAAACTTGGGCCCTCCCTGGTGGTGCAGTGGGTTAAAACATCACACTAAGAAGCTAAAGCCACTTCAGCATGAGTTTGATCCCCACCCTGGAGGTGACCACATGGTGCGGCAGACCTCTCCTGACCACCCGCCCGCTGTACCCCGCAGCAGTGTACTTGGTTAGTTTGCCTGTTCTGCTCCCCATTCTCTCTGGTGAATCCTCTCATCGCCCCTCCACCTTTGGCCCATACCCCAGTTCTGTATGCACAAATAAATAAATCTTTGGAAAAAAAAAAAAAGAAAATTCCAAATTTCTTTCTAGGGCCTCTAAGGCCTCATGTGGCCTGGACACCAAACGTCTACCATCATTACAGACTGCCCTTCACCCCACTCACAGTGGCTCCTTCGGACCTTTGAAGAAACTTCACCACTTCAGGGCTGGGTTTCTTCCCATAACAAATTCCCATAATATGGTGGCTTTAAGGGAACAGAAGTTTATTCTCTCATAGTTAAGGGGAAAGTGGAGGCAAAATTTCCAAATCAGTTATTTCGCACACGAGAAATTAGGGTTCAGAAAAAGCCACACCACTTGAAAAACTGTTGCCTGTTTCCTGCCTATAGTAGTAAATACCCAACAGTAAGATACTTTGGGGTAATAGCAAATCACTTTACAGGCAAAGGACCAGAGAAAATGATCGCCATATAGAGGTGACCTGTACAGTCATTCCTGGATTAAAACCAGGTCAAAAGAACGCTATTATTTTGGCTCAATGTATAGAAATAACAGTAATTCAGTGTCTGTGGGCTTTTCATAGTTATGTTTAGACAAAAGGAGATAGGAGATCTGGGTCAGCGCTGACAGGGACTATTGTCTTGTGTGAGGGGGTGTTCCTTAGACTCGTTTGCAGAACCAGGTCTGTGTTTCCCTCTGAGTTTTGTCTGTTCTCAAGGCTTTTAAATCAACCAAAACAAGAGATTATAACTATTTACGACTCTGTCTATAAAACACTACAGGGCTTGACCTTACTTCAGTCTCTCTGCAGCTGCTTTGCAAAGGCCTGCTTTTCTTCTCTAAGGCTTTCAGGATTTGGGCATTCACACACTCTGAAGTTATCGCCTTTTCAGCAGATTAACTGAAGGATTAATTGATCTGAGTAAACTCATTGATCTTAGAAGGAGAGCCACTCACATCCCAGGAGAACTGGAAATCTTAAGAGAAAGGGGAGCCACACCAGGCCTCCTTCCCCATCCAGAAATAGCTCAACGCTGGCACCTCCTGGAGAGGTTTAGGGTCACCTGCATCCACCCAACACCACTGAGCATACAGTGGAAAGCAGGGAGAGCTTTTGGGAAGTCTTTTCTACTTTCTCTTGTGGTAGAGAGTCAGAGCTGGTGATTGGTTTACCATGCATACCTGGAGAATGATTCTGGGGCCTACAGCCCTTCAACCCCACCATGCACATTCTGCAGGGGCAGCAGGGATGGGCAGTGGCTGGGGGGAGTAGGGGAGACAGTACCTGCCACCACAGTCATTGCTTGGAACCACGCAACGCTTTCTGGCTCTCTCCAGCCTTCCAAATGCTTTGTGAGCTGCAGGCAGCCAACATTTTCATCTGCTTTTTAGATATTTTGTCTTCAACTTTCCTCTCCTTCCACCTCCTGCCTGGCCTTCAGCCCTAATGACTAGATTAAGAGTTCTTAACTAGTTCAGTGACCATTGCTTTATATACAAAGTTCAGTGGGCATGGGGAATTTAAATTAAACCTAATCAAGCTTTTCTTTACTGCAGGACTTTTCTGAGCCTCCAACAGGCTGATTTATAATGGAAAATCTCCCAGAGAAGGCAAGGATTTCCTGAATGTGTCTTTACAGCATTCTCTTGCAGTTGCCAGGGATTCACAGAACACAATCTGGGAGACCCTGCACTAGCAAATACCCACTCTGGGTGCACAGAGGAAAGCCAGTGTAGACTTTACTGTGTCAAGAGCAGTGTGAACCTTTGGAGACATGGACATGGATATCTGTTGTTGTCCAACACCAACACAAGTTGGGTGGACTCAATACCACTTCTTCAATGTGAAATGACATCACTTGCAGCTGCCATGTGTGCCAGGGGTGTGCTCTGCCTGCTGGGTTGTGAACGGCTGGTCAGTGAGGTCATGGTGGCCTCGGCCATGAGATAAGGAAGGATGGGGCTTGAGGGGCAGGAATGCACCACAAATGACTCAGTCAGAAGATACTTCGTGCTGTGAAAAGCTCAGCGCTTCATAGAACAAGTCATTTACAACTACAGAGGAGCTTCTGCAGACTCTCACTGGCTAAAGGATAAATTCCAGAAAGAAAGGAGTGGCCAGAGCCAATCAGTATTCTTTGGGGCTTTGTACATGTTTGCAACATTAAAGGAAAGGGACATGCAGATGAATTTCTGGTGTTTGGAGAGAGGACGGACAATAGTATCCTCACTTTTTTTTCTTTTTAAAGATTTATTTATTTGTGCATACAGAACTGGGGTACAGGCCAGAGGCTCAGGGCCGGTGAGAGGCTTCACCAGAGACAGAGTGGGGAACAGAACAGGCAGATCGACGAAGTACACTGCTGAGGGGAGCAGCGGGTGGGTCAGGAGAGGTCTGCCACGCCTTGTGGTCACCTCAGGGGCAGGCAGGAATCCAACTCATGCAGAAGTGGCTTTAGCTTCTCAGTGCTGTGCTTTAACCCGCTGCGCCACCAGGGAGGGCTCAGTATCCTCACTTTTTAAGAGTAAATTAAGCTTTCATTTCAGAATAGTTTTAGATTTCCAGAAAGTTGCAAGTACAGTATAAAACACCACATGCCCACAATTGGCTTACCCAATTGAAACAGTTGTCACAACTAATGAACCAATATTGCTACCTCATTAGCCAAAGTCCATATTTTATTCAGATTTCAAGTGTTTTGAAAACTGTTCTTCTATCTGGATTTATCTGATGTTTTTCTTGTAGTGAAACTGAAGTTAGGGGTTTGGGGAGGAAAACCACAGAAATAAGGTGTCATTCTCATTAAATCCTGGCAAAGGTACATACCTGATATTAACCTGATTTATGGGGAAGTTGATGTTATCACCCAGTGAGGCAGTGTCTAATAGGTTTCTCCAGTTTAAAGTTACTCTCACTGTCTCCCCTTTCATACCATACCTCTGTGCACTGTTGTACACTCACTGTGCACAACTCATACTGGAGAGAGGGTACTCCGATCTCGCGCCTGAAATTCTTTTGTATGCAGGTATGTCTCTTCTCCATTTTAAAAACGTACTCCACTGTTCACTTATATCAGGATGAACTCGTGGATATTTATATTAGACTTGGTATAAAGGTGTGTGTGTAACACAGTGATTTGTTTTGTTACTCAAATTATTCCAACTTTGGCCATTGAGAACTCTGTCCATGGGCTCCAGACAGCTCCCTTCACCACCTAGTGCAATGCATATGAGTAGTAGTTTCTTTTGCTTTCTCATCTCCATTCATTTTTTAAAATGACTTGATCAGCACCTCTCTTTCTTTGCCTCTGGTGAATGGACTTGTACAAGCAGATGTTTTTGTCACCATCTTCATGCCATCCAAGGATCCTCTGACCTCTATCATTTTATAAAAATCTGTAACTATGTGCTCCAAAGCTGCATGGGCTTTGACAATTGCAAGATGTGGAAAATTCTTCATCACAGAGTAGTTTCGCCATCCTAAAAAATTCCCTGCGCTATGCCTATTCCACTCTGCTGTGTTTTTGGATATTTTTTTCAAGAAAGCAGATAAGTGAATAATGACATAGGGGATGTATGTACCTTTAATTGTTTTGGATAATGTAGCTATAACAAGTATTTTTAGAATGTTATAAACTAGACTTACTTTGTACCACACCATTATATCATTAACTTATAGGCTAAAACTTTTTCTTTTAGGTCACTGTGCTTTTCTACAGCTAAATTCTGGACATTTTGTTACTCTAGAAGAGGTCAGGGACTGGGCAAGCCCAGTACACAATCAATATTGTAGCAAGTAGCAGCTAGTGTTTAAGTACAGAGCCAATATTCCACTATACCCAATGCTTTTCAGATGTCCACAAAATGGGAGTTTAAAAACAGTGAGAACCTTCTTTTTGCCTGAAACCAGCTCTTGCTCCAGCCTCAATTTTTAGGAACTGTAAATCATGCTTATTTACAAACTCAAAGTTTTGCAACAAAGGCACTACCTGCCTGCTGGGCAGTGGAGATTAGCATGAAACACAAAGGATAATTTATCTAGCCCATGCTCATAGTCAATTGCTATTTTTCATTGACTACAGCTTTATGATCTCAAGAGCAAATCTCGTGGAAATAAAACTTTATGACTTAAATTAATTCAGTGTCCTCAGCTGTCACACTTCTCAACTTACTGTCAAGACACAGAAGCATATTTTCAGGATATTTCTGAGGAAAGCAAGGTGAGGATTTATCAGACAAAATTTATAGCAATTTCATGGTGCGAGAGCAATGGTGACCACGCATGGGGGAGACATTCTACACTGTCAAAATATTAACAGTGGTGTAAAACAATGGTGCTTCATTGACTAAAATATAATAATAATGAAATTTCTAGCAAGATTTCCTAAGAAAATAAAGCAGATGGATTCTGCTGCATGCGCACACACTTTCACACATGCCTGGTGTGTAATTGGGGCCGGGGATAAATAAGTTCTTGGGGAATGTCACAAGGACATTCCTCTGTATGTGTCTCGTCATTGTCATGCTTTTCCTCTTGGCGTCTCTGCACGGGGTGAGACACCAGGAACAGGCGGAAGTCAGGAAGGAGGAGAGGGAAACATGAGTAGGAAAAAAGAAGGCAAGGGGGCCGAAAAGGGACAGTTAAGAAAGAGAGAGAAGAGAAAATGTTTAGGCAGATGGGAGAGAGGAGAGCTATTTTTAGACGTTTATATTACAAGGAAGGGGCCTCTTGTTTCAATTCTACATTCTTATTCCTCATGCCAACATGACTAAGGGGATGATTAAAGAAGAATGATGCCAAAAAAAGGCAGGCAAAATATTGATAGGGAGATCTTTTCCCTTTGGTAAAGAAGCCAGAAAGGAGATCCTTATCAGGTTTGCAAATTGTTTCTCTCTCTCTTTGGCATAATCAGATGAGAATTTTCTACCTTTAACATATTCTCTCCTCACCTTGGATAACAAATGTGAAACTTGATTATTGTATTACAGTCACCAGCACTGAACACGCTCAGGCTCCCAGGCTTTCCTTCGAAGAAGTTATATTGGGTCATCTTCTTTGACCTATAATTTATTTTTTTCTTCAGGATTTTGACAAAATTAAGACTTCTCTGTGAGGCCCTAAAAGTATCCTGTGGCCTCGGCGCTGTCCCCACTGTGAGTTGGCCTGGACAATGTTTTTGTCGATTGACTGGGATACCCCACAGGTGTCACCATGTGGTTCCTGATTCCTGTGTGTGGCCTGGGTGTTCTCTCATAGTGCCAAGTGTCACATCATTGAAGTCATTTGATCTACATTCACAAAGTCCTTTTTTTAATACCAACTGAAAATAAATATATGTTGATATTGTAAAGCTTACAAAGACAATGCTTGTGTGACTAAAGAGAGATCACATTTACCCAGAAAGACGCTGGCACATGGGGTTGTAGTTCAGATCATGCCCTGCACACTTCTGCAAGGGAGCAGAGACCCGCAAAGCCTTGTCATTCTTTCTCAGTGAAGGTTCTAAAAGCACAGGCATTTAAAAGAAAAAAGATAAGGTAAGATAAGATTTTACAAAGAAGGTAAATTCCAGTGACTTTTCTTTTCTTCCTGAGAATTTAATACTGTTCCTAGAGTCTTTTACAAATTTTGCTCTTATTATGACATCTTCAGAATGAAATAAGGCATTTGCTTACCAATGATCAAAATGTTGTGTTGACATTCTTATAAACCTGATCACTGGAGAAATTCACAGAGAAACTATAGGATGAATTATTTTTTAAAGTAACAATCTCCAAAGCAGTTGTTGGAATGAACTTGAGAATGCACAGGAGGCTCTCTCATATGAGTAAACACACCAGGAGAGTATAACAGAAAATTCATTTATTTTGTATTTGAATTACTTTTTAAAAACGACTTCCCCAGATCTTCCCTTGCTTTATCTTTGAGGTGTCAGCTCAGCTATTTCCCCCACAGATAAAGAACATTCCTGAAAAAATGTCCTTATGCCACTTTGATTTTATTTTCCTGACAGTACACATGGTCATCAGATATTTTTTAGATATTTGTTGGTGCGGTGGTTGGTAGACTTGTGTATTGTTTTTCATTCACACTAGAATTCAAGTACCATGGAAGCAGACTACTGTTAAGGTCCGAAATCACCCGGTTGCCTCCCACGACAAAGGACAGGACCAGTGATGCACAAGCAAGCGGAGTTTTTAATGAGCCAGCAAGCTGGGGTCAAGCTTTCTTGCAGGCCCGCAGGCCACACAAGGGAAGCAAGACCCAGACCAGAGGGATGTCAGGGAATATATAGGCCCCACTGACATTACATGAGTCATAGCCCGCGCAAATTCAACTTAGCAAATGAATTCAAAGATTAACAAGCATCACAGCTCCAGTCACAGCTCGCGTCACAGTTCAACCACACAAGGGCGTGTTGATCATAATCCAATTTCAAGGTGTTTATCATAGTCTTATTTCGACCTGTCCCAGGAATTAATGCTAGAGTGTGGTATCTGCCTGCATATCTGTTTGGGCTTAGGGAGGGGTCACATAGACTCAAAGGAAGGCGGAGGGGCGGAATTACTGGTTGGGCCCAACACTACTTATATGCTTTGTTCACTGCTTAATTTCCAGGGCCTATATGAATGCTTGACACATGCTTGTTGAATGAATGAATGAATTCAAAATGCCTTCCTGAGGCCATAGGAAACAGACTTGTGAGTATTTCTGGGAAGTGATGAGAAATCATCCACTAGATCACAATGTGTTAGGACCAGAGGTTCCAGAGAGCCTTCTGGCCCACACATTCACTTCCTAAAGAAGGACCACGCAGTGGCTGGAGAGGTAAGAGCTGTGAGTGCTGGAACCTCTTTGAGGGGCCCCCAGCTGTTTCCAATTCTTGAGGCAGCCTCAAACCACAATTTTAAAATAAAGGCACATGAAAATCAGATAGAATACCAACCAAAGTCATCTTCCCTAAGATAAATAAGAGTCTGTTCTCACACAGCTGATATTAATCAAGGCAAGGCCATTTGAACACCAAAAACAAACAAGTGTTTCTCTCTTTTTTTTTGGAGTTACCAGCCCAAGGCAAGGAATTCTCTCGTCCTTCTCAGGGGTTCCAAACTCCCCTCAATCAAGGTTGGTAAAGTAAAAAGAGCTAACACTAAAATAGTTTACCAAGTCTTGTTCCAAGTGTTCTACAAAGGAGATGCTGATGTCCTCATTCTATAAAAGGAGAATTGAGGCTTAAAGATGTTAAATAATTTACCTAAGTTCATAGTGTTAGTACTATTGCAGCTTGCATATGCTCTCAGGCTGTCTGACACTAAATCCTAAATTCAAAAATTACAGTTTTAACTTAATTTTTTAAATACATAATCTGTTCACAGTGTCCAAAATTTGAAAACTACATATAGATTTACTACCCAAAAAAATCCACAAACTCCTTCCTATCAATGGTTATCTAGTTACCCTCCAAATGAATATGCTTCTTGAGCATCTTTCTAGAGTTATTTTATGCACATACAAGTCAACATTTTGTGTGTGCACATGTACACACACTTATACACACCACACATGCACATGGCATATTCTTTTGGTGTGGAAAATGTTGAAAGTACAAAAGGACAGAATCCCATAATGGAACACTTATCCCCCTGCTTCAAATAGTATCAATTCCAGTACAATCTGGTTTCAACCACTCCCCATGTGCACTTTCCCAGATATCACATTTCATCTAAAATACTTATGCATGTCTATTTAAAAGACAAAGACTTTTAAAAGATAACCAAAATGCAGTAATCACTCCTAAATATTACTAGTAATACCATAATATCATCAAATTCTTAGTCACCAAAGTTTCCAATTGCCTCATAAATGCCATAATTTTTGTTTGTTAATTGAATCAGATCCAAATAATGTATTAGAATTGTTGATTCTTTAAATTCTCTTACCTGTAGACTCTCACTCTAAATTTTTCTTTTATAGTCCTTGCAATTTATTCACTGAGTAAATCTTCTGTATAAAAAATTCAACAATCTAGATGATGTAAAAGGAAAAAAAAGGATCCCTATTATATATAAGGTAGTATGAAGTTCATATTATTTGATACTTTCTTCACTTAACAAACCTCACTAACCCATCAGCAGATACTTATTGAATGCCTAAAACATACTTTCTGCACACTGGAGACGTAATAGTGAGCAAAACACACAAAAAGGAAAAATTCACACCTCAGAGCTTATGTTCTAGTAGATTGAGAGAGGCAAAATTTATCAGTTAAGAAATTAATACAACTAATTGACAAAGTCACCATTGGACAGTTGTGTTATGAGAAGGATCGAGTGGATTATGCTTCAGTAGCACATACACTGTAAGAGAAGGATAAAGGCTATATGAGGAGAAGCACATTTTTAAATAGTGTAATCAAGGAAAGTTTCACTAAGAAGATGTGTTTAAAGAAATTCTTAAAGCAGGTGAGAGGTTGAGTCATGGGACTATCCAGGAAAGAATGTCAAGAGCAAAGGCTGTGTGTATACTAGAGCAAAGAGCCCTCAGCCCTTGAATTGCAAATATTTTCTTCTTAGTATGTAAGCAGAACAGTGAAGTACAACCTCCCAGGTAGCAGGTGATAGTCTAGTCAACTGATGGTAGAAGGTAGAACTTTCTAGACTCTAGTCTCTGTTGTCCTTCAAGGGCAGGACTGGTGTTTTGGCAATTAGTCTGCTGTGCTTCTGACAATTAAAGAGCTGGTGTCCAGGCAGCTAAAACATTGGTGAGGTGAAGGGAGTGTCTGTGAAGAAGCTGAGGTCTTATCACATGAGGTCTTATCTCCCCTCCCCTCCCCACCCCTCCCCTCCCCTTTTCTCCCCTTCCCTCCTCTCTCCTTTCCTCTTCTCTCTCTTCCTCACTCCTTATCTAAATAATTCCTACCATTGTTGTCTCTCCCTGTGTGTCTACTTTTGAGTTGTGTCTTGCAAATGTAAGCACATGGGTGAAAATCTCCCACTGGGTCAAACCTGGTCTCCTGGCTTTGTCCTGTTTCAAGTTTACCATTTCCCTTTGCTCCATGTAATGATAAGAAGATTTTGACTTTTCAAAATATAGTCACACTGAAATGTTCATTACATGGCTTCTGCATTTTGTGTCAGAGTTAGAGAAAGCTTAGATTTTTGGACATCAGTTGCCAGGTTATTTCACTGACCAAGACTGCCTGGGTTTAACTACTGTTGTAAATAACTAAAGAATCTCAATGGTGCAAAACAAAACTACTACCTTGCTCACACCATACATCCAGTGCTGATCAACTCAGTCTACTTTCACCTGGGGGCCTATTCTTCAGGGACCGCCTTGATAGGTGTAGCAGGAAGAAGAGCTGTGCAAATTGCACACCAGAACTTGCAGATATTTGCTCATATTTCATTGATCACAGTCTGTCCTATTCTCATGAACTCAAGGCGGTAGGGCAATAAAATTCCAGGTAAGGGGAAGATTTGTGAACCGCCTTGATGACTAGAAGATTTGTCCTCAACTCTTGCTGGAGTCAAGGTGAAGAGCTGCTTTTCATTCAACCATCATGACTTTCCCTAATAGGTTTGCAAGTAAAGGGTAAATAATACATTGCAGACATACTTCTAGAACTATCTCTGACTGGACTGTGAATCAGTATGGGAGAGGTGATCCAAGGTGCAGCACCTACTCAACCACGAACTCCACCTCCTTTCTCTCACATGAGGAGGAGCCTTCATCCCTCACTCTGGCTGGGGTCAAGATGAGATTGTTGTCCATTTGGCTGTTGTGGGTACAACATCTGGAACAAATGCATAATTTAATACTGATTTATTTCAGATTAAAAAAATAGTCTGTATCCTACAGATCCAGAGAAAGGTGCTGTTTGTTTAGACAGTGAATTTTTTGCAGATTTAGCAAAGCCAATGGGTCCTGGAACTTTCAACATAAACAATGAAGAAACTAAAATAAACCCTTACAGAGAAGAAAAGATAGGAACATTCTCTTCAGTATGAATCATCAGCTAATTATTGTTCCTAAAAATGTAAAGTAAATTAATTTATGCTCAGTCAGCAGCTAGAGAAGAGGAGGAATTCAGTACCTGCCTTCTGTTCAAATATAGAATATTTGAAGACAAGAATTGCCTTCTATTTTTTCTGCTTGCTAGACTCCAATCCCTCTCAAGTTCTCTCAAGTAATAGGTACTTCTTTTGAGAATATACATGAATAAGAGAAACAGGATCTTGTAAGAACCTAACGTGGAAACCAGTATACATCCAGATCTAATGGAAATGAATCACCTCCAAGATATTCTGAAGACATGACACAGCAACAGGTGAATGTTTCCCTATGAAAGGAGCTCAAGGGTGGGCCTCCCTGGTGGCACAAAGGTTTAAAGCACAGCACCATGAAGCTATCAGCAGCCACCGCAGTACAAGTTCAATCCCCGGCCAGGGAGATGACACATATGGCATCATGACCTCTCCTGTCTCACCCAGAACAGACCTCTGCCTGTTCTCTTTCCTAATCTGTCTCTGGTGAATCCTCTCACCCCCACACTTCTGTCCTGCACCCCAGCTCTTTAACAACAACAACAACAACAACAAAAAAAAAACAGCTTGAGAGAGCTGGTGCCCTGTGGGGCCAGGGAGCAGAGATCATCTCCTCTCTGCTAGCAGTTCATGGTTCTCTGTGGTAAAGAACAATACAATGTACCACTAAAGAGGAAAAAGTGCTAAGGACAAAGCCTTTCATGATAATTTCTTACCTTACTAGCAAAATAAAGCATGAATGAGATAAATGCGAATTTTCATTTAGTCTTTTGAAGAAGATTTAAAAAAAAACTGTGATAGACTGTATTATTCCAGATGTTGCTATTGCTCTCCACTAGACTCCCCAGTGGAGTCCCTCTTGATGGGGGAACATACATGTTTCCCTTAGGGTTAGGGTTCACCATGACAGACAGTTCACCTCTGTCTGGAGTAACTTACATCTTGTCTGAACAGATGTTCTCATTGCCACTGCATGCTTTTGCCATTGCTTTTCCCCTTTGTCATGAGGCTAAGATAAGGACTCCTCCTTCAACCTTTATTGCAGAATAAAGAATAAATGCATTATTGCATATATGTGTGTGTGTATATATCTACTTATATATATACATCTATATATATGAACAAGAAATAAATATTTGATGTTTTAAGGCACTAGGGTTTTAAGTCATTGATTACTGATACTAGAGGTTCCCAATAAATAGTCCATCTAAACTATATTGTAATGTAAAAATCAATAAATCCCAATCAAGAACTCAAGACTTCCAATCAGACTTTAAGCTCAACTCTTAAACTGAACAAGCCTGGGTTCACACACACACACACACACACACACACACACACACACACACACACACACACTGAGATCCTCTGTAACATATCCTGGATATTTTTCATTCATGATACAAGAAATTTATATATTGAAAGGGTCATCCAGATATTAAGAGTTTTAAAAAGTGATGTTAGAAATTCAAAATGCAGCTACATAAACAACAACCAACTTGGTAGAAGTTAAATTTGACTACACAGAGAGTAGTAAAAAATAGAAAAAAATAAAGAAAAATACAAGAGTGTAATGACAAAATTAAAGAACAAGTACAGGTGATTCAACATCAGCCTTTTAATAGAGTTCCAGAAAGATAACAGAGAAGAGAGAAAATTTTTCATCATCAATGAAAAATTATTCAAGAACACTCTCAGAATTGAAGTACATAATGACTAAATTGTGGAATCCATTGAGGTTCAGACCAAACACAGCATATGACATTTCAATTTCCAGGAACCATTAGAAGATCTGCCAACTTTCCAAAAGAAAAAAGCAGTCACACCAAGAATCAATATTCATTGCTTTAGACTTCATAAGAGGTACTGGAAACAAGAAGACATTCTAAAGAGAATGATATCTGACCTGTTATTCTATATCCAGTAAAATTATTGATTATGTGGTTAAAATAAAGATATTTTAAGTTATGCAAAGCCTCAAAGTCATCTCCTATGTATCATTTCTCAGGAAGCTACTAGAAGAAGCATCCCATCGAAAAGAGGAAGCCAACTAGGAAGAGGAAAGGGACACATAGGAAACCCAATACAGAAGAGATGGAGGGCATCACGAGGCTAATAAAGGGACGCCCCAAGATGAAGAAGCAGAGGGGCTGTGTGCAAATGGGAGCACTGTGGTTGCAGAGATGTGCCCACATCCTTAGCATCATTCCTGCTGCCACCTTTTAGAGCCAAGTGTCCATCTGGGTGGCAAGCTGAGCATGCCTGACGTACTTTGTTGAGTACCGTTAATTTCTTTCTTTCTCCTCCATGCTTGGGTCCACGGAGATTCCCCATTTCATCCCACAGAAATGTTTTCCTTTGATCTTCTCCTGGGAGCTGGAGGTAGACTGTGGGGAATTTGAACCCACAAAGTTCGAGCCACCTACTCTCCTGAGCACATCCCCAGTGAGACCCAGAATCTGTTCTACAAACAGACCTCAGGATCTAAGTCCATGGTTCCCAGGTCTCACTTCTGACCTTTCCAGAAAGGAAATCTAAACTCAGAGATTCCACTTGACTAAGTCTCCTGCGAACTCTTTTTTTCCAGTTTTACTTTTTCATTCCAGTTCGATTTGCCTATGCTACTTAGGCAAAACTAAGTAATGCATCCTGGAAGATGCATGAACTTTAAAACTATAAAGAAAACCAAAGGAGTAATTAACACAAACGTTTGGGGGTGGCGTGGAGGGGCTGACATTGAAAAAAGGAGCAGGGAGAGTTTCTAAGATGCCAACATAATTCTTCTGACTTTGAAAGATGATTTTGCAGCGGTTCATTTTCATCTTCTACTGATTGTACGTACCTTTTCTATTCTATTATGTATGACAAGTTTCATTAGAAATGTATTGCTTTAATTAAAGAGTCAGGTGGCAGTGAAAGATTTAAAAAACAACAACAAAAAAATAAGAGTGCGCATACTCTACAAATGCAGGGAGATCTCTCAAGTATGTTGTCCAGTGAAGGGAACAGGAGTGAAGCAAGGATGATTATGATGGACATAGCAGCTGCAGCATGTGTGTAAAAATGTCCCCGGAAGGACATAATAGGAACTTTTAACAAAGAAATGGGCTCCTGGAATGATGAAATTGTCACATTCTGCTCTTTCACTTTTAAAATTTGAACTACACAAAAACAGTCTGACAGTCCCGAGCACAGTGAGGTGGAAGTATAGACCGCTTGGAGGAGGGCACCTCGGTAAACCAAGCTGGAAGCAATTTGGGATTGTAGATCCTCCTCCCCTGATGATGGGGTCACTCCCTGAAGAGCCCATCATAAGTTGAAAACACTGTAAGTCAAGAACGCATTTAATGCACCTAACCCAATGAGCATCACAGCTAACCTACCTAATCGTGCCCAGAACACTTACATAACCCACACCGAGCAAAATCATCTCAAGCAAAATGTACTGGGTAAAGTGTTTTGAATATCTCATGTAATACAAAGAACCAGGGCGGTGGCTGGGGCTGTCACTGCTCCATCACAGCCCAAGCGCGCCAGGCTTTCCCCTGAACATCGACTGCTTTCACACCATGTAAAGGCAAAAATCCTCAGTCTGGGACCATCTGCTTGCTCGTCAAGTTTGTGCTGCAGCAACACTCCTAGAAAAATGTCTTTCATAGATGTTCAAGAGACATATAGGACTGTTGAGAACAGGCTTATAAATGATCATTTTAAATGGAAAAAAACATTGAAAGAGGGGTAAAAACTTGGAAGTTCTCCAAGAGGAAACCGTCTTTACAGAAAGTCAGATGGATTATGCGGCAGTGGGAATGCTTTTATCAACATGAATCAATGATTTCATCAACATGGATAAAAATTACAAAGTGTGGAAAAAAGCAAAATGATATACACTGTCACTTTATGTGATACTCACATACATGAACAAATTCTTCATATCTCTGCATCTTAAAAAGCCTGATGTGCTTGAGAATAAGCAAGATGAAATACCAGAGAGTGGTCCCCCCTGGAATCAATGGCAGCTAATCTATGGGAAGGGCCATGGCAAGTGGGCCCGTGGGCTTCGTTATACTCCCCACTCTAACGTCTTAAGTATCTATTATACCATTTTTTAAAAAGATTTATCTATTTGTGCATACAGAACTGGGTACAGGCCAGAGGTGCAGGGGCGGTGAGAGGCTTCACCAGAGACAGAGTGGGGAGCAGAACAGGCAGACTGAGGAAGGACACTGCTGAGGGGAGCAGCGGGCAATCGGGAGAGGGCTGCTGTGCCATGTGGGTCACCTCCCTGGTTGGGATCCAACTCGCACTGCAGCACCTGCAGCCAGCTTTTTGTGCTGTGTCCCAACCTGTTGCCCCACCAGAGAGGGCCCTCTATTATACCATATTTAAAGAAATAACATTATCACCAAATTCATCTGGAATAGGGTACCTCACTCAGTACAAATTAGTGTATCACAACCAAGATTAACAGAACAGATAACTTTTTCTATAAATTCACATTCCAGATCTCAGGGGTGTTTTCATTATGCTGCATCAAGCCAGAGTCACTTGAATAGAACAAAAAAATGTAGGAATTAAAGGTCCTGGAGTTTGTGATTAAATCATCAGCTATTACAGTTGTGAGGAATTTTACCAATTGCATCTTCAAAGTTTGCATTTTTATCAGAGAAACAGGGCACAAGATAAAGAAGATCCAGGGCAGGACCACAGTCAGGTCTCCTGGCCTGGGTTTGGTTCTGGATACGAGATTTTTATCAGGGAAAGAGCAGTGACTTCCCAAGAAGGCCTCCAATTCCTGGACCGAAACATTAACCAGGCTTGAGTTTGGGCACCACACCAGTGCGTCTCTGCCTGGCAAACCGTGAGAACAGGATTTCCTAGATGGAGCAAACCAAGCAGCAGAGTGTGTGAATCAGACTCCAGGGCAGCTCCCCTCCCAGAGGGCGGGCTTGGTTAATTGCCCTGCATGCTCACCAGTGATACACTCAGGAGGCTCTGTCCAGGAAAAGGCTGACAGTAGGGGACGTGGGGGGGCACCTGGCGCTTAGGAGCACCGGCCCTGGGGTCAGACGGTCCTGGTCAGCTACTTCCTATATGGTAGGCTAAGGCCACTTTTTACTTCACAGTCCACTGGTCATCAGAAAGATAAGGGTAATAGTAGTGCCTGTGTCATACACTTGCTAAGGAATTGTATATTATGGAGGGAGTTGCGAGATTAAAACACCCTAAGTGCTCTGTTTTTGGTACTATCATCACCAAGTATCAAAGCCTAAAATAGGGCTGCTCTGGGCTAGGGAAAAAGAAGCTATAATAGTTTTGGACCTAGCCCTTCCCCACATGTGTCAAGTTTAAGGCAGGTTAGCCTGTCCTGGGCTTTGATTTAAAAAATAAATAAAAGTTTCAGGAAGACCTGCTTTACCAGGTCAATCCTGGGTTGGTCTGAACCCCCAGATGGCTCAAGGGGCAGCACCAGCCAACACCATCATGGGAGCAGAGAGGAAGGGCTACTATGGCCTGTGCCCCCGCTGACCTCACAGTCCAGGAAGCCAGGTGAGGTAGCCTCTTGCGTCAGTAATCATTTGTGCTGCTATTTGGGGTCAAGAGGAATGAGGTCCAGCACACCCCTCCACTGCCTAGTGAGCTAGGTGTTTGCCACCTCTGTCCAGATGCCCCCTGGACACAACAATCTTGCCTTCTAGAAGCAAGTCATGCAGGAGCCTCCTGGAAGAGCAGAGTGTGAGCCTGTGTGCTAGAATGTTGGGGTGAAGGTGTCACCCCAGTGTGAACTGGGCCACCTGTCTGTGGGGCCTCACCCATGTGCTTAAAATTCAGTTGTACTGCAGACACACACAAAAGGGCCAATAATGGGTTTGTTTACAAAAGGGGAAAGGAAAGGGAAATGACCCAGGGAAAGAGAGAGTGATACAAGGTAACTGGAATATCTTACCAGCTGGGCTGACTTGGAGCTCTGGTAACAAACTAACTGAAAGTCCCAAGTCACTCAGTCCCGAGAGCCGGTTCCGGAGCGAGAGAGACCGTTGGACAAAATGGCGCCCTTTTTATCCCCCAAAGTCCCAGAATGCCTGCTTAGCTCTGCCCTTGGGTCCTCGCAGTTCTCTCCCTGGTGCTGCTGGGAGTTGTAGTTTCTAAACACTGGCTTGGGGGCAGGTATGGTCCAGAAAGCTGGAGTAAGGGGTGGAGTCCACAAAACTCTGCAGAGTTCCTTTAGGACATCCTTCCCCTTAACAAAGGGACTTGCTGGGTCACAGCAGGGGGGCTTTAAAGCTACTGAATTGTCCTGAGGCTCTGAGCTCTGGGAAGGGTTTGGGAGGGTTTTCCTTGTGCATTCTGGGTAGCAGCAAGCCCTCTCTTCGTTTATGTTCCTAGGAAACATGTGGTTGGTGTATATGCTTCTCGTTACATGATCCGACGGCAGAGGAGTTTTAGGGTCAGGCCCAGGTCTCTGTGGTGGAGGCTTTAGTACCAACTTCCTCCACGGGGCAGTGTCTGATGCACGCACTTCCCCAGGAATCTGACACCATAAGACTCAGGGCCTGGGAATGAGAACCGGGAGTTCATCCTGCCTTCTTCCCTCCTTCCCTTAATCTCACCCACCCCACCCTAAAGGCCTTCCCGCCCGCTGTTCTGTTTTCCTTCATCCTAGTCATCCAGACACGCCTTGTTGCTGTCCTCTTCAGTTTCCAGCCTCTGAGCCCCCCATCAGTGCCAGGGCTGCCCAGAAGGCAGACAAATCAGAGGCATCCCAACCCTTGCACGTCGGGGGACAAGTTCACCATCTGCTTTCAATGAAGTGTGGGTTTCAGTGCATATTATGGAAACAGTAACGGAAAAACCATCAGGATCCCTCCTGCAAAAACAATCATTATCCACTGAAATGAGCTCTTAGGAACTTCCGGGTGGGGAGCACATCACTATTAATGAAGAAGAATTCAGACAGGAATTCTGGCAGGACTGGAAGATAGGAGAGGAAAGAAATGGAATGTTTTTACTCATGCCTTAGCTGCGCAAACAGAACCTTCCCCCAGCCAAGGCTGTGCAATCTGACACCAGCTTCCAGCCGCCTGCTTTCTCTCTGACTGCAGAAAGTAGACTGGAAGGCCGCAGTGCTGGGGAGGTGGACTAAATTACCAGAGGAACTCCAGCATTCAACCAAGGGCAAGCTTTAACAAAGACCAGAAGTGCCATCTGCCCCAGGGCCACAGGGCACTTAGACCGGGGAGGTGGGCTGGCCAGGCTCAGCTACCAGTGTCCAGGAAGCCCTCAGCCCTCAGTCAGTCAGCCTCACGCCTGGGCTTCCAGGAGAGATTCAGAGATTCGCTCTCCTTCCTCAGCCCACGTGCTAAGGAGCTGCTGCAGTGTAAGGCACAAGCCTCCAAAGTCCCAGTTCAGCAAGGGAGAAAGGACGTCCCCAGGACAGTGTGTGAGCCAGGTCCTGCGTAAAGATGGGAAGGCGGAAGGCGGGAATGACAGAGTGGTCTGGACAATGTTCTCCGACTGTCTCCTGCAGTGATGAGCGCAGCACTGCCCTGCTGAGAGGCACAGATGTGCCTCCTCTATGGATTCCATATGCACTCGTGTGTGTGACCAGCCCCACCGTCCCTCCTCCACGGCTGTGCCTGAAATTCCACTCTTAAACACCTATTTCCTTCCTCCCTCTTAAGATACGATTATCTCAGGGAGAATAACACTTCACGCATTATAGTAATTGGCATCATATGGGAAGTGAGTTTATCGGGCTCTCCTCAAGAGAAGGTCTTAATGAAGGAAAAAGGGAAGAAATTATGAGAAAGCTGAGGATAAACATGGGAGTAAAGCACGTGCAGAAAAGTGGCCACACAAGCAAATAATCTGCTCTGCTCACCTCCTGGGTCTGTCGAGTGAATGGTACTGACCTTTGTGCAGTTGGGGGGCGGAGTGGGGGCAGCCCCACAGACCACGCATTCCATGGCAATGGTTTTCAGGGAATGCGCTCTCCAGTTAGCTGGCTGGTTTTCTAGATGCAGAATCCTGCAGCTGGGTTCAGTTTGACAGCCTCCCCCACCCACCACCACCGCTTCCAAATATTTACTATTCTCAGTGCCGTGACAGAACTTTCGTCACTGTTCTTCAAATACTGTGGATACATGGCAATGTTGACCTATGGATAGCCCAAAGCAAGTGAGACACAGGTCCAGTCTGAGAACACGGCGCTTCAGACCCCAGCCCTGGCCTCCGCTCTGTGTGCTGCGGCCGTGCACACATGCCTGGGCACATCCAGTTGTCGCCATGTCCAGAACCCATCACCAGTTACATCCACCCAGCTTCCTGGGAACTCCATCCTGGGTACCATGCTAGAGCAACACAGACCACTGAGTAGGAGACAGTGTGACTTCCGGGACAGATGGCCCTTGGAGGATTCAAGGCCAGCTTGGATACACACGGTCTTGGTATGAGCACACGTGTTGGCTCATTATGTTACAACAGAACTCTCCTTCACTATTTGCAGGCTGAGAGAAGGAGCTGACAGCTGTGAAAGGGGGTCCCTCTTCCCCTCCGCTGAGAAGGACCAGGGCTTGCATCCTTCCAGCAGGTGGGCTCTTTACTTACTCACCAACAGCATCACAGTACAGGCTTTAACTAAGCCAAGTGGATGCACATGCTGCTTGTGCCAGCAGCCTGTCCCATCCAGGTCCTTCCTGAGCTCAGAGCTGCTATGCCCAGGTTCTGCCCATCCCACCTTTGCCACACACAGATCTAGTAAAGACAAGAAGTAGGCACACTGACCGGTGAGCTCCAACAGATCACCAACAGGGACATCAACTCTCTGCTTGGTTTCTTCCATCAGGTTAATTAAGTCCTTATTCTTCACACATTACTCATCCTCCCAGCTCTTTTACCAGCTACTTGCCTTGGGACACTTAGAACATACTGCTATTTTGTGGGTGCAATACTAGACTGTTGTAAGCAGGGGCTCTCTTTCCTAGTTGCTGACAGACCCTTCCTTATGCATTGTTTAAAATGCAAGGCTTTCATAGGACCTTGATATGGTAATCTTGGGTGGGCAGGATTGTGTGATTTGGCCAAAGTGACAGGGAATTTTAGGAATTTTCAAGATTAGACTACCTCTTGGCTAAAAGTTCCTTCCTACTTTGAGAGGTCCACTTAACTATAACTAGTTCAGACCCTGGACACGCCCAGCAACTCTGGCTCAGCTGGAATGAAGGGTCAGTTTGGACGAATCGAGTGTAGTGCTATAGCATGAATGTGGCTATGCATGGGGTGACCTGGCCATATCTGCTTAGTGACCACACATTAGGCCAGAAGAAGTGAACTAACCTACAAACAGCCATATGAATGAACACTTGAGTAGGGATGAGCCTGTGCCAAGTATTGTTCAAAACACTTTGCATATGTTAACTCACTTAATCTTTAAAACAGCTCCATGAGGTAAGTTCTATATTATCCCCATTGTGCAGACAAGGAAACGGAAGCACAGAGAAATAAGTAATTTTCCCAAAGTCCCGAGTGATTAACTAGACCCCATTCAGACCCAGCTCTGGCTAATCCTCTACACTGGCAATTGCCAGGCATGATAACTAATTAATGCTGGACAACGAATGGCATGGATTTGTGCCAGCTGGGTTTGTGCTTTCACCGCAAAAGGAGGACGAACACCAGCTGGACCAGGCAGACACCCAGGCTCAGAGGATCAGAGGGGCATGGCACTGTGTCCGTCTCTCCTCAGTGAACCAGCAACACCTCCTTACTCCCCAGCAGTGGTCTGTGGGGCCATGAGCCAGGTCAAGGAGTAGTGCAGGCCTTGCGTGGACTGCAGTGCAAGAAGCAGAGGCCCTAGGTCTGAACTCAGAGTCCAAGGGCCAAAGTGAAGTGGAAAGTCAGGCTGACCATCCAGCTGTGTCACCCACCTGAGAGGATTAGTGTGTCAGGAATACAGGTGTGAGCCAGCAGACTGCACAGGGAAACCATGAGCCCAGATTGGAGACAGAGTCTGGACACGTGCAAGCAGATAGGCAGGACCTTGGAGCCTTTGAACTCTCTGACCTGCAGGCCAGGGTCTCTGGGGTAGCCATGGGCTGAGGTGGCCTGCTTCCATCCCTGGGCATGCCTGATACAGAAGGATATGGTGTTACCAGTATATTGTACAGGAAGGTGTTACCATTCCCAGACATCCCAGCTCAACCCACCCCACCCTGCAGTTCAGAGAAGAAAGACTGGATAGTTGCACAGGAAAAAAAAAAAAGGCCTAAGGCCTTTTGAGCTGGCTAAACCTGGGCTCAGACTTCAGCTCTCAGTTGTGACCTAGGCAAATGAATAGCTTCCCTCTCAGCTGAGTCTCCTCACTATAGAATGGGACTAATAATAAAGCAGGTAACTCATATAGCAGCTAAATGAGATGGCAAATATAGCGTGACTTGCACAGTGGTTGATGTCATCAATGTACAAAAAATGCACCAAACTCTCCCTGCAGGTATTATCCAAGTAAAGAAGAACAGAAGTTATTGACTGGAAGGAGGAAGAAAGGAACAAGGTGCTACTGCAAGTCCTCTAATTACTTGTGGGGCTCAGTTTCTCTCCCTTCTTCACTTTCTCTCCCTACTTGTAACTAAGTGGATATACGCCCTTGCAGAGGATACCTTCGCGTCAGAACACTGAGAGCGGGGACAGGTCTTCTTCCCTGCCTCACCCTCAGGTAGCCTGAAGAGCTGCACAGGGACCTTGACTTCAGCAGGTCATATCAAGCTACACCCTCTTTGACTTCAAAATGCTTTTTCTCAGAATTCTTCAGGCTGAGGAATGGACAGAGTTAGCCACCACGTGGCAAGGACGGCAGGCCCAGGGCTGTGGCCTGACCCTTCCCACACACCTGCTCACACCCCTCTGTGGCTCGGGTGCCTTGTCAGCTACCTGCAGCATGTGGTCACTGCCAGGCCTCGTCGTTAAGGCAGTACTTCAGCTTCACCTTTTAAACCACAAAGTCAAACCCCGTGTTTTTGTGTTTGAACAAAGCCCTCATCATTTTGAATTGGTGTGCTGCCTCCAGTTTTATGACAGGATATGGGTACCATACTCACCCATTAAGACCTTGAAACCTGAATGGGAAACTCCCGTGGCAACCCCACTCACACACACCCCACAACCCCCGGCACCACAGCCTCTTCAGGGTGCCTTTCCACCCTTTCCATCAGAGGGAGGTCTCTGATGCCTGGAAGAGGGGACACGATGGCCACAGTCACCCCCCTGCCCGGCCAGGCATGAATGACTCCAGGATACATGGGTGCACAAAGGAAAATGTGAAGGCAGCCCCGATTTTCCCAGCTGCCTGTGAGAGGAAAGGAAGCTGGACACCGTGAATCATACAATGGCAGAGAAACAATTCAAGGAACTGTCCAAAGGAAGTGACCAAAATAGCTCAGCAGATCCCTGCTTGCTGGCAGAGCAAAGAAAATGGAAGCCAGTAGCTCAGGGCCCAAGGAGGGGGACTCCGACGCAAGAAAAGAAGCTTCCCCCACAGTAAGGGAAACTGCCCTTTGCAAATTATGTGCTGAACTAAAGTTTCTGTTGACGCACAGCTCAGGACGGAAAGGTGGGCAGAGGTGGATGCCATAGTGCTGAGGTGGAGGAAGGGGGGTCAGCCTCCACGAGCCTGTCTTTCCCCAGCTCTGCATTCTTGGGGTGACTCGGGTAGCTGGCCACAGGCCACAATAGTCACACAACAGAAGTTTGCAATTGCCATAAACAAGATTTTTTTCCTCACTCTCAGAGCTAATATTTTAAAATGTGTCTACACTCCATCAGGGGGAAAGGCCAGTAACGGACCCACTGAGGCAGGGAGGAGGGCTTCAGGGGACTAGCTGGGGGCAGAAGAGCCTGTTTTCAGGCAGAGGACTTTGCTTGCGAAGAAGTCAGAATATAGATGCTAACTCCCAAGGTCTTGTTCATCTCCCTCTACTCTCATGGAGTCAATTCTGGAAATCTCTCTGAAGGGGGGAAAAAGTTTAAAGTTTTCAAGACCCAGCTAACTAAACACGGAGCCCAGGAGAGAATAAACAGTCGTCTGCTATCATACTCATTATCCTTGGCTTCAAAGGACTCCAATGTGTTTACAAAAAGAACACGAGAGTTCTCTCTGTTTATTTTAAAGTATGGACTTTAATAAACAGTCTTTGTAAAAAAATAAATAAATAAAAACCCAAATAACACACAGGGGAAACAACCTTCTTTCTTTGTTTTATGCATCAGTCAAAACATAACACTCCTCTTGGCTTCATCTTAAATGAGTTTGGTTTCTTCACAAAAGTTCACCATTTATAAAATACACGTACTTTCTTGACTTTGATCTCCCACCAGCACAGCTTGAGGTTGGTTCAAAGTTCTATAGCGTTAAGTACAACCACATGTGATGGGGCGGCTCACGTGTGTCCTTTGCCAATGTCGGCAGAGACAAGGTCAGGTTTGGAAAAGCTAGCGAGGTGGTGATGCCAGCATCAGGGTGTACCTCAGCCGAGACCTCAGCTAAATTCTCTCTCCTCCTGGCTGCCCCTGCTAAACCAGCACTTGCACAGGAGGGAGAGCTGGGAGGACTCAACTTGGGTCCATGTGCTTCTGGGAGATTCAAGGATGCCAGCTGCACTGGCTCATGTCAGCCTTACTCTTTCTGACCTTCTTTAACTTAGAACACATTGGTGAAAGTGTAAAAGGTTTAATAAAGTGTAAAAGCCCATATCCCTGGCCCTCCCCAGTGGCACAGTGGGTTAAAGCACAGCACAGTGGGTTAAAGCACTTCAGCATGAGTTTGATCCCTGCCCCAGAGGTGACCCACAGGGCGCAGCAGACCTCTCCTGACCAGCCCGCTGCTCCCCTCAGCAGTGTACTTTGCCAGTAGACCTGTTCTGTGCCCCACTCTGTCTCTCATGAATCCTCTCGCCGCCCCTGCACCTCTGGCCCATACCCAGTTCTGTATGAAAAAATAAATCTTTAAAAAAAATACCCCTTAGTGCCAAGAAGTCAAAAGTATAGGCATTTTTAAAAAGTATAGGCATGTGTAGACAAACAGGTGGGTAGGTGAGTAGGTAGATGATACAGAGAGATTAAAGTCAATTTGTAGCTAACTTTGATTTCATTCTCCTTGCAAGAGTTTTCTCTTTCCTCTATCACTTTGGCAGATGTTGACAGCCACTGTTCCCTTCTCCTACCCTGACAGAACCCTGGCTTAATTCTAGCATCCACCTCTCTGCATTAGACTAAGGGTTAAATTTTTTTTTTTTAGGATTTCATTATTTATGTATCCATGAAGTGTGGTACAGGCCAGAGGTGCAGGGGGTGAGAGGATTCACCAGGGAAGAGTGGGGAGCAGAACAGGCAGACTGACGAAGTACACTGCTGAGGGGAGCAGTGGCAGGTCAAGAGGGGTCTGCCACACCATGAGGGTCAGCAGCCTGTCAGGGGATCGAACTTGTGCTGCAGTGGATGCAGATAGTATGCGACTTAACCTGTTGAGCCACCACAGAGAGCCCTCAGGGTTAAAACTAATTGTTCTGAACCACTCATGGTGATGCCAGCACGCTTGCTGACTAGCTCAGTGTTGAAAAGAGAGCAGTTCCAGTCAATGAGACAAGACTGGTGAGCAGACTGGAGACTTCAAGGGAAGGCACTTCCTCCTGAGGTAAAGAGCCAACAAAAGAAGACCCCCTTTTCTGTCTCCAGGGTATCTGAGGCAGCCACAGCTGTCTAAAATCCATGAGGAAGTTAACTAAAGATAGACTAGGAAGATAGAGTGCTTTATTTTCATAACATGGTTAAGTCACTGAATCTACCAACTGCTAAACTGACCTAATTCTGGGTTCCTTATTATAGAAGAAATAGTTTCCTCATTATTTAAGTGACCTTTTGTTAATAATAAAGTATAAATCATATATCACATAATTCATTTAAAGTGTACCACTCAATTGTTGTTAGTATGTTCAGATTAGTAAACAACTGAGCAGTACAAATCATTGTTAGACCATTCTATCACCTCCAGATACTTTTAGTGATCACTCCCCAGTCTTCCCACTGCCACCTTATTGGTAATTTGGAATTACCTATTATGGAGCTTGCACATAAATCATACAACAAATTTATTTTTGTGGCTGGCTTCTTTTACTTAACATCACATTTTCAATTTTCATACATAGTGTAGCATATGTATCAGGACTTCATTTTTTTTTATTCCATTATATGAATATACCACATTTTGCTTATCTATTTATAATATGGACATTTGGGTCATCTGCACCTTTTGACTTTTAGGAATAAATACTGTAAGTGTTCACATATATATGTATGGTCATAGTGCTTCATTTCCCTCACATATCATCACAGTGGAATTGCTGAGTTATTTAAGTAATATTGAGTTGGGTTGTCTGCTATTTGTAGCCTAACGTATTCTAATTAATATGCTTCAAATTAAGTAACACAAGAGAAAGTTCTTGTTCTCAATACACATTCAGGCATCTGATCTATGATCAAACTCTCCTTAGTGTTTAATAGGAAAAGACTATCAGGTTCAAGAGTTCTAGAGCATTTTATATCTGAAAATATCTGAAAGATATTTTAAATATGATAAGATATATTTACTTTGATATTTTACAATACCTGAAAAAAATGAAAAAGCTGAGAAATGGTTCAGTTACAGTCTCCTCCACTAGACCAATTCATATGCTCCAGAATCTCAAAAGGTACCTTAGAATTTCAGAATTTCTGGCCCTCCCTGGTGGCACAAGGGTTAAGTGCAGCACTGCAACCTAGCCGCTTCTGTCTCCTGACCGGCCCTCTGCTCCTCTCAGCAGTGTACTTCATTGATCTGCCTGTTCTGCCCCCTGCTCTGTCTCTGGTGAAGCCTATCATCACCCCTGCACCTCTGGCCTGTACCCCAGTTCTGTATGCATAAATAAATATTTTTAAAAAAATAGAATTTCAGAATTTCAAATGGTATCCTTCTAACTCTTGACCAGAACAGACCAGTGTAACCTTCCATAGTAACTCCCCAGGCCATCTCACAGTCATACTTTCAATTGAGCATTGAGCTTTGGCAGCTTCAGGGTGTTTTTAGAAGTACCATTAATTCCAAAGGGGTCTTTCCGTGCACCTTTCTTCATAAACTTCCATGTGTTAGTTATCAGTTAAGTTTGGAGACAGGGACAGGAGAAAGGCATAAATTGGGAAGGGGGACCTTGTGAGAATTTGCAGGTCTAGGATGAAAGAACAGAGATCAAAGAAAGAAGAAGAGGAAATGGCAAGCTTTGGAATTTGGGGGTTCTTTTACCTCTGACCTCACTTGGGAACTCTTCACAAACATTATCTTGCTTGCCATCTTTTCTTATTAAATTCTTTGGATGTGTAGGTAGGTAGATAGATTGGTGGATGTATGGATGGATGGATCTAGAGACAGACAAGACTGTTAGAGTGGGGTAGAGAGTTGTAATAGTGAATTTCCATTAGAAAAAGAGAAAGAGCATAGTAGGTATTGTAAACAGAGTGGCTGTACAAGAGTTAGAACAAAATGGAGGTGCTGGAGTAATGCAGAAATTGTAACTGTAGAAGTAGTATGTGCCAATAAAATGGAAGAGGTAATGTTACCAACTATTAACTGGGGTGAGAGGCCCTCCTGGGGCTGTTTCTTGGACTTCTGGAGGAAAGTTCTGCCCTATTCACCTGTGAACATCCAGATGTCAAGATAGGAAGTCCTATTCTGTTGTCCACCTTCCACATTCTCTCTAGAACTTACTATTAACAGATCTAGCAAAAAGCTGGCAAGGGAGATTGAGAAATGTAGTTTGAGGCCTCTCAGCTCCAAGATCACAAAGCAGGACACAGAGGGTGCCACAGAGCTAAGGCGTAGGTACAAAAAGACCCCTCTGGCCTACAGTTTCAAGACACAACCATTACCCTTACTTGAAATAAGACTGTTGGCAGACAGGAGAGTCTGCTGAGCCATATGTGGATTATTTCCCTGTCTGGGGATTGAACTCAGGCTTTTAGGGTGATAGTGCTGAAACTTAAGTCCCTAGAGGTCCTAGGTCTCTCTAGTTTTGGGGAAATGAGCCATCGACTGATACTCCTCTGGCCAACAGTATCAAGACACAACCGTTACTCTTAGTCATACAACCGAGCTATTCATTTTTGCTCTACAAGCAGCATCAATCTTTCTCGTAGATGAAGACATTCTCACCCTTTGGCCTAAAAGGTGAAACCTAGGGTCCAAGTGGCATCTATCCATCTCAGGTTACTGTCAATTTCTATTCCAGGTCAGTCATCATATCACTTGAACTTAGGTAACCTAGAGACCAAAGTATGATGCTAACCACTGACAGTAAGTTTTATACAAATGGTGCTTTGACAAGTCAGGAGGACAAAGCATAGCTGCTACAGTCTACATAGCTACAAGACACAAGCCCATTGTTGATTTCTCTAACTCCCTTCTTCCGCTAGTCATCAATGGCTCATTTCCCCAAAACCAGAGAGACTTGGAACCTCTAAGGGCTCAAGTTTCAGCACTATCACCTTAACGGCCTGAGTTCAATCTCCAGACAGGGAAATAATCCATATATGGCTCAGCAGACTCTCCTGTCTCGACTGCTGCTCCCCTCAGCAGTGTATTTCAGTCGATCTTCCTGTTCTGCTCCCCACTCTGTCTCTGGTGAATTGTCTCACTAGCACACCCCACCCCCACTCCCCCACACACACCTCTGACCTATAGCCCAGTTCTTGTATGCATAAACAAATAAAAATAAAATCTAAAAGAAAAAAGTACTGGTCAGAACTTTCCACTTTGTTTCTATAACTTTCATTCCTAAAACACCAAATTGTCTACATTCCTTCTGTTCTTAGGTGACTGAACTATCCCATCAACTCTTGTTACAGAACTTAATGAAACTAACTCTTATCCCAGAAAATCCCCTTGGTTCCATAGTCCTCCTGCTTCTTAGTGTTAAAGAAGCCTTATTTCTACTTTGTAATCAGGATCAATTGCCTGCTAGTTCAGTCACATGAAAGCTAAAAGTGTCGAGGTGGAAGTCTCAGCTTTCAATTCAATGGGACCATTGTGTCCCCTGGTGGAAATACACATCAGTTGTTAACTAAGAACTCCAAATGCAAAGTTCAGTTGAGATGGGAAGAGAAAAGGACCACTGGATTTAGTAGTTACAGGAGCCAGGTCCATCCAGTCCTTTGTAGACTGTTATACTCAAGCTAGCAGGGGCCAGCACTGCATAACGATGACCACTCATTATATATTAGAAAGGTGTCTCGGCAGTGCAGGCGTCTCTCAACTTGCATTCCACCTGCCTTAGTTGACAGCCCTTCCACTGTTCTATTAAGGCAGATGATTCCAGATAATGGGACCCATGACCATACTTGTGAATATATTGGGCAAAAGCCCACTGTTATGTCTTTGCTATGTTTCTTATACTATCCTTCTTTGGCCAGAAGGAAAATTGTGTGGGACACCATGACAGTGAATCAAATATTCCAAAATTCATGTATAATCATGTTGCAGAAGTCCTACAAATAAAAAATAAATCCCATCTAGAATAAGATCTATTTTAGAAGTCTAAGTTGTTCCTTCCCCCAGCCCCTTAATAGAAGGAATCCAATGTAATCGACCTACTGCTGGTGGCCTTCAGGGATAGTGTAACAGCAGGAATTTAGTTCATACTTCATACTACAATTGGCAGGGTAGGCACTTCCATTGCTTGGGAAAGTCCATGCTGGAATCTATACAGGGCTCCCATCCTGGGCAAAATAATCCCTTTGTGCATGGACCCACTGACTAAGTACCAGCGTGGTTGAGGGAAAAGTTAGCCAGTGTCCACTGAATGTGTCGTCTTATTCATTGATTGGTGAGCATCTCTTACAGTTGCCTCTCAGTGAGCACTGATATAGGAAATAGCCCCCCACTCTGACCCATTCTGAGATGAATGCTCCCATCCCTCTTCTCCAGTTTCTAAGGAGTACAGCACTCAAGAGCAATCAGGATATCATCTCCAAAGTGAATCTCTCACAACTAGGAAAACTTTTAGATTCTGAAGGCAATATGTGTACTGTAGATTATGTGCTGTTCTATCAAGACAGAACTGAAAGGTTAAAAGTCAGCTTCTTGTTTTCTTTCTGTAATTTCTCCAATATAGCCAGAAGTAGTTATCTGGCTCCTCAAAACCTTACCTTCAATAGGCACTTTGCTGCACTTTACTGGCCAATATTAAAGAATCACAATGCCAATGAATATGCAGGAGTTGACAATATCTAATGTGTCACTGGCAAGGAGCTCAGCATTGCTTTCAAGGCCAAAGATTGACAAGTCAACCCCAAATTTCCTTCCTTGAAGGTCTGTTTCCTGGAATCGCCCCTCTTCTAGTAGCCTGAGAGCTATACCAACCAGGATGCAGTGAGGAAAAGAGAAAGCACATAAGGTATTGCAACACAGAAATTAGTAGCCTGAAATAGCAACAAGCAGGTGCTAGGGTAACTCAATGATTTAGCACAGCAAGAAGGAATGCCCAGGCAGGTTTGGGAGGTTTGGGATAAAAGAACCCCAGGTATAGGAAGAGGGTCTCACTCAAACCTGGTTTCTGTACAGCTGCTACTCTTGCCTCTGAGGAGAGGACTTCATGCTCTGGATTGCAGAGCTTGAGGGGAAAGATTTGCACTGCTGGCTCCTAGACCTGGCTAGGGCAGTTTCTGACCACCGGAACTGGATGTGCTGCTTGTCTGGAAAGTGATTTTATCTCTGAGAAAGGGGTCTGGCCTTCACTAGGATCTCTGGGCAGTAGATGCTCAGATCACTGGTATAATTGGAAGTGTGACCTGCAGGTGCTCCAATGTTCCAGGAGTCTAGCCAGGACCCGAGAGAGGATCGCCCAACTGGCATCTTGCAGCTGTTGGTCCTCAGCTGCACAGCATGGCCAGTGCTGGCAGTGGGGTGAAATGGGCAGCTGGAGTTTTCTCTCTGCGGCAAGAACATCAGTTGATCAGAACTAGAAACTAGGAATGAAGCCCCTTTTCACTTTCCTTCCCTAGATGCAGCCTATGGGAAGAAACTAACAAGTAGCCAGTCGGCTCCAAAGTTGAGGAAATAGTTTGAAAATCTCTGGCCCCAAGCTAGAAAGATGAACTAAGAGACAGCAGGTAAACTGAGGGATGAGAGCAGAGGATTTGCATGGCTAACTCGACAGGACCTCAAGTGTACCTGTCCGCCCACGCTGATGTTGTGCATGGGTGAGCACACTCCCCAGTAAGGCCAACAAAAAGCCAGCAGAGCACAGGGCACTCTGTCCTGCAAACAGCTGCTGCCCACTACCTTGTCTTTAGCAGAAACCGCAAGAAGCCCCAGGCCCAGTACAAACATGCACCCCACCCCCTCATCGGATACATTTCCTGTTTTTCCCCCAGTACAATGTATATCAGACCCTATATATACCCATGGGCAGTCCTAATACACAGACTCCGGACTCCAGATTCCAGACTCCAGTTTCACCTTCTTGCGGCTCCGAGTCTCCTACGTTCAGGTGAACGTAGCAGTCAGCGCGCCCCTCGGTGGGATAGCAACAACAGGTTTGGAGCCAGGAAGTGTGGGCTATGGCTCCGTTTGTTCCACTCATTGGTTAAATAGTCTTTGAGAGGCTACAGGATTTCTTTGTGCCTTCATTTCCTCCCTTGGAAAGGTGGTGGTGTCACTCACCTTAGAAGGTAGTTGTGAAGATAAATGGAAACAAGGCCTAGATGTCTGGACGGGAGTTCTAGGTGAATAGGGGAATGAGAAATCACTCTCAACTGATTTGGCCCATACATGAAACATGATGACACCACCAAGAAACAAATGAGTATATTGAGAGAAAAAGACCAAAAAAGGGGGAGCCATTTACGTTGATGTAGCCTTCACAATACAGTAGTTACACAACACACACACACACAACAACGACAACAGCAAAGTTAGGACAGTGTATAGTGGCAGAAAACAAGGGAGACCGGGTATAAAATCACTGTTGAAGAGACTGGATGGAAAAGTGTCCAGTAGACCTGGTAGCTGGAGGTTGCCCTGAACTACTGAAGTCAAGGGCAGGTGAGAAAGCACCTGGCAACGCACACATGGATGGAAATCTATGCAGCATGTGAGAAGTATGGAAGTAAATGAAGCCTAGAAATGGGACACACTGGGGGTGGTAACCAATTTTGGAAAATTTTTATTGAGGGTAGAGAAATTGGAGAACATTTGCAGAAAGGGGGGCAAAGCTATTGGCAAGAGAGCAGACTTGCAAATGAGCAGGAAGGGGAGAGGGCCCACAGGAAGAGGGGAGAAGCCAGAGGGGCAGAAATGAGTGCCAGCTGCAGCCTTGACAGCTGTTAATGACTGGTTTGTCTGTCCTGACTTATATACCTATCGTGTTCACACTTCACATTAGCTTCATATCTCCTAATCACCCCATCCCCAGGATTGTGACATCCAGCCTTGGAGCTGAACAAAGGCAGGAGGCTCACTAAGAGCCCCGATGGGGTCTTCCTACTTCCTTAACATGCCATTCATCCTTAAACTACCTTGAGCAGAACGTGTGACAGGTATTGTTCTGCCAGCTGTGAGTGCGTGAAATGGGAGAGCAGATTTGGATGCCAAATTCAAAGTCACACAGCCTAGAAAGAGGCCACGTTTCTTGTTGGTCTCCTGCATATCACACATTGCTCTGTAAACTACAATAATCACTTAACAACCCACATTCAGGCTACAGGGGAAGGTAGAGCTACCTTCCTCCTTATTTACAAATGAGTAAACACCGTCACTGACAATGTAAGAAACAGATCAAGCTTATAGTTATTGTGGTTGGGATTTGCTAAGTCTCACACCAGAGCTTGCATCTTAACCACCGGATGAGACCAACTCATAAGACACATACAGATCACTTTTCTCATTATAGAATTTAATAAGACTATTTCTAGGTAGGGTTTGGAGCCACTGAGAGCACAAATGAGTGTGTTATGTCTCTTTTTTCCTACTCAATAAAGAGTAGTGCAGATAAGTGAGTCATTCGAGCTAAATAAGCTAACTCAGTGGTTTACCTGACCCACCACCACCATTGTCGCCTTTGGTGACAACTAATAAAGGATGCAAGACTTGTGCTTGGGCAGAACAGAATGCAGTAGCAACTCCACGCACAGCCGCGCTGCTCGAGGTGGCAGAGCAATGTCAGTTTCAAAGCAGCAATTCCCAAAGTGTGGCCGAAGGAACCTTTGCAACATACTCACTGCCGTACTTATTTAAAATGCAGACTGACCATCCATTCTCTTACATGTAAGGTGGTGGGGGGCGGTGCAATGGGAAAACATGGGCATTAACAAGCCAAGGCATCCTTGGGCATGCCCAAGTTATGACCCATCACATTATACTTTTGTCATGAGCAAGTCACTTTTGAAGAAATATGGAAGTAAATATCATAAAAGTCAATACAGGATATGTTAAGGAGAACACATAATAAGGGTGCGTGTTTGTAATTCCTCATCTTGTTCCTTACAGCCTAAGATGGATAAAGGATAAAATGACAATTTAAACTTAAAATTTCTAACTAAAAGGCGGTCTCCAAAATGAATTAAAAAATAAATGAATCAATAAAGAAGAAAACTATGACTAGGCATAGGAATTAAAGGAGGATGAGGGATGGCAATGGATTGCAGAAATAGTATTTAATAAGTATTGACAGTGGGAAAAGTTGTTAAATAGAAAGATTAGATATAAAGATATCAAGAGTTAAACATATCATAAAGTATTACAAAGAGAACCAATGGGAAACTGAAAATACATCTATAAACCATATAGGAGAATAAAATAATACAAAGACATAATTAACAAAAATAATACAAAGAAAAAGAAATAATGTACAGAAATAGAAGATATTAGGAATAAGACTGAATATGTCAATTACAAATACATGCATAGATTTCTCACCAGGAAATACTCAGGTTAAGTTAATACAACTCATTTAACTGTATAACAAGAGCCATATCTAAAATTAATTTAATCAGAAATGTTAAAAACAAAAGAATGGACAGACGTAATGTTGTTGTGCTAGTAAAAGATACTGAAAATTATAACTTTGATACCAGATGAAGCTGAATTCCAGAGAGAAAGTATTAAATAAAACCAAGAAGGCAATTGTTAATGATAAAGGGAATGATTCCAAATTCTTTATGTACAAAATTACATAGCAACAAAAACATTTTGTATATAGCCAGATCAAGGAAAAATAAATAAAAACAATTAACAGTAGAAATTAGTTCATTCTCTTCAGTCCTGGCAGCTCTAACAGACAAAGGGTAAGTTTCCAAGGCTAACCAACAGTCCAATTTAATACACATACACAGTTAAACATGCACATGTATATAAATTGTATTTTTATCTCTATGTGTGTGACTTTCTACCTGGACAAGGAGTAAAAATGCTGCCATTAATTTACTCAGTAAGGATTTCACCAGAAAAGGCTAGGGCAGTGATTCTCAATCCTGGCTGCACATTAGAACACCTAATCACCAGAGGAGCTTTGGAGAACTACTGATGACGTTTGAACCTAAATATTTTTATCTGTTTAATTAGACATGAGATTTGGGCACTTGAAATTGTGTGTGGTGCTGGTGCTGGGGTGTGTGTGTGTGTGTGTGTGTGTGTGTGTGCGCACGCGCACATGTGTGCCCATCCTGATCGATTTTAATTCCACTGACAGCAGCTTCTTCTCCTAGTGGGTTTCTGTCCTTAGAAAGGAAACCTGGTAGGTGAATTTTAAGAGTTCATGGGAACTGCATTACTCCCTCCCTTAGTACAATCCTGTTGCCCGTGACAGCTACAGAATTAGCTGTAGTAAGACTTTCTTAAGTCTCAGCTGCTGTTCTCAAATTAACTCAAAGCTCTATTGATACTTTCAGGGTTCCCCTGTTATTCAGGTCCCTCAGAAGCCACCCCTGTTGCTTCCTTCTGTTTTCTCCTGCAGAGATGCTTCTACCCTGCAGGTCTTGTGACTACTGGTGTGTCTCTACCTGGTGTATCCACAACTCATGGAGATTCTTTATCATCCGGAGTCTCATTGTAAATGCTGTCAACTGAATCTTAGTTTTGCTACTAGGTTTCCTGTTTTAATGCAGAGACTTGAAGAAATGGAAAACCTATTTTACTTCAGTTTTTCTAGTGTCTCCCAAGTTACACTAATGTACATAGTTGAGAACCATGAGGCTGGGAGGATATTTAGGGTTTGGAGGCCATTTGCTGGGATAGGGGTTCCTGGGGTTGAAGACCATGGCTAGGAAAGGTTTCTCTGGCTCTGGTATCTGTCACATTGAACAGGAAACAAACGTTTACAAGTCTACTAATGTTTTAAAGTATTTTAAAAGTGTCAAAAACTATCTCAAACCTGGACAACAAAATCTGTGCTTGGCCAATCCCGAAAGTTACAGTCACGTAATTCTGCAACTCCCCACAACAGAGACCTGCTAAGCTGTACAGACCTAGAAGGGGTATCCTGCTGGTGTCTTTCTCAAGGAGGGCAATGTACCAGAAAAATTCCTTCCCTCTTTTCCCAAAGGGCAAAACTAGGAAGAATCCACGGATCCAGGATGGTTGAGGGAAGAGGTTCCAGCATCGACTTCCAGAACTAGCCTTGGAAAAGGGGTCCGGACATTGCTCCATTGTTTCTACCCTTTTGATAATTTAATCCTGGGGCTTCAATTACCCATGTCTGTCCCTGAGTGCTGGTCCCAATTTTTAACAACTTTTCTTCTACTGGAAGAGGCTTTGAGAGTTGCTGTAATCTTCCTTTCAATACACCTACCTGCAACCCCAGTGGAAATGACTCCTCTCCCATGCAACAATCATGCTGTATTGATTTTTTTTAATGGTGTGGGGGGGGGGTGTTGTTTTTATTTTCTTGCCAAAAAAGGCAAAATGAAGCTCAACCACATTAGACACCCTACTATAAAGTTATTTTGCCTTTGGATAATGAAAAGCAGTTCATATTTTCTAATGACAATAATAGATGATCCTTGGGAATGATTTCACTCAATTATTAAAGTTCTCTAAAACATTACCCAGAATGCTGTGCTAACATAAAATCTTGAAGAAAGTGGCTTAGTGAGGTCTGCAATCCATAAAATGACTGTGAGTGGATGCTGTCTTGGTAATCACACTCTTGTATAAACCCGTGGATCTAGTAACTTGTTTTCAACAAAAGAACATGGCAGGCCCTCCCTGGTGGCACAGAGGGCACAGCACTATGTAAAAGTAAACTATTATATTATTTTTTTAAGTTATTAAAGCAAATATGAATACCTATTTTCAGAAGAAAAAAAAATTACAGCACTAAGTTGCTAAAGCCACTTCAGCATGAGTTCGATCCCCTGCCCCGAGGTGATCCATGTAGCTCCACAGACCTCTCCTGACCCGCCCGCTGCTCCCCTCAGCAGTGTACTTTGTCAGTCGGCCTCTTCTGCTCCCCACTCTGTCTTTGGTGAACCCTCTCACAGCTCCTGCACCTCTGGCCTGTACCCTAGTTCTGTATGCATAAATAAATAAATCTTAAAAAAAAAGAGAGAGAGAGAATATGGCAAAGTGGTGGGCTGTCACTTTTGATATAAGTCACAAAAGGACTTTGTTTTCCCTCTTATTCTCTGCCTCACTCTCTCTCTCTCCCTCTCCTCTCTTCTCTGGGAAAAGCCACTTGCCATGTTGTGAGGAGCCCTGTGGAGGAGCCCACACACTGAGGGACAGTGTCTGCTTATAAGACCCAGAGACCTGCTGACAGCTATATGCAGGAGCAGGAGAGTAGATCTTCCCCAGCTGAGCTGTAAGATGTCAGCAACCCTGGATGAAACCTTGATTTCATTCTTAAAGGATACCTCATTTGCTTTATCTTCTAGAAATACAAAATATCTTTATCTTAGAGAGTCAGCAGAAATGTTCACAGTCTTGCTCCACCGAAACTCAAGATAATCGATGGTTTCTATTTTAATTGTCTGTTTTGGGGTTAGTTGTTAGGCATAAATACTAACACAGAGATAGAAATTCAAGGTGTTTGACTTTGAGAAAGATGCTAGTTAAAGAGTGTTTGCACACTCAGTCCATCCGCAACATGTGAGGGAAAGCCCAGAAAGTCTTTCCCTGAACCCCAGCTCCATGACTGGTTGGTCATGTGTCTCTAGGTTAAGAATGTTCAGGTCTTTGTCTTTAAAAAAAAGGCAAAATAATTGCTGCCCTACTTTCAGGGTTACCATAGCCACCAGTTAAAATCATACATGAGAAAACACTTCTAACAAGGAGAGTACTGTACAAACATGACACACACAGTTTTTAAAATCAGTCCTGTTCCTATTATCATTTTTTGTTCTGTTCCTTTAAACACATCCATCCTTTGTAAAATCTCAGCTGAGCTGTCAGATTTAGCCTGAGGAATATGACTGGGCTGAAAGACACTGAGATGCTACCAAAATGCAACGCAGTTTCAGAGTTCTTGGCTCCTGCCTCTGGGGAGTTGCTACATCCTGCCCTCCTAGGGAGATGAGCACTTCCTCCTGTGAACTGGGTGGGCCCATCAGGAGGTCCTTTCTGGTGCTCCTAATACAACCAGCTCAACTCTGCTGAGTAGACAATGAAAGTACTCATGACTTCCTGGACTCTATTCTCTGAGGTCTCATCCTTGTGAGGAAATGCTGAATTTAGAAAGGAAATGTGTTTGCTAAAATAGAAATAACAATTAAGTCATGTAAATCAAAATAATAAGATACGTATGGGATTTTAAAAACTAAAGAAAATTCCAGTGAACCAGATCTAAATATAGGCATTGAATATCTGACTAAGCTTAGATAATTAAAATGAATTTATCAAACATGTATTTGTAATATTTTTGTGCTGCTTAGGCACTTTTCTGTATTTTGTGAAATGTCTACAGTAAGCCAGCAATACCTTAATAGTCAAGAATGGAGAAGGTTCAAAGCAACACAAGAATGATAAACTCAAAACTAATTAGTGGGTAGGAACAGGATGGGGGTAGGAATAGCAGTAAAATTTCTTAAACTATCCCTTCCTATATCCTGTTTATTTTTGAGTCATATAAATATTTTATAGGTTCAAACGTAAATCAAAATGAATTTTCTAAATACTAAAATTGAATACAAACAGAACCAAATAGGCTTAAATACTTATCAAATTGTTGAAAATAACCATAAGGGGAAAAGAAAAGTAATTATTTATTTCAAAGAACTTTTCAGGGTATTTCAGAGGAGATTAACATTTGTGAAAAGCAGATTGCCCTCACTAATGTGGGTGGGCCTCACCCAACCCACTGAGGGCCTTAATAGAACAAAAAGACAGATATTTTGCTGAGTAAGAGGGAGCTCCTGTTCTCTGACTGCCTTCAAGCTGGGGCATCAGTTTTTGTTTGTTTTTTTTTTTTTAAAGATTGATTTATTTATGCATACAAGAAATGGGTACAGGCAAGAGGTATGAGGATGAGAGAATTCACAAGACACAAAGTAGGGAACAGAACAGGTAGATTGATTGAAATACACTGCTGAGGGGAGCAGTGGGCAAGACAGGAGAGATCTGCCACTCCATATAGGTCACCTCCCTGGCAAAGGATTGAACTCATGCTGCAGTGGCTGCAGATTGCTTCATAGTGTTGCACTTTAACCTGTTGTGCCACCAAGGAGGACTCACATCAGCTTTTTTAATCTTTCCTCCAGTCACTTTTACTAGGACGACTCTATTTTTATTCTGGAGACAGCAAATTAGTAAATATATTAATCATTTCCAGAAACAAGAGTTTCTCTGTTAAAAGAAAAAACATGAAAATATAAACTAAAAAGAGGTAAGGAAAATCTTTATACTATGGCATTTGTGTAGGAAATATTAAAAAGAAACACATGATTATTTTGAAAATATACTATCTAGGTTGGTTTACTGAAATAGCTAGTAGCAATGAGCACACCCAGCACTCAGATTTTGGGCTCTAAGAGTTATTCCTCACCTAAAGAAACCGGGGATCTCTAAAGAAATGGCTGATTTTATATCTGGACCAGGGAAAGGTGAAATCAGTCTAGAACAACTTTCACTTAGACAGAAGAGAAAGCAGCCCACACAGACTTGTGAGGTCACATTAGGAGGACACAGAAGCCAGATGAAGACACCCCCACAGTGAAATTCAAGACAGCTGGGGACCAGAAAATGATGGGCATTGTTTATAACAAATTAAATTTAAAACCATAAAAATTTTAAATGATAGGCAAAATATGCATGAGAATGAGAGAAAACTCTTCTTTCACAAATTGTTAGCTAATAAATATAGAAAAGATTATGGATTTTGAAAATCATCATTTGTAGTCACAAACATAATAATTTATTCAGTTGGGGATCATGATGGATTCTTAAACAAAAGGAGAAAATGTTGCCACTGACAAGGTCTTCACACAATCTAAAAGCATGAGTCCTCCTCACACCAGATTATTTAGCAATTTCCACATAAAGTGGAGGGATCTGGTGTCCACAACTTTAGCCAAAAAATCCAACTTATATCACAAATATTAGGATAACAAAGGAGACTATAAACAACTGGGACTTCATCAAACTGAGAAGTTTCTGTTCAGCAAAGAATGTAGAAAGAATAATGAAAACAAAGAAACACCCTACTGAATAGGAGAAATATTGATATAACATACTCTGATAAGGAACTGATATCCAAAATCAATAAAGTGTTTACACAACTTAACACAAAGATCCAATCAAAGAAATGGGCAGAAGAACGTAATAGGCACAACCATACAGGCACATGAAAAAATGTTCATCAACACTTCTCATCAAGGATATGCAAATCAAAACCACACCAGTAAGAATGGCCCATATTAAAGAAAAACAAACAAAAAGCCTAAGTGCTGGCAAGGTGTGGAGAATAAGGAAATCTCTTACAACGTTGTGGGAGTGTAGACTGCTCCAGCCCCTACAGAAAGAGGCGTAGGCGTTCCTCAGAATGGAACCTCTGCCATACAATCGAGCAGTTCCACTCCAAGGTGCTTTCTGTAAATGATGGAGGACAGGAACAGAAAGGCTGAAGGGAACGCTACCATCAGGAACATTTTCACACAGGAGGTAGGGGTAGAAGGGACTAGCATAAGCCATTAATCATGTTATGGAAACCAAGACCCTTAGGCCTCATGATCAGATCGAGAGGCACAACGCCCAGACAGGTGTCAAAACTTTGCAGGGAGTGTCAAGAGCACACACCAAAAGGTGAAGATATGGGGATTAAGCAACAAATCATCCACCTGTAACAGGGTGGTCCCTAGGAAAAAGGGAAGTTCCAGGTTCCCTGCCCCACAAAGAAGGAGGGTGGAGCTGAGCAGAGAAAAAGGAGGGAGAAGGAAATGAAGCAGGATGGAGAAGGAGGAGACCTAAGGAAGCCACATAGAGCAGCAAGCATGTGATGAAGAAACCGGGCTTGTTTCCTGACCCTGGACTGGTGAGGGCAGATGTGGGGGAGAGACCCCTACAGGGAGGTGACTATGGTAGTGTTTATATTGATTTTGATGTTGCTCTTTTGCTCCCAGATTTGTCTGGCCATTTCTCACCCTTTTCCATGGGTCCCGGCCAGAAGGTGCTTTAGGCTTGTGGCAGCTTTCAGGCCTTGCTTTGGACCAATCCCTTTTGGGTTGACTTTTGCCCACGAGGGGATGGGTCACTTCAGGTGTTTGATTTAGAAGTTCTATTCTTTGTGTTCCGTATTGTATATGTACTGTATTAAAGTCCCTTTTCATTAAAGTTTTATGTTTTGTCTTCACGTGGCGGATGGCAGAACCCACTTAGAGCGGGCATGTTTTGGGGCTTCAGGGGTGTCCCTGTCCTGGAACAGATTTGCTGCCCTGTAACACACCCACAAAGATGAAAACCTATCAAAAGAAGGTGATAAAACCCAGCACTGCCCTCATAGAGGGGCCGCAGTCCTCTGCTCACCTGCGCCTATTCAGGTTGCAGGTGCTTCTATCCACACACTCCCTCCCTCTGCAGGGCAGCAGCCTCCTGCCTGACCATGACTGCACCTGTCCAGGCTTCTCTCCACTGACCTCCCTCTCCAGAGGCCGCTCTCCTCAGGGCTACCCGCCTGTAACCATGCAGGCCTCTTTCTTAGCAAACCTGCCTCTTTCAGAGTACCTCTTACTGTCCAGTTGCATCTATACAGTGTTTTTTACTCTTCTGTCCCTTTTCCTAGTAAAGCCAGTTCTTTAAATATACCTAACGGCTCTGTGTTGTGCAGAAACTTGCCGTGTGCAACTGAAAGGGGAGCTCTGGAGAAAGCTTTCCCAGAGTGAACCCAAGGAACCTGCACTCAACCTACTGACTCCAAAACTGAAATCATAAGGATGTAAAAGCACTAATTCAGAAGGAAACCTGTACGCCTATGTTTATTGCAGCACTATTTACAGTAGGCATGATATGGAAACAAATTTAATGACCCCAAACAGATGAGTGGATTAAGGAGATGTGGTATATACATAATGGAATACTACTCAGTGATTTAAAAAGATAAACTCATGCCATTTGCAGAAACATAGATGGAACTGGATGGGATAACCCTAAGTGAAGTGAGCCAGAAGGAGACAGGTAGATACCGGATGGTGTCGCTTACATGCGGAATATAGAGTTTGTTTTTATAGGTAAAAACAAACTTCAAAAGCAACCCCTGAAAGGTGATCATAGATCTGGACATCCAGGATAGAGACGGGAATGTAAGGAAGAGGGAGGCGTGGATTGTGGGTGCTTTGGTAGAGGGAGGTAAGGTAACCACACCTCAGGAAGAAAGTCTGTACTGTCAAAAAATTAAAAAGGGTGTAACAGGCCCTCCCTGGTGGCTCAGCGGGTTAAAGCACTGCACTAAGAAGCTTAAGCCACTTCTGCATGAGTTCGATCCCCGCTTGCCCCAGAGGAGATCCACATGGCGCTGCAGACCTCTCCTGACCCGCCCGCTGCTCCCCTCAGCAATGTACTTTGTCGATCTGCCTGTTCTGCTCCCCTCTCTGTCCCTGGTGAATCCTCTCACCCTCCGCATCTCTGGCCTGTACCCCAGTTCTGTATGAATAAAATAAATAAATCTTTAAAAAAAAGGTGTAACAATGGTACTTAATTCAATATGTATGTATATACATATACACATATACATATATATAACAAAATGAAACAAAAAAGAAATGAACTTAATAGCAATAAAAGCCACATGAGTGTCTGACCCTTTAATAGGATCATGGATTGAACAAAAGGACACAGCCTCTATATGAGATGGTGTCATTAAATGCTCATTTTGAGGTATGATACCATTGAGGTATTATAATGATACTATAGTTTTATATATGAGAAAATTCTAATGCTAGGAAGATTTATGGTAAAGTCTTCATAAAGGTGAACTGTTGTGATGAGCATAATTTGCTTTCAAAAGGTGCCCCAAAAACTGAGTATATGCATAGCAATACAGTGAGGGAAAAAAAAAAGATGAAGAAAGGGAGGGAGAGAAAGAAGGAGTAAGGACAGGAGAAGGGACAGAGAGAACACAAAAGAATGTACAGAAGAAACAAACAGGTTAGAACGGGTAAATCTAGGCCAAAAATGAATACAGATTTTGTTTTATAATTCTTTCCATTTTTCTGCATGTTTGAAATTTTTTGAAATAAGAGTTGGGGGTGGGGGAATGTTGTTGATATTTGAAAATTTTAGTTAAGTTGCTGAAGGAAAGAGAAATGATTGATCTACGCTCCTACATAAGAATAGTAACTTCACCCCCAGCTGGGAGGCCCGCCCATCACTGTCAAGGTTCACTCTGATTCTGCCCGTGCCTCAACGCAAAGGGCAACCCCAATGAGCCTCCTCCCAAGCAATTGCTACAAAAGCAAGGAGCACTTTTCCAGGCCAGCCAGGGGCTCCAGGGAGGCAAAGCTTGCAGGGTGAGAGGATCTTGCTTTCAGAACAAAGGGCAGAGAAGGAAATAAATGAGGGCTTTCCTTTGAAAGATTGCATGTCAGTTGCACAACTAGAAGGAGAAAACAGCAGAGCACAGGAATAGGAATGTGTGGCTGAAGGAAGCAGTGTGGGCTCTGAGATGCAAGTTTGGTACATTTAATGCATCAGAGTGATGTTTCCCAATTTCCCAAGAATGTCCTGACTATAGTTAAGAATGAAGCCTTGGGCCTCCCTCCAAGCCTAGGGGTTAAGGCTCAGTGTTATCACAATTTTGCCTGAGTTCAATACTTGGCCAGGGAGCTGGCAACACAGACCGCTGCCCCCTCCCTCAGCAGGGTGTTTCAGTACATCTGACTGTTTTGCGCCCTGCTCTGTCTCTGGTGAATCCTCTCACTACCACCCCCACCCCCATCTCTTATCTATACTCCACTTCTTCTCTGCAAAAAATTTTAAAAAAGGAAAAGGCTCCTGTGGTCTTTACATACCTTATCTCCAAGACCCTCTTAGTCCTCCACAGTATTCAAAAGAAATACTTGGCAAGGGCTTTCCCCCTTGCTTAGTCAAGGTTTTCAGGTGCAGATTCTGCCCCCTTCAGTCACTGAGACTTAGAAGAACCTCATGTAGCCCGTAGAAACTCCCGGTCAAGCACAAAGGATCATGTTTTCACAGCGTGACTTAGAATTACACATTTTTCAAGATCCCTGCTAAATTGACTAATTTACTGCAAGCAAAAACCTCAATACTTCTGAAAGGGCAAAGTCAAAGCTAATTGGCTTAAAATGTATGTGCACACTGGAGTTCAACTTTTGGGTGGAGTTGCTAACCTTTGCAATCCTGTGCCCAGCTGCTCAATGCAGGGAAATTAGGTATGTTTGTTGCTGGTTGAGGGGCTCTTCCAGAGGAAAACAAGTAGGACACCCTGACATTTCATTTTTTCCTACAAAATCTTGCTCAAAAATACCTTTCATTGCAATTTCATAAACTTATTACTGTGAAAAACAAGATTATGCATGTATTGGGCTCAGGGGTAAAACTAACATTTGTTCAACCCAATACCCATTTCCACAGATGCCCCAGTATCGCATGGCCACAAAATATGCCCCTCTCGAAGAGCCCCTCAACCAGCAACAAACATACCTAATCTTCCCTGCATTGAGCAGCTGGGCACAGGATTGCAAAGGTTAGCAACTCCACCCAAAAGTTGAACTCCAGTGTGCATATACATTTTAAGCCAATTAGCTTTGACTTTGCCCTTTCAAAACTATTGAGGTTTTTGCTTGCAATAAATTAGTCAATTTAGCAGGGATCTTGAAAAATGTGTCATTCTAACCTAGCACACTTTGTTCCTTCTCATCCTGGGGACTTAATTTTGCTGGATGAACAATTGTGAAATGGCATCACAAGTGTGCTAAATTGACTTCCATTTCCACACAGCCCGCCAAGATGTCCAGTCCAATGGAAACCCACGTCTATGAGTGTGACCTTCATTGCTGCACCACTGTCCTTGCACCCTTGACTTTTAACCTTATATCGTGTAACTTCCGCAAGTTGCCTCTGTGGTCCTTCTCTCGTACGGACAGGGGGCATTTGTTCCACCAGTGCAGTGCGGGTCGTGCTGCGGCACATTCCTCACCAACTGGTTTCTGGGAGGACAGGATCTCCAGCTACTTCTGTCCCACCCCCTGAAGCCGTTCCAGTCCTGATGCCAGCGCCATGCTTTTCCTTGTGTAAATGAATAAATGGTAACATACATCAGACACCAGTGAGGGGCAAGGACGATTTTCACCTGACTCTTCTCTAAGGCACAGCACTGGCTTGTAAAACATCACCACTGGGTACAGGGGGGACCTGAACAGAAAGAAGAGGCTCTGCCAGCCTTGTGGATCTGCAGTAAATATGGCGACTTACCCTTCTTCTTTTGGGAACCAAACCAAAGCAGCAAGGAGAATAAGAAACAGAAACAGCTCGCAGTGCTGTCCCCTGAGCCGCAGTGTGTGAGGGAGGTCTACCAAAAGTGATGGATGTCCAAAAAAGGCATGAGATCGAAAAGAGATTGCTAGCAAAGCTGGCACAGCTCAAGGCTCCAAGCTCCGCAAGGGGCATACCCATTGTGTCTCTTGTTTTGGGACAACAGAAACTATATTGTGAAGTGGTGGGTCCTTCCTTGGGCTTTATTTGGCCTGAAATTTTGAGGCGCCCAGGAGCCTCAGTGCTGCACTAAGGGAAACAGATAGCAAGTCCTTGTTCCAAGGGGCAGTGGAAAAAGTGTTCTTAGAACTCACAGACCCTGGTCAAAGGATTCCTGCTCGCCTGTAACAGTTATAATGTCTCCATTGCAAAACTCTTGGATGGGTCAGGAAATACTTCAAAGGTGAGAAATACCTGAATAAGAGCCAGCACTTGGATAACCAGATGCCTGGCTGCTCAGTGGAGTAAGATGGATGTGTTGGGGCTAAGGCAGCCAGGCTGCAGCTGGCCCAAGGGCATTGTCCCTCCTGAGGGACACAGTGGCTATGAATCCCTGGAGCCCACAGGCCCACCAGGCTGCCCTGAGTGCAGGCCTGGCTGGATCTTTCCCCTCTTTATATCTGACTCTCAGATGCTAAAAGGACCAATCAGTTGTGAGCAACAACAAGGACCTATCAGGTACAAGTTAAATGAACCAATCATGTGTGCTGAGTGGACCAATCAGGTGTTAATTAAATGGCCCACTTTGTTAATTATTAAGATTGAAAAATGGAAAATGAGCTGATTGGTGTTCAACAATCCAGCAGCTGCTTAGGACTGAAAACAGTTCAATGAGACTTATTGGGTAGAAAAGGCTGAAGGGGAGAAGGCAGAGCAAGAGCCAGCTTGCAGCAGTATGCAGCCACACACTCCTGAGAGCTGCAGCAAAGGTCCTGGGTCCAGCTTTGCTTTGCGCCTCAGGAGGTGAGATGACAGCGGGAACTGAGGCTGGAGTCAAGGAAAGCACAGCCAGCTCTTCAAGAGGACTCCATGACGTGCTGTTGTTGAACACATCCTTGCAACTGGCTGGAACCACCTCCCTCTGAAATTGTTGTTATATAAATAATTTTTACCTTTTAACAGGAATTGTCCATTACTTGCAGCCAAAATCACACTAACAAAAAGTTGTACAGAATGTGCCATTTGTAAACTATAAACAGATAAGCAGATAAACAATGCAAACATGCTTAAACATGCATAAACTATAGACTAATGCCTAAGAAATGAGGAACAGTGTTGCTTTGGGGTTGAAAAACTGGGTATGTTGGGGAAACGCCACAGGACAGTTCTCTGTGTATTCTGGAGACTTACTTTTCAATGTGTACACTGACTATTCCAAATAATTATTTCTCAGATCAGGATTGTCTTGCCTTTAAATTTCTCTGCTTGTTTATTCTTAGGTCTCCAGATGCAGCTGGCAGCTTCTCCATTTGTCTCCAATTCCTTGTCCTGTGGTCTCTTTCCTCACCTGATTCTGATCCTCCCCTCTCCAGCCATCTAATTTATTGTCCCATCTATATGGACAGTTAGGAACTGGCCCCAGAGACCGTGCTTCCAGCTAGTGACATTGGCACAGGCTGTTAGACTTCACTGTCGTCTGGGAGCTCCTGACAAGATCCTGACTTCTTGGTGGACCTTCCCTACTAGCTCCATACTAGCGCTCTCTGGAAGCTAATTGAACCCTGTGAGAACTTTATCCACCAGTGTCAAGTAAACACACGCCCAGCAATTCAAGAGGCTGTCACAGGCAGGACCAAGAATGCAGCAAAGGAATGTGGATGAGCCTACAATGAAGTGTTGATGGTGTTGGAGAGAGGATGTCCTAAACAAAGCCTACCCCAGACCAAAGAGATCCAAGGCACCAAGGACTGCAAATCCCATGTCATAGCCACCTAAGGGAGTGAACTAAGGGTTTCCCACCCTTGCTTGGAACTAAGGGTGGAGTTAAGCAGCAGGCTTGGTATATAACCAGACATGTGGGCCTGGAGCAGGTTGGGGGGTAGGGAGGGTTGGATTTTTGCCTGCTTTCAGGGTCCCAGCTTAGAGGAACTGGAAGGATGCATTCACCAACAAATTTCTCTCTCTTTTCTTCCTGGATTATTCCTCTCTTCATTTCCCCTTTTTGTAAATAAACCTTTATTATCCTGCGCGCGTGTGTGTGTGTGTGTGTGTCTCTGTGTGCGCGCCTGCAGTTGAGTCCCATTGGCCAACTCATTTCACATTGGGGCTGCCCTGTAACAATGGGTGCCCTAGCCCTAGAAAATAAGGTATTTGTGTAACTACTGTCAGATCTATGAGACCAAGGGGAGCCAGTATTCATAAAAAGAATGAAAATTTTCTGGAATTTATCAGACACATAAATTTGTGGATTCTGAGGTGCAACACACTCTAAGAAAAATAAATAAAAGAAGTACATTTCTGAACACCTGAGCTGAAATTGCAAAACAGAAGGTAAAAAGATGATCTTAAAAGTAACTAGAAAAAGCATCCTTTAGACTGATACAAGATATACTTGTATAAAATAGCAGCAATAAAACTTGAAAGACAGCAGACTACAAAATGAACATTCATTTCAAAGTGAAAGGATATAATTAAATTTAGATTTTTACATTCACTGAAACTATTGTTCAAAAATAATGAAAAAAACTTTTTTTCACATAAACCAAGATGGAGAGTCATTAGCTCATTAACTCACTTAAAGAACTACTAAAGGATTTTCTGCAAGAAGTAAACCCAGAAGAAACAAACATGAATAAAAAGCAATGGTAAACAGTAATATTGGTAAGCATTCAGGTAAATCTAAACAAGAATTCAGCAGTGTAAAAAGAAACAATGATAGATTTTAAGAGTAAAATACCAGAAGTGGGATAAAATATTAGATAACAGTAACATAGCTGATTGAGAAGCAGGAGGATTGAGAGAATTAAATATCTGGAGGTCCAAGTTTTGTGTTAGAGGAAGGCAGAAAGAATGAGCACAGACTTTGTTAAAGTACAAAGTTAAAAATTGAAAAATAGCCACTAAAATAATAGAAGTAGAATATGTAATTTCCAAAGGAGCAAAATAAGAAAATCCCGTCAATTCAGCAGAAAGCAGAAAAAGGGAAGAAATTTGCATAAATACACACATTATAAACAGAAAACAAAATATGGCAGGAATAAAGTTTTTAAATCACAAAAAGGATATATAAAATGTTTGAAGATACACGTATAATATAAATGGATCATATTAACCATTAGATAGATTTAAGTCACGGAAAAGGATGCAAATCACAAAAGATCTGATACAATTGACTATAAACATATGGGAAGAATTTTCCATCTCACTAGCAATTAAAGAGACAATGCATTCACATAACAGATTTTAATTCACATATGGGAATTCACATATGGATGACAACAGTTAATGTTGGAGGGAATGGGTAAATAGGCATTCCTTTAAAATGGTGACTGCAAAATGAACTGGAATAAATTTTCTGAAGTAAAGTTTGCAACGTGTAGCCAAAGATTTAACATATGCACACCCAGAAATTATACTTTGAAGAAATAGTCAGGTACTATATTCAAAATATATCTACAAAAATAAGCTAATGAATTATTTATAATATCAAAATCCTGATATCTAAAAGCTGACAATTCAGAGAATTGTTAAATTACTGCTAATAGTAATAAAAGGATGTCTTGGTGGTGAGTGGGTATGCTAATAAACATCTAAAGAGGTGTGATTCTATATCTCTGAATCATAGTGTTGTAAATCAGTATCACTCAATTAAAAAAAGTTTATACTGCATGCCAAGTATTGTTCTAAACTCTTTATTAACTCATTTTGAGCTCCATTATAACTACATGAACTAAGTAATATAATCATCATTATTTTACAGAGAAAAGTTAGGTGCACAGAATCTACAATTTGTCTCAAGTCATGCAGCAATAAAATGGAAGAGCCAGCATTTGACCCAAAGGAGACTGCTTCTGAACCAAGGCAAAGGGAACACTGCTTTATCAACACTAAACATATGAAACAATATGTATCACAAATCCTGATAAGCATATACACTTATATATTAGTGTAATAATCATTTACATATAAGCATATTCAAATGCAAGAAGAAGAATGGGTCCATTAGGTAATGAAACATTAACAAACTCTGTTATGGGTACCAAGATTATGGAGAACTTTTTTTCTTTGCATTTACTTCTCATATTTCTACAAGAACTATTTATTACTTGTACAATTTATAAAAAGAACTTGTGATACCAAAGACATGATGAGGCTGATGGGGGGGAGTCCATCAGAGAGAGAAGGAAGTAGGAATTCTCTATTTCTGAGATTCCTGGACACTTGCTGCCTACGGCCACATTCCCCTGCACCTGAGCCAGCCAAATTGCTTTCCATCACCTCCCAGCATCTCCAGCTGTGTCTCTGGGCAGCTATCTGCTGTCCTGAGTCAGCTGCTTACCCTTTGTTCTCTAGGTCCAACCTAAGAGGGCACTGAATTACTTGTGGAGTCACACAGATATTTCCTTTATGTAATCTGAGGAAATGGGCCCAGGTGTGCACTTCATAGCTGAAAACAATAGTAATTCATTACATTCACTCAACAAATGTTTATTGAGCACCAACCACATGACAGATACTACCTTCAGGTCAAGCAATTGTTGAGCGTCTTCCATTATTCTTTTCTACAGCCATTTTTTCTTCTTTAAAAAAAGATCTTGATAATAAAGTTGCCTTTGACAGAGATATAACTCATTATTTTCTCCTCTGGCAAGAATATAAAAAATTTTAATCTGAGAATAAGACTTTCCTGACCATAGGTAATCTCGTGCACACTAACAAATGTCCAAGTGATTATCTGGTTGTGAATCATCCAGATTTCTCATTGAGTTAGTCTTTAATCAAGCTCTAAAGCATTCATTCCCTCCCCCCAAAGAAATGAAGGCTACAGCACACAGGACTCTTCACCAGCATTACTTTCTGGTCCCTCTGTGGTGAAATGTTAGTCCCACTCAGAGGGAAATACTCTGCTTAAAAGAAGATTAAAAAAGCTTCCTGCTGAAAGCACACTTTTATCTCAAACTGGCCCACAATCACCTGAACTAGCACTGATGGAGGCTGACAGCCCATTCAAATTCAAACCATCCTCAAGAAATGCCCTCAGCTTTAAGGGATGTAAACCTTAGGGGATCCTGAGCAGGATCACTTTTCTTTTAATCTTCCCTCTTAGCACCACTTACAATAGCTGCACAGTGGCTCTGTTAGAACCACAGGAGTATGTTCCAAGACCTCTAGCAGGTGCATGAAAGCACGGATATCACAGAACCCAGCACAGACCACTTTTTCCTATATACACATACTGATGATAGTTTAATTTATACTAGACACAGTAAAAGATTAACAACAACTACTAATACGATAGAATAATTGTAAGCATATACTATAAAAAATCTAGTGAATATGGTATTTCTCTCAAAATGCGCTTTTTACCTACTTCTCTCAGATGGTGTTTCACTACAGGTAACTGAAACTCCACAAACCATAGGTCAGGGAGAGTGGCGAACCAGTGTGTAGACTGATAGTGCCCAGAGTACTTTATGACAAGTGTGCTATTGAGTTAAAAAGCTATTCAGCTGTGGAATTTAGCTTTTTATGTTACAAATTCTATTACTCTTCAGTGTTGAGATGCTACATCATCTCATATTAGTTAAGCAGGTAAAAACTTCAATTAATCAATGCAAGAAAATGCAAGCACAGTTGAAATTTTTTTCTTTCCCCATGGCTTGTGTTCCACATTTAATTTTAAATGTTATTTATTTATGATTTATTTTTATCACAAGTTTACTTCTTTAGAAGCCCCACATTGGCTTATACTAAATTAACATAAATTCTGAGTAATTATTGACTGACTGGGCTTTATCTGTAGTTATTAGACAAACAGAAAATAATTTTAACTAAAAATTGTTTCACAGGCCCTCCCTGGTGGCGCAGCGGGTTAAAGCACAGCACTACGAAGCTAAAGCCACTTCTGCATGAGGTACATCCCCGCCTGCCCTGGATGTGACCCACATGGCATGGCAGACCTCTCCTGACCTGCCGCTGCTCCCCTCAGCACTATACTTCTTCAAACTGCCTGTTTTGCTCCCCACTCTGTCTCTGGTGAATCCTCTCACTGCCCCTGCACCTCTGGCCTGTACACCAGTTCTGTATGCATTAAATAAATAAATCTTTAAAAAAAAATTGTTTCACGTTGGGAAGACTGAAAGAAGGGAATGTACTCCCTGTCCCATGAAGAAGAATCTTAAGGTGTTAATGGACCAAGGAAATCAAGAAGCATGATCATTCTTAATTCCTTTCTACTTTTCTCAAAAAATACATAAAAAAGCGATTGGGCAACTGGAAATCAGACTCAGCCATCTGACAGTGGTCTACAGGGTCCATCCTGCAAAGTTAAATGAATAAACATCAGATCACAAATATAAAGGAATGGAGGGACTTGGTGTGTACCAATCATCCCAGAAGAATGCTGTTCAATTACTTTCTACCACTTCAAATTTCTTTCAGGTAAAGAAACATCTCATCTCTCTGGGAAGTGTGGGTGATATATATATTTTTTTTAATTCACATTGCTGGTAGAGGTTAGCAAATGCCAATGTTACACTTCCCTTTATCTCTTCCAAATACACAGGAGTAGACAGGCTGGATAGTAGACTTGTTCACTGTGCAGTTCTCAATAAAACATGTGTCAGTCAAAGTTACATATGTAGTCATTCACAGGAAATCTCAGAGTTGTGACCAAAATTGTTCTTTTCCATTGCATAGACAGCAAAGGATTCATGCATTATTAGCCTTTTAGTGTCTGGGTAAGATGAGCTTTGAAACTGAAACGATAGGTAGCACAACACTACTAAGAGAAGGAAATATACTAAAAATGGTTAGCACCCGAGCTAATTGGAGATTATGGGTGACTTTTTCTCTCCTTTAACGTGTTTTTGATTTTCAGAATTGTTTACAATGAATATATACTACATACACATTTAAAAAAATAAAAAGCTAATTTGAAAAAGGGATGGCAGGATATATGGAAAACAATGGCTTTTCCTATAGACACCAAGGACGCTGAATTCTCAGGGAGCCAGAAGATTTCTTATGACCTATCCCTAGATGGGGAATGTTCCAGAGCCTTTCAGAAGCATTAGGGCGTATTTTTGAATAAAACTCTCTATGCATTAACCCCAGTCCTTGGGTGGCATCCCATACATAGCAACGCAGAAGGGAAAGGAGAACCTCCCTTGACTCTCTAAAATTACATGGCTCATAAGTCACTATGTACAGGATACATAGCTCCAGAATTTACTACATTAACCAGTGGACAAGCAGATGCATTGGAGAAAACAAACAAAAACAACTACTGAGCTCCCTCTGCAGGTCTATGATGGTATTAACTAAGCTCTTTTCCATACTTGGCTTCCTTGAAAGAACTCAAGACCCTAATCAAAAAACATCTGGTTATTTTAAAATGAAGTAAACTGTGCTGACACCAAAAACACCAGTATAAAAAAACTTTCTCTTGTGATTTCTATGATGGCAGAGCAAGATGGTATTTTAAACAAGTACAGAAAGTAGAAACGGCCTATTAATTTCAGTTCTGTGAAAAAATTCAACAGTGGTGATTAAAATAGCATTAGCTATGAGAAAGCAAAACTCAGGGCTGCAAGGCATTATTTCCAGCCCCGATGGAGAATGTTCTCAAGCTGTTTTATGGAAAAGAAATTGGTACACAGAGTTCACTCCCTACTTTTCCTTCTTTCCTAGTAAATTTTAGTTAGCTCCTTGATAACACTGCATGTTCTCTTCATTGATGAGAGTAGGTTAAATCATACCTTGAGATTCCTTTCAGCTCTAACCAGAAAGAAAAAATGTGCAACAGTAATGTATTTGCTATCAAAGTATATATTAAAAAGTAAATGATTTCTATGCAAAAACTGGTATAGGGAATATAATCAGAAAACCTAGAGTCAAGCTTCATCCCTGCCATCTGCCAGTGGTGGCACTTTGGGAGTGTCACTTTTCTAAGTGTCAGCTTACTCACTCATAAAAATGAAAATACTAAAAACAGTGATGACACAATAGAAGAAAAGCCTCATTCTCACAGTAGCAACTAAAAGGACACACTTAATAGAAAATGGGCATGATATATGTCAAGAAAACTTGACCTGTTGGATATTAAAACAATACACTAACAAAAAGAAAACAAATCTATCTAAAAATGGGTAGAAAGCTAAATAGGCACTTCTCCAACATACAGATGGCCAACAGGCAAATGAAAAAAATGCTTATCAAAACCACAACTAGATGCCATCTCACATCTGTAATAATGGACTATATAGGAAAGGCCAGAAACGTGTGCTGGCAAGAGTGTAGGGAAAAAGGAATCTTGGAACACTGTTTGGAGGAATATAGCCCCTATGGAAAACAGTGTAGAGATGTCTCAAAATATTTTTAAAAATACACTATATGATCCACTAACTCCACGCCTAGGTAGCTACTCAAAGAATACAAAATCACTAACTTCAAGGGAAACTTGCATTCCTATGTTCACTGTAGCGCTATTTACTATAGCCAAATTATGGAAACGACTTAGATGCTCCAAATCAGATACCTGGATCAAGATGTGGTATATATGTACGTCAGAATATTACTGAGTGATGAATAAAGATAGACTCATATTGTTTGCAACATGGATGAAGTTGGAGACTAAGTCAAGAAATAAGTCAGGAGAAAAATACTGAAAGGTGTCACTTACATAAGGAATACAGAGAAACCAACCCAAGGGTCATATAAAGCCACAATCAAATTAAACCTTGAAAACTGACTAAGGAACAGCGGTTTCCAAAGGGGAGGGGGAAGAGAAGAGACAAGAACGAAGTGGGAGGAGAGGGATTGAACGCGTGTTGTAGTGGCTGTCCTTGGCTTGAAAGAACTGTGTCTTTAACCCATGCGCCACCAGGGAGGCCCCAGAGGTGATGATTCTTTATGAAAATATAGTGTCAGGCCTAGAAAAATCCTTTGTATTAAAATTATTACTTGTATCACGTCTTGATTTCTCTAAGGCAAAGATTCTCTTCAACAGCTATGGCTATTAAAAGCTTTTAAGCCTTTGGTTACTGATGCCAAAAACTGTGGATATTTAACACTAATATATTCAAGGCAGAGGTGGGAAGAAATTGAGTACATTTTTAGAAGTAAAAACTATGTGGAAAGATTAGAACTTACTAAAAGTGAAAATAAAAGTGATTCCCACAGTTTCTAATAAAAAAATATATAATACTAAAATGTTAAAACAGTGCGGTACATGAATTGGCAAACTAACATAAGGACATAGAAAGTCACAGAAAGATCCTAAAATAAATGGAATTTATTATAAAATAAAATTTTAAATCCATGAAAGATGTATACTTAGTAAATGGTATCGAGACAACTACATAACATCTAAAAAAATGATACCTATCTCATGTATATTACTAGAACAAATTCCTATACATAAAAATTTAAATGCTAGCAATAAAATTAAAACATATCAGGAAAATTAAGTAAGCTTTAAAATAATTCTGAAAATGGCAAGATGAATCCTAAACAAAAATTTATAAACATCACCATGTAAAAATTAAAAATCCACAGGGCAAACACTAAAATAGCAAAGGCAAAAAATGACTATCAAGCATGAGAGAAACACAACTGCTAAATAGTCGAAGAGCTAAGCTTCCTAGTAAATAGAGTTCTTATACAATAAAAAAAAAAGTCTTAATCACAGAAGCAGAGTTCACAGAATATTGAAGTGAATCTAAAACTGTAAAAGATAGTCAACTTCACTCACAGCAAAGTAAACACAAATAAAACTGACATTTTTTGACTGATATTAACAGAGATTTCAAAAAGCATACACTTTTGGTAAGGATATGGAATAATGGGCACTCTCCTGTATTTGAGGGCAGTTTGGAAAGATTCACAGAACTACAAGTGCACCAACTGTTGGACCCAGGATGCCTAATTCTGTAGATACACTATCTGTACATTATACATGATTTATCCTACAGATACAGTAATACACAAAATAAATAACAATAACATTATTTACAGCATTGCTTCCAATTATGAAAGACTGGACATAAATGTCTAAAAAAAAGGAGGCTGGTAAATGTATAGCTTATCCATTCAATAGAAATTTATGCAGCTATAAAAATGGATGAGGAAACAATATCTGATATGGAACAGTTACTAAGTCATGACAAGTGGAGGAAAAACACCAGAAGTTATATATACAAATACTTTGGCATATGGATGAAAGATGTGTGGGAAGATACAAAGGAAATGTATGAAATTGGAGGCCAATGGTAAGAAAACTTGAGTGGGAGGCAGAGAGAAGAGTAAGTTTTTCTGCAAATTTTGAAATGCATGAAAATTTTACCTCAAAAAACTTACTGAAAAGGGTGTATCTTCAAGCTCATTTGAAGGATAGGTTAAAGGTAATAATCTATATAAACACAGCAAACAGTCGGAACACAACAAAATGTTGCTGAAGAATGAGCAAGCATTGCTGTTCAGGACTTCTTGACACAGTGACTGTTCCCAATGCCATTCTTACCCTGGAGAAGTTCCTTCATGGTACTCAAGACTTCAGACAGGCCTACCTCACTTATCTTTCAATGTCTGAATCCAATGTTCAACATGATTTTGACTGAAACTCTAATTCCCAGCTATCCATTTCTTTTTAAGACAGAAATCTGAAACCCTACTCTCATGGAGTTAGTACTAAGATTAAGAGGGCTCACTCTGACTTAAAGGCTTGGAAAGCAGACAAAAATAGATGAACCCAACCTAAGAGATAATGGGGACCATGCAAACAGTATTTGTGGTGTATGTGCACAGATTTGATGCTGGACAAATTATATCTGCACTATTCCACTATTTTCAGGCAAAAGCAATGTGAAAAGCCTCGCTGGGGATTTTGAGCAACAAATGACCAGTTACACTATCTTGTTAGTCACAACTTTAGCAGCTTAAACAACATAGATTTATATTCTGGAGTTTCTGTGCTTCGAGTCAGAGACCAATTATCTGATCCTCTGCTTAGTGTCTCAGGTTAAAGTCAGGGTTTGTCAACGATGTTATCTCGCCCAAGGGCCAGGGTCCTTTTTAAAAATCGTAATATATTATCTCAGTTTCCTTTTCACTGGAACTGCAGTCTCTCATTTCTTGTTAGATGGTGGCAGGGAATGCTCCCAGCTCAAAAATCACCCTCAGGTTCTAGCCATGTGAGCCTACACAAAATTACTACTTTTCTGTGCCCTAAGTAAATAAAGGCTAATAATATAGCTGGGAAAAAAAATCCATATAGTCAAGCATTAGAGAAATAACTGATGTATAATATAAACACTTAGATTATTTCAGTGTAGAAATTTGCATGAGTAAAAAGCATGAATTGTTCTCCCTAAGCTGCTCAAATTTGTTGTACAAATTCAGAAATTATTTAATGATTACCTTTACCATTAAATGCAAAACAATGACAATCCTATCATATTCACAGGTCTCACCACATTAAGGAGAGAGGGTTACATAGGGCAAGTACTCCAGGAAAGCAGGGATCACAAAGGCCATCATAAAGCTCTGCCTACCACACCATGCACTGATTTTGAATCTTTTCAAAATAAAGTTTAAGATATTATGTACCATTGTGATGTCATCATTATTATTGTGTGCAAATATTTTTTCCCAATTAGTGGGGTGTCTCCTTTTGTGTAGTATCTCTCTTGTTGTACAGAAGCTCTTTAACTTGATGTAGTCCCAGCTGTTAATCTTTTCCTTCATTATCCTTGCTTTGGGTTATGTATCTGTAAAGATATTATTGAGGTGTATATTACGCAGAGTTTCACCTACCTTCTAGATATTTTATGGTTTCAAGTCTTATGTCTAGTTCTTTAATCCATTATGAGTTGGTTTTTGTGCATAGTGCGTAGCAGTCCAGTTTTCCCAGCACCATTTGTTGAATAAACTTTCTTTGTTCCATTTCATATTCTTTGCTCCTCTGTCAAAAATTAGCTGTCCACAAACCTGTGGGTTTGTATGTGGGTTTTCTATTCGAATCCACTGGTCTGTATGTCTATTCTTATTCCAGTACCATGCAGTTTTGATTATTATGGCTTTGTAGACTGATCACAAAGGTACACAAAGAGTCAATTAAACTCAATAAAAATAAAGTGAACAACAACCCCATCAAAAAATTGGCTGAAGAGCTATAAAGACTTCTCCAAAGAAAAAGTATAGATAACAGGCAGGCATATGAAAAAAAAAATTTTCCAACATCACTTGTAATAAGGGAAATGCAAAAACCACACTGAGATGCCATCTCACACCAGTGAGAAAGGCACATATTAAAACAACTAGCAACAACAAATGTTGGCAAGGATATGGAGAAAAAGGAACTCTCCTGCACTGCTAGTACAAACTAGAATGCAAACTAGTACAACCACTATGGAAAGCTGTTTGGAGGTTTCTCAACAGGCTAAAAATAGAGCTTCCATATAACCCAGCAATCCCACTCCTAGGTCTCTACCCAAAGGACACAATAACATTGATTCAAAAGGATACCTGCACCCCCATGTTTATTGCTGCTCTATTTACAACAGGGAAGACATGGAATCAACCCAAATGCCAAAAAATAGAAGACTGGATTAAAAAGATGTGATACATATACACAATGGAACATTACTCAGCAATCAAAAAGATACTCGTGCCTTTCACAGCAACATGGATGGAGCTAAAAAGGATCATTCTTAGTGAAGTAAGCCAGAAAAAGAAAGATATTGGATGGTTTCTCACTCATAGCAGAGCATAAAGGGCAGGAGCTGGGGGAAAAGGGAAGGGGAGAGAAACCAATGTTAATAGAGTAAAACGAAAACAATGAATGACTATAAACCAAAGACATTTTATGGAGGTGGAAGGGGAATGGGATTGGAACTGGGGTGGGAAGAGAGCACAGGACTGTGCACAGGTGAATTTGTGGTGGGAAGTCCATGGGGATTACAACTGAGATGAAAAAATGCACAAAATGAAGAATGATGTAAAAAATATAATAAAGATTTTAATGGAATGGAGTTTATAAATTTTATCTTTGTTCTAGTTTTATTTCTTAATACTTTAAAAATCATGAGCCAAGAATGTGAGGTGGAAAAGGGAAAATGCTGCTCTTTGATTATCAAGTATGTGCTAGGTCCTTTATTCTGTACCAGAGCAAAGATACAAGGAGATTCAAGTTTTAGACTGTTTTTATGGCTTTTGAGTATAGATAAAATCAGAGAATAGTAACTGTCCTTATATGAAAAGTTAAAACCATTAGTGCAAAATTTTCTTAAATGTAATTGTATATGCTTTTGATGCACTGGAAAATACATTTCCCAGTATAGAGGATTTTTTGAAAAAAGATTTTAATTGCACAAGACTTAAGACAGATTGTAGCTTATGTGACTAAATTTAATGACCTAAAATATTTGCTCCTAAATCACACTACACATACTCAAATAATCTATGAGTAAAACTTGTTCTCTGACAAGCAACAATAAATCAGAGACATTCTACAGGGGAGGGAGAGGGATTATAACAGGAGAGGGCAGACACAAGGGATTATGGTGATGGTGTATAGGTGAACTGATGGTGGGAATTTTACCAGGATTACACCTGAGAAGAGAAAGCATACATTGTACAAATTCAAAGAATTTTGTAAAATAAATGTAAAATTTAAAAAGTTCTCTGGTGGTACTGTAATCTTAAATATAGCTAAATCTTCATCTAGAAGATCAAATGTAGCTAGTATTGCTTAGAAAACAGGAACAAAGGAAGTGAGAATTAAGAAACATTTTAAATCACATTTAAATTTAAATGTTACATAATAGAACTTTCATTCTGAAACAGCAAGGAAAGTTTCAAAATATTATTTTGGTCAGAGGAATCAAGAGAAAAACATCAATGTTTCAGTTTGTAAATGATTTTATTAAAAATACTATTACTAGAATATTGGTAGCAAATTATAAACACAAGTTGAGAACCAACTGAAAGACCGCTATTTTTACACTTGATCTTGCCAGAAGGCCGAGAAGTGATAAAAGACAACTATTTTTTTTTCTTTTTTGTTAAAAGAAAGCATTTACTAGGAACCTGCCTCGAAGTGGTATTTTTTTTTTTAATTACAAAGTTTATTTTTACATCATTTTGCACATTTTTTTCCATCTCGATTGTAATCCCCGCGGGTTTCCCATCACCAAATCACCCCTGTGCCACCACCATAGTCCCGTGCATTTCCCTCCCTTCCCCCCCCACCCCGTTTTTGATCCCATTCCCCACTCCGCCCCACAGAATGTCTCTGGTATATGGTTGTTCATTATTTTTGTTATTTTCTCACCTGGTCCATTATACTCCTGCTATGAGTGAAACCATCCAGTATTTTTCTTTCTCTTTCTGGCTTATCTCACTAAGCATGATCTTTTCCAGCTCCATCCAAATTGCTGCAAAAGACATGTGTTTCTCTTTTTTGGTTGCTGAGTAATATTCCATTGTATATATGTACCACATCTTTCTAATCCAGTCATCTACTTTTGGGCATTTGGGCTGCTTCCATGTTTTTCCAATTGTAAATAAAGCAGCAATAAACATGGGGTACAAGTTATCTTTTTCAATCAGTGTTTTTGTGTCTTTTGGATAGATACCTAGGAGTGGGATTGCTGGGTCGTAGGGAAGCTCCATGTTTAGCAGTTTGAGGAACCTCCAAACAGTTTTCCATAGTGGTTGTACTAGTTTGCATTCCCACCAGCAGTGCAGGAGAGTTCCTTTTTCTCCACATCCTCGCCAACAAATTGTTGTTGCTAGTTGTTTGAAGATGTGCCATTCTCACTGGGGTGAGGTGGTATCTCATTGTGGTTTTAATTTGCATCTCCCTTATTACGAGTGATGTTGAACATTTTTTCATATGCCTGTTGGCCATCTGCGCTTTCTCTTTGGAGAAGTGTCTTTTTAGCTCTACTGCCCATTTTTTGATGGGGTTGTTTACTTCATTTTTGTTGAGTTTCATCAGTTCTCCGTATATTTTTGTGATCAGTCTTTTATCGCTACTTTTGTGTGAGAAAATGTTTTCCCAATTAGTGATCTTTCTTTTTGTTTTTAGTAATGTCTCTTTTGCTGTACAGAGCTCTTTAACTTGATGTAGTCCCATCTATTTATCTTTGCCTTCACTATTGTGGCATTGGTGCTCTGTCTTTAAAGATGTCGCTGAAGTGTATGTCGTGTAGTGTTTGACCCATCTTTGCTTCTAGGTATTTTATGGTTTCCGTTCTTATGAAAAGACAACTATTTTTAACTGCTACTTCTGGTTCCTGAACAAATATAGACTGATAATACAGCTGAAAAGTAACCAAGCATTAAAGAAAATTGAAATAATATAAACATCTAAATTATTTCACCAATGTAAAAATATGCTTAATTCTGTATATATGAATAAGAATCCTGATAATAACATATGCTTCAAGTTCAAAAGAGAATTTCTAGTCTTAACAACTGCAACATTTTCAAAAGCATTTTGGCCTAAATCTTTCATTCTTGGTCTCAGCCTACATAAATATTTTGGAAAACTGGAAGGAAAACTTGGACTTCAGAATTTTGTTTGAGATGTCTCAATATGGTTGGAAGATTATTTTCCCTATTCTCACGTGGGCATTTTGCACTCCTAGTCACACACATGGCATAAAAATATTTAAATTTTGAATCAATATGTACAAAATCCTCTATGAGGAAATCATAGTTCAGAAATAAAAGTTAGCAACTTCTTATTTCTGAAGCAGAGCACAAAACATATGCAGTGTCCCATTTCTTTAGTGGTGAACTACATATTCATTCCAGACAGGTGTTTGCAAAGTCGTCCAAAGGCCAAGTTGGCATATACCAGCAGCTGAGAAATCCACTGGAAGCTCTTTCCAAGGAAGCAAACCAAATGAATGGTATGCATAATTCCCATGAGATTAACAGATACACATATATAAAATATGTTTATATCAAATATACAGGGAGGGATTGGAAGCGGAATCAAAAAAGACTCAACAGTGTCCATAATGGCAAACTAGGTAATACACACTATCTCTCTTGCTGAAAACAACTAGGAAAATGGGGCAAAATACAGCAGCTGCTGAAAAGTTTAAGTGCTAACAAGGCAGTAAGAAAAGGATGACTGTGGAATAGACTACCCAGGTGAGCCTGACATATAGATAGAGCACTTCCCACTTGGCATCTGTGCTGATGAGGCAATTCAAAGTTGAGCAGAGCTTTCAAAAAGCCAGAAGAACAGCAGAAAAAAATGCAGTTCAGGACCTACCAAGAAGGGGCCATGGTACACATTCCTGGCTTTGGATTAGGTTAAACTCAGTGGAAAGATGAACTAGATTAGGATTAGGTTAAACTCAGTGGAAACATGAACTAGAATCTGCAATTAAATCTAACTTCAAAATTTCAAGTCCTTTCTAGATCAAGGTGATATAGAAACGTAAATACTCCTTAACCATCTTCTATATGCAAAACTAAACTCATTAGGAAGGAAAATTAACATCCTCCTCCCTCAAGTAATCTATTATTTATAACATAGATACCAACATAGAAAAATAACAGAAAGTAAGTGTATTAGGAGAAAAATCAGTATCATGATAAACAAACAGAAAAAGACCCACAAGGGAACCATATATTTAAAGTATCAGACACAGACTTCAAAATAACTGTTTCATGTAAGAAAATTACCCAAGACCGAGAATTTTCTCAGAAAATTTAGGGGGAAATTTTTAAGTACCACGTGTAAATTCAGAACTAAAAAAAGAAAATCCCAATTACTGAAATTGAGAAAACAGTGAATATATTTATCAAATCATACAGCTAGAGAAAAAAAATAGTTAACTATTAAGTAGATCAGAAGTATCAGGAATGAAGACAAAAGGATTAAAAATACAGGAAAATATGGCTGAAAGCTTTCTAAAACTGGTAAGACATATTTTTCAGTCATTAATGTGAAGGACTCCAATGCACAAACACGTGTGCTGACAGAATCTGCAAAATCCACTTTGTGGGCTAACTGTAAGACAACCAGCACAGTATCTTCAATAAAATGCAAGGGGGAGGGGGGTGGTGAGGAGAAGTAGAAGCCTAAAGATTCAGGAGACTTCAGAAACAGACTAACCAATCACACATAAAATCACGACAGTTGGTGCATGATTCAAGCAAATGCATTTGGGAAAAAACAACTGTAACATCCATGAGACAACTGGACAAACTTCAATACTAATTGGACACAGTTTTAAATGTCGGTTCCATTTAGGTTTGATAGAAATTGGTGTTAGTAAAAAAGTCCTTATCTTCTGAAGATAATGACACATTACATTTACAGATGAAGTGTCAGAATGAACTGGAATTTGCCTAACAGAGAAAGGGATAAGGAAATGAAGCTGTAAACATAATTTACCATGAGTTAACTGCTGAAATAGGTGTCAAAATTTATGTAAGTTAAGTTCAATATGCCTCAGTTTACTTTTGCCTATATTCAAAATTCTCTACAATAGTTTTTATAGAATTAGTTTAGCTTGGCCATTTTTACTGTTTATTTTGTCCATTTAAACTGCTTCTATGACATATCTTTGTTTTACCTAATACAGACTTGTAGAATTCATAACTTATTAAATTGGAGAGGAAAAGAATATTATCACATAAAGCATTAATAAAAAGCCTTTCTAAATCAACAAAACTAATTTGCTAACGAAAAGTAAGATGCGCCTTGGACATTGTATTGCTGAGTATATTTATAGAATTAAAATACTAATATTAGGAGTAAAAAAAATCCATTTGCAGTTTCAAATTCTTATATAGCTTCACAGCCTATTTCTACTATCAATTTGAGAGTTTGAGCTCTGTAATTGGCAATGTGCTATGTCACACCACACTATAAGCCCATGTATAAACTTAGCAAACATAAATTAAAATTCTAATTACCAATTTATAGTAATGTAAGCCACATACTCATAACTCTATGTAGGGAAAGTTTCCAAAATGTCAGACTTTCATTTCATTGTACCTAACAAGTTGAACATTTCATAGGAATTGTGGTGACACAGAACATGCTACAAACCTAATTTATAATTTTGTTAATAATTTGCTCCATTTAGACAACATACATTATTGTGAAGTCCAATGTATCATCCTTCCAAATAAACATAGAAAAAATAACAACCTGTAATTCATCATTGTCTGTTCCAAATCTTTATTTTATCATAGTATATGTTCTTCATATTACAAGTCTCTGATCCAAATTATATACAGCTTTTTGATACTCTCTTTAAAATGTCATATCACAGGGCCCTCCCTGGTGGCTCAGCGGGTTAAAGCACAGCACTAAGAAGCTAAAGCCACTGCTGCATGAGTTCGATCCCCGCCTGCCCCGGAGGAGATCCACATGGCATGGCAGACCTCTCCTGACCCGCCCGCTGCTCCCCTCAGCAGTGTACTTCATAGATCTGCCTGTTCTGCTCCTACTCTGTCTCTGGTGAATCCTCTCATCCTCCGCATCTCTGGCCTGTACCCCAGTTCTGTATGACTAAATAAATCTTAAAAATAAAAAAAAGTCCTATCCCATAAAAGTTTAGCATGTTTTCATGAAAAAAAAAAGTAATGGATTCATTTAAAAATAGCTGAAAAAAGTATATGTCTAGCTTTGACTCCAGAGTACTTAAAAAGTAGGTGGACACACACACACACATACAGATATCAAGGCTCATACTTTAAAATAAAAATAGTGCATTTTTAAATGATTTGTGATTTTATAAATCCTGCATCATAGAATTACAGATTAAAAGTGCTATCTAAAATAGACATTTTCTGGGAATTGTTCCATGGGATTCCTGAGGAATGTTATAATGTTTATATTCTTTGGAATATATATCCACAAGTAATTGAACTCAGAGTAGAAACCAAAATAAGTCCTTTAAGTATTTAAAACAAATTTTCTACGATCATACCAAGGTGAAAAGTGTTTTCTCATCATGTTTTTCATTCTTTTCCAAGTATAAATTACAAAGAATTTCTCATTATGAAGGCTTTACATAAAATTATCTGTCATAACATGATACTTCCTAGTGATAACTAAGCTTTCTTCCTTGTTAAATATTAAGAACAAAATCTTCTGGCCTTTCCTAGAGGCACAATGAGTTAAAATGCAACTTCTATGAAGCTTTCATCCCTGGCCTGGGAGATGACCCACATGGTGCAGCAGACCTCTCCTATCTCGCCAACCTGCTACTCCCCTCAACAGTGTACTTTGTCTATCTGCCTATTCTGCTGCTCCCCACTCTGTCTCTGATGAAGCCTCTCACCGCCCCTGCACCTCCGGCCTGTACCCCATGTCTGTATGCATAAATAAATAAATCTTAAAAAACAAAAACTTCTAAGGTACAGGAGAGTCAGTTTCTGGGACGTTGTAGAAAATTTCACAGCCAAATTTAAACTACCTTAATGCTAGGACCTATACTACTCAAATGCATTTAAAATTAAGAGTAGTGAACCAAAACTAGTTGGTCTCAATAAATCACCTAAAAGCAGTTTTAATTTTAACAAGTTCACTTTTACAAAAAATATTCAATGGTTTACCACTGAAAATATATTTAACTTGCCACTGGCAGTCCTTCCCAATTACACTGAACCTTGACTCTCCTGCATATCACAATAAAAAACAAAATCCCAGCCAGTCTGGATAACCTGCAAGGTATACAAACAAGCTATTTCCCACTGTGCTTTCCCCAGAATGACAAAGTCTGTGCCCCGCTGTCTACCCACTATTCCTTCAAGGCCTACCCTATAATATTCCACGAAGCTTTTTCTGATTTCCTCAGCCAGAAATGGTTTTTCCCTTCTATAACATTTTGACTGTTCTCTTTCCTGAAAGACTAAGTTGAGACACAAACACAGCTATTCACCAATGGAATGTCAAACTCTGGAGAGCTGCTACCTGGACAAGCTGCTCCTGTTTGATTGCGTGGTTGTCTTATCTGCAGATGGTCACTCTATTGGTTTAAGTTACACATGCAAAGGTTGCCTTTCCTCACTATACCACCCAGTAAGCTGTAAGGACTTAAACACAGCCATTTTAAGGCCAAAGAATTTCTAGAAAAATAAAATGACTTTCAATAATCTGATTCTGCTTTCACCTGTCAGTAGTCCTACAGTAAAAGGAAGAAGAGCTAAGTGGTAAATCACAGCAGGAAAAAGTCACTCTAGAACTCTTCTCTTGTCTTTAAAAAGTTGTGAATAAGGCAAAGTTATACCCTGTCTTCCTAAAATGTGCACTAACTTCAGGAATTATACCAATGCACTATATGCACTGTGTGCCAGACTCTTGGACTACCGGCACTTTCCCACATACCTCACTTAACTCTACAACAACCTGGTGAAGTAGGCACTATTATAATCCCCATTTCAGAGCTGACACAACCAAGGCCAGAGAGACTGAATGACTTACCATGAGAAGAGTCTGGCTCATGTCTGTGTTTTCAAGCTCTATGCTATTTACTTCATAAACTGAAAGTGACTCCATAGGGAACGTAAAGGAACTCATATCTCAATATTTCCTATCCAGAGAAGAGAACTACCAAAAGAGATGAGAGATAATGGGGAATACTGGATTTTAGCAGAAACAGGGTTTATTTTTTAAAATAAAAAAGTAACTGAATACTTTGAAATACAACATGTATCTACAGCTTACAATACCTAGACATAGTGACAGAAGTATCTTCATACCTTTTAAAAATATTAACATTTTTGGAAATCAGTAGCAGCCTCTTTTAATTAATATGTGAATCAGTACGCTGTTTGCATATATAAAAATACATATTAAAGAACACTACCACATTTTGAAGCTTTATTGCAGTTGTTGCCTGTTTAGGTACATAACCAGAAGTCTTTTTAAATGCTTTCCACTCAGGAACTAATGTGTATCAATAATGGTTTGATTCTAAAACTGATTTTTACCATTCACTGTAGATTATCTATTCAAAGTACATTCCAATCTTTTACTTGTTTCTTGCAGTTGCCATTTTAATAAGCTACCACTGGTTATAACACTGATGAGACCAAAAATATCCCAGAACTCTGAACCAGGTAAAGAGGTCCACTGATAAGATCATTAAAAATGAAATCAGATATATCAAAGTTTCAGATCAGTTCTTCATAGAAGGATAAAACCAGTTAAAGCAAAGAAGTAGTCTGATTAAGCCCGAGTACTAACTGTTCTTTTCCCACTGGGGTGTGTGGAGTTTTCTATACTGTTACTACCTTTTATGGATTCCAACAAGTTTTTAATTCTTTCACTTGCAGGCTTCTTCTTTTTCTTCTTAGCAAAAGACATATTATTTGCTACAGAAGGTAGCAGCAAGGCTGCCAGACCCCAGGGCTGATTGCTTGATGGGGAAGGACGATCTTTATCTTCCTGATGTAAAATCCAGGCACTTTCTCTGGCCAGATCTACAAATTTCTGCAGCTGGCTTTGACTTACATTTTTGCTGATATTAAGAGAAGTTTCAAAAGGATTCTGAATGTGCAAAGGAGAAGATTCAGGTTTGTTTTGTTCCTTTCCCTACGAGGAAGAAAAAAAGTAAAAACAGATGAAGGGTTAAGATGTAAGCAATTCTGATTTAATAAAATAGCAAAAACATACAATACCAGCATCAATTTTACAGAGCAAGCAATTTCATTCCCAAAAGGACTAGGTATATCTGTATGTTATGTGTTTGTCTGAGCTTCTAATTGACCTTCTTCCACTGCAGATTTTTGAGTATTCTTCAAAGAAAAGTCAAACAGGTTTATGAGCTATGTATAACAGTATCACTGCTTAGAGGTATCTAAGCAAATCAACCAATAAAAGTATTTTTTTAAAAGATTTATTTATTTATTCATATAGAACTGGGGTACAGGCCAGAGATGTGGAGGGTGAGAGGATTCACCAGAGACAGAGTGGGGAGCAAAACAGGCAGATCGACGAAGTACACTACTGAGGGGAGCAGCGGGTGGGCCAGGAGAGGTCTGCCTCGCCATGTGGTCACCTCCGGGGCAGGCGGGTTCGAACTCATGCGGAAGCGGCTTTAGATTCTCAGTGTTGTGCTTTAACCCGCTGCGCCATCAGGGAGGGCCAAAAGTATTTTTTAAATAACACAACCTATTTATTAATAAGATGGGTCTGGGAAAGAAAAAAATGGCAGAAAAATGGTAGAAAATAATAAAAGAAACACTTATTTTTGAGACTTGCTATAAACATATTACAGTGGGAATAGAAACAAACAAAATTAGAATTCTTAAATTAAAAAAAAACAGTAATTAATGTTTTCCAAGTATAAAATCAGGACGGAAGAGAAAGAATAAAGGATTATTTATCATTCACCTTACAACATTAAAAGTTTCTTACTATGGTACTAAAGATACAACTTAAGGTTACATCAAGTAAGACAACATTTCATAGAATCAAAAGAAGTAAGTTAATAACTCCATATGAATAGCCATGATCCATTAGCCTATATAATCATTTCCGTTTTCAAATGATATCACAAATATTACTTTAACATTTTAAAATTAAAGGTCAAGATTCTCCAATGTGAGCAGCACTCACTTATCCCCCAATTTCTTTCATGCTAGCACCTAGCATGGGTCCTGTTGGTCTGTCTGTCATCTCTGAGTCCTGGAGGTTAAGAGTACAAGGAGGAGGATAAACTCCCCTTGTTTGGTGATCTTTTTCTTCTAGATTCTGTTGGGGACTGCCCCAAATATGGGGGGGAGGGGTGGTGCAAAACAGGCAGGACCCTAAGGTGGGAAGGCGTTGGCAAGCAGAGATCCCAAGGGGCAAGGGGATCAGGCACGAGGAAGACATGGGAGTCAGAGTTGGGTGCAAGTCTTCCTGCTCACTCTCAGCAGGTCTTTATTTATACTGTGTAGTAAGTATTAATTACAATAATGTATAGGGTGAGTTAATGAGAGATTACCATAAATTGTCATAAAATATTCTCAAGGAAAAAAGGAGAACAATGCATTTTCTTCCTAACATTTTATGGTATACGAAATTATACATATTTGTGATAATTGTCATGTATACAGATGTTTAACTATAACTCAAGGGAAGAGGGGTTTGGGAAAGGATGAACTATTAGCAAAAGATTATTAGGGGTCTTAGGGAAGTAATAAATTGTGTTAGCAGAGTTATTAGTGATTTTCTAAAGAGAAGCTAATGGCTAATTTAAGGCTAGCAAAGAGTAGTGTTTGTTTAAGAAAAGGGTAATTTAAGGCTAGCAAAGAGTAGTTAGTGATTATTTAAAAGGAGTACATTAAGAAAAAGTTGTACAGTCTTGCATTAAGCAACACCTGTGTAAACAAGGTTAAAAAATTGTCCATGAGGGCCCTCCCTGGTGGCACAGCGGATTAAAGCACAGCACTAAGAAGCTTAATCCACTTCAGCATGAGTTTGATTTCCCACCTGCCCCAGGTGATCCACATGGCCCGACAGACCTCTCCTGACCCACTTGCTGCTCCCCTCAGCAGTGTACTTCCTCAATCTGCCCGTTCTGCTCCCCGCTCTGTTCCTGGTGAATCCTCTCACCCTCCACATCTCTGACCTGTACCCCAGTTCTATATGAATAAATAAATAAATCTTTAAAAAAAAAATTGTCCATGAGTCCTTATGCCATGGGAGTTCTATCTGAGATTTGCTTTTTATTTAAACATCCCCCCACCCCCACCCCAGGAGTCTGCCCTGGGGGGGGGGGGGGGCGGTTAGCTCTCCTGGGGCTTACCTTTTGTTTTAGGAGACAGAGGAATTTCCCAACCCTGGGACAGGGCTGCTTGCCTGGGACAAGCAGCTGCCTTATGAGGCTAAGGCAATGTGGTTGTAAACTGACAGTTGCTCAGAATATTTTGATGTTATGTTTATACAAAAAAGGGAGGTTGTAACATAAGTTAGCAATAGAAATTCTGATTTTTTCAGAGCTTTTCTCTTCTATCTGGAGTTTGTCAGTAGATAGAAGTTGCATAGCTTGTCAAGATTCATTCCAGAGTTCTATGTCCCTTCCCCTTAAACCTTTTATTAAAAAAAAAAAAACTCCATGAATTGGGTAAAAGTTAAGAATGAATAAGCAACTGAATGCTAAAAATACAACAGAGAGAACACCTGAGGGTTTGGCTTATGAAGCTAATCATAGAAGGGTTGAAACTATGCATTCAAATTCTAGAGTTATCCCAAACAAGAGAGCTACTTCAAGCATCACCCCAAGCCCCCATAAACAAATTTTGCTTCTGATTTTTTTAAGAAGAAAATTCCTAGCATGCCAGACATTCAGGTGAAAAAAAAATCACAAATTCACCTGCCTATATAAACCCTAAGGCCTCAAACTGAGCAAATCACTACAATTTACCTGTGGCACTATGTATTCAATTTTTCCCATAAGAACACACATCCAATTTAAGATGATCTATATGTAAAGTTATGCCTTCTAGGAAACTTCTCAGACAATAATTCCACATCTTGAAACTTCTCAGACAATAATTCCACATCTTGAAAGATAAGTATTAGATTTTGATAAAGTTGACTTTTGTTCTGCCAAGTAACTAGATGATATCCCTAGTCAAATTATATATAGCTCTACTAGTGATCAATTTTCTTATTACTATCTATTATTGTAGGGGTGAGTTACAATAGCATATTAATGGTTTGGAAAGTAAACAAAATAAATATTAGTACAGTAGAAGACCAAATACCAAATAGCCAAATACTAAAATATTACTTACCTGTCTAATATTTATGGAATTTTTATTGAAAGCAAAATTTCCAAAATACTCAAAAAATTCTTTTAGTAGTAATTCTGTAAGAAAATAAAACAAGAAAAGTAAGAATAAGGTCTATTTCTACCCAAAAAGGGAGCAAAAAAAAACCAAACAAACAAAAAAACACTTACCTAGTGTTTCTGTGTTTCTTGAAGGTTTAATTCTATCCACATCACAAACAAAGGTACAGTTGTGGCCTTCTATTATACATTTATCTTCTGCATCTTAAATAAACATAAATTAAAAATATTTCACACTGTATTTCAAACATATTCTCTATTTCAAAAAATCTACAACTAGATAAATGAGTTATTAGATCAATGTGCCCTATTAATAATTAGTATTATATACTTGTGATTAATAGAATTTAAAACTTCCTTAAAAAAATAATTAAGACTAATTACACCTATAATGAAACTTGTATTACATTTACTTCAGCATACTAGAACTGTCTATAACAAATGACTCAGAATTTATCTTTTGTGGTACTAATTTTCTTTTTTAAGTTACAAATGAAAATGTAGACAGGTCCCATCTTTCACCAATTCAAATCTTTGTACTATCTCTGATCAATAATACTTAATTAGTATCTCCATTTTCATTCCTATCCCCACCTTTTATGCATTCCTTTTCTTTTTTTTTTAAGATGTATTTATTTATGTATACAAGAACTAGGAAACAGGTCAGAGGTGCAGGTAGGCATTCACCAGAGACAGCAGGGAGAAAAATAGGCAAACTAACTGAAATATACTGCTGAGGGGAGCAGCTGGTGGGTCAGGAGAGGTCTGCCATGCCATATGGGTCACCTCCCTGCTGGGGATTGAACTCATGCTGCAATTGCTGCAGATAGCTTCATAGTGCTGTGTTTTAACCCACTGTGCCACCAGGGAGGGCCCTATGCATTTTTTCCAACAATTCACAGAGCTTTGGGAAAAAACTCAGGGAATTCACTACAACAAATTTACCCACACTGTATTTAAATATTCATTCTCTCTAACAGTATTTATAGCTTTAGCGTTAATCATTTCCCTAATTATTGATAACAATATAGCCACTGTTTTGTTGTTTTTTTTTTTAAGATTTATTTATTTATGCATACAGAACTGGGGTACAGGCCAGAAGCTTAGGGGCGGTGAGAGGCTTCACCAGAGACAGAGTGGGGAGCAGAACAGGCAGATCGACGAAGTACACTGCTGAGGGGAGCAGCAGGCGGGTCAGGAGGGGTCTGCCACGCCATGTGGTCACCTCCGGGGCAGGCGGGAATCGAACTCATGTGGAAGTGGTTTTAGCTTCTTAGTGCTGCGCTTTAACCCGCTGCACCACCAGGGAGGGCCTATAGCCACTGTTTTTTAAATGGGTAACTGAAGGGTATAACATTCTAAGAATTATCCGGCAGTAATATATAGAAGACAAGGAAGATAAGGACATTACATACACAATTTGAGTGTACCCTTTAATAATCTTCCATTTAGAAATTATAACATCTTAGTATCTCACGTAGTCTACTGAAATTTCAATTTAATATAATTAAATCACATGCTAATTTGAAAACAATTCTAAGCTCACTTATAACTTTTAACTGAAAAAACTTTTTACTTCATGAGACAAATTTTATCATCCCTAATATAAATCTGGAAATAGAAAGAGATCTAAAAAAGGATTTGTGAAACTGCAAGTCAATCAAAAATTGTAACTGGAATTTTGAAAAAGACCATCCCAGATTTAGTTAACTGGAGGAGTTGTCTGATAGTTGTTAACAAGCTTGCAAGCTGACACAAGTTAAAACTGATTGAAGGTATTCTAAAGACGTCAGCTTCTCAAATCTGCTGTCATGACCCCTGGTGGGCATTTAAAAATTAGAAGCACTTTAATTTTAGATTCACAGGGCTTTAAAAATACAGAAGACAAATGATGACTATTATACAAAGACTCCTTACTTTGACAACACATGGTAATTATGTTAATTCAAAACATCAGGAAGAGAAAATAGAGAGGTTGCTTCTAGTCTTACCTGCTAGGGTTTTTAGGTAGTCTAGTGTTGGAAGAATAGGGGGTGATCTCCTCTGGAGAAAAAAAATGACCATCATTGTAAGAGAGAAATTTGTAATCCAAGCTCCAGGAATACTACTCGTTAAGGAATGTGCTCGAGCCCAACATCTAATACTGAACACCAAGGCTCTCACTCGTGAGTCCAGGGCACCATATAGATATAGGAGTTCAGAACTTTTCAAGGCAATCCTTCAAAAAAGAAAAAAAAAAGTTTTCAAACCTCCAAATTATGATCCAGGTATAGAATAAAACACATATCTTAATATCTTAATAGAGCTAAACATACTCAGAAAACCAAAAGTATTATTTATTTATAGTATAAAATATGTGAATGCCTAACTATTAAATACTTCTATTTAAAAATGTTGACAATGTTTGAAAAGATTGACAATTAAAAATGTATACAAAATTCCTAATGGGAAAAATGTTCTACACATCATTAAAAATACAGACACATTTGTTTAAAAAAGAAGCTTTACATTAAAGTTGCACACCTTGGTTATCTAGTCCTGACAGACAAATCTGTTATCTTAAGAATAGAAGAAAACATTTTATTTTATCAGGACAGTATAGCTGGCTTAAAGTTCAGTCAAAATTACTTAAGTCTAATAGTTATAAAAACCAAAATCCACGAAGAACAAACATCTATTAAGAAATCAAACTTCAGCGTCCATTTTTAATACATTTTTGAGTCATAGTGGTATAATGCAAAGAATTATTAATCCAAAAATGTTTAAATGAAGTGCCTATTGATCAAAAGCCTTGTAATTTCTAAAAGAACCAACAAAGGGTATAAAATCATCTAAAACTATCATCTTCAAACTGTCTGCATTGTACTACCCTGACATTTACTTCTTGAATTTAATTAAAAATAGAAAAAATGATAAATTAGAAATGCATGGTTAACTAACAAATTGTACAAGGTAGCAGATATACAAAAACACTGCAAGAGTTTAAAAACCTAAAGCAATTTAAAACACATTTTTAAAAATCTGTCCCAACAAAACGGGCAAGCTAAGCACAGATCTGAGACACAGAGCAGGGGAGGGCAAGAGAGGAGCGTCAGGCATGGGGAAAGAGCACAGGGACTATGGTGAAGGGTCACAGCTGCTGTGGTGGTGGGATGGCGGGAGAAGCACGGGGACTAAATCTGAGGGGAGAAATTAAATACTGTCCAAAAATTAACAATGATATAACATGTAAAAAAAAAGTAAGAAATTTTAAAATTGAAAGTCTGCCCCAAGACAAATTGAAATAACATTAGAAAAGTTACTGTGTCCTATTTTATATACGAAATAGAAAATATATGATAGATCATTAATGTTTTCACTTATTTTTATATAGAAGTGAGAGAGAAATTCAGAACTACTTAGAACTAGTTAGTAAACACATGAATTCAATCAAAACTGCTCTAAATTGGATTTCTGGATCTATTTTTACTTAACAGTTATCTAACAGATAACAGTGTGAAATCAAATGTATGCAAGATTATTAAGGAATAACTCAATCAGAAAACTTGAGAACCAAAGAAATCAGAGTATGAAAGAACTTTTCATTTTTACCCCCTTTTTTATTTTAAGCAAGCAGGCTGCTAGTATAATAAAATGCAAATATGTTGACAAAAACTATGCAGTCTTAATTAAGTAGTTCAGACTACTTTCTGACCCAAGCAAAGACTGCATGTTCAGGACACAAAGTTGACTATTCCCAGAGGTCAGAGGTCATATTCAAGTTGCTATTCTTACCTTCTAAGAATATAAGACTTAATATACTATATTCTTACCTTTTAAGAATACCTATAAGATTTAATACACTATAAATAGGTATTTTCATTGTTATCATTGTTGTAAGTAGAACAATAAAATATAGTTCTTAGAAGAAGATATTAGTTAGGGATATTAACATTTTAACATAATATGCTGGCATATTATGTTATCTTATTTAGGAAGATCAAAAACCCAACAGGCATAATAAAACAAAAAATATTCCTATTTTCTCCTATTTTTTTTTAATACAAGTATTCAAATTGTTAAAAAGTATTATTAAAGCATGTCTGTGTTCAAGGCAAACACACTGTAAGTGTTCAAGGCAAACTATGTCAATACCCTGTAAGATTTACATTTAAGATGATAAGTTAAGAGACCATACCTGTTATTAGTAGTCAAATCACACTGAAATCCAGAAGCTTGGTGTGAGAACCTCACAAGTGGACACCGAGCATTTAATATTTTTTGCACGCCCACACAGCCAGGGCCAAAGTGGTCAAGGCACTCCCCAATCACAGATAAGATCTTCTGGGTTGCAATTCTGTCTGAAGGAACATTTTTCACCTGATATTCTATCAGAAAATTTCCTGAGATCTGGATAATTAAAACAGAAGTTTTACTAGTAAATATAACCTTTAATAACAAAGAACTTCTTAAATAAACATTTCTAAAAGGATGATCTAAATAATTTCTGGCAAAAACAAAACACCTGAAAATAAACATTGTTTATTCAATCACAGGTAAAAACAGACTGAAAAGTTCTTGTCTTTTGTTCTTCCAGAATACAAAATCTAACTTCAAAAAATCTTTGACCTTTTATAATTAACTTGTATGCCACAGCATGTATCATAAATTAGCAGTACGTGTAAAACCATAGCATCTATAAATTTATGAAACACGCATCTGCCCTTCCCTAGGAAAATGCTATAAAGCAGCAGTAGTTATAATATGGAAATACAGAAACAAAAATAGCAGATCAATAGAAGACTAACAATCTAAACAGATTTATAGTAGGAAAAGTAAAAACACACAAATGTGACATGCATATAAACATTGCTCCAAAAAAATAAACACGTTTTGACCTACCGATTTCTATCACCTAGACAGAATATTTTACATTAAAGGGAATAAAAATGGAAAATCTCAAAAAAAAATGGATAATCTTATTTTAAAGAGAATAAAAATGGATTTCCTTTAAAAACACTAAAAAAGTTCCAAATCTGGCTAAGCCCCTTTGTTACAACACCTCTATAACTTTTGATTTCCTAACCCCTCTATTTTAAAATACACACACACACACTTACAGGGAAAGCAGGAACCCAAACAAGTGCGAACAACTTCAATCAAGATAAAGCAACCAGAATATTTCAAGTTATCTCCAGGTAACAAAAGAAAGTCAACTAGGAGAGCAGTATCCCACAGGTTGGCGGGGGAGGGGGGGTGGTAACAGTACTGTTGAACTCAGGTGATAATGCAAATAACGGATTAGAAACACTCAGAAAAAAAAAAAGATAAAGGCTTTCTTTGAAAAATTAAATACTAAAAGTGAAAAAGTGACAGAAGGAGAAAAAAGAACTAAAGCAACAGAACTGAAAAATGACACTGAGAAAAACAGCTCTCAGTAAAGGAATTACAGCCAGGAAATTGGACAAACTGTCAACTATGAGCAGGACTATGGTATCTACTGAAGCTATTCACCAAATACTCTGAATTATCTTTCCCACATTTATATTAACAGGATATTTGATTCCTGCCCCTCTACAGTCAGACACAGTCATGTCACTTGCTCTCACCAGTGAAATTGTAGGCAAAGGCTTTTTAAGTCATTCCTAGGCAGAAGCTTACAGAATTGGCATTCAATTCTCCATTCTGTCTTTCCAGTGCCTCAGTCATTGCAGAAGCAGAAGTGGAAATGAAGCCTTGGTTAGCCTGAGTGTTTGAAAGACACAGTGTCTGCAGTGCCCCTGCTGACCCCTTTGAAGATGAGGATTCAGCAAGAGGTAAAACTACATTAAGCCACTGAAATCTGGGAGTTATTACCACAGATCATCTAGCCCAATTTGGTTGACACAAGCAGGAGACACATGAGATAATTAGAGAAAAGCATTCTGTATAGAAATAAAATGCTACAATTATGGAAGCAGCAGATGATAAAAATATCAACAATGGGTAAAAGTAAGATTCTCTCAAAATTTACTTTTTTATAAAATAAGTAACAATTCTTTGTAAGATAGCCAAATCGATGAACATTTATTAGTATTGCTATTCCTACAGTACCAGTTTCAGATAAATTTTTATAATATTATTCCATGTTCTTCTAATTATTCTAGTGGTAAGCCAACAGATAACAGAGATAACACAAAAGGTAAGAACTTTACCTCTAATAAAGATAAAGTAGAAATCAAGCCAGTAATTTCTATAACTGAAAATAGGACTTAAGACTCAGTCACCAGCTTTTACTTACTGCCTAAATCCTCTTTTCTTTTTTTTTTTTAAAAAAAGAAAACTAAAGAGAACATCAAAGACAGATTTTAGCTTAGGATTTTGTGCTAAAATAATATTTGCAGTATATCAGAAGATACATTTCACATGCAAGTATCTTTTGAACATTAAAAAATTATGAAAATTTACTATTTTGCAAGTAAATAACCTGCAAGTCATCTGGTACACAGGATATTCTATGTGGTACTATAGAACACATCAGAGACTACACATTTTTCTCAAATGCCCTCAACTCAGGCTGAAGAACAAGCACACTGAGAATTATAAACCAAGGAGGAGTAATAAAGTGCCAAGATGGAAAAAGAAGGATTACGTTGAGCAAGTGGCCATCTTCTAAAATTTATTAAGGAAAAGCATACAGGTGAAGGATAATAATAATTCAATAACAAATGAATAAGCCCAAATGAGGAGTTAACA
>NW_004567131.1:8035551-8047974 GCF_000260355.1 Condylura cristata
TCTTTAAGCACAATGTTTACCAAATTTAGGAATTGACAACTATCATTTCATTAACACCGAAGATGTCTTTACTTTCCAGTATCTTCAGTGATACAAAAAAATACAATTTACCTTGTGAGGATTTGATTTTCCAATTTCCTCTAGATCCAAAAACATATCCAAATCACATCCTAATTTCCCAAAACCGTTCACTGAAGAGCCAAAGGGTTTGATAACACAGTCAGGAAAATATGCAGCTGCTAAATCTTCAATAAGAGAACAGGTGAGGTATCGGAGCTTGGTGTTCTCCTCTGTGAGCTGGAATTCCTTCAAAAGTGTGTTCAGCTGATCATCTATCTAGCTGACCAAAACAAAAACCACAAAATATAGGAAATGTACAGGTCATACAATAATCTTACTTCTATAGATTTGATGGCTTTGGAGACCTACTCAAAGTATACTTTATTTTTCCTTCAGTCTTGGAAGATTTTTTTAATGCCCTTTTACAAAACAGTAAGGAATGATGACACTAGCAAAGTTAATAGTTTGGCTGGAATATAAATGATTCCTTTTCTTAAGCAGTGACTTCATAGTATTGTTTTAGGGAATGAAAACAGTAAAATACTCCAGAAGAAATGGTCAAAAGCAAACACAAAGCTAGACATTTTAAACTAATATTGGCAGATCCAATATTAAAGGCAAGAAACAATAGAAATAAGCAATGCTTCAGGTACTGAAGACCCAAGCTCCCTCAGTTCCTTAGCATGACAATGCTATATATTCATTAGGAAGACCAGTATATAGTATTTTGAAACTGTATACTGGAGTTGAGCGCTTAAAATAAAAACTTCAGTGATACAAAAAATATAATTTTTTATATTAAAACAATGGTTCTTATTGGAAAACAATACTGAAAATAAATGAACCATTCTATTAAAAAAATTTTTTTAAATAAGATGTAAGATTAGAAGCAAAGTTTAAAAAATTAGAAAAATCAAACCAAAAATAGTATTGTGATAAATAAAACTTTGAACTAACTTTTTGAAAGGACCACCAAATTAAGCTAAAAACCTGACAAAAATGAATAAGAAAAATTAAAACAAATATAAATAATACTGAGCAGAGACAACTTTTAAAACAAGTTATTTTAAAGTTTATAGGATGCCATGATCAATCATACATCACTGCGTTGACAATAGAAAGCAAACCTGAGTAGTCCAAAGCCAAGGTCCTCTCAAAGTAGAAGAATATATTTACTTCTGAGGTGGACAAATGGGGTGTGGGTGGGCGGATTAAGGAAGGATTCCTTTCATTTTTACCCAACATACTCTGTGACTTGAGGTTTTTATGACATACAGAAAAATGTCACACACACATACACATTATTGAAAGATGAGGAAGTACACCTATAAACTTACACTCTCTGCACAACGAAGTAATTCAAAAAGCTTCTTGCTTGAAGGAGGAGACTGATTACTGCATTGTATACTTGACTGTTCAATAGTCTGGCTTGAATTCTTCAACTTTAAATTGAAGAAACGTGATTTGAATGGAATTGTGGCCTCGGTGCCCACGCTTGGCGTTCGAGCTACATTCTGCAGTGAAGCTACACTTTCCTTTTGACAAAATTCTACAACTGCATAAAGACCCTGTGGCAAAAACATAAGAACATATTTCAAAGTGACATATTTAGCAGAATATTTTAGTTCCTATTTAAAGCAATTATCATTATTAATTTTTAAATTTAAAAATTATGGGTTTCAAACATAAGAATTGGTTTTAATCATTACAAGCAGATTAAAGTAAGAAGCACTATAAAGCAACATCAGTCAAGAAAATCTCCAAAGAATGCTGAACAAGAAAATTAAAGGCAAAACAGATTCACTCTCACTGGTCTTTATCTTTAAGATAACAGAACTATTTCCAGTATCCAAATAATGGAATCATGCAATTATTAATTGCTTCTAATTCTGTAATATTCATATAAGGATTTTTATTCTCATATTTAAAAAAAAACTGTTAAGAAATGAAGATAAGAAAAATGTAGGCTATCAAGAGAGAATCTAAAAGCAACAGAGCAAAAAGTAACTCATGGGGCCTTTATCCTTCAAAAAGTATGAAATTAAATTACTTTTAGAATACTTACAAAGCTTTCATAGAAGAAATGATTATTAATAGTTCCATGTTGGGATAAATATTTGAGAAACTTCTTTTCACTGATTTTATTGGGGCAATGAATTAAAACAGTCCTCTGTGCTTGTTCTTGCCTTTCTTTTTGCACCTCAGAGAATCTTTTTGAGGGAGTCCTGTCTTCAGAGCCTATGAATGATACAAAAACATTTTCAACACACACACAAAATGTAAAGCCTATTTTGGTAAGGTATGTAAAGATTTCATAGCTGATGAAAACCAACTTCAGCCTAATTCCACCTTTTCTTCTCTTCCGTATTAAAGGTGAAACACTTTTCATTTTTTAAAAAGATTTATTTATTTATGCATACAGCACTGGGGTACAGGCCAGAGGTGCAGGGTTGGTAAGAGGATTCACCAGAGACAGAGTTGGGGGCAGAACAGGCCAACTGATGAAGTACACGGGTGGGTCCAGAGAGATTTGCCACGTCATATGGGTCACATCATGGGGCGGAGATCGAACTCATGCTGAAGTGGCTTTAGCTTCTCAGTGCTGTGCTTTAACCCACTGTGCTACCAGGGAGGGCCTGAAACAATTTTCATTTTAACTTTCTCCTGTGGCTATCATAAAAATTTGTCCAGACTGTTTGATTTAACAAGTTCACTGAATAGTACTGAAGAGAGTTCAACCTTTGAGAAACAAAGCCAGGTAAGTAAATCACTTATTTTATATGCATATACAAAATACATGTAAACTATAACACTCCAAAGATCAAAAGAAATTATTACAAGCCTGAATGTATTGAGATGAACTCACAAGTTTAATGCACTAAAGTAAGTTACTATGGTTTTCTTCTGTCAAGGATCATAATCTGCCTCAAACAATTAACAAGGAGTTACCAACTATCATGCAGTCTATGTCACAAGGAAATAAAAAAATATAAAACTTAATTGATGCTCATAAAGAGCTCATGATAATTTTACTAAAGAAACAGAGTATTTTCCCCCCATTTAAAACTATTTCAGGGTTTGGGTTTTACAATCACAAGAAATTAAGACAAGGGCTGTGATAGTCAAATATTAACAATTAATAATCCACTAACCACCAAGAAAAAGGAAAATAAGTATATTGGGAAAAAGGACTCAAGTTCTAAGAACCAAACACCAAATCTTAGCAATTCATTTTTTTTTTAACCTCCAACTTTTTTTTTTAAAGATGTATTTATTTATTAGTACAGAACTGGGGTACAGGCCAGAGATGCAGAGGATGAGAGGATTCAACAGAGACAGAGTGGGGTACAGAACAGACAGATCGACGAAGTACACTGCTGAGGGGAGCAGCGGGCGGGTCAGGAGAGGTCTGCCACGCCATGTGATCTCCTCTGGGACAGGTTGGAATTGAACTCATGAGGAAGTGGCTTAAGCTTCTTTATGCTGTGCTTCAACCTGCTGCACCACCAGGGAGGGCCCAACCTCCAACATATTTAAATTCTAGCTGAGTGGCTTAAAAGTGTTCCTTCTAGAAGTCTGGGGATGTGGATACTAGAAATTATAAACCACCATGTCTGATATCAAACCCTCAACAAATTCCCAAGAGATTAATTACATTTTCTTTCAAAAAGTTACAAAGTTGATGGATAAAGGAAACACAGCAAACATGTTGTACTTTAATTGCAGCAAACTTCAAGGCATTCTAGTGAATAGGACAGAAAAATGTGGGTTAATAACACTAATCACTATTCATTAACATCAAGTCTAATTACTTACCAGAGAACTCCTGGCTCTGACCTACTCCGCATACCTAACAATTGATAAAACACTGAGTATCTTTCCTACACTAGTTGTACTTAAAAATACATCTCTTACCACATATCCTCACCTCCATTCCAGATACCAATATTTCAACATCAATCTGGTATTTCAGGCCTATATTACAGTGGTCTGATTCCTAAATAGGTCTCATTTACTCTAGTGTTGCCCTCCTCAAGCCACTCTCCACACTGTTGAGAAAGTGATCTTTATAAAATAATTCTACTCTAATATTTCTAATAAATAAGGAATTAATGGCTCCCCTGCACGAAACCTTTAATACCTATCTTATGGCATTCAAGATCAAGTCTAAACTACACAGCATGAGTATGGTTACTGGTACCTTGTCCCATCTTCTATCTTCAATGTCAACTTTTACAATTTCCTCCTTTCTCATAGTTCATTTATAGTCCTCTACATACACAATACTATCACATGAAGTAGGCACTTTCAAAGTTTTCTTTTCATTTTTCAATCTGGCAAAACACCATTTATCATTTCAATTTTGCTCAGGTCTGTGGAAACTTCTAACTCTCCACAGAAGAATTTTTTCCACATTTGTACTGCCTCACTTCATTACATATGAAAGAATGTAACTCATGGTAAGCATACACTAATATAAAATATAAGACTAAATGCTGGCCTACATTTAGAATTAAAAACATAAGGCAAAAGCACTTAACAGGGGGTGGCAGGTTAACATAAACAGCAGTATAAACAGGCCCAACAGTTTTGATGAAAACTCAAAATGAGTCAAAGAACTGTCTTAACTTCTGAGGTGAGGATAGGGAGAGAGAAGATATTATAAAATTTCTATTAAAACAAATGCTTTTAAAAATCAAAATACAAGAAGCATAACACTTTTGCACTATTGCCTATAATCTGGAATATATATGTATATGGGATATGAGGACAGTAGACATAATGGATATGAAAGGCTATTAACAGAAAGCCTAGAAACTCTAATAATTACTGGAGAGTTACAGCCTGGAAAAACACTAATGACATTTCAGTCTTCAAAAACAATAGAGAATCTTCCACTTGTGCAGCACCTTACACTTTTTCAAACATCTTCTCAAATTAACTCTCTTCTTAACCTCACAATAGCCTTTTGAAATAAGACAGGTATCGGTATCATCACTGATTTAAAAAAAAAAAACTGCACCAAGTCAGACACCTAATAATAAGCTGGCAGCCAAAGGTAGAACTTAAACTTTCTTTGTCTGCCTGGCATCAATTCCCCTTTGTTCTGGGAACAACACATAACTGCTAAAGAAAACCACTCAATAATATGGTTGTGGTGAGGTGGCTACTTATCCTAGTCACCACACTTAAGCCCCACTAGACACACACAATTTTGGATAGCTCCTCTTGTGTGTGATCAAGCAAAAGCTATTAATTAAGAGTTTTCCAATTCAGGCAACAGATTTTATTCTTCCCACTAGCAACAGATTTTATTCTTCCCACTAGAGAAGGCTACAAGCATGTGAACAAAAAGATGATGGTAGCTATGCCGCCCCCAACTAACACCCCATCCAGAAGAATCTGAGATAATGCACCAACAAATAAAAGCTGAAGAAAACAGTATCTCCCAATGAGCACATCCATCTAGTTGACCCTCCAGCAACTCTCCAGCAACTCTATCTCCTGGAGTTTGTTAATATGGGTGAGCATACCTTCCATCTAGGTTAGTTTCTATCACCTGTATCAAAAGCATCCAGAATAAACACTACCTATTCATAAATCAGCTCTTTCCATTACTCACATAAAAGCTATCCCAGTTCTCTATATAAAGTAAATAAATCTTAAGAAAAAAGAAAAAGCTATGTCAAAATACCATTACTTAAAATATAATACACACACACACACACACACACACACACAGGCCCTCCCTGGTGGAGCAGTAGGTTAAAGCACAGCACTAAGAAGCTGTGCTTTAAAGCCACTTCAGCATGAGTTCAATCCCTGGCCCATCCGAGAGGTGATCCACCTGGTTTGGCAGACCTCTCCTGTCTCACCAGCGGCTCCCCTCAGCAATGTACTGCTCCCCACTCTGTCTCTGGTGAATCCTCTCACCACCCTTGTACCTCTGGCCTGTACCTCAGATAAATAATAAATCTTTTTTAAAAATAGTACGTTCTTGCTCACTATAAACATTTTCCGCCATTATATAGTGAAGCCAAAAATGGAGTAGGCTTATTTAGGAAAAAGTCTATTTCTAGAAAATGTTACTAGATATGCCTTAGCACTGAGTTCTCATACTAAGGGGAAAACATGGATATTTCCCCAGTTCCTTCCAATTACAAAAGTATATATGCTTCTAACAGCACAAAGGTATACTTACCTTCTCTCTTTAAAAATGGAAAAGAAATTCAAGCATGGATTTTGCTGCTTGTTAAGCCACACAGTAGTCTCTATTTAGTCAGTAATCTTTCCCTAGTGATACAAAATGAAACATTTCCTAAGACACTAGCAGTAATAAATGAGTTGTATACCTTGGAATCTAAAGGTCTTATTCTCATCTTTGCTACTGAGCAGCTAAGGAAGTTTGAACTAATCACTTTGATTAGCCTGTTCTTATAAATGGAAGTTAAAGTAGTTCCTTCCATAATTGCTTTAGAGTTTTATTCTTCAAAGAGCATATACTGTCCAACTTACTCAAATTATCTGGGTTATTTGGGATTTTTTTTAACTGAGTGACTGTCACTAAATGTGACATGTCTCACTCCCTATTAATAAGTGCATGATATCAAAAATGTGTGGAGAAAGGGACTTTTATCATTTACATCTGGAAAAATACTTGTTTAGCCTACTGCAGAACTATTTCCAGAAATATTTTTATCTCTTAAAACTGAAACAGCAAGAAAGGGTAGAAATCAACACATTTTGTTGAATAGCTTGACCGGAGGTCTAAATTAGCTGTTAAGTCACATCGCACAAGTTTAGTTCTTAGGCCTCCTCCATCGACAACTTGTGCAAATGGAAATCAAATACTTGTGTTAACGGTGAACTAATGGGTACGTACCGATACAACTTCATTGTTGGGCACCTCGACCGTTCCCCCAAACAACGCCACACACCCCCGACACCGAAACCCAGCACCACCACGTAGCAACAGCGGCGGACTGGGTTCCCCCAGTGAGATCAAAGGAGGACGGCACACAGCCTCACCCTATTGCCAAGGTTGCAGGGCGCATCCACAGGCCACTCCTTGGCCCCCGATCCCAGTCTCTTCCCCCTTCCCTCGCCCGGAGCGGACCGAGGCTACAGAGCAAACCGAGGACAAGGCGCCATCACCTGTCTCCACGGTCCCCGAGGGCTGCTCTTCTCTACTGACGTCGGCGACCGCAGTTCCTGGGCAACAGAGAAATCTGTGCCTAGGTCGCTGGACATGGCCTCTCTGAGCACACAGGGGCAAACGGGTCAACAGCCCAATGCCACGAGCCGCCATTATCAAATTGTAAAAGCCGAAAAGAAAGGGCACCTGCTTTTCCGCGCATGCGTGCTGAGGCATAAGAATGGGAAGCCTAGAGGATCAAACTTAATGGCGTTCGTTTATTCTCCCACAGCTCTTAAAAGAGGAGCTTAGAATAGAATGAACAACAACCAACTCTTTCAGAGTTACAATGATAATCAGAGAGCAAGGTCGTGAGAAAAGAACATGAATTTATACTTGCTGGGAACATTTTCTCTTTACCATGTTCTTTCTATTTGATTTTTAATTCTTGCAAAGAAACTGTTAATATCATCTTTTTTTTTTTTCTTTAATGGAGACATTAAGTCCTGGAGAAGTTATTTAACGTTTCTAAAGTTACACAGCCCATCTGGAGCAGATATGAAAACTATACATAGGTTGTCTGGTATACAGGTTATTTTTTTTCTTGAAATAGCTTTGAGATTTAATTCACATGGCAAAAAAGTCATCCCTTTAAGCTGACCCACTGACCCAGATCAGTCTGTGGATTTTAGTGTATGCACAAAGTTATGCAGCAATCATCACAATAATTTTTAGGACTTTTTCGTTATTTCCATAAGAAAATGTGTGTCCATTAACTGTCAGTCCCGTCATTACACTACCTCTCAGTGCCCTACACAATCACTTAGCTATTTTCAATCTTTATGGAATTGCCTGTTATGGACAGATACATAAATAGAGTCATATAATAGGTGGCCTTTTGGTAACTGTTTTTTGACTTGATATAATGGCTCATTTTCCTGCATATTGTAGCAGCTAGTATTACTTCTTTCCTTTCTTTCTAAGTCCCAAATAATACTCCATTGTATGGATTTGCCACATGTGATTGTCCATTAGTTAAGGAGCATTTAGGTTGTGCTACCCTTCAATACTTGATATTCCTGTGAAAAGTCATGTACAAGTTTTTGTGTGAACATAAGTATTTACTTTTTGGATATTTACTTAGAACTGGAAGTACTAGGTCCTATGGTAATGATGCCATTTTTGGAGTTTGTGCAGGGGTCCTTGGGTGCACTCTGGGAAAGGTTTCACCAGGTTCCCCTTTCAGCAGCATGTGGTGACTTCCAGGCGAGTTTCTCTAGGACACAGAGACCTTAGTTATATTTAAAGAGCAGGTTTATTAGGGAAAAGGACAAACATAAAGGGCACTTGCATAGGCACAAGTGGGCAGGGAGAGCTCCGGAAAGGGACAGGCTTGCTGAGAGAGTCCTGCATAGTTGCAGGCTGCGTTCTTCAGAGAGCTGCCTCCACTGAGGAAAGTCAGTGAAGAGCAGTCCTGGCAGGGTACAGTTTATCATGGTCACAGGCAAGCAGGAGGTTGTTGCCCTGAAGAAAGAAAGAAACGGTGGGAAAAAGCAGGAGCAGTCACAGGTGCGCAGAGAACTGTTGCCTGGGACCAGTACTGCAATTGCACTGACATAGTCTTCTTCATTTGGGGAGGGGCTTCTTTCTTTGTGGAGTGGCCTGTTTGCTGCTGATTTTGGAGAACTATGGGAAATCCTAAAGGGACCAGAGATTTCACAACAGGCCCAATCTCTGTATATTTACCCTCAAGTCTGTGCTTCTTACACTCCCTCACAGCAGTCTGGTACAGCAGTTTGATACCTGTTTGAGTCTTAAGGCACTGGGTTAATGGTCATGTTGCCCTGTCTACCCTCACTCCTTGCATGAATCAAATTTCAATCTTGTGACGTCTTCTTCAGGTTTTCTATTCTTTTCCTCCATCAGTAATTCTGTATTTAACCTTTTATGGAAATCCTAGGATATTTTCCAAAGCAACTAAACCAGTTTAATTCATACACTGCTTTTGTATGAGGGTATCGATTTCTGCATATCCTAGCCAATACTTGTTTTTTTTTTTCTTTTAGTTTTCAAATAAAAACCCACCCTAATAGGTATGAGCAGTACCTTATGGAAATTTTTATTTGCATTTCTATGATGAATTTTAAGATCTCCTGTAATTATTTTGTGTATTTTCTTTGAGAGTGTCTATTCATATTCTCAGCTAATTTTTATTTTTTTGTCTCTTGTTGTTTTTATTTCTTTTATTGTTTTTAAAAGATCTTAATGTACTCTGCACATAAATCATTTATCATGTATGATTTGCAAATATTTTATCCCACTCTGTGTGTGGTACTTTTCTTTCTTGATGGTGGTCCATGAAGCAAAAGCTAACTTAACTTATTTTTTGAAATATTTATTTATTTATGCATACAAGAACCAGAGTACAGGCCAGTGGCATGGAGGATAAAAGAATTCACCAGAGACAGAGTAGGGAGCAGAACAGGCAGATGTTCTAAAACATACTGCTGAGGAGAACAGCAGGTGAGACAGGAGAGGTCTACCACACCATGTGGGTCACCTCCCTGGCCAGGGATCGAACTTGTGCTGCAGTGGCTGCGGATAGCTTCATAGTGCCACTAGAGAGGGCCCGAAAGACTAATTTTAATGAAATCAAATTTTCTCTGCTTTTCTTAAAATTTCTTCTGTTTTTAACCATCTAAGAAATGAATTGTGTAATTGAACATTATAAGTATTTACTCCCATGCTCTTGTTTTTAGCTTTTACTTTTAGGTCTACTGATCTGTTTTTAGATAGATTTTTGTATAGGGTGTGAGGTTGTGGATATTCAAATGTCCTAGCACTGTTTTTTGATGGGACTGTTTTTTTCCCCATGAATACTATTAGTTCATAATAGAAACCTGGATGTCCTTCTGAATTCTTAATTAAATTATTGCTCTGTGTGACTGTTCTTGCCGGTACCACACTGTCTAATTATTGTAACTTTGTAGTAAATTTTAAAATTGAGAAGTGTGAATTCTTTTTACCAAGATTGTTCTTTTTACCAAGATTGCTTTGGTAATTAAGGGTCTATCTATTTCAATATGAATTTTAGGGTCAGTTTACCAATTGCTGCCAAAAGGCAGCTGACTTATGATAGAATTGTAATGATACATCTGCAAATCAAAGAACATAAAATATTGCCATTATCACTGTTAGCAGATAACATGATAATATACATAGAGAATCTGAAAAACTCTGCAGAAAAACTTATCAAAATAATAAACCAGTTCAGTAAAGTAGCAGGATACAAAATCAACACACAATCACACAGAAGAAATTAAGAAAACCATTCCCTTTATAATTGAAACAAAAAATATCAAATACTTGGGAATAAACCTAACAAAAGAGGTGAAGGACTTCTCCAAAGAAAATTATTAAACATTGCTAAAAGAAATTGAAGAAGACACAAAGAAATGGAAAAAGATCTCTTGCTCATGGAAAAATTAACATCTTTAAAATGGCCCTCCCACCAAAAGCAATTTTAAGATTCAAAGCTATCCCTATAAAATGTCAGTGACTTTTTCAAATAGAAAAAATATTGATAAAATTAATATGGAACCACAAAAAAAAAACTTCAGAGAGCCAATGCTCTTCAGAATAAGAAGACTACCTCAAATTGAAGAGCTTTTGTCCAGCCAAGAAAGCACTACATAAAAAACAGACACCCCACTGACTGGGAGAAAATTTTCACATATTTACAAATGATAAAGGGCTGATCACAAAGATAAACAGAGCTGATTAAACTCAGCAAATATAAAGTGAACAAACCCATCAAAAAAATGGGCAGAAGAGCCACAAAGACACTTCTCCAAAAAGGAAATGCAGAGGGCCAACAAGCATATGAAAAAATGTTCAGCATCACTTGTAATAAGAGAAATGCAAATCAAAACCACAATGAGGTACCACCTCACACCAGTGAGAATAGCACATATTAAAAAACAAGCAACAATAAATGTTGTCAAGGGTGTGGAGCAAAAGGAACTCTCCTACACTGCTGGTGGGAATGCGAACTGTGCAATCACAATAGAAAGCTGTGTGGAGGTTTCTCAAACTGCTAAAAATGGAGCTTCTATATCATCGAGCAATTCCACTCCTAGTTATCTGCCCAAAGGATGTAAAAACAATAACTCAAAAGGACACCTGCACCCCTATGTGTGCTGCTACCCTGTTCACAATAGGGAAATGTGGAATCAACCTAAATGCCAAAAATAGATGCCTGGATCAAGAAGATTTGGTATATATACCCAATGGAATATTACTCAGCAATCAAAAAAGATAAACTCATGTCATTTGAGGCAGCATGATGGAACTGGAAAAGATCGTGCTTAGTGAAATAAGCCAGAAAAAGCAAGAAAAATACCGGATGGTTCCACTCATATCAGGAGTTAAGGGATCAGAAAAGGAAAAAAAAAAAATATATATATATAGAGAGAGAGAGAGAGAGAGAAATTGTATTAAAGTAAAAAAGAACAACTAACAACTATAATCCAGAGATATTCTACAGGGAAGGAGAAGGAAATAAGATCAAAACTGGGGGCCCTCCCTGGTGGAGCAATGGGTTAAAGCAAAGTACTGTAAGCAAGTTACAGCTGCTTACAATTCTGGCCCCAGAGATGACCCACATGGCACAGCAGACCTCTCCTGACAAGCCCACTGCTCCCCTCAGCAGTATACTTCACCCATCTGCCTGTTCTGCTCCCCACTCTGTCTCTGGTGAATCCTCTCACTGCTCCTGCACCTCTTGCCTGTACTCCAGTTCTGTATGAATAAATACATAAATCTTTTTAAAAAATCAAAATTGGGTGGCAAGAGCACTTGGGACTGTGGTGATGGCACATGGGTGAAGTGGTGTGGGAAATCCACAGGGATTACAACTGAGATGAAAAATGTACAAAATGAAGAATAATATAAAAAATGTATTTATAAAATAAAATAATAAATTTTTAAAAAAGCATTGCCAGCAAACATGAAACTAGAAAGAGAATGGGAAGAATTCCAATACAGGTGAGGGAACACAGACCAGCCAAAAACTTGATTTGGGATTTCTAAACTGTGAGACAATACATTTCTGTTTTTTGTTTTTTTAAGCTTTATTTGCTTATGCATACAGAACTGGGGTACAGGCCAGAGGTGCAGGGGTGGTGAGAGGATTCACCAGAGACAGAGTGGGGAGCAGAACAGGCGAC
>NW_004567131.1:8048814-8059324 GCF_000260355.1 Condylura cristata
GCTTTGGCAATGCCTTGGAAAAGCTTTTTCCAAACTGTCAGCAGTGGCTAACACTGAGGACAAAAACTGGGACTGAGCTGATTACAAATGGAGGACTTTTAACTTATTAGCATTATTTTTTTTTAACAAACAGGTAATCTATTCACACTAAAGAGAAAAAGAATTGAATATAGAATGGAAGGTCAACAGGATAAGAGCAAATTTTGAACTGTGTTTGTATTTTATTGACATGCTACGAAATGCTTTTTTTAAGTTAGTCTTTGATAACAAGTGACCATGTGTGATTTAGGCTTGAGTGATCATATATTCAGATTGCCCCCATGTAATTGTTAATTGTAGCCTCTCTCACTCTCAAAGATTATAACGTGGATGGCACTACATTTTACTATATGGCACTATATTTTATAGTATTGTAGTTCTATATTTAATACTGTATTTTAGATGGTCCATGTAACTTTGTTAATGAATTTGTTATTTAAGTTTTTAAATATGGTCAAACTACACCTTAAATTATCTAAAGTTTTATAATTACTGTTTCAAATTTACTAGAATTCCAACTGACCATTAACATCCATTTCTTTAGGTTCTTTATAGTATTGCTACCAATAGTAATTTTTCAACTATTATTTGTAACTTATAGTTCTAGAGATCCATATACTTAGGAAAGTAGTTTTATTTTAAAATCATATGTTTTTATGGAATCTTTATGAATGTAGAAACCATGAAATTCAAATTGATGTTATGTTCTCTGAGGTAAAATTTGTGAAATATGTATAGTCATCACCTGTCATCTGACAATCATTTGTTTAACATATTCAGTGCGTTCACTATACAATCACTTCTTATTGTTTTCTAAACTCTAAATCTCCAAGATTCTCTGGAAGTTCATACCAGAAGATCTTTCAGGAATTATAGACTGGGTGACAGCATGCCATTCCCAACCACGCAATAAAATTCCATCTTAGAGTGAGCCACGATTTATAAACTACAGATAAAATTGCCACAGTGCCTTTTGTGATTATATTATGCACAATCAGTAAAACAAAGTTGATTTATACATAATTTAGATCGATGCAGGGAGATATATAACCTATGTAAAATCATCATCTTTCGTGTTTAAAGCAATCATTCAAGCCCTGTATTCTAGTTGACAGCGTCCACTATCTCTTTTTTGAGGTAAATTTCTATCGAATCATTCAAGAACCCTAAGCACAGATTTCTGTGACCCAAATAGTCCTGTTAACAAACACCAAGAGAAAGAATTGAATCATTTCTGACACGTTGTCTGTTTTCTGCAGGTGCTATTTTTATCATTGCCACACGAGGTCACTGTTGGAAGCTAATTGTTTTACACAGTTTAATTCCTGTTCATCTAAAACTAGCATGAAGCCACACATTTAACGAGTTTCAAAAAAGAGGATGCTGTTAGACACACTATAAAGCAGATCCTTCAAAGTCATTGTAATCTGTGTTTGTACGACATGGGGTTAACTCAGGTTTGACTGACTTTTCAGTCACCATGAGCAACAATTTATATACAAGGGTACATTAAACACAGTGTTTAGATGTGGAGAAAAAAAAAAAAGGAAAAAAGGAAACACAGTGTTTAATGATAGGAATATTGAATACTAGAAGATCCAGAAAGTGGATGTAGGTAATTTATAATCCATCCACAGATTATAATACCAATATTTTATACTTGTTAAGTAATCAAAACCAGCCAGACATGGATCTATTCATTTTTTTTTTCACTCCGTTAACCCACAAAACCTTAAGACTGGGTAATACTATAGTTTATGTAATATTATATAATATGTCTACTTTTAAATATACTCACTCTAGTGAGTATTCCATTATTTTATGTACCTTTAAGAAAGTTGCTTCCAGTTAATCTACCAGTTAATGCTTCCAGTTAATGCTTTCACTGTAATTTCAGAGATATTAAAATGTTGGGGAAATGTGTGATAAAGTAAGCCACTATAATCCCTCATTTTATAGGTGAATAAACCAAGTACAGAGAGAATATCTCTGATTTACAGTTGCCTGCTAATTTTTAAAATTTATTTATTATTTTTTTTCTGATTATTTGGTACCCCTATTCCTCCTATAAGTGAAACCCTCTGATAATTTTCTTTTTCCTTCTATCTTACTTCACTGAGCAAAATCCCTTCCAGCTTCACACATGTAGCTGCCAATGGTATGAGTTTATCTTTTCTGGTTGCTGTCTACCCAAAGGACACAAAAACATTAATTCAAAAAGGATACCTGCACCCCTATATTTATTGCAACACTATTACAATAGGTAAGATATGGAAACAACCCAAATGCCCGAAAATAAGTAAAGTATCAAGATGTGGTATACATACACAATATATCTAGACTTATTTAATCAGATATCTAGGCACAGTATTGAGTAATATGAATCTTGAGAACCCCTGCTTAAGAGCTTCACTACCTGTAATAACCATCTAAGAATTCAATAGTTCTTTATCACCAGGAAAAAAAAAATACATCTCACTTAGAGTTCTAGAATTAAAAACACTGGTAATGCTCTTTTTTTCCTTAATTTGGTTGCATACTATTTTTTAACTTATATTACAAAGAGTTTTGAGTTACTTCTCTGTGGTTCTTAATCATGATCTCATCTGTAACAACACTCCTCTGACACATCATCAGCAGTACAGAAGCACTAATTTTTCTTCTATTCACATTTAATAGTAAACCATATCTAGCAGTCTGCCTAGTCTGCTCCCCTCTCTGTCTCTGGTGAGTCCTCTCACCACCACCCCACCCCACCCCCCCCAACTCTGGACTCTTGTATGAATAAATTAATTAATCTTAAAAATAAAGTGAAGAGCGCCCTCCCTGGTGGCTCAGCGGGTAAGGACGCAGCACTTCAAGCTAGACTCTGCCACTTCAGTGCAAGTTCTAGCCAGAGCGGGAGGGGTGACTCACATAGGGCAGCAGACCTCTCCTGACCCGCCCACTGCGCCCCTCAGCAGTGCACCTCGTTGATTTGCCTGTTCTGCTCCCCACTCTGTCTCTGGTGAATCCTCTCACTGCCCCTGCAACTCTGTCCTGTACCCCAGATCTGTATTAATAAATCAATAAATCTTTAAAAAAATAAAGTGAAGAAAGAAGAAAAGATTGAAGAGGCCAGAGGGAAGTGAGATTGCTCGACTGCATGTGTTTCGCCTCCTCAGAGCCATCTGTCACCCACTCCCTGGCCAACCAGCAAAGTACTGCTCCTGCCCAGATATGGTAACTAGGAGTTGTGGGCAGACAGCCTGCCAGAGGTTTCAAGACAGAGGAAACCAGCCACTAGATGGGTGGAAATTCACATCCGGTCCCATTCAGGTTGGAGCCTACTTTTCTCCCTGAGTCAAGCCACTTTTGTTTCATCGTGGCAACCCAGTGGGTAAAGGAAATGACAAGCCTGTTTGAGGAACTTTATTGCTAAAGACTCTAAGACATTAAAAATTAGGCTTTGGGCTCTCCCTGGTGGCACAGCAGATTAAAGCACAGCACTAAGAAGCTAAAGCCACATCAGCATGCATTCGATCCCCTGCCCTGGAGATGATCCACATGACATGGCGGACCTCTCCTGACCCACTTGCTGCTCCCCTCAGCAGTGTCCTTCGTTGATCTGTCTGTTCTGCTCCCCACTCTGTCTCTGGTGAAGCCTCTCACCACCCCTGTACCACTGGCCTGTACCCCACTTCTATATGCATAAATAAATAAATCTTTAAAAAAATATATGTTTGTTCCTTTCTGCTCCAGGCTTCTAAAAAATTATCTGGCCTCTAATTTCAAGATTGTTAGAATAACTCATATTGCAGTCCAAGCTATAGTTTTACATTTGTTGAATTATTAGTTGATGCTGTCATGTCCTTCAGTTATGAATATGTGGCTGGTGTTGGGGAAACGGGCCTCACTTTGTTTTATATTGTGTGCTGATATGCTGGTGAATTACTTTGTAATTATGAGCACATTTTCTATTTGACAGAGCCGTGATGTAGCCAGTCTATGGGAACCAGGAGGTCCTCAATGTCTTACAAGAAAGGAGTTTTATAAAGCACCAGAATAAAAACAGCAGGCAGTTTATCAGGATGCAAAAATACACCACACAAGAAGGCAGTCAATGATCTCAGAAGGTGGGAAAGCTGCCCCAGCAGCAAAGCCGTAGGGCTTTCAAGGTTTTTTTTGTTTTTGTTTTTGTTTTTTTAGGTCTTTCCAGGTGGGAAAGAGTCTCTCTTAGTTATTTATGCAAGCCTTGCTCCCATCTCTCCTCCTGATTCCCTGACTAATTGGAACTTGCTTTCCCTCTTTTCTGTATTTGAGTCTAAGGAAAACTATAGTTAAAACACTCTTCCTAGATCTCCTGGACTGCCAGGTTTTATCTAGTCCTTGAAAGAAAACTATAGTCACAGCTGCACTGTTAGACGGTAGAAATGCAGCTGCATTCTTTTGGGGAGGAGAGCTCTTTTCTGTCCCTAACAGGGTCTACATGATTTTTCTGTACTGCATTGTTCTTTGACGGATGTGTATATTAGAAAAATACACAACCTTTCAGATAGAAGAGGGAGAGCCTTCTTAGCTAGAGAAACCACTTTAGGGCTCTTTCTGGTGGCACAGCTGGTTAAAACACAGCACTGGGCCCTCCCTGGTGGCCCAGTGGGTTAAAGCAAAGCACTAAGAAGCTAAAGCCACTTCCGCATGAGTTTGATCCTCTGCCCCTGAGACGTGGCAGACCTCTTCTGATCCACCCACTGCTCCCCTCAACAGTGTTCTTGTCAGTTGGTCTGTTTTGCTCCCCACTTTATCTCTGGTAAATCCTCTCACCGCCCCTGTACCTCTGGCCTGTACCCCAGTTCTGTATGCATAAATAAATAAATCTTAAAAAAAAACACTTTAATAAAGGTTGTATGACAAATCACTAGAAATGCAGGTATAAATATTTTTTACTACCTATCAGGGATCTTATTTGAAAGGGTGCTTTTTACTACTTTGTTTGTTTGAGTAAGAGACTGAAATGGTCCTAGGTGTGTGTGAAGGCTTTGCAAGCTTGTTCCAAAGTTCAAGCAAAGCAGGCTCCTCCCTAATACCTTGAGAACACTGGTAGCCACATTTTCTTTAAATAAAAAGATGCAGGTGAACTACGATTCTGTTGATATATAGAAAAACAACAAATCACACACACACAAATACATATAAATATACATATAGGAAGGTTGTAGACTATCTAAGACTATCTATATAAGGGAATGTGACCATTCTTCAACAATTAGGTCAAACATATAAAAATGTGTGTCATAATTGCACATTACTGTGCAAAATATCAAAATGGTGTCACTTTTTGATCCCCACTGTATTTCCTTGGCAACCTATTTCTAATAAACTTTACATGTGCAGGTCCTTGGAAAAATGGGCTTTCTAAGAAAATGTCTTTTCTAAAGATGTTTAAGATCTCCCAAATTATGTAAATTATGTAAAACATTCAATGGGTATTTCCTTTAAAATGTTCTGTTTCTTATCAATTTCAGGTATTTTTTTCCAAGAACCCTAGGGAGATTTGTAACGGGATAATCCATTTCACATGGTAAAAATGAAACCGTTGACACGTAGCTTATGATGCAATAAATAAAGTGTAATAAAAGAGGCACTAAAGAAAACCGGAAGGTCTGGTATCTTAAAAAGAAAAACCACAGAGATACAGCTTCAACCTGCTGAATAGCTTACCCAGGTTTCTCCATGCAAGGGCATAGGGTTTCTGTTTCTAACTAAAAACCTATTTAATCAAAAGAAAAACTAAACTGCCACCAAGTTGACTGTATTTCCTCTGCACTGACAGCATTCTATCTTCACTCTCTATGTAGGTCTATTTTTTCTCTCACTTACTGCTTTCTCCATTTAAACATTAAAACAACAACCATATTTACTAAGTATCTTGGTTTCATAAATAAGGAAGGTAATTTTAACAGGAATTAAGTAGCTTTCCCAAAGAACATAGCTAGCGAAAGGGGTGGGAGGAATCTATATAAACACTAAAACTCAAGCTCTTTTATTTTCAATCCAGACTCATCATGAGCAGAGAAATGATACAAACACTATGTACTTTGACTATACTTTGATGATTATATATTTGTGGGAATTGTGTAGCCAAAAAAAAAAAAAAAAAAAAGCTAGGTTATTTTCTAGTAAAATGACTGGCTAAATATCTTACTGACCTCATTTTTATCATTTATAAGGGTAAAGTATTGGATGAAATCACTTCTAGGATCTTTGTTTACTTTCAAAATGATCCACATCAGCTAGTAACAACAAAAGCATGGATTTAAATGAAAAACAGCTAGAGTCTCCCAGGTTCTTTAGGGTTTAAGTCTCACCTCCACTCCCTAGGTTGGATGACTGGCCAGAGAGCTGACCCACTTGGTGCAGTTGCTCTCCTCAGCATTGGATTTCAGTGGATCTTCCTGTTATGCTCCCCACTCTGACTCTGGTGTATCCTCTCACCCCCACACCTCTGGCCTATACCCCAGTTCTTCTATGCCAAAATAAATAAAATCTTTTATTAAAAACTTTACCCTTTAGAACTCTCCTACACTGCTGGTGGGAATGCAAATTAGTACAACCACTATGGAAAACTGTTTGGAGTTTCCTCAGACTGCTTAACATGGAGTTTCCCTACGACCCAGCAATCCCACTCCTAGGTATCTACCCAAAAGACACAAAAACACTGATTCAAAAAGACACCTACACACCTATGTTTATTGCTGCTTTAGTTACAATAGGAAAGACATGGAATCAACCCAGATGCCCAAAAGTAGATAAGTGGATTAAAAAGATGTGGTATATATATACAGTGGAATATTACTCAACGATCAAAAAAGATAAAACACATGTCTTGAAGCAATGTGGATGGAGCTGGAAGGGATCATGCTTAGTGAAATAAGACAGAAAGAAAATGAGAAAGAAAAATACCAGATGGTTTCACTCATAGCAGGAGCATAAAGTTCCGGGGGAAGGGGAAATAATAATAATGAACAACTATATACCAGAGACATTTTACAGGAGGCGGAATGGGATCAAAAATGAGGAGTGCACAGGACTGTGGTGATGGCACATGGGTGATTTGGTGATGGGAAGTCCACAGGGATTGCAGCTGAGATGGAAATAGTCACAAAATGATGTAAAAATAAACTATTAAAAATTTTTTTAAGTTTACCCTTTAAAAAAATAAATGGCAAGCAGCTACTCTTCCACACTGACTCTTGACCTATTTCAGGTTGCCATAATCTGTATCATTATCACCCTGTGGGAGCCCATTCACCTGAAGGCCATCTCTGACCTCAGCAAGGTCAAATCTGTAAGCATCCCTTACACCCCTTCACTTCCTCCACCTCCTCCATTTCCTTCACATCACTGTTTGCAAATTATAAGCTCACATGCCTTTGTTTACTTATATGTAAATGCATTTGTTTACTTAGTCTCTCTCTGACTAAGCTTTAGGTTCTCTAAATGTCACTGATTTTTGTACACTGCTGTTTTCTTGCAGCAGCAAATGTGACTGGCCCATAACACACATTCAAAAACTCATTGAGTGGACAGAGGAGTGAGCAAGTTGCCTTTAAAATGATGTGGTGGTTTTAATTTGCATCTCACTTGTGCAGAAATTTTAGGAGCAGTTACCAGAAATAAAGTCAACACAATCTTAACTGCTGTACATTACAATCAGAATGATATTCTTTAAAATGTTAACAGTTACCTCTGATCTGAGTGCTGGGACTGATGGGAAATTTCACTATTTCCCACAATATCTTTACTGAACATGAATTGTTTTGCAATCATATTGAAGTTTTCAAAAAAGTTCAAATTGTGTGCTTTCAAATTTGGTGTTCTCCTAAGTGCAGGTAAAGATAGAACATGTACATTTGGGGTGAGGAGCTCATAGGAACTGCGTGTGCTGGTGTTTCCCCATCTTTAACTAGAGCCAAGAAGATGCATCTCATATTACTGCTCTCTTGAAGGAATGCTCAGGAATCTCAGGATCTGTGGGTGAAGATGGGGAACTGACTTGACTGCAGCTGATTTAGCTCCAACCATCCAGTGACAGCTTTCCAGAAACAAGAGGTAGAGGGCAAGCTTGTGTGAGGGCTGAGCTACAGGCAGACGTGGAGAGCTGGGTGGGCAGTGGCTTTGTGGACAAATAGCAGCAGAGGGACAATGTGGTTTGTGTCTTAAAAGATCTGTTTCTAACAACAAACCTACTCAATCAAAAGGAAAAGTGAAGGGTCTCCCTGGAGGCCTAGGGATTAAGTCTTACATTGTCATCATAATGCTGGCCAGGGAGCTGAATCACATGGTGCAGCAGACCTCTCCTATCTCACCTGCTGCTCCGCTCAGCAGTGTATTTCAGTGGATCTACCTGTTCTGCTCCCCACTCTGTCTCTGGTGAATCTTCTCACCGCCCCTACACCTCTGGCCTCTACCCCACTTCTGTATGCATACATAAATCTTTTAAAAAGTAAAGAAAAAGTGAACTGCCACCAATTTCTTCTATATTTCTTCTGCATTGCCAACATTCTATCTTCACTCTCTGTGTACTGCTTTCTCCACTGAAACATTAGAGTAACAACCACATTTATTAAGCATCTTGATTTCATAAATAAGGAAACTAGGTCTCAAGGAATTAAACAGCTTTCCCAAGACACAGTGGGTGTTGAAGCTCAGTGAACTGCAGCCTTCACGTCTCTGCTTGATGTGTCTACCTCAGGTCTCCTGGCTCTCTGTCCTGCTTTTTTCCTCCTTAGATTCCTCTCCAGCTCAGCTCCATCCTCCTTTGGGTGGTACAGGAAACCTGGAACCTCTCCTTTTCCTGAAGACCACCCTACTACACAAGAATATAATAATAGCTACATCATTTTAAGAACAAATTTGGGTTAGAATTTTGCCTTTATATATTAACTGAGTGATCCTGGACAGGATATTTGTATCTATATTTCAGATGTAAAATTGGCCTAATAGTGGCCACTTCTGGTGTCATCATATTAGTGATAATAACTTATAAGTAAATGGAAACATTACTATGTTTTTCAAAAGTAGTTTAGTACAACATATATACTTGTCATAATTGATTTGACTTGTCTACTAATGTCAAAATCATGGGCTGTTAACAGGTTTAGATATTATAAAAAAGAAAAAGAGAATAGGATAGCTTCAATTTTTCCACTTGCTATAAATGAAGACACTAAAGCTCCATGAGTTTGAGTGATTTACTCAAGGTCAGTCACATGGACAGAAAGTGGCAAAGCAAAGTTTTGAATCCAAACAGTGCCCCTCCTGCTTCTCTACTATCTCCCAGTCTCATGCCCCTGAACTTACTGAGCTTCAATTCTCAGGGCCCAAGCCTACGTGAAACTTCCCCAGTTGATTCCTATAATGCCAGCTGTTACCATTGATCCCCATACCAGCTAGTGTCAGCATGGCAGTTCAGATTATGAGTGTCCCCTCCCACTGCCTGCAGCAAGGGCTCCCCATGTCCCCAGGGGCCACCTGGCTGCAGCCTGGATCTCAGACTAGACAACAGTGGTCATTCTCTCCTTCATGTGGCTCTGCCATTTGATCAGGGGTAAAGTTATAGGAAGGCCTTGACCAGTGGAGAGGTGAAGGTCCAAAGTCACCTGCCCTGTTGTAGATTTTGCTGCTGGTAGAACCAAGAGGTCTACAGACGCATGGCCAATGTTAAAAAGGGAAAGTAAAGTGCAAAAACCAAGTTGATGTCTAGAATGTGTGAAAAGTATCAGACAGCAGTAAGCTGCTATGTGCTGAAACATGTTCAAGGAACTTCTGAGAAACCTGCCAGAATTTGCAGCATTTGCTTGTTCTGTGGCATAAATACTCCTACCACAGCCCGCTCAACAACCATGGTGAGGCCACCAAATGCAGAGTAAGAAGCTGATGCATGATGACACTACATCATATATGTTTTCATCACACAGACATAAGACACACAGGCAGTCCCAAAAGCCTAGGTCGAGTAAAATGGGAAAGAATTGTCAGGAAGTGGTGAGGTCTAACTTTTATTACCTTTTTCTTTAACACATATATTTTTACCTGTAATTTTCTTTTAGGATAAAAAATACCAGAGTTGTGAAAAATAGCTGAGCAGTTTTCCATTGTGTGTTTACATCACATTTTCTACATCCACTCACCTGTCAATGGGCACTTAGGCTGTTTCTGTACCTCGTAAGTGCTGCAATGAACATGTGGGTGCAACTCAAAATATTTGTAGAATCTCCATGCTGTGGAGATGGAATACTACTTGGCTTCATAAAAGAAAAAAAGGAAATCTTCCCTTTTAATAACATGATGGACATAGTGAATTATGCTAAGAAAAATAAGTGAGATGGTAATTCAGAGCAGAAAGACAAATACAATATGACTTTACTTGTGAGGTGTAGAAGGAAAAAGTTAAACATACAAAACAAAAACAAACTTAAACTATAAGGAA
>NW_004567131.1:8060309-8062205 GCF_000260355.1 Condylura cristata
ACAGTCCAGAAGCTCAGGGGTGGCGAGAGGCTTCACCATAGACAGAGTGGGGAGCAGAACAGGCAGATTGAGGAAGTACACTGCTGAGGGGAGCAACAGGCGGGCCAGGAGAGGTCTGCCATGCCCTGTGGTCACCTCTGGGGCAGGTGGGAATCGAACTCATGCAGAAGTGGCTTTAGCTTCTCAGTGCTGTGTTTTAACCCACTGCGCCACCAGGGAGGGCCCAAATACTATCATTTTTAATATAGATAACTCTGTGTTGTGTGTGTATGTGTGTGTGTGTATCTATCTGTATCTGTAGTATCTGTAGCAATGTTAGAAACTAGCCATTTGGTGAGAAGCATGATATAGTGATATATGTATATACATCTGAAATTTGTATAATATTATACACCAACATTACTTCAGGTTTAGAACCCTATCAGAAGTGCTGGCAGGCCTGTGGGTCTATGACTGTGGGGGCGAGGCACAGGACCATGGGTAGAGGGTTTGCAGGTAGTCTGGGATCACCTACAACTTGCCCCTCTTCCACTGTTCAAGCAAGGGGACCCCTACATGCTATTCCATATCTGGGTCATCCAGTGCAGATGCCACCATTTGTAGTGGTTACCTTGTCTACACATAGGAGATCCAGAAATGACAAGTGAACAATTCACCTCGAAAGTGGTTCCCTGTCTTCTGAAATGTCTTTTTCTGGAAGAGAAGTCTAAACTGTAGTGTCTTAAAGATTCAATAAACTTCATGCCTGCTTAAATATATTATTTTTATTTCAATAAATAAACAAATGAGTCTTCTGTTTCTTCAGGGTTCAGCCCTTCCCCACATCTTTAACCACTGGGAGATGACTGAATTCTTCCAGATTCTCTCCTTTCACAGTTAAAGAGTGATGATCAGCTAGAGAGCTAGCTAGATGGTCAGTGTCTAAAACTCATCCCCATCTTGACAAAGGGGGAAGAAGCTAAAGCCTGAAAAGCAAAAACAACCTCACACAATGAAGAGCCCAGGAGAGGGCAAAGACCAGAGGCATTTATTTCACAACACCCTGTGATCAGACCTGGTTTCCTCCCATCAGAAGCAAGGGCTGCTGACTGCTTGGAGGGGCCTTTGTTGCTGGAGGCACCCAGGGGCAGGTGTGTATTTGGGCTTGGGTTCTGACAGACACAGGGTTGTTGAAGATAATCCAGTTGAAGGGCTTAGAGAAGTACATAGGGTAGAATACGTGTTAAAATAGAACAATGATCACTGTGGTTTTTAATATGGTCAGAGTGTATAATGCTTCAGTATTATGAAATCCATCCATCGAAGCAGCCTGACACCAAGAGGAAAAGTCCTGATAAGCAGTTAACACATGACTTCAATAAGGAAAGGAAAGGAATCTTCCCTACCTGCTCCAAGGAGATAGAATCTCTTGACAATTGTTTGTAGTGAACTGCTGCAAGAACAGAAACTAAATGTGTTGAACTTACTTGCTTTAAAAATTACATGAAGGGCCTCCCTGGTGCCTTGGGGTTAAGTCTCAAAGCTACCACCTCAAAGGCACCAAGACATGAGTTCGACCCTCAGTCAGGGAGCTAACCCACAATGGCACAGCAGACCTTTCCTGTTTCACATGCTGCTCCCCTCAGCAGTGTATTTCAGTAGTTCTGCCAGTTCTTCTCCCTACTTTGTCTCTGGTAATGCCTTTCATCCCCATACCCTATGCCTCTGACTAGCACCCCCAGTTCTTGTATGCAAAAATAAATAAATAAAGTCTTTTAAAATAATAATAAATAAACAAAAATCACATGAAGATAAGCAACTCATACTTTTTTTTTTTAAAGATTTATTTATTCGTACAAAACTGGGGTACAGGCCAGAGATGCGGAAGGTGAGAGGATTCACCAGAGACAGAGGGGG
>NW_004567131.1:8062375-8072099 GCF_000260355.1 Condylura cristata
TGTGCTTTAACCCGCTGCGCCACCAGGGAGGGCCAGCAATTCATACTTTTTTGGGGGAGGAGGGGGTGTAAAATAATCTGACCAGATGAATATGTTTTATATAAAGATTACCATTGCCAAGGATGATAGTAAATTATTATTTGTGGAGAATGTGCTATTTTTATGTTTTTTTTTTCCCGCTACCTGTGTATTTATATGTGCATTTACAGAGTGGGGAACAATCTTTTTTTTGAAGATTTATTTATTTAGTCATTTACAAGAGCTGGAGTACAGGCCAGAGGGGGCGGGGAGTGAGAGGATTTACCAGAGACAGAGTGGAGAGCAGATCTGGCAGATCTACTGAAATACTCTGCTGAGCAGGAGGTGAGACAGGAGAGGTCTGCCAGGTCTCTCCAACCGCTGCAGTGCCTGAGGCTCACCTCGTAGTGCTACACTTTAACCCACTGTGCCGACAAGGAGGGCCAGAATCAGTTAAACTTTTTGAAAACTGATTCCTCCCCTCTCTCAATCATTATGTTGCCAACAGTTCCCTGGTGTTAAGGCAGAATCTCTGCATGCAGCATTTGTAGGTGGTGCATAGTGTGTGTGTGTGTGTGTGTGTGTGTGTGTGTGTTGGGGGCAGTGTTTGGGTTAACAAGAAAAGGAGTGGTAGGTAGGACAGGCCTAATGTTATACATCTGCAGAATCTCCACAAATCTACCTGGGGCTTCTCCAAGATATCCAGCCTCAGGTAGTTTGGGGGTAGTAGGGGAATCATCACTGCTGAGTGTTTTTCCCCTTGTAAAAATGTGAAAAATGAAAGCTATTGCATGGGCCCAACGACAGTCTTGCATAGTTCCTGGGTGCTTGCATAGTTCCTGGGTGCACAGCAAGCCATGTGATCTTTTCAGAAGCCCTAGATTAAGAAATACTGCAGTAGGAGTTTCCATTTGGAAACTACTGTACTGCACTGTTGTATAGCAGTTTCTATTTTCAAAGCATGGTCAAGGGCCTCAAATTTAAGGAAGTTATAGCGTAAGAAATTTAATAAAATCTTTAACTGTATCAGATAGAAAGGTGTAATTTATGCACCTTGAGGAAACTGTTTTAGTCCTTCTGCACACGGGAACAGGTAGTCTCTGGTTTCCATACAGACTTGATTTACACACAGGCTCCACAGATCAACGGTAGTCACAGCTAGGATTTTTATGAACTTTCCTCTCCTTCCTTTCTCACTGGGGGATTTCTCTCTTCTCCTCATTGAGGACTCCATTTTTGCTCCAGGCTCCATTTTCCTCCTTAGATTGTTAGTCCCACTTACTACAAAAGTGATAGCAAAAGTTGGTGAGTACAAAACCTTAGGCCTGAGGTGGGGGGGTGTATGAGAGGATTCACCAGAGACAGAGTGAGGAGCAGAACAGGTAGATATACTGAAATACACTGCTGAGGGGAGCAGTGGGAGAAACAGAAGTCTGCTGCACCATGTGAGTTAAATGAATACCTGCACATCCATATAATTTCTCATCACAGATGTTTGAAGAGATTATAAAGCAAACAGCTTAGTTAGCAAATGTATGTAGTTGTTCCCAGAAAAATCATATAGCGAAAAGTTCAGTTTTGGAAATCAGACTCAAGTTCTTTCAAACTTCAGACAATTTTCATTTAAGTCTGTTCAAATTCAGCATTCAATGATCTTCCTAGAAAATTTTCTACTTATTGCTATTTATAGCTTAAGAAAATTTAGTAACAATTTTCCAACAAGCCACAAGCTGGGCTCTCCCAATTTATTCCAGTATTCTCTAAAAGTTGCATTTTGTGGCTTTGAAAAATATCGGAAAGCACCATCTAATTATATTTATTAATGTACAGCACACTGGGTATTCCATAGGCCAACAAAGCCATCCATTGCTAATCATTTTGTTTCTGTGAGTTCTGATTTCTATACTCTAGATTACGAACCCATTATTGACTGAAACTGAACAGAGAGAAAGCTCCTTCAAGTAGACAGCAGTGCAATGTACCTCATGCAGTGCATCTTGTCCGCTGTGAGAAACTTCAAGAAAGCCAGCTTGTAATGTACTTCATATAAGAACTCCTGGAAGGTGGGGTACACCCCGGCTCAGGTGACTGGCATTGCAACTTTAAAACTCATATTGTTGGCAATCTACAAACCTAAGTGTGACAACAACTTGGTCAAGGAAAACGCAAGGGCTCCAAACACTTTTCTTTCTTTTCAGTTGTTCCTTCCATCTTTCTCCAGTCACTTAGACTTTAAATACATTTTTAATACAATCTCTTCATTCACTGCATCAAATAAAAACTGCAATACGCTAAATCATTAAGGACCAGGGACCCCTTGCTTGAACAATGTTTCATGGGCCCCCTAAAATGCAGCTATATTTGGGAGACTTCTACATAGGAAGTAAGGCTAATGCTAGTTCCCAAAAGATTAGGTGTGGTTTTAATGAGCTCATTCAAGGGTGTGGGGGTGGGAGTGGCTCTATGTTTCTATTTTTAAAACACTTATAAAGCTCATCCCTCCTAGCTCAGAGACAACAGATGAGGTAGAGATGTCTCTCACGTTGCAATTAAAAACACAACCTGTTTTCTAGAAAAAATGTTAAAGTTCATCTTTCAGTTTCAGCCCAGAGGAGACTGGGATGATCTGCTCTTGAGTCAGATTCCAGGGAGTCATGCAGCTGGCAGGTGGGGTTTCCCCCAGGCTGCATGCAGGTGACACTGCTGGGTGACTACTGCAGAGTAGGTCACAGTGGTACCCCTCTAAAACTGAAAAGCCTCAAGTCCCAAGAAGGGCTTCTTCTCTGGACATCCGGGATTCCACACGTGGGACACCACAGGGGATGTAATGACATTTATTTTTACACCATTCCCCTAGCTCCAGTGTTTAGACATATTGGGGGAGGGGTGTGACTTAGTGTCCAGTCAATTTTCTCAATTTTATTTACTAGTTGGGCTTGCCTCTACTGAGGGGCCCTGTGACTATCAATTACTTGGATCACCCTCAGGCCTGCATGACCAGAAGCACTGAGAAATAATGGGCTTTCAGATCGACATAGAGGGCTTGGCTTCTCACCTCAGCCAGCTGAGGGTCTCCAGCAATTCCCACAAGACTTCCTGAGCAAGTCACATTTCATAGAAGAAATGTGGAGACTTTAAAGCAAATCGGTGTATTTTTTTGGAATGGCAGGGGGTGGAGGGTGGTGAGTGGGCCAGGAAGAGCTGGACATGAACTCAGAGTTCAAAGGCTTTTCAAAGTGGGCCCTACCTGCGAGGCCCAACGTCTGTGCTGGCAGGCTGAGAGGATGTCACCTTACAGTACATCTCCTTCTCTGCTCTTGTCTTGCGGTGTCTGGCTCATACTAGGTGCTCGATACTGTTGATAGTTTAGTACTGCGGTGGGCTTCGAGGGCTGCAATTTCGTGGGTACTGGGAATGTCTACCAAAGAGAGGATTATTTTCCCAGTACTTTCTTCCTGCTTCACCTGGAGAAAACACTTTCCTCTCAAGAAGGAACACCATAAATGATCTTTGATCTTCTTGCCACTGATCTCAGGGAATCCCCGGCTGGAAACTAGGGATAAGTGGAGGACATTGGTGCAGATACACTTAGTAACAGGACGGTGTCACAAATTAAACAGCCCCAGCAAAGACTAAAGAACAAAACCAGTTTTCGCTGGCAGACTACGTGGGACCCTCTCCGGGTGTCACAACCCAGATTTCCGCCCATTCGGTGTCAGCTTCCCCATACCTTTCCACCGAGCCCGCACGTGCGGGTCACCGATCATGGCACTTGCGTGAGGCAAGGGGCCGACACCTGGGCCAGCGCCACGCTTTCGCCCCAGCGGGGCAGGGGGGCGCGCGGTTCCGCGAAGGCCTGCGCCGCTAGTGCTTCCAGCGCCGCAGCGAAGCCCTCGCAGCGCCTGTTTTGCCCAGTGCGTAGCGGTGGGAGCCGGGAGCCGAAAGGGGCGACCCGCCCGGGCGCGTGTCCTTTGCGCCTGGGCCTGGGTTACCCGAGAGGCGCCGAGGCCTGGAGCACGACCTTTCTCCAGGGACTAAGAAGGTGTGCGAGGACATGGTGGCCCTTTCCAATTCCGCCACTGGGGCCCTCTCCATCACCAGGTTTGCCGGCCTCCAGGTCCAAGGCAAACTCCTCGGTGCCCCAGCCTCGCCCGGGCGGCGGATGCGGTTCTCTGCGCCGGAGAGGTGGCGCGGCGTCCGGACCCCAGCGCCCGGCCCGGCGCTACCGGCTCCGAGCTCCTCCTCCTCCTCCTCAGTCCCGCCTTCGGCTCCGCCCGGGCGCCCCAGGGGGGAGGGGGGAGGGGGCGGAATTTCCCTGCGCGGGGGCTCCAGCTTCCCCGCAACCGGCCGTCCCTTTCTGTTTACGGAGAGAAAGGGGAAATGGAAAAGGCGGGGAGGCGGTGGCTGGCGTCCGCTGCGCCGCCCCTCGGCGGGTTCAGACGCGGTGAGTCAGGGCCGAGAAGCACCGCCGAGCGCGCCGGCAGCCCGTGCTCACTTGTCCGCTCGCGTCCGGAGGACGCGCCACGCTCCGGGGCCGGTCGCCGTGGCTCCAGCCGCCGCCACCGCCGCCGCCGGACTTCGTGGCCCGCGTGCGCGGGCCTCCGGATGGTCAGCCCGCAGCTGCTCTCCGGGACGTCAGGGGCACAGCGCTCCATCGTGGGGGCGCGCGGAGGCCGCAGGTAACTCAGTTCCGGCACTCGGGGGTGTCTTTCTGGTCGCAGCCCTCTAGGGTGCCCAGTAGGTTTCCACTCGGAAAAGGGGGGTACTCCGTCATAAAGAACACCCGAGTTCGGGGAAGTGGGGACGTGCCAGCAGCTGGTGCTGTCGAACTCCTGCCCTCCGCACCGATCGCGGGTGCAGCCGGCACAGCTGGAAAGCACCTTGCGCAAGGGTTTCACGGGGTGCAGGCGCGCGGCTCCTCCCCCTTCCTCCTCCTTCCCGGATCCCGAGCTTGCTAGCTTTGCGGGTCTGGGCAGTGAGCCGGGAAGCAGGTCCGGCCATCACTGCACCTCCAGCCGGTACGCCGCCTGGACCCCTGCTCTCTGCCTTCTGAGACCGGGTGAGTGTAGCTTCTGGGCTAAGAGACCCCCCTGCCGCTCGCACTAATAATTCCTTTTAGCTCCCCCCTCTTCCTCCTGTAAGGGATCGCAGGAAGAGAGTGGGGGTATTGGAGCAAAAGTGGTTGCGGAGCAAAAGTCTTTTGAGTAACTGAAATTTAATTTTACGCTAATAACCGGACGCTATTCTGTGACTAAAGGGTGGTTATGGCAGAACACTAATGCTGGGTTTTTTGAGTAAGAAACAATGTTTTGGGGGAAGAAGTTATCCCACAGATATTTTCTCGTAGTAATGAAATACCAGGACTGAAATTACTTCAGTTCTGGTGGAATAATGACGCTTAGAAGAAAAAGGGCTGCTTGCTCGGTAATTGTCCCAAAAGCGAGCAGGGAAGACTACAAGCGGTCTTATAAGTGAACCATTGCACAGTCTGTTTCACTTTTGGAAAGATATTTTGGCCCAGAATAAAGTACTGCTCTTGATAAAAGCAGGGAAAGAAACACTAACACAGTTGCTTCACACGTCTGAGTCCGGTGTGTGAAGTATTTGCCAAGTAGAACATAATCTGATTCCATCAGAAGCCGTCACATCTGATGGATTGAAGGTTGTGGGCAGTAATTCTGGCAAATGTCTCTGAAGGACTTTGTACTATAAGAAGAATTGGATGTCTGCGGCATCAAGGGTTGTACAACAAGAATGCGTCACTCTGATTTTTTTTTTTTTTAAGAACAAAAATATAAGTGCCATGCCTTGAGAGACAATGTACTACTTGGGAGGAAAAAACTTTTAAAGGTTACACAAGCCATAACCATCCTTTGTTGGGCAGTAGTTTATGCATGTAGTCTTAGCCATTTTCATTCACACTTGCCAGGAAACTCTTAACTTTTGTTTATATAGCTGAAAGTAGCCAAGAGTATATCATTCATTTTTAGGAATGTGATTTCCTCTGTGTTTTATTGCTGCACAGTTTTGACTGTGTTTACCCATCTCATCATTTCAAAAATGGGCATAATTTTCTACTGCAGTAGGAAGTAGGGAAGTTTATGAGGGTATTTATTGGAAAGTGTGTGGAAAGGGGTGTTTATTGCTAAAGTAGAATGCCTTTACAATCCATACTTTTCAAGTAAGTCTGGGTCATGAATAACTTGAAAAAAAATTAGCATATTGTTTGCTTAATTAAGCAGGAAAGTGCTGAGGCTTTTTGCTGGGGCCTTGAGTAGGTGGACTGTCAACTGTGTTACTTGAGGAGCACTGATTTGTAGAGTGGAGCCCAGCCCTGTGTTGCTAAGGAGGTACACCTGGCACCCAGGATAGTCTCTGTCACACACTCCTCCCCACCCTTTTCCTTCCCTTCTCTCCCAGGTTGGAATTCAGGGGTTAAACACCACAACCTAACCTGTCTCTTCTCCCAGAATCTGATCACTGACTTGCAAATACATGGAATTTTCCTCTCCTTCTTGAGTCATGTTAATTTTTTAATTTTCTCTCAGTTCAACCATCTGATATGTAAGTCTAGGAGCATTGGAGCCTTTTGGTCACTGGGGTCTTAAGTAGTTTCTGTTTTAACTTCTATTTCACAGTAAACTCTACAGGAACTGCAACTAAATGGCTCAGTGAAAGTTGAATGTTCCTCATTCATCTAACAAACACCTTTCATAACTCAACAAACTCTTAAGAATCTGAACTGCAGTCTCCCTCAAAGATGTACAATATTTGTGAAAGGGAGCTTCCTTTGCTCACTAGATCGAACTGTGGTGATAACAGCCATCAAAGCAATTCATAGGCTTTTATTTCTTTGCTTCTTATTTTAGATAACAATCTTTCAAACCTTACTGCGAAGAAGCTAGGGGAATAGTAGCCACAACCCATTTGCAGATAAGAAAAGAGGTCTAACGTGATAACTGCAAAGCTGGGCTCTGACTCAGACCCTTTCTCTTTTATGCACATAGAAGCAGCCACCAACTCATTTATGGTGCATTAGACATGTGCATATGAACTCTTTTAAATTCTCACCTTGTGACATGGGTGCTATTCTACCATTTTACAGATGGAGTAAGATGCTTGCTCAATATCCTGCAGACAGTATGAAGGGATTTGGATTTGACCCTGAACATTCCAGCAAGAACACCAGACTGTAGGATGCTAGATTGCTTTCCTTAGACATAATTTGTATATCAGAAAATGATCAAGGAAGTAATGTTGACATTAAGTTGCCTGATTCTTTTCTCAAATGGAATTCACTCAGATTGTTGACTGGGTCTTGCTTGCAGATGCTGGTGGCACCTTAGTGGAACATTTCCTGGATCCTTGTACTTGAGCGCCAAAGTTGGGCCTATGGCCTTTAGTGTTAAATGTCTTAAGGCCTTGTGCTCTTAAGAGCCTAAAATAGCTTTCAGAATATTTTCAGGAGCATAAAAGTTTAAGTAAACATGCATACTTCCAAATTCTGTTAGATCTCTTAAGCCCTTTTATCTTTAGTCCTTTGGAATAGAGTTCTTATAAAGTCCTGAGTAATAGTATCTTTTTCTTTTTTTTTTTTTTAAAGATTTATTTATTTATATAGAACCGGGGTACAGGCCAGAGATGCAGAGAGTGAGAGGCTTCACCAGAGACAGAGTGGGGAGCAGAACAGGCAGATCGACAAAGTACACTGCTGAGGGGAGCAGCGGGCGGGCCAGGAGAGGTCTGCCACGCCATGTGGTCACCTCCGGGGCAGGCGGGAATGGAACTCATGCGGAAGCGGCTTTAGATTCCCAGTGCTGTGCTTTAACCCACTGCGCCACCAGGGAGGGCCCTCTTTTTCTTTTTTTAACTCAAGTTACCTTCTTTTTCTCATTTACAAATTACCAGGTATGGCACCTGGTTTGGATGTTAGACCTAAAGTACACTAATGGCCACTATAATTGTTTAGCTTTATCCATAGGTTTGACTTTCCTGGCTTCTTTTAATACCACAAATGCTAGAGATATTAAATCAGTATTAGTGGGCCTGTAAGATATGTGTTTTGTACACGTATCTGGCCGCAAGAGGAAACACCTGATTCTCAGGTTAAATGAATGGTTTTTTTCTGATAGAATCAGGAGTTTGAATTTGTTGCCACTCTTCAAAATGAGCTGCATAAATCCCATTGCATCAGAATTAGTACTAAACGTTTATCATCATCAGATTTGCTCAGATTAAAATTCATTTTGCATGCTTCTGGCTTCAATATTTGCCAAGTTAGTTCCTGACTTTAGAAAGTGGGTTCTCCTTCACAGGCACCCAAAGCTTAATAACCACAGAGTTTCCTGCAGGGAGGAGTGCCCCCTTGGAGAGCAGAAGGCTTTTGTAGGGTTGAGAGCTGTAAAGTGGTCTGGAGTCAACTCTCAGATTTTTGAGCTGCTCAAATTGGTGTTTATGTTTAATGAAAGTTTGTTTTCAGTGGTAGGGGCTGATGCCCAGTGAGAACCCAGTGAGCTCTCAGCAGCACAAGTTTCCTCTCTGCTACATGACTGCGGGATTAAAGGTTATCTGAGGTCTTTTTCTTCCCTGTCAACTTGAATTCATATATTCTATTGAACAGAAACCGCATTTTTTGAACACGGGCAGGTAGAAGCCCCTTCCAAGGTGCCCATTCTCCCTCCTTGTATGTCAGTTTCCCACTATCTGCAAATGCAGATGCAAATATAATAAGCTATTTGTATTTTCTTTTACAGACTCTCTAGAAAGCATAACAGTAATGGAGTACATGAGCACTGGAAGTGACAATAAAGAAGAAATCGATTTATTAATTCAAAAATTTTATGTGTCCAATGTAATAGACATTATGGAGAACCTTTACACAAGTGAAGAGCCGAGTCTAATGACTATGTGTCAAGACAGTAATCAAAACCAGGAGTGCTCGGAGTCTCTGTTACTCAGTGGCCAAGAGGCGCCCTGGTTATCATCGGTCAGATATGGAACTGTGGAGGATTTACTCGCTTTTGCAAACCACATATCCAATACCGCTAACCGTTTTTATCGACATCGACCACAAGAGTCTGGAATTTTATTAAATATGGTAAGTTTATTTCTCCTGATCAACTGAATGTGGTTGGGCAGCTTTACTACTGTAGCTTTGTCTAGTGCCATTTAAATTCAGTTTAGATGAGCTACCAGGCATTGTTTTTTTCAAATGTAAAATTTATAAGACTCACTTCCATGTTAATGTTGCAGAAATTCTTCATAAAAGCTTCCATTTAAAGAGTCTTGATCATATTTTAGCAGTTGTTCCTCAAATAGGTAATTAAGAAGAAAATATTTTGATCTAACAATTCTTTATAAAACATTACAAAGCTCATTTATCAATTAGGCAGCAGAGACATGCTTAGTGAGAATCCTTCATGTGAGAGGGGGAAAAGCACCTTGTCTTTAATAAATCATGTTGAGGGCTGAATATTTTGTTCCTCTCTTGTCACATTTGGAAATGTCACACTATAAGTTAATACTGACTAAATTTAGTTCTAGCAGAAGTGTAGTTCGGATAGTAAATAGCTATCCAGAGATTCACTCTCTTTAACTGCAGTATGACTGACTAATGATGTATGTACCTAGTCATCCCAAGTATGTAAATAATCCAAAATATTGTGACAACATTTTGTTGCCACATTAGTAGATCAGGTGATGTGTT
>NW_004567131.1:8072849-8117040 GCF_000260355.1 Condylura cristata
CGGTGAGAGGATTCACCAGAGACAGATTGGGGAGCAGAACAGGCAGATCGACAAAGTACACTGCTGAGGGGAGCAGCGGGCGGGTCAGGAGAGGCAGGCCTGAATCGAACTCATGCTGCAGTGGCTTTAGCTTCTTAGTGCTGTGCTTCAACCCGCTGCACCATCAGGGAGGGCCAGAATGTTACTGTTTCTTATACATGAGAAGCAATTTGAACTAAAGCAATACCTGATTTTCTTAAACTATAGCTGCAGAACTCTGGTTTAAAATATTATAAATTCCTGTAATGAAAAACATAATTATGTAGTGTTCTCTCTTTTTAAAACACTAATTTGTTGAATTGGGAATTATAAGGATAAACATGCAGAATAAATAAACTATTCTTACTTGTAAATACATTGCATCATAAGTATATTTCTCCTGGCCCATCAAACTTATGATGGACTTTGGAACTTTATTGGGTATGTACAGAAGGGAATTCAAGAAAATTATAAGAAACAGAGAAATGACTCCCTAAAAGATTCAGATTAAAAAAAAAAAAGGGAGGCAGAAAAGGAGAGAAGTGAAGCTATTAAAAGGAAGTGAAATTTTTATAAGCAAAAGGTAAGAGTGAAATGTTGTCAATGCCTGCCATCGAGTTTATGCTCTAAAAATAAATAAATGCATGTTCAGAGAAAATTTAAGAATATGACATACTATAAAAGTAGGAATCTTTAAAACTTTAAAAAGTTTTATTTGCAAAATGATCAAGAATACAAAATATGATGCAAGAAAACTTAAAGCAAGAATGGAAAAGTAGGAAGAGCTTAAAATCTGCAGGAATGTAGCTGTATCTCTTGAGCAAATCAACCTGGTGGCTGAAGGTTCTGAGGCCATGGACGACTTTCCTGCCTTAGCTTAAGGGTTAGATACAGACATTCCTGTGACTTCTGGTGACTGATTCAGCTCTCTTTCATATAGGAAAAAATGTCCACTACCATCTCTGACTTTAGCTAATCTGAGAAAAAGCTTGCCCTTGGCTCCAGTAATCCTCACCTGGTACTCTCCTTGGAGCCATCCAGTTGCCAAGAACTTTCTCTTCCCATTGTCTTTCATCTAAAACTCTGATCAAGATCTCTCCTTTCTGGACTTTCTTTGCTGCTCTCCTTCAGTTTTGTTACACACAGATAACTATCTAAAAAATATAATTATCTAGCAAATAAGGTAAAATCCATCAGTAAAATATGTCTGCAGAGGATAGAATAGATGCTTTCATTAAGTATCATACTTTCCATTTGCTAGATAGAGCTTGAATATCTACAGTGTATCAAGTACTTTTCTAGTTGCTAGAGATACAGTGTTGAGTAGTTTGTGCCCTCTGGTAGCTAACTGCCTGGTGAATTCAGGGGACAAGTAAACAGACAATTATAGTACAGTGTGGTATTCCCCCATACAACTACGCCCTAATTGCCATGGAACACTCAGGGAGGATACTTCACATAGCCATGAAGGTAGGTAGGAAACGAGAGGATGTCATAGAGGCTTCTAGGAGGAATTGATGTCTATGCTGTAGTCTGAAGTATTGAGTTGGAATCAGCCACATGAAGGGAGGGAGACCCAGGAGTGTTTCAGATGAAGAGACTAGTATGTGCAAAGCAGGTCGCTCTATCTAGAGTCATGTTGTATTTCAGGCAACCAACAACCACAATGCCCGTGGAATTAGTTAAGGTAGAAGACAAGGAATTTCAGAAATATCCCAAAGGACAAAAATGTGATTGGTGGTTTGTGTGTATGCATGTGTGGCTGCTAATTTCCTAAAAATAAGATTTGTTAAAGATTCCACCAACACTCAACAGGGTCTGGGGAAAGAACCTTAGGTAGCTAACCTAGGCATTACTTTGTGTGAGAATGGTGCAGTGCATACAACCTAGACCAATTCATGCCCTGATGTGGGGATAAATAACTGAAAGTGAGTACCAGATGTGTGAGTCTTTGGTGATTTTCTGGATGCAGAAGGTTCCCAAAGTGCTCACTCACAGATGTGGGTGTGAGCTGGGAGTGCTATTCCCTAGGGGTTAGTAACAGAGCTCCTCAGGGCTGAAGGAACCTTAACGATGCTTGAGTAAATGCTGTCTGATGCTTAAATCATTCCATTGATTGATTAGTTCCAATAATTAGTGCATTTTGCTCTGTGCTTAAAAATCTCCCATGATGAAGAGCTCCTCGTGTGTTGTGGTGGTAAATTTCACATTTAACCAATTCTGATTATAAGAAATTCCATACTTGCTTAGAATTAAATGTATTGGAGTTTGTTTTGTCCTAGTCCAAATGTTTGGCCATAAAAAAGTATACAGGATGAGTAGTGTTGAAGACTGGGGTTCTGTGGGTTAAAGTGCCTGTGTATAGATCTCAGCTCAGAAGTGGGTTAGCTGTGTGACCTTGGGCTAATTATCTGACAGCTCTGGGCCTCCACTTACTCACCTATAAAGTGGATGACATTTTAGCACTCATTCCACAGGATAGTTATGTTGAACAAATAGTGAATGCATGTGACCTCTTTATGCGTGATCAGGGTTGAGTCAATCAATGTGAGCCATTGTGGAAGTTGTTGCATACAGTTGATTTTTCCCCTCTTCACAAGTCCTCCAAATATTTTTAAAAGCATATTCCCTAGATCTTATCTCTTCCAAACAAACAAACAAACAAAAACCCCTTCTAATTGTGTCTGCGACTTTCCTTGTGTCATTTTGTGGCCATCAATTTATAGTGTAGCCAGCAGAGTAAAACAGCCAGTTTTGCCTTTATTCTAGATAATATACCTCTTTTAATATAACCCAGTGTCACAGCCACTTCATAGCAGCCATATAACACAGATTCCTTATAAATTATGAATTTATTCCTACTAAATTACCAGAATTTTTCTTAAGATCTCCTCTAGTATTGTTTTGTTAGTGATGTGAATGAGGACATCCAAAGCATGGTGATTATAATGTCTGCACTTGAAGCTGACTGTGGTAGGCTGAAGAATTAGCAGAGATAAGCATAGCAATTTTGATATGGCCCCTCAAAAGAAGAAAAGAGGGCGAAATAATATTAAATAGGAAAGAATCCAGGCAGAGAGAAAAAAAAAACAGGGACTACACAGGACTTTGCATATTACACTGAACATTTTAGGGTTTGTCGTCAAATGTCATCACAAGAAACTTGTTGGGCACTTAGGAAAGGATCCCTAGAACATGGGCAAAGTAAAACAGAGGTGAAGGAACTTGTAGTATTTGATCTCAAACTATGCTCACTTACATATAAATGCAGCTTTAATAACTGGGTTTTGCTCATGGCTCAGCTTTAATCAAAGTCTTCTGGAAAGTAGAAGGTTCTTATCCAAAGACTAGAAGGGCCAACTTGGGGTCAGGTAGATTAGCGTTTAATTCTGTCACTGACTAGCAAATCACATACCTTCCAGAAGCCCATCTTCTCATCTGTAAAATGGAGCTAAAAAATAGTCCTTACCTCATAGGATTGTTCTGACACCTTGATAATGTATTAAAATGCTTGGCACAGTACTTCATCCATAATTAGTGCTCAAAATATTGTTATAAATTTTCTATCCTTTTGTATAAAATAAGAGAACTTGTTCAAATGGGCTTATGATAAATTACATTGTATAAAAGTAAGACCGCTGTGAAGGCACATTAAATTCTGAAGTGGAAGACAGGGTGAAATTGGATCTATATTTAATAACAAGAGAGAGGCAGTAGCAAGTGCAGTTGAGTGCCACGAGGGTGCTGCTCTCTCAGTATGGAAAGGGACTAAATTCACCACATTCTTAGCATGCTGGACAAAGAGGCCTCTAGTAACTTGAGGTGACACATAAGGAGGTCACGAAGGCAAGACCGAGGTCTGTACATACATTGCCCTGATCACACTGCACAGAGTCTTGCACCAACGGACTGCTCAGGAAATACTTTTAAATTTAGTGACTTCACATTTATAAGTAGTGGAGTTGATCTCTGCTTTATTCCCTGACTAATAGTGAGCACTTCTGTGTGAGCAGTGTAGCTAAGATTAGCAGTGATGGTGACTGAATAATCCTTACAGTTATTTGAACCTTCCCGTCACTGTGACCCACTTGAGCTGCAGCATGCATGTACAGATGATCAGGTATTCTTTCTTTCCCCCACGGTTCACATTTCCCTTCAGCTTCTCCGACACTTGCTACAAGTTAGTGTCACCTAGTTTCATTATTCCTGACTTCATAATCTAACACGAGACTACTATTAATTACATTTAGGAAAAGGTTGTATTTTTACTCCTTACCCTCTGAAAGAAGGCTTGAAACCTTTTTCAGGTACATGCTCCAGATCTTATCTCCTATAGGCTACCTTCTTAATTTGTTTAACTTTTAAATAGAGTAATTTCACCTTTTAACTTTTCACTCTTTAAAAGTCAAAATATGCTTGTGTGCAGTGAAATACACAGATCTTAAAGATTCAGTTTGATGAGATTTTGGCAAGTGAACATATGCATATAGCCCACACTACTGTCAAGATACAGCTGTTAATATTTTTTGAGTCATCTTGTTTGGAAACCATTTGTTCTACGTGTTTGCTTACACAAGAAATCTTGGAGGTCAGGGGTCATCTGTCTCTTGTTCATAGGGATCTCCTCAGCACAAATGGGGAGTCCAGTATTTATTATGCACTCAATACATATTGAGTAAGATGATGAGACATAATTCTGTCCTTACTTTATTTATGTTGCACTGTCAACTCATAGTTCTGGCATAACACAATGTTTTGAATTCAGAGTCCTCCAGGATCTCTGGTTAATTTCCATGCTCTCTCTATATGCCTTATGTATGAGTAATAGCTATGCAGACTGACAGGTTAGCACGTTTTAATTGGAAACAAATCAACATGCAGGCACAGTTTATATTTATGCAATCGTTATTTTCAGCCTTTTGGTCATAATAGTCATGATCCCTTAGATAAATACCTTTTTTAAGTTCTAGGTGGCACTTAATTACTCACAATTAGAAGGAAATACGATGAGGTCTGACCAGGGACATGTTTCTGTTACATGCTTTCGCTGTCCTGCTGAAGGTCTAAATATAGCCTCAGTCCGCTGTTAGGGTTACACAGTGTCATTCATTTCAAAACACTGTGTAGGAATGCAATCTGAAGTAACCAGTTTTTTAATGGGTGGATCTTAGAAAAGGACTTTGCTGACATTCTCATCCTCTTGCATTTTTATTTCTTTGTAGGTGATTACTCCCCAGAATGGACGCTACCAAATAGACTCTGATGTTCTGCTCATTCCTTGGAAGCTGACTTACAGGAATATCGGCTCAGATTTCATTCCACGAGGGGCCTTTGGAAAAGTGTACTTAGCACAGGATATAAAGACTAAGAAAAGAATGGCATGTAAACTGGTATGTACTTTGTAATCAGATTGTGCACACTTGCACAGTTCACATTATGGCTTTTGTTTGTTTATTTGCATTACTCAACACTTGTTACCCTTTGTCTGGATCTTATCTTGTCCAAAAGCATCTGTGTTTTATGGATTAGTTTGCAACCTGGGACTGTTCAGCCCCTAAATCTACTTAAGTGCGTAGTTGATTTTAGTCTAGTTTGCCCTGACTAAAAAAGAAAGTACTGGCTTGTTTAGCAGCAGCTTGTAGAACCTCATCCCTCTTGTGATGGGAGTAGTGTCCACGGGGAGTTATTTTGCAGTAACAAATCTGTGTGTTGCACCTTTAATCCTACCCAAAGGAGAGCAGACAGAGAAGCAGAGGTAGAAAAGCTGCAGGTTAAAGGGCTGAATTTAAAATAGACCAGTTATTGAAAAGACCCCATCTCTTCTTATTAAACAATCCATTGTGGTGGTGCCCACTTTGGAAAGCTGCTTGGCAGGGTCTGCCGAAGCTCAACACACACACACCCTGTGACCCAGCAATTCCACTGCTGCAGTGCACACCTAAGAGTGCACACCTAGTAGACATGTGATCTTTAGAAACTATGTGCTGAGGTCTTCACAGCAGTACTATCTGTAATAGTCCCACACTGGAAAGTTGCCAAATGCTAAAAAGTGGTATTTTTACACAGTGAGGTACTATACAAGTACAGTAAATGATTTACAACTGTATTAATGTAGTTGAATCTCAAGACTATTATATTGGTGCAAAACGGCCAGATACTAAATAAAATCTACAATAAGAGATTCATTCAACATATAGAAAGACCAAAAACAGGCAAAACAAATTTATGCTGCTGGTAGGCTCAAGAATGCTTTTGGGGCCTTGAGGAGTCAGCAGGGGGTATCTGGGTGGTGGTAGAATTCTGCCTCTTGATTTTGATGTATTCAGTTGACTGTTCATTGAGTTGATATATATCCAGTTTACAATTTTATGTACCTGTTTTAAGTTTTTTAAATGCATGAATAAAAGAAAATTACATTTAACAAAAAATAAAATGAGAAATAATTTTTGAATATTATCTCAGTTTCTCTTAGTGTAATTAAAAAATCAACACATATTGGCCTCATTTATTCTTTCATGAAGATTTGTCAGGATATAGGTTATTAAAAGAATAAAAGGAGAGGTGTTACAGAAGACTATTAGAAGAGATGTGTTCAAGATCTTTAAGGAACATCTGAAGACATTTTATAAAGATCTTAGAACCAAAGTGTTCCGGGCTTCAGTTTTATTACAGACGGCTTAAGGAAATAACTGTGACTTATATATACTTTGTAAGTTACATTTTTTTCCTAAGGAAAACATATATGTTGATTAATAATCCCAGATGAGTTCAAAAGGATATAACCTGAGATGACTATTATTAATGGAGTCTTAATTATCTTTTAAGAAAATTTCTGTGGTTATCTGGATATATAGTTAATATTTTTTTAACAAATGGGAACATAAAATATGTAGTTCTGAATCTCTTTTTTTTGGAGGCATTCCACACTTTAACTTCTTATCAAATAAGTTGAAAGGACAATTTTCTTTATTAATAACTACCAACTTTCCACAGAATAGATGCTTAGTGCATATTTTAAGTGCTTGGTGAGAGCATGAACTGTGGAACCAAATCATTACATTTTTTGTCACAACAGGCTGAAATATTGAAAATTCACACTAAAATGTAGATATTATAGCAATTACATGTATAATAGATCAGAAATGATCTCTTAGATTCAATTACATGAAATTCTTTGGATTTCTACACTTTGAAGCAATTTTTAATATAACTATATATATATATACACATACACACACACACACACACACATAGTTTTTCATTATTCTGGTGTTGTTTAGAATCTTACTTTGTTGTTGCTGTTGTTGTTCTAGATCCCAGTCGATCAATTTAAACCATCTGATGTGGAAATCCAGGCTTGCTTCCGGCACGAGAACATCGCTGAGTTGTATGGTGCTGTTCTATGGGATGAAACTGTCCATCTCTTTATGGAAGCAGGGGAGGGAGGGTCTGTCCTGGAGAAACTGGAAAGTTGTGGACCAATGAGAGAATTTGAAATTATTTGGGTGACAAAGCATGTTCTCAAGGGACTTGATTTTCTACACTCAAAGAAAGTGATTCACCATGATATTAAACGTGAGTTTATCTTTCAATGTGCAGTACATTGGCTTAAAGAGACTTAGTTCGATAAGAGGCAGATGGGCTTTCCCCTTCAGCCTGAAGGTCCACAGACAGAGAGTATAGCTCCCTGGGATCTGTCCACCTTTGTCCCCTGAAGTCCTGAAACACATTTTGTAATCAAGTGGGGTCACTAGAGCTTTCAAACTTGTAAGAAATGATTATCCAAGTGTTGTGGGAAAGACCACAGCCACACTTCTTTTAAGTACTTGTTAATAGGCTTTTAAAGTAGTAACTTAGAAACACACATATAATCACATACTTTTGAGAAACAGAATTTTTAATTTTGAATATCAAATTGGCAATTAAATAAGTCATTGATTCATATTTCACAGATGACCTGCCAGAAGTAAGACATGATAGGGAAACAAACAAGAACGTTACCACAAGCCCTTATTAGCTAATAATAAATTGGACTTGCAAAACTTTTACTGAAAAAAATGAGGAACTTATTTTTCAAGTAAGAAAAGTGGTTTGATAAGAGTATGTGTATTAAAATTTGAAACTCAAGTTCTTGAGCATTTTATTTCCTCGCTTTCATGAGATATAAGTGGTATCTAGCATTATGTAGGTTTAATGTGTAAAAATTAATGTATGTATGTTACAAAATGATCAGCACAGTAAGGTTAATTAACATCTATCTCCTTATATAGATATAACTTTTTTCTTTTGTAATGAGAGGTTTTAAAATCTACCTTAGAAACTTTCAAATACAGGATTGTTAACTGTAGGTGTTATCCATCTTATAACTGGAAGTTTTGTACCCTTTGATCATCTTCACACCTTTCTTCCACTCCCCAATCTCAGCAATAACCCTTCTTTCTCTGTTTCTATGATTTCTTTTTTACAGATTCCACATACAAGTGAGATTGTACAGAGTGTCTTTCACTGACTTATTTCTTTCAACATAATGCCTTCAAGTTCCATCCATGTTTTCACAAATAGCAAGAATTTCCTTTTTTATGGCCAAATATTCCATTGTGTCTCACATTTTCTTTGACCACTTACCCATTGAAAGACACTTAGTCTTTTTCCATGCTTTGCATATTCTATCTTGAGTACTAATTAATATCTATGATTATTTGAGAGGAGAAAAGTGACTTTAAACTTTCACCCAAATTTATCTTCCACTTTTGACTATAGTAAGCCTAGTTCAATCAGTAAAACATTTCATTCTATTCTGACTTGGAGTTTGTTTTAGATAATGTTTTCATTTTATTTATGGATAAATAAACAATTACTTACTCAAATATGTCTCTCTTTATAGCCAGCAATATTGTTTTCATGTCCACAAAAGCTGTTTTGGTGGATTTTGGCTTAAGTGTTCAAATGACTGAAGATATCTATTTTCCTAAAGACCTCCGAGGCACAGAGGTAATTATATTTACACTAGAATGGTATATATCTTATTAAGAGTAAAAGGGAAAAAATGTTCTAGAATTATTGTGGGGGAAAAAGAACAAAGAAAGGGAGAAAAACCATTGCATTAATTCATTACTATTGTTGGAATATATTTAATGATACTTTCTCTGCACCAAGTTTTCATTTTAACACTTTAAATGAACTATGATATTTAATTCTCATAACTTTTTTTAATTGGAAAATACTATTACAGTAAGTAAATAAATTTCCATTTTACAATAGGGATATAAGCTTGTAGTGGTTGAAATAAAGGACCCAAAGTTATTTAGCAAATAGAGCTGGGGCTTGAACCCAGTTTTTGAGTCTAACTACTATGTAGCATTTTGCTATAATTTATGTGTATAGTTATAGTATGACTAATATGACTGTTTTGGTTCAATTACAGCCATAATTGTTATGGTCATTAATAATTTTTATTGGGAACCTATAACTTATCAGATCTATCTTTAATACTAGGCATTTTATAGTAACATTCAAGCTTATTATTGCACAAATAAATCTTATTTGAAAACTTATACTAGCTATAATATTTAATTCATTTGTGAAGTAAACAGACAAAAACAAAACCAAAAAACCTTCTTCAATTGGGCCTTCCTGGTAGAATAGGAGTTGAATCTCAACATTATTACCACTGAAGACTGAGCTTGATCTCAAACCTAACCACATGGGGCAGCAGACCTCTTCTGTCTAGCCAGCCCATTACTCCCCTTATTTCCATACATCTGCCTGTTCTGCTCTCTACTCTGTGGTGAATTCTCTCAACACCCCCTACCTCTGGCATTCACCCCAGTCCTTCAATGCATAAATAAAATAAACTTTTTTTTAAAGATTTATTTATTTGTAAATACAGAACTGGGGTACAGGCCAGAGGCTCAGGGGTGGCGAGAGGCTTCACCAGAGACAGAGTGGGGAGCAGAACAGGCAGATCAAGGAAGTACACTGCTGAGGGGAGCAGCGGGCGGGTCAGGAGAGGTCTGCCACACCATGTGGTCACCTCCGGGGCAGGCGGGAATTGAACTCATGCTGCAGTGGCTTTAGCTTCTCAGTGCAGTGCTTTAACCTGCTGTACCACCAGGGAGGGTCAAAATAAACCTTGTTTAAAAAAAAGATTTATTTACTTATACATATAAGAACTGGAGTACAGGCCAGAGTCACAGGAGGGTGAGAGAATTCACCAAAGAGCAGGAGCAGAACAGGAAGGTGTACTGAAATATACTGTGGAAGGGAGCAGCTGGCGGGTCAGGAGAGGTCTGCCACACCATGTGGGTCACCTCCCTGACTGGGAATTGAACTCATGCTGTAGTGACTGCAGCTGCAGTGGCTGCAGATCACTGTATAGTGGTGCACTTTAACCCATTGTGCCACCAGGGAGGGACCAAATCTTACGTAAAAAAAAAAAAAAAAAAAAAAAAAAACTCCCTAAATGTAAATGAGATTCAGAGAGCTGTTTCTATGAACTGTTAGGTAGGGTATATAATTCAGTATCATAGGCTGTATGGTTGACTCACATATCAAACCTCTATTAAGCATCTGCTATGGGGCAGACATTGTGTGTACCAGGGATAGAGCACAGGATGAGACCAGCAAGGACCTGTCTCCTTAACACTCCTCACTCCTAACTGAAAGGACATAGTTTAACTTACCTGAGTTACTAAAAGACTAGTGGTTTAGTTGGCAGTAGATTGTGGTGGCCTTGGAGTAAATGCAGCTGGGAAGATAAAAGAGTATAAAAGTTATCTTCCTGATTAATCACCAAAATGCGGATACTTTAAGTGCCAAAGCCTCTCAGCCACACACCTGTCCCCAGGGTGGGGAGATAGGACACCTGTGCCTCAGCACAACCATATGACAGTCTTTAGTCTTGCTAATAGAAGAATTGCACTGAACTCAACTATAGTACACATAAAAATTATTTTCATTTCACACGAAGATCTATAACTTTTCTTAATCCCTCTAAATAAAGACTCTTCTGGAAAGCAAAAGAAACCTTTCTTTTTGCTGATTTTACTGAATTTATTTTTGAAGAAAATACTTGAGGCAAGAGTCTTGAGTAGATTATTCAGAAAACGGTAGACTTTTAAAAAATATTATTTTAGTCCCTAAATCTTAAGAATACATCACCAAACCATAAAATCTAATAAGACTTACTGCATATGACGTGTTTTCTTGGGAGAATGCTTCAGCATATTTTGGCATTACTTAGAAGCTCAGACATGTGACACTCTTCCCTTCTTCCTGACAAACTATTTATGGTAGTAAAGAAGGGAAATACCTTCCTCTTCCCAGCAGTGTGATCAAGTTGAACATTTTTCAATGACTGAGAAAGGCATGTTCTTTCTGAAATTCTCTAGCAGAAAAGGAATGTATGCCTGACAGATAATGCCATAGTGATCATAGTATTTGGACAGCAAGTATTTCTGTCCAATACTTTTCTGCTGAAAATTATTATTTTCAGCAAGTATAAATTGCTTTTTATGAAATGCTAAACTGACTTTGTTATTAAGAGTGGCTTCCCTTGTGGTGCAAGGGGCTAAGTCTCAGCACTATGAAGCTATCTATCCACAGCCTCTGCAGCATGGGTTTGATCCCCAGCCAGGGAGCTGACCCACATGACAGGCAGATCTCTCCTGTCTCACCCGTTGCTCCCCTTAGAAGTGTATTTCAGTAAATCTGCCTGTTCTGCTCCCCACTCTGTCTCTGGTGAATCCTCTCACCATCCCTGTACCCCAGCTCTGTATGCATAAATAACTATTTTCTCATCAACATGCATGGTCCACCTGAGTTTAAATTTGACAGTATGCAAGGCTGAGACATCACAGCAAGGTGTTATATACTCCCCATACTTAAAGATTCAAGAAGATATAATTAGTCAAAGTCAACCATGCAGATTTGCTTTCCATTGGATCTTAATCACTTGGCTACTTCATAGCTGTAGGTGATTTCTGATCCCCACAGTATCACTTCTGTCTCTCCATTCACTCATATTCAGAACATTATATTGTAACCATTTAATACATACAAAGGTTTATCAGGCATATATTTAATCTATTGTTTTTGAATGACATGGTATGGAGAAAAAGTAAGTCATGAATTGAAATAACTAGAGTTATTTTTATATCATGGTCTTTTTAACATCTCCTTCTCTTCTTCTGAGCCTGGTTTTTTTTGTTTGTTTGTTTGTTTTTTCATGTAAGTTAAATTGTATTCATATCACATACACACAGTCTCTTTCTCTGTCTAATGAACAGTGGACAAGTGAAATGCTTATTCTCCTGTGCTCATGCCTGAGAGGTTGCAACCCTCAGAGAGCCTTGCTTGGGTTCTATGAGATTTGTTTTTGTGCTTGCCTTTTGCCATCCCAAAGACTCGTTGAACACCATGCTGTGAGGCTCTGAACTTGTAAAACTTCAGGAAGCAGGAGCTCTGAGCCATGGGCTCTACATGAGGGGCAGCAGCTAGGTGTCAGGGCTCACCCTGTCACCCCAAGGATGCAGTGTCATGGAGCTTCGAGAAGCCCATGTGCACAACTGCTGTTGGTTATACTGATGACTATGCAACCCTTGCTGAGGAAGGCAAGCAAGGGAGGAGACAGAAGTATTCACAATTGAGAACCAGCCCTTCCCTGGCATCTGTTGTTTAACTTTGTGATTATAAGAAGGTGCTTCGGGATCCAAACACTCTGACTTTGCTTCAGGGAAAGTTTGAGTACAAGGAGTTCAGTTTATCTGTTTGTGAGAGGTAGACAGAGGGAGAGAGAGACAGGAAATGAAAGCAGGCCAGCCAGGAACTGTATTGTAGGGAGGCGCTGAAGGATTTGGGTGGGGAAATGGGGAAACTGGGCAATTTCCTGTCTTCTAAACCAGTTCTTTATTCTGAAATGTAGTCCAGGAATGCCGTGTTCCGCCTCCGTATTCAAATGACAGTAACTAAAACTTCTTAACTAAATATTGATAATTCGATTATTAACTACTGTATGTCTGTACCAGCTATACAAGTCACTGGTCGCCAGTATTTACTCTTTTCTCTTTTTTTGTTTTAAAAACAAACACTTCATAGAGAAATTATTTCTAAAACTGGCTGCAATTATTTGGCATTGTCCATGACGTTAACATGTCACACCTTTAAAATCTAGTCACTGGACTACATGGTAGGTAGGACTAAGTAGTAATTCTAAGAAATGACTAACTAGGATCACTTTTGCAATATTACACGCTGTTCCTCTCTTCCAAGTAAAAGGTATTAGTGCTCTTGGACTTCTGCCACCTTTTATTATGGCAGATAATTAGAGGTTTGGGAATTTATGACAAGCATGAGGTAAAGAAATAACTTGTACTATTCATTTAAATATGACAAGATTTGGTGTCTCAGTCGTAAAACTAACAACATTGGTCAGTGCTTCGCAAGATTTTGATGAGTAGGAGTTCCAGGCTCCCCAAGAGAGTCTGCATATTCTCCTTAGCTTACCAAAGCAATGACGTGCTTTCCTGAAGGCGAGAAGCATGCAATAAATGTGGTACAACAGAAGCACCAGTTTCCAGAACTGGATTAGGAAAATGGAAACCCAGACAAATGAGAGTCACACTGCTGTTCCCCCTTCTTTTTCAGATTTATATGAGCCCAGAGGTGATCTTATGCAGGGGCCATTCCACCAAAGCAGATATCTACAGCCTGGGGGCCACACTCATCCACATGCAGACTGGCACCCCGCCCTGGGTGAAGCGCTACCCTCGCTCAGCCTACCCCTCCTACCTCTACATAGTAAGTGGGCCAGCCAGCACTGAGTGTTTCCCCTGTTCAGGAGAGTCGCTCTTCCTCCGGTGCTGATGGCACAGTAGTAACCCATGAGAGGAAACTGAAAGTCCCATTTTTGCAAAGACACTGCTATATAAACAAAGTTATGAAAATGTACAACAGAGAATAAATGACATCTTACTCTGTTAAATGTAAAAAATGCCACTTAGTAGTATCAGAGTAACATAAATCTGACCCAAGGAAGATATGTCCTTTGAACACTTGCGCAGAAGATATTAGAGAGCCCTCCTTGGTGACGCAACTGGTTAGGACACAGCACTGTAAGCCAGCTGCAGTTGCTTCAATGCCAGTTCAGTCCCTGGCCCCGAATCCACATGGCACAGCAGACTGCCCCTGTCTCGTCTGCTGCTCTTGTTTTGGGGTATGAACTGTATTTGCTGCAGGGCATTCCTAGGAAGCAAAGACTTTTCTAGGTGGTGTTCCCAGAGTGCTTTGGCTGTTGAGGATATATTTCCATACCAGTGATGCTAAGAGAACTGGTTTGTTCACAGATCCACAAGCAAGCACCTCCGTTAGAAGATATTGCGGATGACTGCAGTCCCAACATGAGAGAGCTGATAGAGGCCGCCCTGCAGAGGAACCCCAACCACCGCCCCAGGGCAGCAGATCTGCTCAAACATGAAGCTCTGAACCCCCCCAGAGAGGAGCAACCACGCTGTCAGAGTCTGGACTCTGCCCTCTTTGAGCGGAAGAGGCTGCTGAGTAGGAAGGAGTTGGAACTTCCCGAGAACATTGCTGGTATGGGCCCTGCTGTGTGCTGCTTGCTTGTCTTCTTTTTCTGTCTGTGTCAAACCTCTGATGGAATTCATGATAGCACTAATAAATGAAGTGATTTCCTAAGTGCCAAAATGGATGCATTCAGCAAAACAAATGCATTAAATATTGACTAATCTACCAGCAAATTGTAACAGGTTTTTAGCACAAGTAAAGTCAGTAACAAGGTCCTGGAGTACTGCTCTGACCTTGCGACAGAGACTATCATTTGGCTTTAGAAATAAATAAATAAAATAAATCAAGCATGAATGTCTTGCTGCTATGAGGTAAGCCACTCCAGTCCTTGGCTCTGCACAGATAAAACACTGAGTTTGAATTCAACTTGTGTTTAGCTCCTTCTCTGCTTAAAATCTCTTTGCCAGCTCTGAGTCTTCACCCCCAGCTCTTTGAATATGCATGGAATGGCATATTGTTAAAATCTGTGGCATATTTAATCCAGGCCCTGATATTAAGTCTGGAATGTTTATTTGCATTCCTGTTTCTTGTCTGACTTTTCTGTATTTAAAGGGAACCATCTGGGACACTGGGAAAAATACCAGGATTTCTAGCTAATTTCTCGTCATCAGTGACTCTTTTTTGAACCTTTTTGTCTATGTCCTATTATATTAACCACCCCAAAGCGTTCAAAAACCAGTCTTTAATAAAACCAGAGCTTGAATGCTCTTTTATTAAGTTCAGTGAAACATTTTTTTTAAAGAAAGTATAGTATTTATTATGGAACATGTCCCCTGATCAATTACTATATTTTTCCTGTTTTCCTTTTCAGATTCATCATGCACAGGAAGCACTGAGGAATCGGAGATGCTGAAGAGGCAGCGTTCTCTCTACATAGACCTTGGAGCCCTGGCTGGCTATTTCAACCTAGTGCGGGGTCCACCAACCTTAGAATATGGCTAACTGGAGGCATCGTTGCCTCTAAATTAAGACTCGGTATATATCTCGTGGAAGCTGGTTCTGCTAACTCTGCACAGGAACTCTATGTAGTGAATCATGCCATTTATCAGCTGGGGCCCCCTGTGACAAATGAGTGACTCCACCTGTGTCCTCTATGGCTGAATTGTGAAGCTACCCTGGTACCTACCAGACCTAAAAGTTCTCATTCTTAGGTAGTGTGACTCAAAGGAAAGAGGTTGAGAGTTCATGGAAGGATTATTTCTGGTGATTGATTTTATTCACTATGCACTTTGCTCAAAATATAAAAAATGCCAATCACAAGGATAACATATTAGCCTAAAATTACTATTCTTGGTTCTGATTTAAGGATAGGAACTTTATTTATCTCAGAATAGTCATTTTCTGTTTTTTGGTGTATGATAGCTCTTTGAGCCCTTGTTTGATAGATTCTATATAAAATCACTATATTTTGGGTGAATAGAACAACTTGAATATTACAGCAATAAGCTGAACTAGTGTCTTAAAAATGGCTAACTGATTAATTAGGAGTCATCCAACAGGCAGCCACTAGTGACAGATTCTGTTATGTTCCTATGGAAACATTTTGTACTGTATGTGCTATGCTTAAAACATTTAAAACATGACGTTTTGAATGTAAATAAAACTGTGTAAACCACATAATTTCCGTACATCCTAAAGGATGATGTGACCTTTAAGAAAAATGGGAACTTTTGTAAATTCTTAATGATACTCTTTTATAATTCACTTGACTGTTTTCTTTTAAGCATTTGCACACTAAAATAGCATACTGTGTATGTTTTATAGCAAATGCCTTCATGAATCTTTCTTATATGTATGTTTTTAACATTGTAGAGTACACGAGTATTCCTATGTAAAATATATTTTTACATCATACAAGTGAAACCAATACTTACCCAACAGGATTGGTTAAATCAACTGAATAAATTCAGCAATTTGTTTTAATTGTTGTAAAGAATGTGATTCTTGACTGGAGTGAGTTTCAGGGTTGGCATATAAGTTGGAGAGGAACATGTACAGGGGGAGGCAAAAAATACTTGAGCTTTGTAACTTAACCTGCTCCATTTTTACTCCTGTTTTGTCATTATCCTCATCTGGGAAGTATCGCATTCCTTTTAGATATGTTAAAATAGAAAAGTAATTGCAAACCTCTGGTTCAGGCTACATGTGTAGCTATTTGGCATCTTATTTTTTTTATACGTCTATACTACCTTTGGGTATATGTTTTTGCACTCTTTGCCTATATTACTTAGAAAATTAATAACTGTCCAGTGGGGGTCTGGCACTGTTTGCTGAGTGACTAGTATTAAACATTTTTACTTGTGTTACGTGAATCATACCATCACTGTAATCTTCACACCACATGCATGAAAAGGCATTGTTGTTACCTCTCATTTTCAGAAGGGAAATCATCGTAGCCAGACTAGTAACCCAACGCTCATCTTACATGAGAGAAGTTGCTGTGTAGTCGTGCTCACTTCCTCCACCCCATAAAGGCCCTCCACCTGGGGAAGCATCAGCTGCTTTTTGTTAAATAATAGAAAAAATATATATATGGTCTCTGCCCTGAATCCTGGCAACAAGCTCGTAAAAACCCTTACAAGTTCCTAAGTGATAAGAGCAGGCTTTATTGTAACCAGAGAGCTCTGGTGGGCTCCAGGATGAGAGCTGGTCACCAGAAAGACCCAGTCACAACTACAAGCTTGGGACTTTCATCTCTGACCCCATTTTTCCAGAGAGGGGAGAGGGCTAGAAACAGTTAATTATCAATCATGCCTCTGTGAGGAGACCTCCACAAAGACCTCAATAGTGTGGGTTTAGAGAAGCTGACAATATCCTAGGGAGGGTGATGCACTCCAGCTCCTGGGAGACAGCACACCTGAGCTGGAGGCCCTCCCCGACCTCATCCCAAGGGTCTCTTCATTTGGCCATTCATCTAGAAGTTTTTTACACCAAATCCCCCAATAAACTGGTAAATGTCATCGTTTCCCTGAGTTCCGTCAGTTACTCTAGCAAGTTAATAGAACTGGAAATGGGGGGCATGGGAACCTCCAATTTATGACCAATTAGTCAGAAGCACAAGTGACAACCTGAACTTATATCTGAAGTAGGGAGTCTTATGGATTGAACCGTTAATCCATGCGATCGACCATTATCTCAACAGATAGTGTTACCCAACTGGTGTCACAGAATTGCTTGGTAGGGGAAACACCACATGTTTGGTGTCTGAAGTATTGTGACTGTGATACCAGTTTGGAAATAAAAGGAAAACTCAAAAGGAAACGACTGGATTTTTCTTACCACTCAATGGCAGGTACTTGGCTCATCCCTCCTTTGAAATTGTAATTTCTTCTCCTGTAACTAAAATTTTTTAAAAAACATGGGGAATTCATTTTCTCTCATTTCAAAATCAAAGTGAGAGCCACTCAGATCTTCTCACATGATGACAGAGTATGTGCTTCATTTATTTTCAGGCCTGGGGTAAGTCCTAAGTGCTTAACCAAATCAGAGACATCTGTTTCACCAGAAATTAGAGCTAGAGGCAATAAAGCTTGGCTATCTGACTGCCTAGGGAGCAATAACTGATTTATGAGATCCTGTTAATTCTGGTGTCCATCTCAGGGAAGCCAAGTGGAAATACAAATCAGTGAGAAATCTTTAGAAAGCACAGCCCTCTCTCATCTCAGCTCTGGGTCTATGCAGAGGTGACAGAGTTCCTAGTAACTATATCATTGCAGGAATAACCCTAAAGATTAGAAGGGGTGTGGAATTGCTTTACAATGTTGACTGTCATTATTGCTTTCGGGTAACTCATGGTCAATTTTCTCCCTATGAAGCTTAATGTACTTTGAATCTATCTTTCCAGCATGACACAGAACTTCAAAGAGCAGGGACTCTCTTCCTTTCCCCGAACACTTGACTCTTCTGATCCTAAGTAATAGTCTTCCAGGGCACAAGGAGATGAAAGGGAAAGAAAAGTTTCAGGGAAAAGAAGGTTGATATGCACTACTGCAGGCTTCGGGTGGGTGAAATTAACTTCCCATTTGGTGGCGGTGAGCACATGTGCTTGTGAATCCACAGGCACAGGTGATAAGTTACAGGATGGAAAGGCCTGGAAACTCTTTGAACAGCTCTTGGGCTTTTATGAAAAAAAACGGCACACTTCCTCCTTGCACTCCCACTCTCTTCCTCCTCCCCACTTCTGCTTACATATTTCTTCTGACTGAAAATTCAGCTCTTGCCAAAGTTTTAGTCTCAACAAGTCAGATAGCTGGGTGGTAATTGTGGGCCCAGGTGGCTCCCCAAACCTCTCACAACTTCTGTGTGTGGACTTATTTGTAAGTTCTCACCAGGGTGAATGAGTAAGAAAGTGCAATGGTTTCTGTTACGTAGGTCACATAGGAAAGAAAGAGAAAGAAGGTCATTAACTTAGATTATTTTCCCCCTGAAAATTAAAGTCCCATGTTTTGGTCTGGCCAACAGATAATAGCCAACAGAAAGTTCTGTCAGGTGCCTTGCTCATTCTCCTGTTCAGTCTCTCCTTCACCTTCCTCCAACCCCGCCCTGTGCCCCAGTGTTGTTCTCCCAAGGTAATTGCTGCTAATAAATATAATCTCTGCACACACACATTTGTTATTATATAACACCCTTCTCTTTTTCTCAAATAACATTCAGCACTACAACAAAGCACACACACAGCAGTATAATTTAGTCATAGTTTTATGTCTTGGTTTGCTAGGTTTTATTTGACAGATTATTTCCAGACTACAGAAGGAGTTTACTAAGACAAATCTTATTTAGCAAGTTTTGCATTGCATTTGTCTTTAAAAAAAAAATCCTTAGCTATTTCTGCCATGAGTTTTCTGATGTCCTTCGGAAATTGAGAGTGCAACCAGATGCCTTCTCATTTGCTTCTGGTCACTGAAATCTTTAGAATTCATTTTCTAAGAAGGGAACTTGAAAGGCAATATGTTCATGGGTCTGTCTAAGGATCAAATTTATTTGCAGAGCAGGCATTAGAAACAAAGCTCAGACCATACTGCTGTTTGCTGTTTCTTTTTCATCTCTCAAGGACCTGGGAAATCCCAGGGCAGAAACAAGACAGCAGTTTACACTTGTGTTAGTTTTAGCCGTGGGTTAACTGTCTCTCTAGAGAGGAATTATTGGTCTAGACTGATCAAGTTTCCTTTCCACTGATACCAAGAGACTGGATCTTGTCTCCTGTTGATGTCATGGGATATGACACACGTGGGTGAGAATAGGCTCTGGGGTAAGGATGAAGGAGAGAAGAATTTCTATAAATGGAAGCAAAAGTCAAGGCAATATTAAGGGAGAAGAACTGGTAGTGTTTGGTACAAGAAATAAAGTCATGGGTTGCTCATTAAAGTTGACAATGACCAAGAATGTTGTTAAGTACCAGCTGTGTGCTCAGCACTTTAGAATACAGTTGTGGGTAGATACAGTTATACTCTATTGAATTAAATACGTGGCAGTCAAACTCCTTTTCATATAAACTACTACAGCTTTGGCATTATTCTTTCTGATGAGGATGAATAAAATCACAGCCAATTGTGAATTCAGCAAAATGGTGCCAAACATTCTAAAAGCAAAGTTTTCCTAAGTAACCTTAACTTCAGGAGTTGGCAGGTGTGTTGGGCAATGCTAGTCTTTTTCATTTTTTGCTACAATGTAGGAGTGTCAGAAAGTGGGAATAAGCATGGATCAGTCCTACCTTCTAAAAACCAGAGCCCACTTGTATTAGGGTGGGTTGTGTTTAGAATTTACAAAGAATGGCCACTTAGGTATCATATTGTAACAGGGTGGTCCCCAGGAAAAAGGGAGGTTGCAGGTACCTCCATCCAAAGGAGGGTGTAGCTGAGCAGGGAGAAGAATCTGGACTGAGACAGAAGGAAGAAGAAAGCAGAATGGAGAGCCTGAAGGAGACCTGAGGGGAAGACATGTGGAGCAGAGAGAATGTAAAATGCAGCTCTTGTTTCTTGGTCCTGGATTACTTGAAACAGATGTGGGTGAGAGACCCTTCAGATTGGCAGTGCTTATCTTGATTTTAACTTTGCTCTTTTCCTCCCAGACTTGTCTGGCCATTTCTGACCCTTCTTTAATGGGTCCCTGCTGGAAGATGCTTTAAACTTGTGGCGGGCTTTGCATCCTTGTTTTGGGCCAATCCCTTTTAGGTAGACTTTTACCCACAGGGGGATGGGTGTTTGAGTTAAAAAACCATATTCTTTGTCTTTTTCATATTGCACACTAATCGTATTAAAGTTCCTTTCCATTAAACGTCTTTGATATTTTGTCTTGATGTGGTGGATGGCAGAACCTACTTAGAGCGGGCAGGTTTGACAGTCCTAGGGTGCCCCACTCCCTGCCCTGTAACAGTGTGAGGCTTCAATTTGTCAAACAAGGGGACAACCTCAGAGGAAATGGAGACTGAAATTACTGAATGCTAACGTTGTGGATGATATCGTAGTAGCCACTTGTAAATATATTAGTAAGGTAAGAAATTAAGACTCTAAAGATTCAATAAGTGATATGAGGACACACATGGAAACCCAATTTTTGAACCCAGGTCCATCTAACTCCAAAGTTTATACCATTCCCAATAAACTCCACTGGTTCATAATTTCACTGGAAGAGGAGATAGGAAATTCTTACCTAAGTTTGTCATGAAGAAAACCCAAATCTTTTGATACCTATATTACTCCTACTTCAGAAATGAGCTTACTTGGATTATAGTGTTGTTTACTAAACAGATACTTTTCCTCAATACAAACTGTACAGAATGTATTCTTATCTCACAAAGCATTTACAATCTGGTTTATGATAAGTTCAGTATTTATAATCAGATCAAAACCCATAAAGTTAGTGATCAGGGTATTTAATGTAACTAAGGGCATACTTGTGAGGCATAGAGTGCTGTGTGAGTACATAGAGAATGAAAAGTTTGAAGGAATAAGAATTGTAATAAGACCTGGAAAAGATTTGCCTCAATGAAGGTCTTCCTTAGATTGGACTCCCCAGAAAACAGAGATGAGGCAAAGCTTAAGCACTCGTACTTTTTGGAAACTACAATTCCAAGGCAATGAGAGGGCAGGAAAAGGGAAGGAAAACAGGAAAGAATGAGGGCAAATGAAAGGTAGTATTTATTCAACTGGTCACAGCTTCAGGAAAAGACACCACTGGCTAGCAGTCTCATGGATTATCTTCTTAGAGACCATACAGAACAAAATGTCCCAGAGAAGCTAGTGGAAGGAAGGAAAGGAGAGGGATTCATGATTCATTCTTCTCCTCCTCCCCCTGCTCCCACCTGCCTTCTGTGTCACTGGCCAGTCTTTTGCTATGAGGATTAGTGTCTCAGCTCCCCTGCATTTTAAGGTTGCATCTCTAGACACTTATGTGTGAACAGTTGCTGGGGAAGCCAGTTCCCATGTGCTGCAGCCCAACAATGGAAGAGACCAGTGCCATCATCCTGGACATTAAAGCTGCTGTGTTTCTCCACAGAAGTGGAAGCAATAGTGGCCACTTTGTAGCTTAATGCTGCTCTTGGTGGATTCTTAGAGAAGGCCAATGCCAAAAAGCATGGTGGAGGCAATTAAAGCAATTTGTATTATGTGTGTGTGTGTGTATAGGAGGGGTTCATCTCAATGAGTAAGCAACCAAGGGCACAAGAGACAGATGGGGACAAATGAATCTGAGGAGGTGTGTGAATTTTAACTGCTAGAGTTGCCAGTAAAAAGAAATGAGGCATTCCAAGAGCTAGCACAGTCTAGAGTATCCTAGTCAAAAAGCGGAGTCATCTGAGAACAGTTTATTCACAGTGGCTCTCTTTCTAGAGTTAGCAGTGTGGAGGCATCAAATGGCATTAGTAGTATACTTGTGTTAGGCAATTACTGAGCGCAGGACAGTCACATAGAATAGGCCACCTTGCAAGGATTATTGAATGAATAACCTTTGGTGAAGGGACATAATCAACCCCCAGGCAATCTTTTAAAGGAATTTGAAGAAGCCAGACAGTGATGAGTCCACATTCCAGAAATTAGCCATTAGGGGCTAAGAGCTTGGTGCAGAGTGAGGAGAGTACATCTGGAGGGGCATCTGGATGAGTTCTGATACAATCTCAGACAGCCTCTAGTCTAGATCTCAGGTTTTTTTTTTAGGAAGGGGTAAGAGATAATGTAGCTTGCTCGGAATTGCAGAACTAGGAAAGACTTTGCAAGATGAGCAGATGTAGCTGGGTGGAGGGAAATGCACCTCAGACCAGAAAAGTTAGGTAATCAAATATACCCAGAGGCAGGAATGACCAAGGCATGTCTGTGGAATATTGAGTTCAAAGATTGAGATAAATACTGGTAAATGAGGGTGCATAATCTGAAGGATTTGGAAAGTAGCCAGATCAGTTTCGCCTTAGTGTGGTGGAAAGAGATTGCTAGTCAAGGTTTTCTGAAATGAAAGCAACACTGAGTAAGAACAGTCGAGGGAGAAAAATGAATTCCCTTTAGAAAAAAAAAGGGGAAATGGACTCAGTGAGTCTAGTTGGGAGATAATTGAGTCTAGCTGGGAAATGAATGAATGCATGCAGAAACAGAGTGAAGCTAGCCTGGCTAAAGAGGTCCTTCAGAGGGAAATTGGTAGGGACTGTGTATCGCTGGATGAAGAGATGAAATGAAATGAATGAGCAGAAACTGAACATACATTTTTAAGTCTGGGTGACTGAAGAAATGGCCTTATGTTTCACAAAGGGGTGTGGGAGTGGGGTCATCTAGGCAGGAGTGGACACTTGCTCAATGATGGGCTTTGCATGGGGCAAGGTGAGAACACTCTAGTTAATCATGTCTTCTAATCTCCCAAAGGTTGTACTGAGAGTTGCTGTCCTCCAAATTGCAGGGGTTAACTGGGTGCCATCTATAGAGAACAATAATAAAGTCAACTAAATGTTGACATACTTTTTATTACGACTGCCCCAATCAGTGATAAAATGCTCCTCTGGGGGAAAAAAAAAAACAAAAAACCTTTTATTTATCTAAGTTCTAAGCAATTATTGTAGTGAGGGTTGACTTTTAATAGTAAACATAAACTTAAAGTTAGCACATTTTAATTACCTTTTTTACTTTTTAAATGTCTATTATTTTAATTATGATCATTTGTATCCGATAAAATAGAAAATGTACCACTTTTGCTATTTTAAGTGTAGAGTTGAGTGGCATCAAGTACACTCACACTGTTGTGCAACCATCACCACCATTCATCCCCAAATTTGTTTTCATCTTGCAAAACTGAAACTGCACCCATTTAACATTAACTTCCCTTTCCTCCTTTCCCCCACCCCCGTGACCACCATTCTACACTCTGTGTTGATGATTTTGACTGTTCTTAAGCCTCAAATCAGTGGGGTCATTACTTACCCTTTCATAAGCATTGCCATAAGCTAGTCAATTTGTGGAATGAGTTATAAAGTCACCTGCACAGAGCACTCAGCCCCATGAGTGATTCTCATAGCACCCAATGATTGAAGTGCCGGCAGGCATGGCTGCTTCTGTGGGTTTACACACTCTGTGAACAGTGAATGACAGCTTAGTGGTTTTAGATAAGAAATAGAATGCAAGTTGTTCCCATTCTGTTATGCTACGTGACCGCTCAGAGTTCTTATTTGTGTTGAACATTTAAATAGTGAGAGTGTTGTGCAGACTGAGGGGCACCCCGAACTCCCAAACCTGCATGCTTTAAATAGTTTCTACCATCAGCCACTTAGAGACAAAACATAATCTTAGTGTGAAAGGATATTAATGAAATAACGTGCACGGAGAGAGAAGAACAGATATAGCTTCTCAATGAAACACCAAGTTACCCCACCCCTCGTGGGCATTTGCCCAGCCAAACATGGTTGACTCAAATTCGGGCCACTCAGGCCCAAAAGTTCACCACAAGTCTATGGTACCTTCTGGCAGGGAACCATAGTTAATGGACAGAATGGGCCAGACTGGTCTGGGATGAAGGAGCCAAATCAAAGTACACATCAAAATAATAGCTGCCATTTTTCAACCTCCCCACAAGTCTCTTCCAAGTGTCCCTACATGTCTTCTTCGAGGTCCCCCAAGTCCATGGGCAAGTCTGAAGCCAAGCAGTAACCAGGGCCTTCTTCAAACACCCCTGCTTTATGTGCTTCTCTAGTGTCCTCTCACTGCACAGGTTTATCCTTTGTTGGGGGGACAGGGAACATGGAAACTTTCCCTCTCATGGTGATTTCACTGTAACAAAACCATGTGTAAATTATGAGGTGAAATATTTTTGTCTGGTGTGTGCAAATTTTGATTTATATGTGAAATATATTTGAGTAATATCTTTAAAATTAATTACTATTTTATTGGAAAAACATGGAAGCAGCCCAAATGCCCAAAAGTAGATGACTGGATTAGAAAGATGTGGTACATATATACAATGGAATATTACTCAGCAACCAAAAAAGAGAAACACATGTCTTTTGCAGCAACTTGGATGGAGCTGGAAAAGATCATGCTTAGTGAGATAAGCCAGAAAGAGAAAGAAAAATACCGGATGGTTTCACTCATAGCAGGAGTATAATGGACCAGGTGAGAAAATAACAAAAATAATGAACAACCATAGACCAGAGACATTCTGTGGGGGTGGAGTGGGGAATGGGATCAAAAACGGGGGGGGGAGGGAGGGAAATGCACGGGACTATGGTAGTGGCACAGGGGTGATTTGGTGATGGGAAACCCGTGGGGATTACAATTGAGATGAAAAAAAAAATGTGCAAAATGATGTAAAAATAAACTTTTTAATAAAAAAAAATTAATTACTATTTTAATTACCATTAGTTTTAAAACAAACAAAAAGATGGATTGAGATTATAAAACATTCTTTCTTGTGGGGAGAGAGTTGCAATACTAGTTGCACATGATTTGAAAAAGATTAAAATGAGTCCCTGCAATAAAGATGGCCCTTCTCTACTGTTCAACAAAGAGAGAAATAGGCAATTGACATGTGACACATTCATGGTTTTATGAATGTTAGCCAAATAGCAAAAATGCAGAGAATATCAGCAGTTTATTAACATTTTTAAAATTTGTGTGTTTTGTTTTTGTTAGAGATAGCACAGATAGCATTTGAAAAATTGGAGCTTGAAGTGAAGAATGATGTAAAAAAATAAAAAATATAATGAAAATGAAGTTCATAACACACACACACACATACAAGAAGAAAAATTGGAGCTTGCAACTTTATAACTGTCTTTAAAACCTGGTAGAAATTTAATCATGAAGTCTTTGAAAGAGGCAGAGCTGAATCACATCTCTGCTGCTTTAAAAAAAAAAAAAAGGAAAATCCTGGCAAAATCTCCTAAAAATTACAAATAAAACCCATCAAGTGAAAATAGATTAAGAAGAGTTGTGAGAGATAATTATTATTTCCAGGCAAGAGGTGCAGTGGGTGAGAGGATTCACAGAGACAGAGTGGGGAGCAGAACAAGTGACTCTAATGAGATACACTGCTGGGGGGAGCAGCAGGCAACACAGGAAAGGCCTGCTGTGCCATGTGAGTTATTTGCCTGGCTGGGGTTCCAACTCATGCCATAGTAGTTAATAGTCTTGATTGCTTTGTGACTTTAACTCCTGCACCACCAGAGATGCCCTTTATTTATTCTTTTATGATGAAACTTTAAAAATTTCTTATATCACTCATTTTTGTACAATATTTGATTTCTCCCCTCAGGTGTAGTCCCCATAAATCTCCCAGCACATCACCATGAAGCATCACCAAGTCCCTTGCTCTCTTCTTTCCTTAAGTTTGACACATCTCCCTCAGCCTCTCCTGATGTATGCCTCAGGACTATACTTTGCCTGCAAGTTTTGCCCTCCCCCCACTTTTTCTTTTTTGGGGGGCCCTTTTCTAGTTTTCTCTAAATTCCTCCTATAAGAGAAACTACCTGATGTTTTTCTTTTTCCTTTTGATTTATTTTTATGAGCATAATCCCTTCTAGCACCATCCATGGTGCTGCAGATAGCATGAGTTTATCCTTTTTGACTGCTGAGTAGTGTTTCATTGTGTGTGTGTGTGTACACTACATCTTCTTGATCTGTTCATCTGTTTTTGGCTATTTAGGTTGTTTCTGTATTTTAGCTATTGTAAATAGTGCTGCAGTAAATATAAGAATGCGGGTTTCCTTTCAAATTAGTGTTTTTGTGTCCTCTGGGTAGATTCCTAGGAATTGCAGGGTCATAAGGTAACTCCATTTTTAATGATTTGAGGGCACTCCACTAACATTCCACAGTGGCTGGACCAGTTTGCATTCTTCATTTGTGAGAAATTTTATGTCATCATTTGGACCTAAATAATTTTCAGATGAACAAAACATTTCCATAGTTAAAGAAATGATATACCATCAGCAATCAAAAGGACTTTTTTGGCATAGATAGAAATAGTCTCAAATTATAACCTAGATTTGAAGGAACTTTTTGTAAAAATTAAACACACACTATTCTTTTAAAAGAATTTTAAAAATTAATTCAACCACCTTCTGGAAAATTGCATCATATTGGGAATAGTAGTAGACGTTAAAAAAATAAAATATATTGACATTTTTGGGGGGATAGGTCTCCTGATGTATGTCATAGCTACTAAATATTTAAGTGTTTTGATGTGACCATGCAGAAGACTGTCAAGTTAAAATAACTAGTTTGGGGCATCTTTTATTTTTCTGGGAACATTACTGTTCAATGTACCTAAAAAAAGAATTTGAAACAAATCAATAAGGAAGACCTGAACAGAAATCTCTGCCTTGGTGAAGGAAATGATAACATTGCAACTCTGACCAGTGTTCATGGTGGTGTCCAGAAAAAATCAAAGAATTCGATAAAAGTTCTTATTTGTGCTATCTGCAAATCATTCGCAATTCTTTTGCAGTTTACTTTTTGGTATGTGTTTCTACAGATGTGATGTTTTTGGAATTATGGAAAAGTTCTATCCCTTCTTAATAGTTTCACTTCATGTATGAAAAATGCTGCAGAGTAGAGATAGCATATGCAAAAACAAAGCCTTCCCCAGAGAAGACAGAGTACGTCTATGAAGCTGTGCGTCCCACAAAGACGAGTTCTGAAACATTAATCCTACCTTTGAAGTTGGGAGGATCAGCTCAGATTTTTATGAAGAAAACCCTTAACTTTGCAAGCACAAAATGTAAACAAGTGACATTTACATCAAAACTAAACTTGAATTTTGAAGAATGCAGACAAATGACAAAAGATTCTGGTCTCCTGTTACTAGAAGAAACCCAAATAACAAGTCTCAATCATTTCCCTGGGAACTAGGGACTGAGCCCAGATTGTTACAGGTGGTGTCCCTGCAGTGGGATGCTGGTGAGGATGAAGAGCTCTCAGCCAAACACCAGCAAAGTAGCTGCACAGGTGGAGACACTTGATAAGAAATAAAAAGGACAGCGGAAGCAGGCCTGTGGATTCATTCGGCATTGGGGACTTCAGCATTTCGGGGATCTCAACCATTCCAGGGTAAGAGATTTATCCCTGCCTTCCCCCCACCCCCACCCCCACATGCTGTGCTTCCAGAAGGCTGTTGTGGGCCTCTGAAGGATGTGGAGAGTCTGTCAGTAGCCAGCCTGAGGAGGAGAAAAAGTTCAGAGATTTTTCAGGTAGCCAAGCCACTGAAACTGTTCCTAGCTTTGTGATGGTTATAGCCTGGAAGTGCAGGCAAAGACCTTGCTGAACCGTGTGAATGTGGCCATTTGTCAGGTCATTCTGCACTGCAGTTGCTGTTGTCGGTGTCAATTGTCTAGTGCTGTGCTGGCACAGCTCTGGTGAGCATCTCCTATTGTGTCTTCTGCTATCTTCATGAGCTGCATCCGTCCCAAACGTCTGGTTTCCATATGTTCCAGTTCCTTCGTGGTGGGAAGACGTCATCTTGGGGTCCTTTGTGCTTAAGATTATAAAACACTGGACACTGCTTTGGAAGAGGTAAACAACCATTTGCGGCCTCTTTGTTTTTCCTTTTTGTTAAAGAAATCCCATTAATGTTATTCTCTAAACGTGAGTAGTCTTACAATTGCTCAAGTAGAGAACTCAGACAGTGGCTGGTAAACAACCTGGGTATTGCCCTTGGCCAGTTTTAGTGCCCCTCGCTGCCCCACATCAACTGGACACTCAATTTAAGTGACTAGTGCAAATACTGTCAACTTCCTGGGTTTTGTATCAGGCAACAATTTGGAATTTTTTAGCAAGTATAAAAAAATGTCTACAGTGAATATTCTGAAGCTCTTTTGACTAGAAATTTGTTGGTAATGAAGACTTTGAAAGTCACTGGGCTAAATCCCCAAGAAACAAAAATATTGGCAGTATTGACATTTCAAGAATTTATTTTGAAATGGTATTTTTGTGAATCTGTGCATCTGTTGTTTTATGTTAAAGAAACTCTGAAATTAAAATTAGTACACATTGTTGTACAGTGACAGATAAACAAATCTGATCACATGACAGAATGTGTTGCTCATGAGTATACAAAATTGGGTCAAAGATCAATTTGTCATTGACAAAGTTGCAGCTGTGGCTCTAAATATATACTGCAGTATTCTTTACTATAACAAAAAGGTGTAGAAATAATTTTTCTCTTTCAAAAGTACATTAATGCATTTAAAATTTTAATCTTTTACAGTTTTTTGAACTGTAACATTTTAATTTTAATATTTTTTATTGTCAAGGTTATATAGTAGAAGTTGAAATTTTCTTTTTTTTGTATTTCTTTTCTGGTCATCATTATTTCACATTGTGATTATGTTGAAAATCATTTTGTCATATACAGAAAGAGGGTGTTAAAAAATTACCTGCTCTAGGGATTATGTTGATTGTGTGAAAGACTCTTCTATCTGACAATCTCATTTTTGCATAAAGGAGAATATTGAACCTTAATGAAATTTAGCAGGAATTTTTAAAATGTACTGAAAAGATACCAACGATGAAGTAGCTTATGAATTTAGGGCTTCTAGGATATTTATAAATGTTGGTGTGGGTCTTACTATCTCGGCTGCTCACAGTCTAGTTAGAAAGAAATCATGAACCATGAAAAAAGGTGCTTCCTAAATGAACAAATTTAATTTCAGAGGAAACTGAGCAGCCAAAAAAACAAACAAAATAATAAGAGGAATTGCAATGAGTTGAAAATCGCATGGAAAGTGAGTGATACTATCTTATCAAAACAGTGAAGGAAACTTTGACACATGTTTTTGACTCTACTGGTCAAATCAGAGAAGTGAAGTTCAGTAGGTGATGATATTGGTGTGAAGTTTAGCAGAACTTTTAATTCAAATCTTCAGTTGTAGATATAACACGTCTCACCTAAAATAGGTCAATTTCTCAAGAAAACTGGTTTTGTTTCCTTCCTCTTCTATACTCACTGATGGTAATTCAGAACTAAGCTGGGATAACTAAAAAAGTCTGAGAGAAAAAGGAAGTGTGTGAATATGGTTAATATGAGTTTTCAGTATATTTATGGTCAGTATGTAAATGGTCAATTTTCACCATTTCCTTCCCACTCAGATTCTCAGTCCTTTCATAGACCAGTTTGGGGCTTTGGGACTTTAATTGGAAGCATGACATCTGAACCAAGATGGAAACAAAGGAAAGATATAGGTAGTCATATACAAGAGGTTATTTAGTTAATAATAATAATAATAAAAGGTGAGGCCCTCCCTGGTGGCGCAGCGGGTTAAAGCACTGCACTGAGAAGCTAAAGCCACTTCCGCATGAGTTCGATTCCCGCCTGCCCCGGAGGAGACCACATGGCGTGGCAAACCTCTCCTGACCCACCCGCTGCTCCCCTCAGCAGTGTACTTCGTTGATCTGCCTGTTCTGCTCCCCACTCTGTCTCTGGTGAAGTCTCTCACTGCCCCTGAGTCTCTGGCCTGTACCCCAGTTCTGTATGTACAAATAAATAAATCTTTTAAAAAAAATTAAAATAATAATAATAATAAAAGGTGTTTCAGTTTGTGTAGAGGAGAGCCATATAGAAAATGTTTACTGCTGCATGACTGATAACTCTGAAATAACAGCAACCGCAGGGTAAGTAAATGATGGGGCATTTATTTATGGATCTCATGTTATCAAATAAAAAAAATCATGCAATCAGAAATAGTGCTTCCAATCTGCAGGATTAGGATATAAATGCATCTCATAAAAGAAAATAATATGGAAATTCAGTGGTATAGTGGTATGTATAGTAAAGGAGTTAATGATTGCACAAAAGAGTGGACCTATGTTCAATTGCTGTAGGGAGAGATACCGAACAGCAAATCTGATTATACTTCAAAGGAAGTCTCCATTGCACTTAGCAAAAACAGAACCCCACTACCCTGGCAAACATGGGCTGTTATCTCAGGAATCAACTCTCAAAACTTCTCTTGCTGCCTTTACCACCATGATGCACACACACTGTTACCTCTTCTAGAACAATCCTTTCCTATTGCCATATTGCTAATTCTTCAGATCTTGACTTTGTTGGAGGCCTGGTGCAAAAGAGGGGCTGAACTCCAGCAGTTGACTCAGGTACCACCCACACTGAAATGAATTCTTGAAGCAGGGCCTTGGCCTGAACTTTCTGCTCCACTGTGAGGGGCTGCTGGGAAGGGGTGGAGCTGAGCAGCCATTTTGGAAGCCTTTAAAAGGGAGCCAGCTGCACAGTATAAGGCAGCTACTCCCATTAGGCATGCAGCAGGCCCGGGGCAGGGTGGAAGGTGTGCTTAGCAGCAGTAAAGGCCAAACCTTAACAGTTTCTATAGGTGCAATTTCACTTGGCACCATAAGTGGGTGACTGGCCCTAACCCTTCTACCTCTGCCCTATTAGTTCTCCTCTACTTTCTACCTTGTTGGTTAAAATAAATTGACTTTTTTGCTCTGCGCCCAAAACCCTTTTGTTTCATTTGTGGCAGTGTAACAGGAAAGCCCTGATATGAAATGGGTTGCCTGATTGTGGGTCCTCACCTGTGCACTTAAAGTGACTTATAATAATACTCAACTTCAGGCACACAAAAAGGTTAATAACAAAAGGAGGGAAATGAAGAAATGAATATTTCAGGGAGGAAGAGAGGGAGATAAAGTGGGAAATTGCATCCTACCAGTTCCGCTGACCTGGAATCCCAACGGCACACTGAGAGCCAGTGAAAAGCCAAGAGCCACCAAGACAGCAAGAGACCCCCAAGGCCCACATGTCTGGTTTTGCACCAAACCTGGCTTTCTACCCCAGCATCTATGACTAGACATAAGCACCATGGAGGCAGGCAGGTTGGGTGGTAGGAGCATCACAATCCTGCAGATACAACAATGTTCAGTGAATATTTGATGAATGAGTTTTAACACTGAATGAAAATGGAGGGACTGACAACTTTACATGTGATTTGATTACAAATATTTCTTTTAAAAGCATATTTAACTGACAAAAAGGAAATACTGTACAACAAAATGTTTTAATTGCAAAATTTCTTTTGCAGACATGTTTTTTTTTACAGTTATAAATACACTTCATGTTTTTAAAATGCAATGAAAAAGAGGAAACTAAGTCCAATGCTTATAACTGTGATTTGAGTTAAAAAAAAAAATTAGGGTAATCTTTGTGTAGAGGGAACTTTCATTTACATAAACTATCCATATGCAGCCACTATAGAGGTCAGCCCAGAGTGAGAAGGGAAATGAAACAGAAGAATGATAACACCTGCTCAGAGAGCTGGTCAGGGACCACCCCAAAGATGCAGAAAGGATGCAAGATGGATTTCGGCAGGAATGCAGGTGGAGAGAGAGTTAATGAGGCAGCAAATGCTGAAGAAATGTGGAGGAATGCTGAAGAAATTGCTGGGGGTAACCCCAAGAAAGAAGCAGTGAAGGACAGTTGGGCACTGATAATGGCTTTGCTTGGTTAATCAAATGAAAAAGGGAGCAGAACCTAGGGGATTCTGAGGAAACCAGGCCATGGTGTTGCTCTTGATGCTGTGTGTGAGTGTGTGTATGTTTCAAATGAGCAATCAAGGCCCGACCCCAAGTTAAGTTCAAATGATACATGCAGCTTAATAAAAGGGGACATCATATTTTATCTGGAAAAAGTTCAGTGTGTCAAAGGTGAAGGAAACTTGGGAGTTCAATTAAGATGAGTAAATCTACCCCCATAGTGAAACTCACTGAAAGCTGACATGTACATGACTAACCCATCAAGTGAGAGATACAGCCTGGTCAAGGGAGGAACTGGAGAAGCAAGCTAGGGGAAGGAAATGACATGTTTGTTGTGCTAGAAGAAACTGGGTGAGGTGAGTGGCAGGGACAATTTCTGGCTTGTTTGGTGGTAGGCTGGGGCAATTATGTAATGACAGCTTATAAGGACCTTCCTAAAATAACTTCATCTCACGAACAGCCAATAATTACAAGTAAAAAAAAGTAATGACATGCAAGGAAGATCAATTCTTTTTGTTTACAACATTCTTTTTAAGATTTATTTTATTTATTTATGCATACAAGAACTGGAGCATAGGCCAGAGGTGTGGGAGTGAGAGGATTCACCATAAACAGAGGGGGGAGCAGAACAGGTAAATCTACTAAAATACACTGCAGCAGGGAGCAGCAGGCGAGAAAGAAGAGGTTTGCTGCGCCATGTGGGCAAGCTCCCTGGCCAGGGATTGAACTCATACTGCAAATAGCTTCACAGTACTGATACTTAGCCCCCTGAGCCACAAGAGAGGCCCCAAGAAAGATTCGCTTTATGGACTGTTACATGGTGGACAGAAGCACAAACATCCCCAAGAGGTGAGGAGGATGGAAGATGGGACAGTCAATGGTCCCATCTGGTTAACCCAATGGTTAACTTTGTTAACAAGGTAACTAGTTCTGTAGGGGCTTTAGGGTGAGGGTCTGGGGAAGACTCTGGAACTATCTGGTCTAGCAAATTTGTTCTCCTGGGAACTCCAACTGCCTTTCTCATCCCATGCTGGCTGAGTTGCTTATGTATTGTAAGGTCCAACCTAGTTCCTGCCTGGGTTTATGGATTGTAATCCAAAGCCATGAAGTTACTCATCCTTGTATCAAAGAAGTAAAGGGTGTCGACATTCACTAAGCTTATCAGTTAAACAAAATACATCTTTCCTTACCCAGTCATCAACAGAAACTGACAGAAAAGTCTAAGAATTCAACACAAATTATTAGTGTATTCATTTCACCAGTAAACCTGCTTTCTGATGGAACTGTAATAACCAACAGCTAGGAGATTTCTCTCCAGTATTTAGGCACAGTACCTCATCAAGTCTCCAGATAGGAGAGAATATGCCAAGACCTCTGTGGCCTCCCAGGTAATTTAACCATAAGGTCTCCGGGCTAACCTGCCCCAAGTTCATAGTCAAGAATTAATAAGTGGAAATAAGGCCTCTAACTTATGATTATTCATTTAGCAACTTTTTGATTTTAGGAAGATATGAAGCTATATACATTCAGGAGAAACCAGACTTGAATTTTGAATGGTGGTTTTTCCCACCCAGGACTGGCATGTGGTATCATACCCTCTCCTGAACTGGGCGGTGGCAGTGAGCTGTATTCCAACCCAGTCATGCAATCATGAGTTTTATTTTGTTGCTAACATTTTTAAAAAATATTTATTTATGCATACAGAACTGGGGTATAAGTCAGAGGTGAGGGATAGTGAGAGGATTCACCAGAGACAGAGTGGCAAATGGAACAGGCAGATCGATGAAGTACACTGCTGAGGGGAGCAACAGTCAGGTTAGGAGAGGTCTTCTGGGCCATGTGGGTCACCTCCAGGGCCGGGGATTGAACCAGCACTGAAGCAGTGCTGTGCTTTAACCTGCTGCGCCACCAGGGAGGGCCCACTAACATTAAAAAAAAAAAAAAAAAACAGTCCTTAAATTACAATAGTTTGACTGCAATAATTTTAAGTTATGATAGGTTTACTGATGTAGCTCCCTTGAAAACTGGGAAAGATTATTAACATCTGTGACTGTTTTGTCTGTCTGTCTGTCTCTTCCTTACACACACACACACACACACACACACACACACACACAGCAATATGGGGTAAAAGTGGGAGTTCAAAAATGACATTTTCCGGCATGTGGTAATGCTAGTCATTATAGGACGAGAGTCAAGCTAATTTCCCTAAAATAGCACAGAGATGCAGGGATAAAGTGGCACTTGAATCTCTGGTTCTAGGCTTTCCTCAGCCCTCCTTCCCCACATCTCTGTTTCTCTCTTTATAAACATCATCTCACATCCTTGGATTTATTAATTTCCTTTGGGGCGCTAACCTACCTTGGGGGTCTATCTCTCACCATCAAAATAACACACACAGCCTAGTGAAATCAGTTTGGACATTGGAAATTGAGCTGCTGAGGAGGAGAGCCTCAAGCAGAAGCAGATGAGTAGAGGTCTGGGTACTCATGACTCACCAGTTCTTGCTTTTGACTTTGGGAATGTCTCAGTGACAGCTGCTACAGATGCCAAAGGCAGCACTAAAAGAAAGACAACCATGTTTAACTGCGGAGCCAGGGCAGTGTGGTTCAGGGAGGTGAGAGCCAGACACCTGGGAGTCGAAGGCAATAATCGACCATGTAGATGTAAGGTCACTGCAACTTCAGTGACCACTGACTATGAATATGATGGCAGTTAGCCACCCACTTAGGAGTCTGTCATTTAGAGGAGGAATTTGACTGATTTAGCACATAGTCAGAAACATGTAATACATGTGACTCAAAAAGTCATGCAATCAGAAATAGTTCCTCCAATCTGCAGGATTAGGACATAAATGCATCTCATGAAAGAAAATCATATGGAATTTTAGTGGGGTAGTTGTATGTCATATATGTGCAAAAAATGGGGTGATAATAAAACCCCACTGGGGCGGTCCTCATCAACACTCTTTTCCCCCAGTTTGCATGATAAATGCTGTGGTCATCTTACTAAGTACAGAGTTTGCTCTTGCCTCACAGTTGAAGCAAGGGTGGGTTTTCCTAACATGGAAGGGGAGTGGTCACTTCTGTTCAGAGAAATACAGGGAGGGAAGTGGTAGCTTTGAAAGCAAAGATTTAAAAAAAAAAAAAAAAACCTGCTGCCCATTGTTGGTAGGAAAAAGGGAGCAAGATCGAAGTAACAAACAAAATGGTGTGGAAAAAACCAGCAGCCAGAAGAAACCTGCTGAGGATAAAGGAGGTTGGACTGCTGCTGAGGTCTGGGGAGCAGAGATCGGCAATGTCATGTGATCCTTTGCACAACTGGGAAGGCTTTGGAACACACTGAAGTGCCACAGATGGAGGCAGTGAGTCACTGAGGTAGAACCAGACAGGCAGAATTCTGAGTTGAGTAATTTGCTGGAGGCAGTCAGATCAGCATGTGTCACTGCCAGAGCTGTGCAGTCAATGACAAACAATTTCCAGACTAAGGTTCTGTGTCGGAGGAGAAGTCCAATTCCGGTAAGACCTCTGAGGAAGCTGTTGCTCAAAAAGTTTCTGAAGGACTCATGCTTTTTATCCTGAGAAATTTAAGATGATGGTCAGTCCTGGCTTTGGAATAGATGCTGAGTCCTAAAAATATGATTTTCTTAGATCAAGCCCTTAACTTGGGCAAATGAAATCTAAGGGAGTTGAGTAGCTTGCGTTGTCCAAACACTCAGTGGCAGATCTGGAATTTAAATTGCACTGTCCTGATTGATTCTCAGGTCAGTAGTCAGGTGTTTTGTGAACACATTGGGCCATGCAATGTTACCAAGAAGTCTTTCCTTTTGGAAATTAGCAGCACGTGCTGGAATAATAAAGACTTTAGAAAACTGGAGGTGGAGAAGCAATTTAACTCAGGACTTTCTGATCTCATTTGACTATGACCATTTTTTTCACGCAACACAGTATTTTATTTTAAAGATACATCCAAGAACAAACTTTGAAAATGTGACCCATAGCTCCTCAGAAGAGGCCCAGTTTCCTTGGGGTCGAGGGTGCCTCCTATATCAGCAGTATTTGCAATAGGGTCTCAACTAGGAAATTCCATGTTCGTTGTGGGTTTTATTGGTCCTTGTACCATGCATTCTAGAATCCCTCTCCCCTATCCCGATCTGCCCTGGACTTGTAAGAGGATTGAGTTGTTAGGTCCATATTCATGAGCTTGAGCTCCCTTGCAGCCTTCTCCCCAGTTCTTCTACTTGGGTGATGATGGGCAGTAGGACTTGTGGGAGGGGCACGTTCGTCCTCTCCTCCCAGCCTGTTCTCCTCGAGGCTCGGATGATTCCTCCCTCCATGTCTCTTTGGTTTGTGCTGATAATGGAGCATTCTCAGTCTGCCACGCTGCTCTATGCCCATGGTTTCTCTATACTTTCCACATCTTCATGAGAAGTCCCTTTTTTAAATTCTAAATTTAAGTCTGCCGTTTGCTCCTAATGAGGGGACATTGCCCATAGAACCTTCTATTGTGGGGAACACTTTGTAGCCATCATCCATTCATTTAGTTAACAAATATTACCTGTAGGCCTGCAATGTGCCAGGCTTGACACTAGGTCAGGACTATGATGCTGAACAAGACACCTTAGATCCCTGTCCCCATAACATTTAGTGAGGGGGACAGAATGTGAAGAACTAGGTAACTGAGCAAATATATATTGCCTAAGTGTCCAGAAGTAACTTAAAGCTATTCTGGAAAATAAGTGGTATACAAATCCAGTCAGGAGTCAGAGAATTTTCTCTGAAGGTAATTGAAGGATGAGAAGATGGAAAAAACATAGGAGAATTTTCCAGACATAGGAAAAGTCCAAGCACCAGCTGCTCAAATGGGTAAGTGATCAGCATGTTTGAAGAAATGGCACTGGTCACAGTGGTGTGGTGTTGGAGGGGGACAGTCAGCAGGGATTGGGTCACGCAGGAGGGATGGCTGCTTCTGCATAGAGGCACCCTTGGTTCACCTCATCTGCAACCATCTGCCACCATCTCTTCCTAGGCCCCTAAACAGGTCCTATAAAAGCCCCTATATGGCCTACAGTCTCTCCTGAGATTCACTCACCCCCATCTGGATGCTCCATGTGCGCATTAGAGGTGGATTAAAAGGAGACTTTCTCCCAAGTCTGGTCTACCTCCCATGTCTTGGGAAACCTCCTTGGTATGTTCCTACTGCTAAGAGTCTGAGAGCCAAGGCTCCCCCTGCCACATTTCCCATTTGCGCACCAAGTCCTGGGCGAGCTGTGCCACCTGACCCACAATGCGTGTTTCTAACTGCAGCAGTGTCTCCCTGACCTCTTGACTCCCCACTCCCAGTGAGGTGCTTAGGCCTTGCCAGTGTGGTCTTTATGAGCTGTCTCTCCAAAGAGAGTGCTTTAGTGCAGTGTCCCTATGTCATTTTACAATAAAATTAAAACTCCTTAACCCTCACCAAAGTGCACAGTGGCCTCCTTGCACTCTCCTGGGACCTGTTTCCTAACTCCTGCCTTCTCATGTCAGCTATGCTCACAGCATCTAGCTGCATACATGCTCTCTTGCCTCCCATCTTGAGGAAGACAAATTTCTCTACTTGGAAGTTCCTTCCCACTTTTCAGCCTTCTTCCCTACCTGGCTACCTACTGCAAATTAAATCTTTTAAGAATCAACTCAAGTGTCAGCTTCTCTAGAAAGCATCATGGCTCCTGCAGCACGTCATCTGTGGCATGTCCTATGCCTGCTGCATGGCAAGGGAGCTTTATTCATTCACCTTTTGCCCTCAACTGTGAATCTTTCAAGGAAGTCCATGCCTTTTTTTTTTTTTTAATGATTTATTTATTCATACAGAACTGAGGTACAGTCCAGAGATGTGGAGGGTGGAAGGATTCACCAGAGACAGAGCAGGGAGCAGAACAGGCAGATCGACGAAGTACACTGCTGAGGGGAGCAGCGGGAGGGTCAGTAGAGGTCTGCTGTACCATGTGGTCGCCTCCGGGGCAGGCGGGGATCGAACTCATGCATAAGTGGCTTTAGTTTCTCAGTGCAGAGCTTTAATCCGCTGGGCCACCAGGGAGGGTTGCCTTTCATTTTTTTTTTTTTTAAAGATTTATTTATTTATTCATACAGAACTGGGATACAGGCCAGAGATGCGGAGGGTGAAAGGATTCACCAGAGACAGAGCGGGGAGCAGAACAGTCAGATCGACGAAGTACACTGCTGAGGGGAGCAGCGGGCGGGTCAGGAGAGGTCTGCCACGCCATGTGGTCACCTCCGGGGCAGGCAGGGATCGAACCCATGCAGAAGTGGCTTTAGCTTCTTAGTGCTGTGCTTTAACCCGCTGCGCCACCAGGGAGGGCCGCCTTTCATTTTTTAATGAAGTTCAGAAGTGAATTATTTATCATGTGTTACTGTGCCAACCACATAATATATTTTTAGTGACTGGATAAAGAAACAACTATCTCAAAATAAGGGAGAAAGACAACAAGAAGCAGCAGAAATCCAGGGAGTAGCACCAAAGGAGGAACAGAAGGATGGAAAACTGAAGCAAAAATTTTAAAAGAATCTGAAGGAAATGGTAAAAGTAAAAGGAAGGAACTAAAAAGACTAGGAAAGCTAGAAATATAGGTTCAGGGACAGAGAACTTGAGAAACGATGTGAAAAAGCACAAAAATGGTAGCTTATTATGGTAAGAAAATTTAAATGAATCCGTTGGTGAGGATTGTTTTGTTGGTGGGATTAGTGATGATACCGTCTTTATTCCACACATATCTAAAAGGAAATAAGAAAGATTTTCCTTTAAAATTACAATCTGTACAATCTACAGGGCTCTCCCTGGTGGTCCAACAGGTTAAAGCACCACATTATGAAGCTCACTGAAGCCCCTGCAGCATGAGTCCGATCCCCAGGCAGGGAGCTGACCCACAAGGCGCCGCATACTTCTCCTGACCCGCCCGCTGCTCCCCTCAGCAGTGTATTTCAGTACATCCACCTGTTCTGCTCCCAACTCTGTCTCTGGTGAATCCTCTCACTCACCACACCTCTGGCCTGTACTCCAGTTCTGCAAACATAAGTAAATAAATCTTTGAAAAAAAAAAAAGTATAATCTACAAAATAAAATTTTGAAGTCTATCTTATCAGATATAAGTGTAGTGTTCCTCCCTCTCTTTTGGTCCATTTGCTTGTAGGCTTGTTTTCCATCCTTTTATTTTCAATCTATTTTTATCTTTTGTCATTAGATGTGTTTTCTGCAGACAGCAGAGCATTGAGTTCTGTTTTTTAATCCATCCTGCAATTCTGTGTCTTTTTATTGATGAGTTTAAGTCATTTACATTTAAAGATAATATTGATATACTGCCACTTACATTTGCCCTTTTTTTTTTGTTTGTTTGTTTTTTTTGGCCCTTTTGTATTTTTATTCCTTGTTTTGAACTGTTTTTGTTCATTCTTCTGTTGGATTGGTTTGAGGGCTTCTTGGAGTGTTTTTTGGAATGGGGGTTTAGTCATGACAAAATTGTGGAGTTTCTGTTTGTCTGAAAATGTCCTTATTCTTTCTTCGTAGAGGGAGGAGAGCTTCGCAGGGTAGAGTATTCTTGGTTGGCATTTAATGCTTTGGAGTTTGTTGAGTATTTCCCTCTGCTCTCTTCTTGCCCATAGTGTTTCTTCCGAGAAGTCTGATGTCACCCTGATCGGTTTCCCTTTATAGGTTATTTGTGTCTTCCCTCTTGTCATTCTCATTATCTTTTCCTTGTCTTGTATTCTTGGTAGTTTTACTATGACGTGTCTTGCTGTATTTCTACAATATAAAATTAAGGGTCTAATATGTTGTATTAGGTGATCATCCTTGTGTAGTTAAAGAGCTTATAAATGAAATGGCCTAGAAATATTTGCAAGAGTAAATGAAACATATGGAAGTGAGTTCTATTCTAGTGCCTTCTTTATAGTGCCTTGTTTCTGGACTTTTTTAAACATTCATCTCCAATTAAATTATAAACTGGAGTTGAATATGTGGGACTCTTCTAGCACCCATGCCACCATTTCCTTCTGAAGGGTGCTTTTTTTTTTTTTTTGTGAACTTTGGAATTTCCAGTCATTTCTAACATTAATCTGACACTCCTTAGGAATGTAACTAAGAGCATGTGTGGTAAAATTAATACAATAGAGCCACTGATGGCTGGGAAAGGAAGGGAAAGTTTATTTATTGAACACTCATGAAGTGACAGGTTCCATGTGAGACACGCTACACTGTTTCTTCACTTGGTCTGTTTCCTTTGTGTCTTTCAAATCTAGGTCATTTGGGGAAGACCTATCATGGGTCAAAAAATTCAGCAATGATCTCAGTTTTTTCCTCACAGTGGGAGTAAATTTGTGTTGTAGAGATTTCCATCCCCACCAATTTGCCCTATTTCTGTTACTACTTAGTAAAGAGTAAAGTACCAGGAAGTGAGTCTGGCATATTTTCCCAAGAGTATTTACAATTTCAGTGAAAACTAGAGAGAGGGCAATGCTTGACTACAGAAAACAAGTGACAGATGGTAAAATTTCAAGCATTGCAGGGAAGGTTGTTTAGTAGGAATGGCAGCGGAATGATTATCCTTCCCAAGTTTCTCAAAGCATACTGTGTAGGTGACTGTGTCCCCCTTCCAAACCTTACTCCCATCTATAAATTTGGTGCAAGGTAGAGGAAGCTTGCTGTTGTCTTTTGCCTCTTAAACCTTCACCAGCCCTAATAAAAGTCAGTTATAAACTGACTTTTCCAGGCACCTGTCTGACATCTGGGCTCCTACAGGTTCCCACTACATTCTGGTACTTTGGATGGCTCACTCCAGAGTCCTGTGAATGTCCCTTCTCTTCATCTTCCCCCTTGGCCTTTGTTCTCAATTTTCCCCAAAGTATAAACGTTTGGATTGAATTTGCCCTGGCAATAGTTTTGCTTGACTATCCAAAGTACATAAAAATGTCCCTGAAAGTCGAATGCTGAAGTAATCTTGTCTGTGCCAAGAAATACAAATATGTCTATGTGTTCTTGCTCCTGCAGGTTTGATTTTTTTTTTTTTTTGGCAGTTTTACAAGGTGAAAAGTTTATACATGAATTTCTGGATTTGTAGCAAACTTCATCCAATGTTTCATTGCTTGAAAAGCTGAAATTTCATTTCAAAAGGAGAGGAGAAAAGAGCGAGTAAGAGTAGCTCCCCTGGCCCTCCCTGGTGTGCAGCGGGTTAAAGCACAGCACTAAGAAGCTTAAGCCACTTCCACATGAGTTCAATCCCCACCTGCCCCGGAGGTGACCACATGGCGTGGCAGACCTCTCCTGACCCGCCCACTGCTCCCCTCAGCAGTGTACTTCGTCCATCTGCCTGTTCTGCTCCCCACTCTCTGTCCCTGGTGAATCCTCTCACCCTCTGCATCTCTGGCCTGTACCCCAGTTCTGTATGAATAAGTAAATAAATCTTTAAAAAAAAAAAAAGAATAGCTCCCCTGTGAGCCTATGGGTCAGGTGAGGCCCCACAAGTTGGTCTTAGCAGAGGATACCCCCTGGCACTTTGGAAAGGCTTGTAGGGGAATCACTCTCGCGTGCATTTCTGTCTGTGGGGTCAGAGAGCGAAATTCCCCCCAGTCTGCACTGACCGTAGTTTATTTGTTTGAATGCACTGCCCACACCTTGCCTTCACCACTTCCTTCCTACACCTTCCCTTGCTTTCCCTGCCAATCTTGTGCTAAAGTATTAACACCTAACTAACATTGCTCTCAGCTTGCAGAGTTAGCAGCTTGTCTTAGTCTGCTGAAGTTCTCCGAACTTCCCCCTCCATCTGCTTTGTACTAACATAGCCTGGTGATTTAAAGAGCAGAAATGTATTCTTTCACTCTCCTGAAGTTTTGATATGAGTTCAGGGCATCAACATTGTTATCTTCTGGTGAGAAATTTCTTCCTGGTTGTAGGCAGGTGCTTTTTTGCCTTTTATCAATAGTTGTGATGCTCATGTACTTTTCAGCAAGAGGGTGGGATAGAAGAAAGGAGAAAGGAGAGGAGGGGAAGAAAGAAACCATCCTATCTGATTAAGGTCTTTATGACCTCATTTAACCTTAATTATCTCTTAGACAACATATCTCTGGATATAGTCACATTGACTGTATTTGCAGTCGTGGATACAATTAGTCCATAGTATGGGTTATAAGTCAGTTTAGTAGTTTCTGACAAACATTTATGAAAGATTGTATAGGAGAAGGTAGTACAAGGTGCGTTGCAAATAAGGCTACGAGGTATGGTTGTTCGGGTTGTGCACTGTGTAATATAGGGATGTCATTAATGTTGTAGTCTCTGTAGATAGCACCCCACGTATTTTTCATGCACCACCCACAGGACAGTGATTAGTATGTCTGATTAGTAATGATAATATTATCATCTGAAACTTTTATTTATGTATGTGTTTTGAGCACATACGTTTATATTGGTGTGTCTTATACAAAGTATTTCTTACTAGAAGTCACAGTCAAAAAATTTGAAGCTTGTTATGGTGATCATATATCATTTTTGGTTGATCTTGTGTGGCATATGAGGGCAGGGTCCTATTTTCCTCCATGGAACCCAAAGTGGGAAAACTATTCTGTCTCTCCTCTCTCTGGAGTCCAGAGACCAACCTGGGTTAATTGGATGTTCTTCCAAAACCTTTGAATCTCAAGGGGATGAAGCAGTGGTTCAGGGTACGTAGAAGTATCTCCATGTAGCAGGATGGGGTTGAGTGGCAGGAGGATGAGAGCCCAAGGTGGAAAGTCCAATATCTAGTAACAAAGCCTACTGGTTGCATTCAGAATTGCATGATCCTGTGATATTCTCATCTACCCTCTTCTCTTGGCTACTTTTCTATTGCTGCACCATTCAATGTTTCCAAGAAGTCGCTTAATTACATAGTTTGCTGGAGTCAATTTGTATAGTTGCATATAGACCAAGAAGTCTAATCTATGTATACAGATTTTCCTGGGGAACTGAACTATGAACTATAGATATGATTTATCCATTATACCTAAAGCCTAGATTTGCAAACAACAAAGATACATGGATACAAATGAGGAAAAAAAAGAATTAGCCAAAGCGAGAAAAATTATATTTCTTTTTCTCATCATGTTTATATTTCATTAACACAATGGGTGGAGAATAATTTGCAACTGATAAGACTTTTCATCAAAGGAGTCTTTACTGTCAGATTTTAAAAATAAGCATTGCAATTTGGTGTAGTTTTACTCAGTGACACTTTTAAGAGAGCTTGTGTTTACATTTTGCATTTTACCTGAGAGGAAAAGAGCTCATTTCTCGTACTTAGGAAGTGGTTTCAGCAGTTGGAAAGACCTTAGTCACAAAGTGTAATAAATAGGGCAGATCCGGAAGTTCTGACAATGTGTGCCCCAGACCACCCACTGATGGAGGAACCCTCAGAAGTGTCACATTTCGGTGGCTAAGGTTAGGTCATATGAGAATTTGCAGCAGTCTGCCCAAATGAATGTTGAAAAGCCAAAGAATTTACACTATTTACTATGCATCAAACAGTTTCTATAACTCTGATAGTTCAACTTTTTCACTTTACATGGGCAGATCTTCCAGATGTTTAGCTAATTTCTGGTTGCTTACAATGACTTCCCCCCCCACCCCCA
>NW_004567131.1:8117140-8124575 GCF_000260355.1 Condylura cristata
CCCCACCCCCATATACCCTCTTTCCCCTTGTTCTATTTTCCTGTATCATATGAGCACTCACCCAGTGGTTCAGCCTTTGTGACCAGCATCTTTGACACACCACTGACGGGGTCCTCTTTTCTTTTTGCCTCTATCTTCAGCAGTCCTTCTGCTGAGCTGTATGTAGCTCCGGTCATTTTTTGTTGTACATTATGGTATGTTGAGACTCTTTGCTCCACATGACTAAACTCTTGAGAAAGCCCTATTTGAATGTCTCAATTACGTGTCCTAGTAGCAACTCGTGTGCAAGCTCTCTGACTCTGTCTCTGTGTCTCTGTCTCTCCCTGCCCACCTCCCCACAGTTTCTCTCCTACCACCCGCTGTTCCTTCTCTGTCTTTTGGCTATTCCTTCAAATGCTCAGCCTTCAAATTGTGGAGCCCCACAGGGGTCTGGATACTCTAAGTTCTCTTCCTAAGCCATCTCACCTACTCCAGGGAATGTTAATTACTGTGGGTTTTCATGCTAATGACTCCTAAATTAACAAATTTAGGCCTGACTTCTTTTAAACCCATAAACTGTGATTCTGTTACAGGGTACCCCAATGTGAATTGGGTTGCCTGTCTGTGGGTCTTCACCCATGCGCTTACGATTCAATCATATTATGGCAACACTCAAAAGGTTAAATAATGGATTTATTTATAAGGAGAAAGGTAAAGGAATAACCCAGGGAAAGAGGGAGAGAAACACAGGGTAACTAGGATGTCCTACCAGTTCTGCTGACGTGGACTCCACCGGCACGCTGAAAAACGATTGAGCGCCAAAACGATCAGCTGCGAACCACCAGGTCTCCCCCAGAGCCCACATGTCCGGTTTTATCCCTACCTGGCTGCTCAGCTCCGCCCTCACGTCCCAGCGTGCTTCCTCTTGGTACTGATGGGATTTGGAGTTCCAGCATCTGGAGTGGGGGCGGAGTCCATGAAACCTGTACCTGTTACAATTCTAACTGCTCACTTGTCATTTTGACCTAGTTGACATTCAGACAACTGAAACCTGAGATAAAACAACTGAATGTATTTGTGTTTTTTATTCTTGAATCCACTGCTCCCCGTTATATTTTTATGTAATTTGTCAGTTAGTCATCGCCAGCCCCTAAGATCTCAAGGAAAACAACAACCATCATTCCAGACAACCCCCTCTTCATTACCCTGCTGCTTTTGTGTCTCTCAGCACCCTAGAAAGTGATTATAAACTTTAACCTGAGACACCTTTCCATCAAAACCCTTCAAAGTCTTCTCATGCCCCCTGAGTTACCAAGATAATGTGACTGTGTCCCCAGATATCTATCTTGGTTTATCTTATGCCTTTTTCCTCATTGTTCCCCCCCATTCCAGCCAGGCTGCCCTTCCATCAGATCTATTCCAGAATTTTCTCTGCCGTCTGTTCTAGCTATCAGGCCTGCCCATTGTCTCGTCGTTTCCCTAACCTCAGCTTTTCTTTCACTGTGCACTTAGGTCTTTCCTGCTTCTTCACACTTAGCTTACTTGTAATGCATTCTTTTATTTTGTGATGTATTTTTATGAAACTTACAACTCTGTATAGTCTAGATTGTTTTTTCAGGCTTTTAACAAAGGAACCCCAGTTCTCAGAACCTCTGCCTCCATTTGCTGCTCCTGGATATAACTATTTTCAACAGTCTTCAGTGATTCTTTTGGAAGTATCTACCTGAACACTAAATGATTTTATTTGTTCTCCCTACTTCGTTATGATCTATTGATTTCTCAGTCTGAAAGATGAAGATTTAGTTCTCTTTCCCACCAGCCCTTATTGCATACTTCCTGTCTCCCTATTCTTCAAACATAAGTTTTAATTTCAGCTAGATTACTGTGCAGTGTTTATTATATTATTATGCAACATAGAGTTTTGTTATATAGTAATATAGGCTTTTTCCTCCAGAGTTAACCATTGCTTTTGTGGGAGGTGGGGAGGGAAGGGAACTAATTTCTTTTGTCTTATTTATCACTAATTATCCTCCAACCCTCCTCCACTTGTGTGAATATTATTCAATCAAATTATGTACATTGGTTATTCCAATAATTTGTCTTGTTTTAAAAGATTTATTTATTTATGCATAGAAGAACAGGGGTATAAGTTGGAGGTGCAGGGGTGAGAGGATTCAGGGGATGAGAGGATTCACCAGGGACAGAGTGGGGAGCAGAAAAGGCAGATTTACTGAAATATACTGTTGAGGGAAGCAGTGGGGGAGTCAAAAGAGGTCTGTTGTGCCATATGTGGGTCAGCAACCTGGTTAGGCATTGAACTGCAGCAGTGATAGTGTGATAGTGCTGAGACTTAACCGCTAGGTCACGTGGGAGGCCAGTTTTGTCTTCTTAAAGAATCTTTCCCAGGAGTTTTCTGACCTGATTTCTTTGATTTGTGTGAGTTTAGGTTCTTTGTGAAGCTGACACTTTAATAGTATTTGAAGAGTATTTGAAAAAAAATTGTCAGTAGAGATGACTGGAAAGACAAAGGGTGAGAAGGCAGAAGGAGTCAAGGTGAGGCTTCACACCCAGATGCAGGAGTGACAGCTCTGCGGCAGATGAGGTAGGAGGCCTCTGGTTGCAGCGAGGCTCTGAGGAAGGCTCAGCACCACCAGCAGGGGGCCTCATTGGAGGGATCCGTGTTGGGCAGAAGTGACTTAGCTGCCCCCCACCCGGCCCCACCTGCTCCTGTAAGAGAGCAGCGGTGGCTGTTACCAACTGTTCTTCCAGCAACTTCTCTCCTGGAGGAAGAGTTGAGGGACTCACCTTGAGGTCATCACAGACTGGCCAGTCTTGAGATTATTTGCTCAACTTTGGGACTTTTGCCCAAAAAGCCACACAATGAGGCTAGAGATCTTGAGAGAGATTTGGTCATCACTTTGTGATTTATGGTTTATCATGGTTTATCACGGCCTCTTTCTTACCTACTTTTCATTTCTACAGAGTATTTTTTTCATAGGTTTGAGGAAAAGTGCATGGGAGGCAAAATTTTTGAGAATCTACATCTTTTAATATGTCTTTATTCTGCACTCCCTGGTGGCACAGCGGGTTAAAGCACAGCACTAAGAATCAAAAGCCACTTCCGCATGAGTTTGATCCCCGCCTGCCCCGGAGGTGACCACATGGCGCTGCAGACCTCTCCTTACCCTCAGCAGTGTACCTCGTCGATCTGCCTGTTCTGCTGCTCCCCACTCTGTCTCTGGTGAATCCTCTCACTGTTCTGCACCTCTGGCCTGCACCCTAGTTCTGTATGAATAAATAAATAAATCTTTAAAAAAAAAAGTCTTTATTTTACTCTTTCCTTAGGTGATAGTTAACAAAATCTAGATAAATTATTTTCCTTTGAAATTTTGCTGGCATTTTGTTCTGTTCTATCATCCAGTATTGCTCTTGACAACTTAAAAGTTCCAGTGTTCTGAAACTTCATGTGTTTCAGCACATTATCCTGCTATCCTGGAAGTCTCTGAAACTGGAAATTCATTTTCAGATTTGAGAACTTTATGTGCATTATTACTTTACTGTTATTCTCCAATTCATTTTCTTAGTCAGCTTTTTCTAGACTCTTACTTAGCTCTTATAACTTTCTTGTGGTATTTTTCCACTTATTTTTCTTACATAACTTTTGGGCTATTTCCTCAATTTTCTTCAAAAAATTGTGATAAGACAATTATCCCTTTGTGTTAAATTTAAAATGCATTGCTATCTCATAAAGGCCTCTTTTAAAATATTGTTCTTATTTCATGGATAAACTATTTTGCCTTATATTGGTTTGAGAATATGAACGATGGTTTTAAAAAAGCTTTCTACAGGTCCTCCCTGGTGGTGAAACAGGTTAGGACTCAGCACTGCAAGCTAGTCATAGTTGCTTCAGTGAGTGTTCGATCTCCAACCCCAGAAGTTATCCACGTGGTGCAGCAAACCTCTCCTGTCTCGCCAGCTGCTCCCCTCAGCAGTGTACTTTGTCAGTCTATCTATTCTGCTCCCCACTCTGTCTCTGGTGAATCCGCTTATTGCCTCTGCACCTCTGGCCTGTACACCAGTTCTGTATTCATAAGTAAATAAATCTTAAAAGAAAAAAGAAGAGTGTCTAAGATCAGAAAGTCTCTTGTTTTGTTTTTGGTTTTGTTTTTTTAAATAGTGTTCTACTTTTTTTCCATCACATTTTAATTCCTGGTTAGTTTGCTTTGACTTTTGCTTTTCCAATGAAAGTCTTTTTCCAAATATCTGCCAATCTCTAGAGTTTCAAAGTGCTTAGCAGTACCCGGTGCATAGATATGGGTTTTTAACTGTGGGAGGCAATTTAACATGACCTAAAGTTGTAGCTTCACTGGGGAAAACCTCAATATTTGTATTCTTAGATCTTGTCTTTTCCAGTGGATTTTGAATTTGCTCGTCTCCTAGCTGGATAAGGTGATTCAGTTATCAGTCTTCTGGGAACAGAGTGTGGGACATGGCTGGGATCTCAACATTCAGTATGTCTTCATTTGATTTTTTTTTCTTGGTACCCAAGCATTGCCCTGGATGATGTTTGGCTTTCCCCAGTCCAGTAACCCCTTGTTTGATTCCTTTCAGAGAATAAGCAACTCAATTGCTTCAATGTAGGAAAGGGCAATTTTAGGAAAGATGAAGTAGATATAGTGTTTTTTTCCTGCTAGTTAAACAGACTTTTAACCAAATCTCCAGGTTCCGGTTCTCTTAGAAGTTTACAAGATGATGCCATTGTTTCAGCATTTTGTAGGTGCATGGTTTATATCAGGTTATTTCTTGATTTTTTTCCCCATACTTAGTTAAGTGTTCAGTTTTCTCAGTTCTGTTAGTCAGCTGTCTTCTATCTCTGTTTTTCAATTCTCCCTATTTTTTTGATCTTCATGGTTTATGTCTTTTAAAACTGATTTGCTGTCATAATCGTTGTGCTTTAAAGAGGGTAGAGGCTAAAGCATGTGCTCAGCCTACCATATCTCAGTGGAAGTCGACTGCAACATATCATGAACCTCTCTTTTGTAAAAATAACATATGTCTAATGAATAATTTCTCTTAAATCACAAACAGATTTTATATATTAAAGCATTTCATGATACGCATGTAGTTTTATTTTCTATCAGTTTAGTTTCATGATAATAAAGGAGATATTTGGTATAAGATAGTCACTGAATTACAAGATGTGCAATATGCTATATTTACTAACTGTGTTCTGCCCTATGCTGAACACATAGTGACTCAGTAAATCATTATTCATAACAATGTAATCTTTAACCTAGAACCCTTCTTGAGGGCAATGAAAAAGTATGTTCCATCTTCCTGTGCTTTGTCATATGCTGCTTGTTCTCATTTTTGTGTTTAAGTGGAGACCAGACAAATGTCACTGTGATCATCTCTGTATAACACTGGCTATTGAGAGCCCTGAAGTATACAAAGCCCAGTGGGTAGTGGCTGCACTTTGGTTAAGAGTCAGGTTTTAAGACCCTTCCTGGTGGCACAGTGGGTTAAAGCATAGCACTAAGTAACTAAAGTTACTTCAGCATGAGTTCGATTCCCGCCCCAGAGGTGACCCACATGGCGCGGCAGACCTCTCCTGAACTGAAGCCTCTCACTGCCCCTGTACCTCTGGCCTGTCCCCCAGTTCTATATGCATAAATAAATAAGTATTTTTTTAAAAGAGGTTTTATTCCAAGACAGACATGGTTTCAAGAGCTGATTTATTCATTGAGCATGTGAGACCCATCAGAATCTTACATTGAATAAAGGGGAGTGGTGCTAAGTGACAGAGCTGCCAAGGTGTTCCTGGGAGGTAATGTCAAACACATGTTCAGCATGGGTCTATGCAAGAGCCCACTGGGTGGTACCAGCCATCACAGGATCCAGGAAAGACAGTGGGATGTGAGCCTTGGCGGTACACTCTTGTGTGATTTGGGAAATGACTTAAATTCTCTTGCTTTGGGTCCACTCACCTGTAAAATGGGGATTATAAATATTTGCCTAGTAGAACTGCTCTAAGGATTACATGAAATAATGCACCTAAAATAGCAGGGATTTGGCCTAATCTCACTCAAAGTCACAGAGCATATCCCCTTACCAGCTCACTCATTTGTTTGCTTGTTTGGAGAACTTAAAGTGATATGATCGGAAATTCATTCTTGTTCCTTTGGAGCAGAGGCACATCTGGTCTGGATGTTTTTGTTTAGTTTCTTGAGTTCTGCTCTTCACAATAAACAAGATTGGGACTGTTACTTAAGGGTGTACTTTTAAAATAAATACATGGTTAGTAACATCTAAACATTAAGAGAGAGCTTAAACTCCAAATTCTCATTCTTGCATTTAAGATTCCCACCAGACCAGAAGCCCCCAGCTGGCTCAGCAGAGAAGAGCCAGGGGACAGTGGTGAACTAGAGTTTACTAATCTCTTGTGAGAAGAATTGTCTGGCTAAGAGACTTTGGAGTAGCAGCAGCAAAGCTGAAGTTAGGCTTAGATTTTTGTGGGGTGGAGGGGAAGGGAGTGGAGAGTGCAGAAGGGATGGCAGTGAGTGAGGTTCTATTTTAAGGAAGTCAGCTGGATGGCCCTCTAAGCTCTGGAAGCCAGGGCCAAAGAGGGCATAAGTTCATGTCACAAGCCATTATTATAATAGAATAAGCCCTGGGCCCTCCCTGGTGGCACAACAGGTTAGAGCACAGCATTAGGAAGCTAGCCATAGCCACTTCAGCTCAAGTTCAATCCGCGGCCAGAAGGGTGACCCACATGGCTTGGGAGACCTCTCCTGTCTCTCCTGCTGCTCCCTTCAGCAGTGTACTTTGTCTATTCTGTTCCCCACTCTGTCGCTGGTGAATCCTCTCACGACCTCTGCACCTCTGGCCTGTACTCCAGTTCTATTTGCATAAATAAATCAATTTTTAAAAAACAACAACAGAACAATCCCCAAATTGTTTTGAAATAGATTTTTAGTAGATGTTTGATTACTTAGAGATACATTTTAAGTTCTTCTTGTGAAAGTGAAGAAAGCACATCTAATTTAATGTAAATAAACATTAAATTAGAAAAATTCATACATGCATTGCTTGTATAGAAAGAACACTTCTTGGGCCTGGTGACATTGGGGTTAATTCTCAGAGCTGACACCATTGACACCTGAGTTCCTCTCCCCACCAGTGAGGTGACCCACATGTGGTACAGCAGACCTCTCTTGTTTCACCCACTGCTACCCTTAGCAATGTATTTCTGAGTCCTTTCTCCCCCACACCTCTGGCCTACACCCCAGTTCTTCTATGCAATAAATAAATAAATTGTCACTTGTAATAAGGGAGATGCAAATTAAAACCACAATGAAATACCACCTCACACGAGTGAGAATCGCACATGTTAAAACAACTAACAACAAAAGTTGATGAGGATATGGAGAAAAAGGAATTCTTTTGCACTGCTGGT